>NC_067476.1:131983999-133183999 GCF_947179515.1 Apodemus sylvaticus | reverse complement strand
CTCTGTGCCCTTTGGTCAGTCTGGGTAAGGGTATATCTATCTTGTTGATTTTCTCAAAGAACTAGCTCCTGGATTAGTGAATTCTTTGTATGCTTCTATTTGTTTCCACTCGATTGATTTCCAGCCTGAGTTTAATGATTTCCTTTCATCTACGCCTCCTTGGGGAATTGGCTTCTTTTTGTTCCAGGGTTTTGAGGTGTGTCCTTAAGCTGCTAGTGTATACTCCTCCATTTTCTTTTTGGAGGCACTCAGGGCTATGAGTTTTCCTCTTAGCACTGCTTTCTTTGTGTCCCAAAGATTTGGGTATGTTGTGCCTTCATTTTCATTAAATTCTAAAAAGTCTCTGATTTCTTTATTTATTCTTTGGCCAAGGTGATATTGAGTAGAGTATTGTTCAGACTCCATGTTTATGAGAGCTTTCTGTTGTTTTTGTTGCTATTGAAAACCACTCTTACTCCATAATGATCTGATAGGAGGCATGGGATTATTTCAATCTTCTTATATTTGTTGAGGTCTGTCTTGTGACCAATGATATGGTCGATTTTGGAGAAGGTTCCATGAGGTGCTGAGAAAAAGGTATATTCTTTTGCTTTAGGGTGAAATATTCTATAAATATCAGTCAAATCCAATTGGTCCAAAGCATCAATTAATTTTACTGTGTCCCTCTTTAGTTTCTGTTTTCCTGATCAGTCCATTGAGTAGAGAGGAGTGTTGATGTCACCCACAATTTTTGTGTTAGGTGCAATGTGGGCTATGAGCTTTAGTAGAGTTTCTTTTATGAATGAGGGTGCCTTTGCATTTGGCGCATAGATGTTCAGGATTGAAAGTTCTTCTTGGGGGATTTTTCCTTTAAGCAGCAAGAAGTGTCCTTCTGTGTCTCTTTTGATAACTTTAGGTTAACAGTCAATTTTATCTGATATTAGAATGGCTACTCTGGCTCATTTCCCAAGACCATTGGCTTGTAAAATTGTCTTCCAGCCTTTAGTCTGAGGTAGTTTTTGTCTTTGACACTGAGGTGTGTCTCCTGTATGCAGCAAAATTTAGGGTCCTGTTTCCTTATCCAGTGGGTTAGTCTTTTTATTAGGGAATTGAGTCCATTGATGTTAAGAGATATTAAGGAATAGAGATTATTACTTCCTGTCATTTTTGATGTTTTTTTTTAATTTATTGATATCTATATTTACATTTCAAATGATTTCCCCTTTTCTGGACCCCCACTCCCCGAAAGTCCCATCAGTCCCCTTCCCTCCCCCTATTTTCCCACCCAACCCTTCCCACTTCAAAGAAAAAATACACCAAGAAGAACTTTCAGTTCTGATGTTCTTTTTATATTTGAGTGGTTATCTTCTTTTGGGTTTGATGAAAGAAGGTAACTATCTTACTTTTTCCAAGGTGCAATTTCCCTCCTTGTATTGGAGTTTTCCTACTATTATTCTTTGCAGAGCTGGGTTTGTGGAAAGATATTGTGTAAATTTGGTTTTGTCATGGAATATCTTGGTTTCTCCATCTATGGTGACTGAGAGTTTTGCTTGGTATAGGTTTTCTATCCCCAAAGTTGTCTTCATTTGTGATTTCTTAGTTGTTTCTACTTCTGTTTTTAGATCCAGGATGGTTTTGCTCAGTTCCATCATTTATTTGTTTGTGTTTTCCTTTAATTCTTTAAGAGATTTTTGTGGGAGTTGGGCAGTGGTGGCAGCAGCAACAGCAGCAGCAGCTGGTCCAGAGGAAGGGCCATCAACAGTGGAACCAAGCTGACAGGGTCCAGGCAGATCCTGTGCCCATGACCACTGGCTATCGCTGTCCAGCCAGGCTGCAAGCAGCAGCGGATTTACAGTGCCTTTCACCTCGCAGAAGCCACTTCAGAACTCTGCCTCCCTCCAGTCAGTTACGAGAAACTGGCCTCCATCTTGGTTCTCGGACACCAGAGAGATCAGACAGACTGAGGTACAACCCGAGACCAACATCGCAGGGGTCTAAGCATGATGGGCATTGGCCTGTACCCAGGCCCTGGGCTGGTCGGGAGGCCACCGGTGTGCAAACCCGGCCAGGAGGTTGTTTGCCCAGGCCTGTGAACATGCGTGCAGGCACTGCTGCCATTTTGCCTACGGGAAGCCAGAGAGTCCTACCAGGCAAAACCAGCTAACAGGCTAGCCCATGGCTGACATATCTGGGGTCTAAGATGGTCAGGCCATGGACTGCCCCCAGGCTCTGGGCTGCTCGATGGGCCATCTGTGTGCCGACCCGGCCAGAAGGTTGTTAGCTCAGCAGACTCAGTACTCTCAAGGAGCGCATGCACGCCGCTATCCTGGCCACCTGACAGACCCAATTAACACTCAAAGCTGAGGGGAACTTTGCTCGGACATTGGCCTGCCAGGCTTTTGCCTAGACTCAGGGCCTGAGCAGCAAGGCTAGCCTTGTGTGCACCAACCCGGATGAGAGTTCCACTGGCCAGCAGAGTGATCAGCACACAGAAAAGGTCCCTGCAGCATACACCCTCAGCACTCCCTGAAGGAGCAAATGGGCACCATCTGGTTCACAGATACAATCTGGGGCAAAACACACTAGGGCTGCAAGGGCACCCAAGAGGAGGACAGCACATCAGCCATCTGCAACAGGGGAAACCCTGGCATTCAGTGTTGCAGAAATAGCCCTAGAGTCACTCAGGAGGCTGAAACACCAGCCAGAGACAAGACTGACTAGCTCCAGAGAACAAGATGGCAAAGGGCAAACGCACAAACACTACTGACAGAAATCTAGGCAATATGGCAGCATCTGAACCAAAGTATCCAACATCAGCAAGTCCTGGTTATGCCAACACACCAGAGAAACAAGATATGAATTTAAAATCACTGTTCATGATGCTGCTAGAAGAACAAAAAGAGGACATAAATGAATCTCTTAAAGAAATACAGGGGAACACGAATATGCTAGAAACCCGTCCCGTATAATGGAAACACAAAAATCACTTAAAGAAATGCAGGAGAATAAGGGCCAAGAGATAGAAGCCAATAAAGAAGAAAGGCAAAAAAAAAAAAAAAAAAAAAAAAAAAAACAAAAAAACAAAAAAAAAACAAAAAAAAAAACAAAAAAAAACAAAAACAAAAACAAAAAACAAAAAACAAAAACAAAACAAACAAACAAAAAAAAAACCTTAAAGAAATGCAGGAGAACTTGAGTCACCAGGCAGAAGTCATGAAAGAGGAAACACAAAAATCTCTTAAAGAATTACAGGAAAACAAAAACAAACAAATGAAAGAACTGAGCAAAACCATCCTGGATCTAATAACAGAAGTAGAAACAACTAAGAAATCACAAAGGGAGACAACTTTGGAGATAGAAAACCTTGAGAAGAAATCAGGGGCCATAGATGCAAATATCAACAACAGAATACAAGAGATGGAAGAAAGAATCTCAGATGCTGAAGATACCATAGAAACCACTGACTCAACTATCAAAGAAAATGCAAAATGCAAAAAGCTTGTATCCCAGAACATACAGGAAATCCAGGATACAATGAGAAGACCAAACCTTAGGATTATAGGTATAGATAAGACTGAAGATTTACATCAGAAAGGGCCAGCAAATGTCTTCAACAAAATTATGGAAGTAAACTTTCCCAATTTAAAGAGAGAGATGCCTATGAATATACGAGAATCCTACAGAACTCCAAACAGACTGTACCTGAGCAGAAATACCTCCCACCACATAATAATCAAAACCCCAAATGCACTAAATAAAGAAAGAATATTAAAGGCAGTAAGAGAAAAAGGCCAAGTAACATATAAAGGAAGACCTATCAGCATCACACCAGATTTCTCACCAGAGACCATGAAAGCTAGAAGATCCTGGGCAGATCTCATGCAGACTCTAAGAGAACACAAATGTCAGCCAAGACTACTATACCCTGCAAAACTCTCAATTGCCATAGATGGAGAAACCAAGATATTCCATGACAAAACCAAATTTATACAATATCTTTCCACAAACCCAGCTCTGCAAAGAATAATAGGAGGAAAACTCCAATACAAGGATGGAAACTACACTGGAAAAAGCAAGATAGTTACCTTCCTTCATCAAACCCAAAAGAAGATAACCACTCAAATAGAAAAAGAACATCAAAAATGGCAGGAAGTAATAATCACTATTCCTTAATATCTCTTAACATCAATGGTCTCAAATGCCCAATAAAAAGACACAGACTAACAGACTGGATAAGGAAACAGGACCCTACAATTTGCTGCATACAGGAGACACACCTCAGGGTCAAAGATAAAAGCTACCTTAGAGTAAAAGGCTAGAAGACAATAATACAGGCCAATGGTCACAGGAAACGAGCAGGGGTAGCCATTCTAATATCAGATAAAATTGATTTTCAACCTAAAGTCATCAAAACAGACACAGCAGGACACTTCTTGCTGGTCAAAGGAAAAATCCACCAAGAAGAATTTTCCATTCTGAACATCTATGTGCCAAATGCAAGGGCACCCTCATTCATAAAAGAAACTTTACTAAAGCTCAAAGCACACATTGCACCTAACACAATAATTGTGGGGGAATTCAACACTCCACTCTCCTCAATGGACGATTGGGAAAACAGAAACTAAACAGGGACACAGTAAAACTAATTGAAGCTTTGGACCAATTGGATTTAACTGATATTTATAGAACATTTCACCCTAAAGCAAAAGAATATACCTTTTTCTCAGCACCTCATGGTACCTTCTCCAAAATCGACCATATAATTGGACACAAGGCAGACCTCACCAAATATAAGACGATCAAACTAATTCCGTGTCTCCTATCAGATCACTATGGAGTAAGAGTGGTTTTCAATAGCAACAAAAACAACAGAAAGCCCACATAGACATGGAGGCTATATAATACTCTACTCAATGACACCTTGGCCAAAGAAGAAATAAAGAAAGAAATCAGAGACTTTTTGGAATTTAATGAAAATGAAGGCACAACATACCCAAATCTTTGGGACACAATGAAAGCAGTGCTAAGAGGAAAACTCATAGTCCTGAGTGCCCCCAAAAAGAAAATGGAGAGAGCATACTAGCAGCTTAACGACACACCTGAAAATCCTGGAACAAAAAGAAGCCAATTCACCCGGGAGGAGTAGAAGACAGGAAATCATCAAACTCAGGGATGAAATCAATCAATTGGAAACAAAGAGAACCGTGCAAAGAATCAACGAATCCAGGAGCTGATTCTTTGAGAAAATCAACAAGATAGATACACCCTTAGCCAGACGGGCCAAAGGGCAGAGAGAAAGTATCCAAATTAACAAAATTAGACATGAAAAGGGGGATATAACAACAGAAACTGAGGAAATCCAAAAAATCATCAGATTCTACTAAAAGAGCCTATACTCAACACAACTGGAGAATCTAGAGGAAATGGACAATTTCCTTGACAGATTCCAAATACCAAAATTAAATCAGGACCAAATACATCATCTAAACAGTCCCATAACCCCTAAAGAAATAGAAGGAGTCATAGAAAGTCTTCCAACCAAAAAAAGCACAGGACCAGATGGTTTCACTGCAGAATTCTATCAGACCTTCAAAGAAGACCTAACACCAATACTCTTCAAACTATTCCACAAAATAGAAACAGAAGGAACACTACGCAATTCCTCCTATGAAGCCACAATTACCCTGATACCAAAACCACAGAAAGATCCAACAAAGAAAGAGAACTTCAGACCAATTTCCCTTATGAACATCGATTCAAAAATACTCAATAAAATTCTTGCCAACCGAATCCAAGAACACATCAAAACGATCATCCACCATGATCAAGTAGACCTTATCCCAGGGATGCAGGGTTGGTTCAATATATGGAAATCCATCAATGCAATCCACTACATAAACAAACTCAAAGAAAAAAGCCACATGCTCATTTCATTGGATGCTGAAAAGGCATTTGACAAAATTCAGCATCCTTTCATGCTTAAAGTCTTGGAAAGAACAGGAATTCAAGGCCCATACCTAAACATAGTAAAAGCAATATACAGCAAACCGG
Source organism: Apodemus sylvaticus (assembly GCF_947179515.1). Taxonomy (NCBI): domain Eukaryota; kingdom Metazoa; phylum Chordata; class Mammalia; order Rodentia; family Muridae; genus Apodemus; species Apodemus sylvaticus. The sequence continues at coordinate 133,177,969 of NC_067476.1, read as the reverse complement.
TAGCCAGCATCAAACTAAATGGAGAGAATCTTGAAGCAATCCCACTACAATCGGGGACTAGACAGGGCTGCCCCCTTTCTCCTTATCTTTTCAATATTGTACTTGAGGTACTAGCTCGGGCAATTCAACAACATAAGGAGGTCAAAGGGATACAAATTGGAAAGGAAGAAGTCAAACTATCATTATTTGCAGATGACATGATAGTCTACCTAAGTGACCCAAAAAACTCCACTAGAGAACTCCTACACCAGATAAACAACTTCAGCAAAGTGGCAGGTTATAAAATCAACTCAAGCAAATCAGTGGCCTTCCTATACTTAAAGGATAAGCAGGCTGAGAAAGAAATTAGGGAAATGACCCCCTTCACAATAGTCACAAACAGTATAATGCACCTTGGGTTGACTCATACCAAACATATGAAATATCTCTATGACAAGAACTTCAAGACTCTGAAGAAGGAAATGGAAGAGGACCAAAAAAGGGGAAAACCTCCCATGCTCATGGATTGGCAGGATCAGTATAGTTAAAATGGCCATTTTGCCAAAAGCAATATACAGATTCAATGCAATACCCATCAAAATCCCAACTCAATTCTTCACATAGTGAGAAAGAGCAATTCTCAAATTCATCTGGAATAACAAAAACCCAGGATAGCTAAAACTATTCTCAGCAACAAAAGAAATTCTGGGAAAATCAGTATCCCTGACCTTATGCAATACTACAAAGCAATAGTGTTAAAAACTGCATGGTATTGGTACAGTGACAGGCAGGCAGATCAATGGAACAGGACTGAAGATCCAGAAATGAACCCACACACCTATGGCCACTTGATCCTCGACAAAGAGGCTGAAAACATCCAATGAAAAAAAGATAGCCTTTTCAACAAATGGTGCTGGTTCAACTGGAGGTCAGCATGCAGAAGAATGCGAATTGACCCATCCTTGTCTCCTTGTACTAAGCTCAAATCCAAATGGATCAAGGACCTCCACATAAAGCCAGACACTCTGAAGCTAATAGAAAAGAAACTGGGGAAGACCCTTGAGGACATGGGTACAGGGAGAAAGTTTCTGAACAGAACACCAATAGTGTATGCTCTAAGATCAAGAATTGACAAATGGGATAAAATTTCAATAAAATTACAAATCTTCATAAAATTACAAAGTTTCTGTAAGGCAAAGGACACCATCAAAAGGACAAATCGGCAACCAACAAATTGGGAAAAGATCTTCACCAATCCTACATCAGATAGAGGGTTAATATCCAATATATATAAAGAACTCAAGAAGTTAGACTCCAGAAAACCAAATAACCCTATTAAAAATGGGGTACAGAGTTAAACAAAGAATTCTCACCTGAAGAACTTCGGATGGCAGAGAAGCATCTTAAAAAATGCTCAACTTCATTAGTCATTAGGGAAATGCAAATCAAAACAACCCTGAGATTTCACCTTACACCACTCAGAATAGCTAAGATTAAAAATCCAGGAGACAGCAGGTGTTGGCAAGGATTTGGAGAAAGAGGAACACTCCTCCACTGCTGGTGGGGTTGCAAATTGGTACAACGACTCTGGAAATCAGTCTGGCGGTTCCCCGAAAACTGGGCATGTCACTTCCAGAAGATCCTGCTATACCACTCCTGGGCATATATCCAAAAGATTCCCCAGCATGTAATAAGGTTACATGCTCCACTTTGTTCATAGCAGCCATATTTATACTTTCCAGAAGCTGGAAAGAACCTAGTTATCCCTCAACAGAAGAGTGGATGCAAAAAATGTGGTATGTATACACAGTTGAGTACTATTCAGCCCTTAGAAACAGTGAATTCATGTAATTCTTAGACAAATGGATGGAGCTGGAGAACATCATACTAAGTGAGGTAACCCAGACTCAAAAGATGAATCATGGTATGCACTCACTAATAAGTGGATATTAACCTAGAAAACTGGAATACCCAAAACATAATCCACACATCAAATGAGGCACAAGAAGAACGGAGGAGTGGCCCCTTGTTCTGGAAAGACTCAGTGAAGCAGTATAGGGCAAAACCAGAAAGGGAAAGTGGGAAGGGGTGGGTGGACAGGGGGAGAGAAGGGGGCTTATGGGGAGTGGGTGGCTAGAAAAATGGAAACCATTGGAAATGTAAATAAAAAAAATATATCGAATAAAAAAAAGATTTTTTTTTGTGTTTCCTCTTTCATGACTTCTGCCTGTTGACTCAAGTTCTTCTGCATTTCTTTAAGTTTTTTTGCGTGTGTTTCTTCTTTATTGGATTCTATCTCTTTAGCCTTATTCTCCTGAATTTCTTTAAGTGATTTTTGTGTTTCCATTATAGAGTTTCTAGCTTATTCATGTTCCCCTGTATTTCTTTAAGAAATTCATTTATGTCCTTTTTGTGTTCTTCTAGCAGCATCATAACCAGTGATTTTAAATCCAAATCTTGTTTTTCTGGAGTGTTTGCATAACCAGGACTTGCTGATGTTGGAGAGTTTGGTTCAGACACTGCCATATTGCCTAGATTTCTGTTAGTAGTGTTCCTGCATTTGCCCTTTGCCATCTTGTTCTCTGGCTTTAGTTGGTCTTATCTATGGCTGGAGTTTGAGCCCCCTGTGAGGCTCTAGGGCTATTTCTGCAACAGTGGATGTCTGAGTTTCCCCTGTCGCAGATTGCTGATGTGCTGTCCTCCTCTTGGGTACCCTTGCAGCCCTAGTGAGCCTTGCCCCAGATTGTGTCTGTGAACCAGGTGGTTCCCTGCTTGCTCCTTCAGGGAGTGCTAATGATGTATTCTGCGGGACCTTTTCCAAGTGCTGATCACTCTGCTGGGCAGCCAGTCTTCCAACCAGGTTGGTGCACACAATGCTAGCCTAGCTGCTCAGGCCCCAAGTCCAGGCAAAAGCCTGGCAGGCCAAGGTCAGAGGAAAGTTCCCATCGGGCTATGAGTGTTAATTGGTTCTGTCAGGTGGCCAGGATGGTAGAGTGAGTGTGCAAGCTCCCTGAAAGGGCCCAGAGAGTCTGCTGGGCTGACAACCTCCTGGCTAGATTGGCACACAGATGGCCCACCGAGCAGCCCAGGTCTTGGGGGGCAGTCCAGGGCCTGTCGGGCCTAGATCCCAGCAATGTTAGCCTCGGGCTATGAATGTTAGTAGGCTTTGCCTGCTAGATCTCTATGCCTTCCCGTAGCCAAAATGTGGTGTGTGCACATGGTCAGGCAAACAACCTCCTGGCCGGGTTGGCACACCGATGCCCCTCCCCACCCTGAACACCCCAGGGCCTGAGTGCATGCCAACACCCTTCGGGCTTAGACTCCTTCGATATTGGCTCTCAAGATCCAAGATGGAGGAGAGTCTATGACTACACTTATGATCGTCAAAATTATCACCATCTTAACAAACATGAAAACTACTTTTTTACAATAGAATGATTATCAGGACCTTCTTGATACACTTTTTACTATTTTAAGTAATAGGATAAACAAGACACCAAAGGTGGAAGACTAGGACTAACATTTTTAATATTGTTAGTAAGGTAGAACCAGACTGGAAAAGAAACCACAAGGAGTAAGATCCATTCCCAATAACTCATCTGCCCTGAGCAGAAACAAAAGCTGTAGAATGGAGCATTAAATGAATGAGCCTGTTGATTTCAGAATAAAACGCATTTACACTTTTAAATGATAACAAAGATTCAGGTTGGTTTGATTGCCTGATGATCACCATCAGTGATCATCATTTACTACATTTTAACACAGAGCATGCCTTTCTTTAATTTCCTCAGTTTACTTCCTACATTGGAAAGGAGAATTGAGAATGCTTGACATAAGGGGAAATTTCAGGCCAAATGAATAGAGTCTGTGAATGTCTCAACTTTCAAACTGACTGATGATGTTAACATATCTCAAGGCATTCTATTCGCATGCTTGTGGAACTAATAGGCACACACATATTTATTGCAGAGGGCATCTTAGATACATTGCCTGGAAGAAACAAAGCTGAGATAATAGAATTTATCTTGGTTGGAAGCATGAGTAAGGTCAATCATTCGTGGAGTGATGTCTGTTCTGTGTGTACAATTAGACTTAGATACACACTGAACAATATGCACCTTTGCTATGTGTTTCGGTTGCACATTTACCCTTTTTATAATTTTATACTTTTAACATTGATTCAGGATTTGGCTAGTCTAGTACTTGTGCCTTGACTAACATATCTACTGAAAACAGTTGTATTTTGCAAGAGATGCTGAAAGATGCCACATACAAGGTGGTCATATTTTATATGTATGGTTCCTACTTGCCTAGTGCCTAGTTCCTAATGTATTTTGCTCAAAATTGGGACTCTGGTTCCTAAGTTCTGCTCTAGGAACATTCCAAGGTAACTGTGAAGATGGGATGTTGAATCTGCAGTGTAAATTGATAGTATAAGCTTAAAAGTTCCATGTAGGGAACTGCTTAGATGAATTTATCTGTCCTGTGGAGGTCTCCATACAACTTGAAATGAGGCCCAATCTGCATGCTGAACTGTTTGAAAGGGCACATATGCATGGTCTGAAATATATCCTTAAATTCATTTTCTGTAGGATCTCACATAGCACATTTAACATCTAAGAAGTCTACAGCATCACCGAATGATATCACTTTTATGTCTTGCTACTGTCAATCAACTTGTTGGTTTAACACCATCTGACATAGAATAATTGACTGTTTTCCACTGTGGCATAGAACCTTACTCAGCATCTATATTAGAAAACTCCCTCAGATTCTGTACATAAAGCATACCTGCGTTGAAAAGATGGGAACCATAGTCTGTCTCAGGTGTGTATATCAGTGTTCACAAACAAGAAGGAAATAAGGGCAAGGTAATCAGAGCAAGTACAATGACTCTTCATTTTCCTGAAAGGGATATTTATCATATAGAAAATGTCATTGTTTGCTGAAGTGGACAAAGTTGGTATTATCAAGAGATTCAGAAAAACATATTAACATAAACACACATACCAGGAGTCCCTTGCACTAAATGGCAGTGGGGAGGATGGAGCAAACATGGACACATCTGCAGGGAAGGAATTCAAGATTTAATGGATGCTGTGACCTCATGATCATGAGGAAACCCTTTTCTCATATAACAATTGTTAGAATTAGGCTGTCTATAAATCTCAGTAAGGAAAGATGAAAGCCATAAAGATGAAACACCAAGTTTAGTTCCTGGACTCCCCATGATATAAGAAGATATTTAACTAGCCAAAGGCATTTATGACCTCCAAATATATATTGGCATACTGGCCACACACACACACACACACACACACACACACACACACGTAAAAAAATATCTGAAAGACTTGAAAAGTGTACATATATATCTGGTACTTCATGCCATTTAGCCAAATTAGAAGACGCCTTATGCTGACTCTGAAATAGGAACTTATTGGTCCCTATTACTATAGGCAAATTTAAACAGAATAAAATGGAGAGTTCCCCCTACAAACTAGTATTTTGCTGGTTGTTGGTTTTTTTGTTGTTGTTGTTCAGGATTTCTGACGTGTGTGGAGACTATCCACACACAAGGAGTTCCTTGAAAACTTAGGTATAAATGATGAATTTATGTGGACACACTTCAGTGCTAAGGTTGCATCATTCAAATTGGAGTGTGATGAGACCTTCCCTGAGCCATCTGTTTCATTGTATATTAGAGATAAACAAACATGGTTACAGAAAAGGTTATAGTAATATTGATCCTAAAATAAATAATAGTGCCACAAGTTGACTAAATTCTTTTAGGAGTCCTGTAAAACTAATACTCTAACCTGTTGCACAATAAAGGCTTACCTCAGTAGTTTTAGCAAAAAACTTTCTCTAGAATGTTCAGGATGGAATCCCTACAGCACATGATATAACAGCCCAGGAATGAACACCAGATATTAAAGCAGGGCTCAAGGATAACATTGAACGCTGAGGACACCGGTAACACAAAACTTGAGTTAAAACTTGAGAGACAAGTCAAGATTGTCTCACTCTGGGAGAAGTACTCACCGATCTCCTCACTGAAGATATTTGCCGCAAGTTTCTGAGATATGTGTCATTGCTGTTCTCATTGAAAACAATTCTGAAGATATCAAATGCTTCCTTCAGTTTGAATGCATTCAGGAGACTCATGGTACTAGTTCTGCTTACATGGCTAAAGTTCAGAATCGGGAAAAAAATAGCCAGGAGGAGCAATTTGCTACACAGGGGTTTGCACATTTTCTGCTCAGATATGAAACTGGAGCTTCAGCAGATCAGAGGATTTAAAATCTATGGGCAGCAAGCACAGTTCTTCGACCTTAAATGCTGAACCTCATATTTAGCCACACCCTCCAAATGATATCCCCTTTCCTTACTTCCCTATCCTGATTCTTTCCACCTTTAATCTCTATAGTACACGTGCTACCTCATGAACATACATTTAGGATTTCTGGCACTTGTCTGTCCTTATGGAAATGCTGCATGGTTCTCTTGTGCTAGAAGTTTGGTGTTGCTTTAATCCATGCGTAATTTATAATAGTTTGCCCATTTAAAATCTGTGAGGTAAATCTTAATTTATTTAAAATTAAATATAAGACTCTGATCATTAATTTTCTACTATAAAGTTAATACTATAGAATATAATGAATAAAACAGACAAGTGTGAGTATTAGCCCCAGTTAGGGCACTTAGAACAGATCCCTGTAGTGCATCAAGAATGCCCACATAAATATTATCCAAAGCAATTGGTGATTAATATTTGTTCTTCCTTCCAGTTTGCACATGTACCTAGAACAGACTCCAGGTCTCTGGTTCCCCATCCACTACTACAACTCTCAGAGGGAGCTTGATTCCCAGGGGCCGAAACATACCAGGATCTCAGGATCCCAAGATCCCTGAATCACAGTATCACAGAGACAGTAGGACTCCCAAGAGTTCTGACACAACCAGGATTGCAGGACCACAGACTCACAGACTCACAGGTTCACAGGCTCATGGGCTTAAAGGCTCACAGGCACACAGGAGAGACAGGATCCAGTCAGAGACATCAAGGCTAGTTAGCACTAAAAACACCAAATGCCAAGAGGCAAGCACAAGAACATAAGCAACAGAAACCAATAATATATGGCAACATCAGAAAACAGTTTTCCTATCACAGCAAGCCCTGGATACACCAATACACTGGAAAAGCAAGGTTCATATGTAAAATTTAATCTCCTGCTTATAATAAAGGATTTTAGAATGACATAAATAACTCCCTTAAATAATTATAGGAGAAGACAGGTAAACAGTTAGAAGGCCTTAAAGAGAAAACCCATAAAAATGGAATTAGAAATGATAATGAAATCACAAATGGAGACAACCCTGGAGATGGAAAACCTTGAAAAGAGATCTGGAGTCACATATGCAAGCATTACCATAGACAAAACATCAAATGCACATAACACTGAAAGAATATTAAAAGCAGTAAGGGGAATCAAGCCTTCACAGGGCAAAGGACTTCTCCTCCTATTGATGCCAGACAATGCCATCCTCTTCTACATATGTGGCTGGAGTCATGGGTCCCTTCATATATATTCTTTGGTTGGTGGTTTAGTTCCTGGGAGCTCTGAGGGTTCTGGTTGGGTGATATTGTTGTTCTTTAGATGGGATTACAAAAACTTTCACCTCCATCCGTCCTTTATCCCTTATCTGTCTCTTCCTGGAGATGCCACCCACATCTACATACCTGCCAGTTGCAGATTTCCATTCATTTTGATGGCAATCTATCCATCTCTCCAGCTCTTTCCCACATCTGTTCCTGAGGCCCTCATTATGCCCCTTCTTCCAAATAAAAATTTGATCCCAAAACAAAGACTGAAGATTCTTTATAGCAATAGCAGCCCCCCCTCCCCACTTTTTAAAGAACACTCTTTGGTGCAATTTATATTTGACAATGCTCTTTGCCTCAAAAATTTGCGCTTTTCTTTCACGTTTTATAAGCAACTTTTTTGTTGTATTTCTGAAGAAGTGTGAAAACAACCATACCATGCAGCTACTGCTAGCCACGTTGAATTTTCCTCTGGCAAACACATTCATTTATTACTTAGAAAAAGGTCTCTTAAAGTTTTCAGGCAGAATTTATTAAATTCTTTACCAGAATATAATTTCAATGACATATAGCATGTTTCCCCATATTTGACTTTTTAGGCTCTGACATTCTCATGAGGCAAACTTTTAGTGTTCTTAATTCTCTGTGTACTCTGGTTTTTGAAACTCTCTCCAGAACAGACTATTAAGCTCTTCTTTTGGAACGCAAGGGCTTTTCTATACCACACTTGAAACAAATCCATACACCTACACAGCCTTCTTTAGAGGACTATGAAAATCATATAGTCTTGGTTTTTGTAGCAGTTGCCCCATTTCTAGGCTAACATTTTCTATCTTAGTATTTTTCTCCATTGCTGTTATAAAATGACCATGAAAAAAATTAATGTGACTAAACATGGTTTAATCTTCCCTCTGGTTTGAGGGACTATCCTTATCCTTTCCTGCTCAGATATAAGCTGATCAGTTCTATATTAACCAATCAAAGATGATGCAGAAATATTTTATAAAAAATACTGAGTTAAAAAATGCATCTTAAGAGTGAAAATATCAAGTTTGGACTGCATCCAGATCTCTGGGTGCAGAAATCCACATTAAAATACACAGTGTACAAAAACACAGCCAGTTATTGAAGTAATATATTTTTGGCCTTCTTTATACAATATAAGCTCAGGCTCAGTGGTCTTTGCTTTATATCAATGCTATAAAGTTTATTCCCATGAAGGCCATTGGTGAATTGTTTAAGAGAATGAATTGAATAATCCTCATGAGTCTTGAAAACGGGAATACTGTGTCCATTTGCACAGTATCAGCTCCTGTAGGAAATACAACATAGACACATCTCTGGAAATGTCATGTTGGAGATTTCTCCATCTATTATTGTAATGACCCTAAAATAGACTCTAGATCATGGTGCAGGTAGCAAAGTTAATTTTGAATAGGGCTAGGCATTAAAGATGTGGCATCATATATTGAGTGAAACATCAAGTGAAGTTAGAAGATACTCAGACCCACACTCATGACACATGTTTATTGAAGAAATGGTGACCAGAAATTGGCAAATTAAGATAAAAAGCCTAGACCAGTGTATGAGGGGCTGAACAGAAGAACTGTGAAAACTTCAGGAATCCTACAGGGAAGAAATGAGAGAAACAGTTTGGGTATGGAGGGACATCTAAAGAAGTCAGACGAGGAAGTAGGAGAAGAACAGGTGTGAGGAATGTATTAGAATAATATGGCTAGCCTTAACATCAAAGACATAATACACAGTAGACTTTCTTCTAACCCATGCACCTCATTGCTTTCAGATGGCTGCATAGGCACTGGTTTTAAGCAATGAAGATATCACTGGCCCCAGAGACTTATGAATGCCTTTACAGAGACCAGTCAGAAGGAATAGGAGAAACAATGTATTCGGGAGATGTTACAAATTGCTTGCAATCTCAAGCATGATATCAGCCAAGTCATGTTGTGGTGAACATGTGAGGGGGGCAATGTCGATTTGTCCACATGAAGAAGTGTCATTGTTCTAATCCCAGAAACACTCTAGCTACCACATCTAAGCTTAACTGAGGTGCACTGTTTTTTCACAGAAAACCAATTATCTGAAACAGCTCTGATTTTATCAGAACTCATAATGCACATCTATTACTCAAGCCATGTCTTCAAATATTTCTCATGGCTACTATCTATGCCATCCAGGAGTAGATCCAGAGTAGTTCAGCCACTAATGTGAAGCGGTAGAATATTTCAATGTGGATAAAGGACCTGCATCTCTAATTCTAGTCCAAAGTGCTCACACACAAGTATTACCAAAGTGGAATATCAGGTTCACAGGTGTCCTGGTTTAGTTCCTTGGCATGCAGTATATGAGGGTAGTACATAGAGCAAAACAAATACGCATAAGAAGGTTAAGTGATAACTGGCCTGAACTTCTCTGCACAACACATTCAGTTCTGGAACTTTAAATCAGCCAAGGTATTATCTTCAACCAATATCCTCTCTTAGTCTCTATTTATGGACATTAGCTGTGCCAAACAGTGCCAAGTGTCACCTGCTCCCCAGGAGTCATTTAAGCCTTAAAAATCAATACCACTACAGTGAATTTTAACCTCCAAACTGGGATTGCCACAATGATGTACAACTTTTAAAGCCTCTGGAGCACAGCTTCTTTTTGAGGACTCTGAGAAAACAACAAGAAATATCACTTTACCCTGAAATGCAAAAATTTCACTGTAGTTCTTTTTAATTCAAACTGTCACATAAAGGATTATTTAGAGCCTTTTCACCCATCTAAATCCTCACAAGCTGATACTCTATCATCTAGATGGACCTCAGCATTGTTCTGTATAATCCCAGAAAAAAGTCCAGTGAGTTTTAATTATGATATGACTTTTTTAACACAGATCACAAGTTCTTCTACAGTCCATCTCAAATTATATGATCATGTTTGTCACAAAAGAACAACATGGTTTCAATGAAAATCATTTTCGTCTCATGAAGGTTATCAGTCTATTGCTAAGGGAATTTGGAACAAACACTAAAACCTAGTAGAAGCTTCATATTTGTGTTGATGCCCCTTCTCATCAACTCCTCATTACCCTAATACTTATTTACATATTTCTTTTAGCATTCCTTTGTATTTAGTCTGTTTTGGGGGCCATTTATTTGAACTTTGACTGACTTTTTTTTCCACACATTTCTAGTTATCCATTGGACCTCATGAAGGATACTGTTGTGTATACAAAAGAAGACAATATGCTTCCTTCTCTCAGAGACCACCAGCAGTCCTACATTCAGCACAGAGCAGTAATATCCCTTAAGTATATCTCTGATTCAAGATTGACTGTTGACAAAACACACTTTTTAAATTAGATATATTTATTATTTACATTTCAATTGTCCCCTTTCCTGGTTTCTCCCCAAAATCTCCTAACCCATTCTCTCTCCCCCTGCTCAAAAATCCACCCACTCCAACTTCCCTGTCCTAGCATTCTCCTAAACTGGGGTATCTAGCCTTCTCAGGAACAAGGGACTCTCCTCTCTTTGATGTCCAAAAAGGCCATCAACTGCTTCTTATAAATCTGGAGCTATGAGTCTCTCCATGTATACTCTTTGATTGGTGGTTTAGTCCCTGGGAGCTCTGAGGATACTGGGTGGTTCATTTTGTTGTTCCTCCCATGGCATTGGAACCCCCTTCAGCTCCTTGGGTCCTTTCTCTAGCTCCTCCATTGGGGAACCTGTGCTCAGTTCAATTGTTGTCTGAGAGTGTTCACCTCTGTATTTGTCAGGCACCGGCAGAGCGGCAGGTGATTGGTATGGCATGCTCCTGTCAGCAAGGACAATTCTTGTGTAGGCAAAGTACAGGCAATATCAGCTTTATTGTGATCATTGTTTCAAAACCCAAGATGCATCTAGAAGATAGAATTTGCCAGCTATTTTCTCGTTTTTTATTGTTTTTCACTCTCTTATTTCATTTCTCAGATGTTCATCAGCAATTTTAGTTGCAATAAACATTCTGCTTATTAATGTCAACCTTCCTATTATGTAGGTTGACTGTTAATTATCTAGTTTCCCAGGACCAAGTGCCTCTCCTCCCTTTGATGTCCAACAGGCCATGCTCTGCTGCATATGTATCTGGAAACATTGGTCTCTATATATATACTCTTTGGTTGGTTAGTAGTTTAGTCCCTGGAAGCTCCGGATGATTAATATTGTTGTGTAGGTTAACATTTACTAATCTAAATGCCTTGAACTACCATATATTCACTATTTCCTCTTTCCAACAAACAAGTACTCAATAGATATTCATGTAACAGACCTTCAATGCTTCCTTTTAGGGAATCCAATCCTGAAAGTTATATTCTTACAATCGGCACTTAATGAAACTGTAACAAGTATACACAGTGTAATACTGATAATTATATATGTATAAATATCTGTAAGATTTCAGTTAACTTTTCTCTTTTCTCTTGCAGCCTTTCTATGATGCCTTGACACCTAGAGCTAAAACAACAGTATTATATGTTTCCATTGATTGTAATGCAGTAGAAATATTTCCTGATATAGTTGTTGAGAAGAGTCCACAAAGCTGAATTGTCAGTTTAGGCTTTTCTCTTTTCAAAGAAATTCACATTTCCAAACTGCAGTCTTACTTGGGAGGGCCCTTCTATTGTAAGTAGCATTATTTGTGTCACAGTTCTGTTTATGATATTTCTTTAGAACAATCACTGATTCATTTCCATAACATGCTTTGTTTAGAGTTTAGTGTAGCACATACTGTTTTCTATAATACACTCTAAATTTCTTTGTCATTTTCATATGCAGTTTTTTTTTTAGTTCATTACCTGTCTGGACTCAATTGCAATTTCTGTTGCATAACGAAAAATGGAGTGAAATTTGTGCATTGAGTTTGCCTTGTTTGTTATCTAGTGTATTAAAACTCTGGGTATAAGTATTGAAAAAAATTAAAGTAGTCCAGATTTAGTTTCCTTCAAATAATGAAGGATATCAATATAGCTTCTTTTCATAATACATGAGAAAAATTTGAATAACCATGTTCTCTGATCTCCAAAAAGTTATAGTTATTGTTACTTGTCTGAGGGTCACTTTATACATTAGAACATTACCTCTTCATTTCATTTTTATTTTATTTTCTATATTCTATTTTTTACATTCCAAATGATTTTCCCTTTCCCTGTTCCCCCCTCTCCATAAGTCCCATAAGTCCTCGTCCCTACGCCAGGTCTCCAATCAACCAGAGCTTTCAGGTGTGTCATTAAGCTGCTCATGTATGCTCCCTCCAGTTTCTTTTTGGGGCACTCAGGGCTATGAGTTTTCCTCTTAGCACTGCTTTCATTGTACCCCATAGATTTGGGTATGTTGTGCCTTCATTTTCACTAAATTCTATAAAGTCTTTGATTCCTTTCTTTATTTCTTCATTGAATAGAGTATTGTTCAGCCTCCATGTGTATGTGGGCTTTCTGTGTGTGTGTGTGTGTATGTGTGTGGCACTGGAACAATAAACTCCACTTGCATTTGCATACAAAAAATAATTATGCTTCTTGGGTTGCAGTTTTTCTTCTAATATATTTTTTGAGACAGTTTTTTTTCTTTTTTTTTTTTTTTGTTATTGAAGACCACTCTTAATCCATAGTGATCTGATAGGGGGCATGGGATTAGTTCGAACTTCTTATACTTGTTGAGATCTGTCAGGTCAGATGCTTCCCTGGCTGAGTTGGCTGTTTTGTCACTGGATCCAAGCTGGTGGTGACCTTGGACCAGGGCTCCCTGAAGGTCAGACTCTTCCCTGCAGGATGTGTGCCCACACAGCTGTAGTGTTGCCTAGAATCCACACACAGAAGGAACCCAGGCAGGCTGTGATCCAAGTGATCCCAGACTCCGGTGTCCCCTGCACACACAGTGGAGCTGGCTACTTGGCCACAGTAGTCAAGATGGTGGGAAACTTAGACCACCAGGCTCCCTTTAAACACAGGACTCCCTGCAGGTCAGATGTTAGCCCATAGGATAAGTGCCGAGGCAGCTCTAGACCTGCCCACCTCCCTCATGTGGAAGAAACCAAGGCAGAGTGTGTCCTGAGCAATCCTTCACTCTGGTGCCCTCTGCATACCTGGCACCTTTTTCACTGGATCCAAGATGGTAGCAACCTCGGATCAGGGCCAATATCCTGTATTTTAATATCTTTGGTATTTGGCATGTTGTTTCAGTGATTACCTCAGAAGAATGGTGGCAAATAATAAATATGCTAAAGAATTAGTACTATCTCATATTAATATTTCCTTTACCAAGCACATAATATTATAAGAAATCTTGTCCTCAATTAAGTTTAGAGTAGGGAACAAATTGACTCACATTATTTGGCAGGAAATTCTAGCTCACTTTCCAATACATGCCTTGTTGTGTTCTAACATCTTATTAGACAGACTTCCACTGTTCATCAAGCATTCTGGTTTTGTTAACTCATTTTAGAATAAAATGAAGAATAGGGCCTCGCATGGTGGCAGCTACAGCAGCAGCAGCAGCAGCAGCAGCAGCAGCAGCAGCAGCAGCGTCTCATCCAGAAGAAGGGCCACCAGCAGTGGAACCAAAGTAACAAGGTCCAGGCAGGCCCTGTACCCACTACCACTGCAAGTGGCAGCAGATTTACCACGCCTTTCACCACACAGAAGCCACATCAGAAATCTGCCTCCCGCCAGTCAGTTACAAGAGACTCATCTCCATCTTGGTTCTAGGACGCCAGAGAGATCAGACAGCCTGAGGCATGCAAACATAACCGGAGGCCAACATCGCGGGGGTCTAAGCCCAACAGGCATTGGCATGCACCTAGGCCCTGGGCTGTTGGGGTGGGGGGCGATCTGTGTGCTAACCAGTCAGGAGGTTGTTTGCCCTGCACTGTGCATGCACCATCATTTTGGCTATGGGATGCCAGAAAGTCCTAGCAGGCAAAGTCAACTAACAGTCATAGCCTGAGGCTAACATAGCAAGGATCTAGGTGCAACAGGCCCTGAACTGCACCCAGGACCTGGGCTGCTTGGTGGGCCATCTGTGTGCCAACCCGGCCAGGAGGGTGTTAGCCCAGTGACTCTCCCGGCACTTTCTGGGAGCACATGCACTCCTCCATCCTGGCCACCTGACAGAACCAGTTAACACTCATATGCCGAGGGGATCTTTGCTGGGACCTTGGCCTGCCAGGATTTTGTGTAGACTTGGGGCCTGAGCAGCTAGGCTAGGCTTGTGTGCACCAACCCAGTTGGGACATTGGCTGCCCAGCAGAGTGATCATCACTCAGAAAAGGTCCCACAGCATACACCATCATCACTCCCTGAAAAAGCAAACAGGTACCACCTGATTCACAGAGACAATCTGGGGCAAGGCACACTCGGTCTCCAAGGGTACTGAAAAGGAAGACAGCACATCAGCAATCTGTGACAGGGGAAACCCAACCACCCAGTGTTGCAGAAATAACCATAGAGCAACACAGGAGGCTCAAACACCAGCCAGAGACAAGACCAACTAACTCCAGAGAACAAGATGGCAAAGGACAAACGCAGGATCACTACTAAAAAAAATCTAGGCAATATGGCAGCATCTGAACCAATCTCTCCAACATCAGCATGTCCTGGTTATGCCAACACACCAGGAAAACAAGATATGGATTTAAAATCATTGGTCATGATGCTGCTAGAAGAACACAAAAAGGACATAAATGAATCTCTTAAAGAAATACAGGGAACATGAATAAGCTTGAAACCCATATAATGGAAAGACAATAATCACATAAAGAAATTCAGGAGAATAAGGCTCAAGAGATAGAAGCCAATAAAAAATAAATGCAAAAAAAAGGTAAAGAAATGCAGAACTTGAGTCAACAGGCAGAAGTCATGAAAGAGGAAGCACAAAAATCTCTTAAAGAATTAAAGGAAAACACAAACAAATAAATGAAGGAACAACTTTGGAGATAGAAAACCTTGAGAAGAAACCAGGGGCCATAGATGCAAATATAAACAAAAGAATACAAGAGATGGAGGAAAGAATCTCAGATGCCGAAGATACCATAGAAAGCATTGACTCGACAGTCAAAGAAAATGCAAAATGCAAAATGCTTGTATCCCAGAGCATCCAGGAAATCCAGAACACAATGAGAACACCAAACCTAAGGATTATAGGTATAGATGAGAGTGAAGATTTACAACTGAAAGGGCCAGCAAATATCTTCAACAAAATTATGGAAAAAACTTTCCCAACTTAAATAAAGAGATGCCCATGAATATACAAGAAGCCTACAGAACTCCAAACAGACTGGACCTGAGCAGAACTACCTCCCATCACATAATAATCAAAACCCCAAATGCACTAAACAAAGAAAGAATATGAAAGGCAGTAGGAGAAAAAGGCCAATTAACATATAAAGGAAGACCTATCAGAATCACACCAGACTTCTCATCAGAGACCATGAAAGCTAGAAGATCCTGGGCAAATTTCATGCAGACTCTAAGAGAACACAAATGACAGGCAAGACTACTATACCCAGCAAAACTCTCAATCAACATAGTTGGAGAAACCAAGTTATTCTGTGACAAAACCAAATTTACCCAATATCTTTCCACAAACCCAGCTCTACAAAGAATAAGAGGAGGGAAACTCCAATACCAGGAGGGAAACTACACCCTGGAAAAAGCAAGATAGTTACCTTCTTTCATCAAACCCAAAAGAAGATAACCACTCAAATAAAAAATCACATCAATCAATCCTTTACAGGATCAAGACCCTCTCCATACCTCTTCATGGGAGTCATTTGTTATGTAATTTGTGCCTTGGGTATTCAGGGCTTCTGGGCTAATTAATATCCACTTATCGGAGATTGCATTCCATGTGTATTCTTTTGTGATTGGGTTACCTCACTTGGGATGATATTTTCCAGATCAAACCATTTGCCTAAAAATTTTGTGAATTCATTGTTTCTAATCGCTGAGTAGTATTCCATTGTGTAAATATACCACATTTTCTGTATCCATTCCTCCTTTGAGGGGCATCTGGTTTCTTTCCAGCTTCTGGCTATTATAAATAAGGCTGCTATGAACAAAATGGAGCATGTGTCTTTATTGCCGGGGAATCCTTTTGGTATATGCCCAGGAGAGGTATAGCAGGGTCCTCTGGAAGTTTCATGTCCAGTTTTCTGAGGAACCTCCAGACTGATTTCCACAGTAGTTGTACCATCTCACAGCCCCACCAGCAGTGGGGGAGTGTTCCTCTTTCTCCACATCCTCGCCAACACCTGCTGTCTCCTGAGTTTTTGACCTTAGCCATTCTGACTGGTGTAAGGTGAAATCTCAGGGTTGTTTTGATCTGCATTTCCCTAATGACTAATGATGTTGAGAACTTCTTAAGGTGCCTCTCGGCCATCCAAATTTCTTCAGGTGAAAATTCTTTGTTTAGATCTGTACCCCATTTTTAATAGGGTTATTTGGTTCCCTGGGGTCTAACTTCTTGAGTTCTTTGTATACATTGGAAGGGAATATGAGGACAGAGAAAAAGGAGGGAGGTGATTAGAGAAGGGATGGAGAGAAGAAGGTTTATGGGACATATGGGGAGGGGAGATCTAGAAAAGGGAAATCATTTGGATTGTAAACAAAGAATATAGAAAATAAAAATATTAAAATAAATGGGGAAAAACTTCAGATGGCTGAAGAATTTCAGCCATCTGAAGAAAATCTGAAGAACTTCAGATGGCTGAGAAGCATCTTAAAAAATGTTCAACATCACTAGTCATTAGGGAAATGCAAATCAAAGCAACCCTGAGAATTCACCTCACACCTGTCAGAATGGCTAAGGTTAAAAACTCAGGAGACAGCAGATGTTGGCGAGGATGTGGAGAAAGAGGAACACTCCTCCACTGCTTGTCGGGTTGCAAATTGGTACAACCACTCTGGAAATAAGTCTGGTGATTCTTCAGAAAACTAGGCCGACACTTCTGGGGACCCTGCTATACAACTCCTAGGCATATACCCAGAGGATTCCCCAGCATGGAAGGATACATGGTCCACTATGTTCATAGCAGCCCTATTTATAATAGCCAGAACCTGAAAAGAACCCAGATGTCCCTCAACAGAGAAATGGATATAAAAAATATGGCATATATACACAGTGGAGTACTATTCAGCCATTAGAAAAAATGAATTCATGAAAGCCTTAGACAAATGGGGCACAGAAGAAAATCATCCTAAGTGAAGTAACCCAGTCTCAGAAGATAAATCATAGTATGCATTCACTGATCAGCGGATATTAGCCTAGAAACTTGGAATACCCAAGACATTATCTACATATCAAATGATGTCTAAGAAGAACGGAGGAATGGCCCTTGGTTCTGGAAAGGCTCAGTGCAATAGTATAAGGCAATACCAGAACAGGGACGTGAGAAGGAGTGGATGAAGGAACAGGGGGAGGGAAGAGGGCTTATGGGACTTTTGGGGAGTGGGAGAGCAGTAAAGGGGAAATCATTTGAAATGTAAATAAAGAATATATGGAATTTAAAAAAAGACTTGATGAGAACCAAGCGGACAGGGTCCAGGCAGACCCTGCGCCCACGACCACTGGCCATCACTGGCCAGCCAGGCTGCGAGCAGCGGAGGATTTACAGCGCCTTTCACCACACAGAAGCCACACCAGAACTCTGCGTCCCACCAGTCAGATAGGAGGCCTCCATATTGGTTCTCGGTCGCCAGAGAAATCAAACTGAGGTACGCAAAAATAACCCGAGACCAACATCGCGGGAGTCTAAGCCCGACGGGCGTTGGCCTGCACCCAGGCCCTGGGCTGATCGGGGGGCCACCAGGGTGTAAACCCGGCCAGGAGGTTCCCCCCCTCCCCCCACCGGCGTGCGTGCACCACCGCCATTTTGCCTAAGGGAAGCCAGAGAGACCTAGCAGGCAAAACCAAACTGGCTAACAGGCATAGCCCGAGGCGGACATAGCAGGGGTCTCAGACAGTCAGGCCCTGGACTGCCCCCCAGGTCCTGGGTTGCTCGGTGGGCCATCTGTGTGCTGACCCAGCCAGGAGCTTGTTTGCCCGGGCCGGCATGCACCGCCGCCATTTTGCCTACGGGAAGCCAGAAGGACCCCGCAGACAAAACCAAACCAGCTAACAGGCATAGCCTGAGGCGGACATAGCAGGGGTCTCAAATGGTCAGGCCCTGGACTGCCCCCAGGCCCTGGGCTACTCGGTGGGCCACCTGTGTGCCGACCCGGCCAGGAGATTGTTTATCCGGGCCGGTTAGCTCACCACCACCATTTTGCTTACGGGAAGCCAGAGAGACCTAGCAGGCAAAACCAAACCAGCTAACAGGCATAGCCCGAGGCGGACATAGCAGGGGTCTCAGACGGTCAGGCCCTGGACTGCCCCCAGGCCCTGGGCTGCTCGGTGGGCCATCTGTGTGCTGACCCGGCCAGGAGGTTGTTAGCCCAGCAGACTCTCCCAGCACTCTCAGGGAGCGCGCCCACGCCACCATCCTAGCCACCTGACAGACCCAATTAACACTCACAGCTGAGAGGAACTTTGCTCAGACATTGGCCTGCCAGGCTTTTGCCTAGACTCAGGGCCTGAGCAGCTAGGCTAGCCTTGTGTGCACCAACCCGGTTGGGAGTTCCGCTACCCAGCAGAGAGATCAGCACGCAGAAAAGGTCCCTACAGCATACAGCCTCAGCACTCCCTGAAGGAGCAAACGGGCACCTTCTGGCTCACAGACACAATCTGGGGCAAAGAACACTAGGGCTGCAAGGGCACCCAAGAGGAGGAAAGCACATTAGCAATCTGCAACAGGGGAAACCCTGCCCTCCAGTGGTGCAGAAATAGCCCTAGAGCATCTCAGGAGGCTGAAACACCAGCCAGAGACAAGACCTATTAGCTCCAGAGAAGAAGATGGCAAAGGGCAAATGCAGGAACGCTACTAACAGAAATCTAGGCAATATGGCAGCATCTGAACAAAACTCTCCAACATCAGCAAGTCCTGGTTATGCCAACACACCAGAGAAACAAGATTTGGATTTAAAATCACTGTTCATGATGCTGCTAGAAGAACACAAAAAGGAAATGAATGAATCTCTTAAAGAAATGCAGAGGAACATGAATAAGCTAGAAACCCGTATAATGGAAACACAAAAAACACTTAAAGAAATGCAGAAGAATAAGGCCCAAGAGATAGAAGCCAATAAAGAAGAAAGGCAAAAAAAAAAAAACTTAAAGAAATGCAGGAGAACTTGAGTCACCAGGCAGAAGTCATGAAAGAGGAAACACAAAAATCTCTTAAAGAATTACAGGAAAACACAGACAAAAAAATGATGGAACTGAGCAAAACCATCCTGGACCTAAAAACAGAAGTAGAAACAACTAAGAAATCACAAAGGGAGACAACTTTGGAGATAGAAAACCTTGAGAAGAAATCAGGGGTCATAGATGCAAATATAAACAACAGAATACAAGAGATGGAAGAAAGAATCTCAGATGCCAAAGATACCATAGAAACCATTGACTCAACTGTCAAAGAAAATAAAAAATGCAAAAAGCTTGTATCCCAGAGCATCCAGGAAATCCAGGATACAATGAGAAGACCAAACCTAAGGATTATAGGTATAGATGAGAGTGAAGATTTACAACAGAAAGGGCCAGCAAATATCTTCAACAAAATTATGGAAGAAAACTTTCCTAACTTAAAGAGAGAGATGCCTATGAATATACAAGAAGCCTACAGAACTCCAAACAGACTGGACCTGAGCAGAAATACCTCCCATCACATAATAATCAAAACCCCAAATGCACTAAACAAAGAAAGAATATTAAAGGCAGTAAGAGAGAAAGGCCAAGTAACATATAAAGGAAGACCTAACAGAATCACACCAGACTTCTCACCAGAGACCATGAAAGCTAGAAGATGCTGGGCAGATCTCATGCAGATTCTAAGAGAACACAAATGTCAGTCAAGACTACTATACCCAGCAAAACTCTCATTCACCATAGATGGAGAAAACAAGATATTCCATGACAAAACCAAATTTACACAATATCTTTCCACAAACCCAGCTCTGCAAAGAATAATAGGAGGAAAACTCCAATACAAGGATGGAAACTACAGCCTGGAAAAAGCAAGATAGTTACCTTCCTTCATCAAACCCAAAAGAAGATAACCACTCAAATATAAAAAGAACATCAAAAATGACAGGAAGTAATAATCACTATTCCCTAATATCTCTTAACATCAATGGTCTCAATTCCCCAATAAAAAGACATAGACTAACAGTCTGGATAAGGAAACAGGACCCTACAATTTGCTGTATACAGGAGACACACCTCAGTGTCAAAGATAAAAGCTACTTTAGAGTAAAAGGCTGGAAGACAATCTTACAAGCCAATGGTCACAGGAAACGAGCAGGAGTAGCCATTCTAATATCAGATAAAATTGACTTTCAACCTAAAGTCATCAAAAGAGACACAGAAGGACACTTCTTGCTGGTCAAAGGAAAAATCCACCAAGAAGAACTTTCAATTCTGAACATCTATGCGCCAAATGCAAAGGCACCCTCATTCGTAAAAGAAACTTTACTAAAGCTCAAAGCACACATTGCACCTAACACAATAATTGTGGGGGACTTCAACACTCCACTTTCCTCAATGGACCGATCGGGAAAACAGAAACTAAACAGAGACACAGTAAAACTAATTGAAGCTTTGGACCAATTGGATTTGACTGATATTTATAGAACATTTCACCCTAAAGCAAAAGAATATACCTTTTTCTCAGCACCTCATGGTACCTTCTCCAAAATCGACCATATAATTGGACACAAGGCAGACCTCAACAAATATAAGATGGTCGAACTAATCCCATGCCTCCTATCAGATCACTATGGTGTAAGAGTGATTTTCAATAGCAACAAAAACAACAGAAAACCCACATACACGTGGAAACTGAACAATAATCTACTCAATGATACCTTGGTCAAGGAAGAAATAAAGAAAGAAATTAAAGACTTTTTAGAACACAATGAAAATGAAAACACAACATACCCAAATCTATGGGACACAATGAAAGCAGTGCTAAGAGGAAAACTCATAGCCCTAAGTGCATCCAAAAAGAAAATGGAGAGAGCATACATTACCAGCTTAATGACACACCTGAAAGCCCTGGAACAAAAAAGAAGCTATTTCACCCAGGAGGAGTAGAAGGCAGGAAATCATCAAACTCAGGGCCGAAATCAATCAAGTAGAAACAAAGAGAACCATACAAAAAATCAACAAAACCAGGAGCTTGTTCTTTGAGAAAATCAACAAGATAGATAAACCCTTAGCCAGACTGACCAAAGGGCACAGAGAAAGTATCCAAATTAACAAACTTAGAAATGAAAAGGGAGATATAAAAACAGAAAATGAGGAAATCCAAAAAATCATCAGATCATACTACAAGAGACTGTACTCAACACAACTGGAAAATCTGGAGGAAATGGACAATTTCCTTGACAGATACCAAATACCAAAATTAAATCAGGACCAAATAGATCATCTAAACAGTACCATAACGCCTAAAGAAATAGAAGGAGTCATAGAAAGCCTTCCAACCAAAAAAAGCACAGGACCAGATGGTTTCAGTGCAGAATTCTATCAGACCTTCAAAGAAGACTTAACACCAATACTCTTCAAACTATTCCACAAAATAGAAACAGAAGGAACCCTACCCAATTCCTTCTACGAAGCCACAATTACGCTGATACCAAAGCCACACAAAGATCCAACAAAGAAAGAGAACTTCAGAACAATTTCCCTTATGAACATCGATGCAAAAATACTCAATAAAATTCTTGCCAACCGAATCCAAGAACACATCAAAATGAGCATCCACCATGATCAAGTAGGCTTTATCCCAGGGATGCAGGGTTGGTTTAATATACGAAAATCCATCTATGCAATCCACTACATAAACAAACTCAAAGACAAAAACCACATGGTCATTTCATTGGATGCTGAAAAAACATTTGACAAAATTCAGCATCCTTTCATGCTTAAAGTCTTGGAAAGAACGGGAATTCAAGGCCCATACCTAAACATAGTAAAAGCAATATACAGCAAACCGGTAGCCAGCATCAAACTAAATGGAGAGAAACTTGAAGCAATCCCACTAAAATCAGGGACTAGACAGGGCTGCCCCCTCTTTCCTTATCTTTTCAATATGGTACTTGAGGTACTAGCTCGGGCAATTCGACAACATAAGGAGGTCAAAGGGATACAAATTGGAAAGGAAGAAGTCAAACTATCATTATTTGCAGATGACATGATAGTCTACCTAAGTGACCCAATAAACTCCACTAGAGAACTCCTACAGCTGATAAACAACTTCAGCAAAGTGGCAGGTTATAAAATCAACTCAAGCAAATCAGTGGCCTTCCTATACTCAAAGGATAAGCAGGCTGAGAAAGAAATTAGGGAAATGACCCCCTTCACAATAGCCACAAACAGTATAAAGTATCTTGGGGTGACTCTTACCAAACATGTGAAAGATCTTTACGACAAGAACTTCAAGACTCTGAAGAAGGAAATGGAAGAAGACCTCAAAAAATGGGAAAACCTCCCATGCTCATGGATCGGTAGAATCAATATAGTTAAAATGGCCATTTTGCCAAAAGCAATATACAGATTCAATGCAATACCCATCAAAATCCCAACTCAATTCTTCACAGAGTTAGAAAAAGCAATTAACAAATTCATCTGGAATAACAAAAAACCCAGGATAGCTAAAACTATTCTCAGCAACAAAAGAAATTCTGGGGGAATCAGTATCCCTGACCTCAAGCAATACTACAGAGCAATAGTGTTAAAAACTGCATGGTATTGGTACAGTGACAGGCAGGCAGATCAATGGAACAGGATTGAAGATCCAGAAATGAACCCACACACCTATGGCCACTTGATCCTCAACAAAGGGGCTGAAAACATCCAATGGAAAAAAGATAGCCTTTTCAACAAATGGTGCTGGCTCAACTGGAGGTCAGCATGCAGAAGAATGCGAATTGATCCATCTTTATTGCCTTGTACTAAGCCCAAATCCAAATGGATCAAGAACCTCCACATAAAGCCAGACACTCTGAAGCTAATAGAAAAGAAACTGGGGAAGACCCTTGAGGACATTGGTACAGGGAGAAAATTTCTGAACAGAACACCAATAACGTATGCTCTAAGATCAAGAATTGACAAATGGGACCTCATAAAATTACAAAGTTTCTGTACGGCAAAGGACACCATCAAAAGGACAAATCGGCAACCAACAAATTGGGAAAAGATCTTCACCAATCCTACATCAGATAGAGGGCTAATATCCAATATATATAAAGAACTTAAGAAATTAGACTCCAGAAAACCAAACAACCCTATTAAAAAATGGGGTACAGAGTTAAACAGGGAATTCTCACCTGAAGAACTTCGGATGGCGGAGAAGCATCTTAAAAAATGCTCAACTTCATTAGTCATTAGGGAAATGCAAATCAAAACAACCCTGAGCTTTCACCTTACACCAGTCAGAATGGCTAAGATTAAAAATTCAGGAGACAGCAGGTGTTGGAGAGGATGTGGAGAAAGAGGAACACTCCTCCACTGCTGGTGGGGTTGCAAATTGGTACAACCACTCTGGAAATCAGTCTGGCGGTTCCTCAGAAAACTGGGCACCTCACTTCCAGAAGATCCTGCTATACCACTCCTGGGCATATACCCAGAGGATTCCCCACCATGTAATAAGGATACATGCTCTACTATGTTCATAGCAGCCCTATTTATAATTGCCAGATGCTGGAAACAACCCAGGTATCCCTCAACAGAAGAGTGGATGCAAAAAATGTGGTATATCTACACAATGGAGTACTATTCAGCCATTAGAAACAATGAATTCATGAAATTCTTAGGCAAATGGATGGAGCTAGAAAACATCATACTAAGTGAGGTAACCCAGACTCAAAAGGTGATTCATGGTATGCACTCACTAATAAGTGGATATTAACCTAGAAAACTGGAATACCCCAAACATAATCCATACATCAAATGAGGTACAAGAAGAAAGGAGGAGTGGCCCCTTGTTCCAGAAAGACTCAGTGAAGAAGTATAGGGCAAAACCAGAACAGGGAAGTGGGAAGGGGTGGGTGGGAGGACAGGGGGAGAAAAGTGGGCTTATGGGACTTTCGGGGAGTGGGGGGCTAGAAAAGGGGAAATCATTTGAAATGTAAATAAAAAATATATCGAATAAAAAAAAAGACAAAAAAAAAAAAAAGACTTGATGGATGACCAGTGTAGGTGAATTCAGGGGTGGGGAGGAAGGAGTAGGTGGGTAGATAGGGGAAAACCCTAATAGAAGCAGGAGGAGGTGATGCAATAGGGGGTTCCCATGGAGGGAGCACTGGGAAAGGAGATAGCATTTGAAATGCAAATACAATATCCAATTTAAAAAAAGAGAAAAAAAATCACATCAAAAATGATGGGAAGTAATAATCACTATTCCTTAATATCTCTTAACATCAATGGACCCAATTCCCCAATAAAAAGACTTAGACTAAAGGACTGGATAAGGAAACAGGACCCTACATTTTGCTGCATACAGGAAACACGCATCAGTGTCAAAGCAAAAACTACCTTAGAGTAAAAGGCTTGAAGACAATTTTACAAGCCAATAGTCTTGGGAAATGAGCCAGAGTAGTCATTCTAATATCAGATAAAAGTGACTTTCAACCTAAAGTCATCAAAGGAGACTTAGAAGGACACTTCTTGCTGGTCAAAGGAAAAATCCACCAAGAAGAACTTTCAATTCTGAATATCTATGTGCCAAATGCAAGGGCACCCTCATTTGTAAAAGAAACGTTACTAAAGCTCAAAGCACACATTGCACCTAAGACAATAATTGTGGAGGATTTCAACACTCTACTCTCCTCAATGGACTGATCAGGAAAACAGAAACTAAACAGGGGCACAGTAAAACTAATTGAAGCTTTGGAAAAATTGAATTTGACTAATATTTATAGAACATTTCACCCTAAAGCAAAAGAATGTACCTTTTTCTCAGAACCTCATGGTACCTTCTCCAAAATTGACCATATAATTTGTCACAAGACAGACCTCAACAAATATAAGAAGATCTAACTAATGCCATGCCTCCACTCAGATCACTATGGAGTAAGAGTGGTTTTCAATAGCAACAAAAACAACAGAAAGCCCACATACACGTGGAGGCTGAACAATACTCTACTCAATAACACCTTGGCCAACGAAGAAATAAAGAAAGAAATCAGAGACTTTTTAGAATTTAATGAAAATGAAGGCACAACATACCCAAAACTTTAGGACGCAATGAAAGTGGTGCTAAGAGGAAAACTCATAGTCCTGAGTGCCTCCAAAAAGAAAACGGAAAGAGCATACACTAGCAGCTTAAGGACACACCTGAAAGCCCTGGAATAAAAAGAAGCCTATTCACCCAGAAGGAATAGAAGACAGGAAATCAACAAACTTAGGGCTGAAATCAATCAAGTGGAAGCAAAGAGAACCATAAAAAGAATCAACGAATCCAGGAGATGGTTCTTTGAGAAAATCAACAAGATAGATAAACCCTTAGCCACACTGACCAAAGAGCACGGAGAAAGAATCCAAAATAACAAAATTAGAAATGAAAAGGGTGATATAAGAACAGAAAATGAGGAAATTCAAAAAATCATCACATCCTAATACAAAAGACTATACTCAACACAACTGGAGAATCTGGAGGAAATGGAAAATTTCCTAGACAGACACCAAATACCAAAACTAAATCAGGGCCAAATAGATCATCTAAACAGTCTCATAACCCCTAAAGAAATATAAGGGGTCAAAGAAAGTCTCCCAACCAAAATAAGCACAGGACCAGATGGTTTCAGTGCAGAATTCTATCAGACCTTCAAAGAAGACCTAACACCAATACTCTTCAAACTATTCCACAAAATAGAAAAAGAAGGAACACTACCAAATTCCTTCAACAAAGTCACAATTAGGCTGATACCAAAACCACACAAAGATCCAACAAAGAAAGAGAACTTCAGACCAATTTCCCTTATGAACATTGATGCAAAAATACTCAATAAAATTCTTGCCAACCGAATCCAAGAACACATAAAAATGATCATACACCATGATCAAATAGGCTTCATCCCAGGGATGCAGGATTGGTTCAATATACGGAAATCCATCAATGCAATCCACTACATAAACAAACTCAAAGAAAAAACCACATGGTCATTTCATTGGATGCTGAAAAAGCATTTCACAAATTCAGCATCCTTTCATGCTTAAAGTCTTGGAAAGAACAGGAATTCAAGACTCATACCTAAACATAATAAAAGCAATATACAGCAAACTGGTAGCCATCATCAAACTAAATGGAGAGAAACTTGAGGCAATCCCACTAAAATCAGGGACTGGATAGGGCTTCCCCCTTTCTCCTTATCTTTTCAATATTGTACTTGAGGTACTAGCTCGGGCAATTAGAATACATAAGGAGGTCAAAGGGATACAAATTGGAAATGAAGAAGTCAAACTATCATTATTTGCAGATAATATGATAGTCTACCTGAGTGACCAAGAAAAACTCCACTAGAGAACTCCTACAGCTGATAAACAACTTCAGCAAAGTGGCAGGTTATAAAGTCAACTCAAGCAAATCAGTAGCCATACTATAGTCAAAGGATAAGCAGGCTGAGAAAGAAATTAGGGAAATGACACCCTTCATAATAGCCACAAACAGTATAAAGTACCTTGGGATGACTCTTACCAAACATGTGAAAGATCTGTATGACAAGAACTTCAAGACTTTGAAGAAGGAAATGGAAGCCAACCTCAAAAAATGGAAAAACCTCCCATGCTCATGGATTGGCAGGATTAATATAGTTAAAATGGCCATTTTTCCAAAAGCAATATACATATGCAATGCAATACCCATCAATATCCCAACTCAATTCTTCATAGAGTTAGAAAGAGCAATTCTCAAATTCATCTGGAATCACAAAAAAAACCCAGGATAAGTAAAACTGTTCTCAACAACAAAAGAAATTCTGGGGGAATCAGTATCCCTGTCCTCAAGCAATACTACAGAGCAATAGTGTTAACTGCATGGTATTTGTACAGTGAAAGGCAGGCGGATCAATGGAATAGGATTGAAAGTCCAGAAATGAACCCACACACCTATGGCCACTTGATCCTCGACAAATGGGTTGAAAAAATCCAGTGGAAAAAAGATAGCCTTTTCAATAAATGGTGCTGGTTCAACTGGAGGTCAGCATGCAGAAGAATGTGAGTTGATCAATCCTTGTCTCCTTGTACTAAGCTAAACTCCAAATGGATCAAGGACCTCCACATAAAGCCATACACTCTAAAGCTAAAAGAAAAGAAACTGGGGAAGACCCTTGGGGACATAAGTACAGGGGGAAAGCTTCTGAAAAGATGACCAATAGCCAAAAGCTGGAAAGAACCCAGGTATGCCTCAACAGAAGAATGGATGTAAAAAAATGTAGTATATATACACAATAGAGTACTATTCAGCCATTAGAAACAATGAATTCATCAAATTCTTAGGCAAATGGATTTAGCTGTAGAACATCATACTAAGTGAGGTAACCCAGTCTCAAAAGATCAATCATGGCATCCACCCACTAATAAGTGGTTATTAACCTAGAAAATTGGAATACCCAAAACATAATCCACACATCAAATGAGGTACAAGAAGAACAGAGGAGTGGCCTCTTGTTCTGGAAAGACTCAGTGTAGCAGTATAGGGCGAAACCAGAACAGGGAAGTGGGAAGGGGTGGATGGGAGAAAAGGGGGAGGGAAGGGAGCTTATGTGACTTTCGGTGTGTGGGGGGGGCCAGAAAAGGGGAAATCTTTTGAAATGTAAATTAAAAATATATCAAATAAAAAAAGAAAAACCATGAAGATCTTTCCAATTTATTTAAGGATTTTTCTACTGCACAGTTCAAAACTCTTCTCTCTTTCTTTAACACACTACTTAGAAAAAGAACTAGATGGTCTTGATCATCATTACAATGCCCCTACTTCTAAATATCCATATTCTACTTAGTTTCTTTATAGCTTTTAATAATTCATCAAGACAAATCAGTGTAAGAAGGCAATGGGTCACTCTTCACTTCATTTCCCTATTTTAGGTACTGAGGTAAGAATTTCATAGTGTATCTGATTGGGTCATAAATTAAACTACATGGAGTTTTCCACAAAAACATGTACATATTATTAACTCAGTATCTTTAAATATAAAATGGATACCCAAGTTGTTCTTTCCATAGAGGAATTTCTCTACGTTCTGTAATAAAAAGTGCTTTTACAGGGCATTCTGAATTTAATCCTGCTGGCTCTGGGCATCCACACATACACAAAATCCTTTAAATTTATGTACTCAGATCTTGGATATGGAAAAAAAATTCTCAAAGTCAGTGTTTTAGGAAATGATTCCTGCTTTCTCTTCCTTTCTTCTTCCCTCTCTGTCCCGTCTCCTCATTTTTCTTCCCTCTCTTTCCACGTGCACACGGCCAGGCTCTACTTCCATACTCTCTCACTGTCTGTCTCTGACTCTGTCTCTGTCTCTCTTTCTGCCTTTCTCTACTATCCCCTCAAATCCCCTCACCATGTCCTAAGTAATCTCTATTCAATACTAACAACAAAAGATATGATTCCTTAAATAATGGCCATTGCTCCAGTTACTCATTTTCTATTAGATAATGTTAGTTACTATTGCTGTGATGATGTTTCAAGACAATACATAAAACAGCAAGTAGTAAACATTGATTTAAATATTGATATCACAACACTTCATTAAAGGAATGTTGAGCAAGAACAGGAATTTGGCATAAACCTGGAGGCAACAGTTAATGCAGAGAAGATGAAATACTACAGCCTCTGGAATGCTCTTGATGTCTTTCTTATCCTACCTTTTTAAAGAACTGATGAATACCAGTACACATATCAACATCCAGAATAGGTTGAAACCTCCCTCATCTATCCTAATTCAGAATAAGCCCTACAGATTTGCATATAGCCCAATCTTATTGATGTACTTTCTAAATGGTTAGCCCTTCCCTAGTGAGTTTAGTCTATTTCAAGTTAAAATTAAATGAACCAGCACACATGAAAATGTGGATTTTCACACATCACCATTCTATCTTAACTTTAATATACAGGCTTAGCTATGATCTGTTAATTATCATGTGGCATCAGTACAACTCTTACACATAGGAAATTTACTGTAGTTATATGCAGGATCCCTAATACTAGAGTGATGCTTTGTAAACACGATTTTTGCATTTGCCTTTTTATTTTATTTTATTTTAAAGATACAACCTTTATTGAATAAGACATGGCCATGGCATGCTTCACAGAGAAAGTAGTTTTATCAGATATGTCGAGCTTCTATTTTCACTAATCATGAGATGTACATATAGAAAAATTATATACATCCTTGTAAGGATGAATCTCAAGAATTTTATTGTACCAATCACCATGTTTTCATTGAATGCAGATATTTTCTCCCTTATATATTTTTAATTCTTTTTATTATTATTAGATATATTCTTTATTTACATTTCAAATTTTGTCCCCTTTCCTGATTTCTCCCTCCACAGAAAATCCCATAAGCCATCTTCCCTTCCTAATTGATTGGTATTTGACTTTTAAAACGGTATTAATAATTACTGACTTTTTGTTTCATCACATTCAATTCAGTTTTTTCTCTTACTTCACTTCATGAATTTTTATTAGACCCATTATTTCAAACTCAATTTCTTTGATATTCAATCAATTAATAGATTCTTTCTATCAACTTTTCCCACACCAGTCCCCCATTTAGGCAACTATCTACAGTCTGAATCACATTATTTCCATCCATGTGTCTTAAATGTTAGACCTGAGGGTTACCTACTGTCACATCTGAATTTCTGTCTTCACTATTTACATTTATTATGGTATTTTTTATATCTTTGCCTGGGATGTTTCTAACAGATAAAATACTGTCTTTTTTTCAAGTTGTATCTCTTGACACAACAAATGTCAAGTTAGTGATGACATATGAACTTTGCTTTGAATCTATTTATTTGCTAGTCATGGGCTAACATAGAAGGTCATGGCTGTGTACCCTCTTCTTATGCTGACATTATATCCTTAAAAAATATCTTTGGGGAGCCTTATCAACTTATATATCATACTTTATACATAGCAACACTCAGACAACCTGGGAGATGTCTTAAGCCCCCTCCTCTCTTTCAGGCTTTCCTTGTTAGTGTACAGTTACAACTGTGATTGAGTACCACACAAAAGAGTGAAGTCCACAAACTCCAGGAAGATGAGCTAGCAAACAAGACCAGAAAAAGAATGCTGCATCTAGGAGTAGTTTCTAGACAATTAGACACTTAAATACTGTGTTCATGGCCTAAAAGATGATAATAAAGGGAAAAGGACTGAATCACAAACTGAGTGACATTTTCCTGGGTCCAGGCTTTGATTTGTATCTATCACTTGTGATCAGTTATTACAACATCAGTCAGGTGCTAACTTTCAAAAGTTTTATTTATTGGAGTAATATGTGCTTGTGCTCGCTCGTGTCTGGAAATTCTGAGCTTGACAATATCAATTGTCTATTTTCAATTGATGACCTGTCTTAATCTCATTTGGTTGTTGATCTTGCAATCTGCTTCTCTGATGTACAGAATAGCCTGCTTCACCTATTAATTCAGGTTTTTCCTTGTTCTGGTGTTCATGATTGTCTGTTAATAAGTTTTCACTGTATGGTTTAAGTTCAGTACCAGAACAAGAAATACAGCAGTAGATCTACAAAGTACTTTGGTCCTAATTTTCTCAGAAATGAAGCTGGAGCTTTGGCAGCACAGAGGACACAACATCTAAGGGAATCAAAATGGGCAATTCTAGCTCAACCTTTGAAATAAAACGCTCTTTTCTGGTATTTCCTATACTGTCTCCCCATCCTCTCCAGATATCCTACCATACCCAAACAATCCCTCCTCTCATGTAATTCTTTAGAGGATTCCTAACACTTATTCTGATTTCTCAGTTTGTGCTATTCCCAAATGTCCATACCATTATTTTCATCATGCCAAGTTCAAGTTAACATGCTTCTGTAAACATGGCAACTAAACGTCTGTCCTCAAAGACCTATAACCTCACTTTGTTTTTAGTGAAAGCATTTGAAGACTTGGCATTTATGCCTAGGGTCCTGATTGTACAGATCTATCCCCTTTACATCTACAGCAAATATTCCAGTCCCTCACAGTGCTATTATATCAGGGGTTGGAAGAAATCAAAAATTGCTCTGTCAGAAATTTCTTGTCAAGTTAATTGAGAGTTCATCTATGATAGAAAATAACACAGTTTTCCCATTTCAGTACTCATGATCACCAATCGCTTTAGTCAATATTTCCCAGTATTCTTACAGAACCTAAAACCTCGGGGCTAAGATATGTATTACAGATAATTGGGTTTTCAGTGATACTGTATCAGGGAAGTCAGAAGAGATTTTACCTGAAACAATATGTACTTAAATATTTACCAGTAAACATTTAATATTTCAAATCTCAAATCTCTCAATACAGTAATTTTTCTCTTGATCTATGGCATTAATACTATTTTAGTACTAATTTTGAAAGTGAGATAAAGCTCTGGATCTTCATTTTCCAGACATAAAGTTCAATAATTGATTTTGATTTGTGTGCTTTGCTAATTATATACTGGAGTTAGTGATGCTCTCTGGGGAGGAGAAAAACTCTTTATATGTACATGATGATAAGTTTAGGGTGTAAAATTCTTTTCCTGTTTCTGACTTTGTTTCTTTTTAACCATAGTTAGGAACTATCTGAAGCCCTTTCTTTCACATAGTAATCATTGCTGTGGACAATTTTCAAAGCCCTTGTTTAGTCTCTGAAATAATAGAATAACTCTCTAAAACACCAAAATTTGTATTTATTTCATACCTGTAAATCTATCTTGACTCATGCTTCTCCATTCTGTTGTCATCTATAGATTGAGACTTGACTCCATTGGCCAAAATGATAGTATTATCTCTGTTATTTTGAGATGAATCATTGGGAATATTTCCCTCAGCTTTCTTTGAGAAAGAAAGCCATTCAGCTTGATTTCTAAGTTTTGACTGTCTCCTTTCTTAGACATGCCCATATTACACATGAATGTTTGAACAAATATTAATAAGTCGTAAGTCATGAGAGTAGAACAATTCTTTCAATGTTTTCTATTGAAGATATGAGTACGAGTTTTGAACTGTGGGATAATAAATGCACGAGAGAAAGAGTGTGTGTGTGTTACCCTTGTTTTTCATAAAATGGATCTCTGCATCAGGGAATAAAAAGTCCTTTCAAAATTCCCATGGGAGGAGATCAAGAGACAAAGTGTGGAGCAGAGACTGAGGGAAAGGTCATACAGAGACTGCCCCACCTGGGGATCCATCCCATATAGAGTTACCAAACCCAGACAATATTGTGGATGTCAACAAGTGCTTGCTGACAGGAGCCTCAGATAGTTCTCTCCTGTGAGGCTCTGCCAGTGCTTGACGAATACAAAGATGAATACTCTCAAACAACCATTGGACTGAGTACAGTGTCCCCAATGGAAGAGCTAGAGAAAAGACCCAAGTTGTTGAAGGAGTTTGCAGCCCCTTAGGAGGAGCAACAATATGAACAAACCAGTACCCCCAAGTTCTCAGGGACTAAACCACCAACCAAAGAGTACATGTGGAGGGACCCATGACTCCAGCCACATATGTAGCAGAGGATGGACTTGTTGGGCATCAATGAGAGGAGAGGCCCTTGTTCCTGTTAAGTATCATTTCCCCAGTGTAGTCAAGTGCCAAGACAGGGAAGCAGGAGTGGGTGGACTAGTAAACCATGGTAGGGGAGATAGGATAGGGGTTTTTCTGAGGTGAAAGGAGAAAAGGAGATAACATTTGAAATGTAAATAAAGATAATATCTAATAAAATGATTAGTTAATTAATTAGTATTGGTGTATTGATTGCATGTATGTCCATTCAGAAAAGAAGGAAGGAAGGAAGGAAGGAAGGAAGGAAGGAAGGAAGGAAGGAAGGAAGGAAGGAAAGAAGGAAGGACTTTCTAAAATTAACTGAATATGAAAACACATCATACCGAATTTTTTTAGACAATATAACAGCAGTGATAACAGGATAATTCAGAAAATTGTGTGCCTTCTTAAGGAAATTATTGTTCAGCCCAGTCTACTATACACAGCAAAACTTTCAATTACTGTAGATGGAGAAAACAAGACATTCCATGACAAAAGCAAATTTACACAATATCATTCCACAAATCCAGCTCTATAAAGGATAATGGGTAGAAAATACCAACACAATGTGGGAAACCACACTATAGAAAAAGCAATAAAAATCTTTCAACAAACCCAACAGAAGATAGCTACATAAACAGAAGGTCACCTTTAACAAAGAAGATAACATTAAGCAACAATCACTTTTCCTTAATATCCATTAATAGCAATTGTCTCAATTCCCCTATAAAAAGACATAGACTAATAGACTGGACACATAAACAGGACCCAATGTTTTGCTGCATACAAGAAACCCACCTCAGTGACAAAGACAGTCACTACTTCAGAGTCAAACATTGGAAAACAATTTTCCAAACAAATGGTCCCAAGAAACAAGCTGGAGTAGCCATTCTTATATTGGATAAAGTTGACTTTCAACCAAAAGTTGTCAAAAAAGATAAGGAGGGACACTTCATATGGGTCAATGGAAAAGTCTACCAAGATGAATTCTCAATTCTGAATATCTATGCTCCAAGAGCAAGGGCACCCACATTCACAAAAGTAACTTTACTAAAGCTCAAAGCACACACTGTACCCCACACAATAATAGTGGGAGACTTCAACACCTGACCCTCAACAATGTACAAATAATGGAAACAGAAACTAAACAGAGACACAGTGAAACTAAGTGAAATTATGGACCAAATGGATCTAACAGGTATGTATAGAATATTTCACCCTAGAGCAAAAGGATATAGGTTCTTCTCAGAACCTTATTGTACCTTCTCCAAAATTGACCATATAATTAGTCACAAAACAGGCTTAAACAGATACAGAAATATTGAAATTATTCCATGCACCTTATCAGATCACCACCACCTAAGGTTAGCTCAAAAGAGATAAAAATTGAAAACACACATACATGTGGACTTTGAGCAATGCTCTTCTCAATGATAGTTTGGTCAATGAAGAAATAAGGAAAGAAATTAAAGGCTTTTTAGAATTTAATGAAAATGAAGACACATCATACCAAAACATATGGGGCACAATGAAAGCAGTGTAAAGAGAAAACTCACAGCTCTGAGTGCCTCCAAAAATAAAATGGAGAGAACTTACACTAACAGCTTGAAAGTGCACTTGAAGCTCTAGAACAAAAAGAAGCAAATACAGCCAAGAGAAGTAGAAAGCAGGAAATCATCAAACTCAGGCCTAAAATCGACCAAATAGATAGAAACAAAAACAACCATGCAAAGAACAAACAAAACAGGAGCTGCATCTTTGAGAAAATCTACAAGATAGATAAACCCTTAGCCAGACTAACCAGAGGGCACAGAGGCACTACCAAATTAATAAAATCAGAAACGAAAACAGAGACATAACAACAGAAACTGTGGAAATTCAAGAAGTCATCAGATCTTACTATAAGAGCTTATGCTCAACAAAGTTTGAAAATCTAGATAAAATGGTCAGCTTTCTAGATAATACCAGGTGCCAACATTAAAACATGATCAGATAAATCATCTAAATAGTCCCATAAGTCCTGATGAAATAGAAGCAGACATTAATAGTCTCCCATCAAAAAAAGCCCAGGACCAGATGGGTTTAACAGGGAATTCTAATCAGATCTTCAAAAAGAGTTAATACCAATACTCTTCAAATATTTCCACAAAATAGAAACTCAAGGAACACTACCCAATTCATTCCATGAAGCCACAATAACATTTATACCTAAACCAAACAAAGACCAAACAAGGAAGGAGAACTTCAGACCAATCTCCCTCAAGAACATTGATGCAAAAATATTCAACAAAATTCTAGCCAACCGAATCCAAGAATGAATCAAAAGTATAATTCACGATGATCAGGTAGACTTCATCTCAGGAATGCAGGGATGGTTCAATATACAGAAATCCATCAATGTAATCCACTATATAAACAAACTCAAGGACAAAAAACAGATGGTCATTTCATTAGATGCTGAAAAGGCTTTTGACAAAATCCAGCATCCCATCATGATAAAAAGTCTTAGAGAGATCAGGAATCCAAAGTCCATGCGTAAACGTAGTGAAAGCAATATACTGCAAACCAGTAACCAACATCAACTGGTGAGAAACTTGAAGAAATCCCACTATATTCGGGGACCAGGAAAGGATGCCCACTCTCTCCCTATCTATTTAATATAGTCCTTGAAGTCCTAGACAAAGCAATGAGACATCAAAAGGAGGTCAAGAGTATATAAATTGGAAAGGAATAAGTCAAAATATCACTATTTACAAATGATATGATCATATACTTAAGCGACCCCTAAACTTCCACCAAAGAACTCCTAAAGCTGATAAACAACTTCGGAAAAGTGGATGGATATAAAATTAACTCAAGCAAATCAGTAGCCTTTCTCTACTCAAAGGATAAACAAGCTGAGAAAGAAATTAGAGAAATAACACCTTTCAAAAGAGTCCCAAATAATATTTCATACCTTGGTGTGACCCTAAAAAAAGCAAGTAAAAAATATGTATGACAAGAAATTCAAGCCTCTGAAGAAAGAAATCAAAGAAGATCTCAGAAGTTGGAAAGATCTCCCATGCTCATGGATTGGCAGAATCATTATAATAAAAATAGATGTCTTGCCTAAAGCAATCTACAGAGTGAATGCAATCCCCCATCAAAATCCCAAATCAATTCTTTGTAGATCTAGAAAGAGCAATTCTCAAATTCATCTGGAATAACAAAAAACCCAGGAGAGCAAAAACTATTCTCCAAAACAAAAGATCTCCTGGGAGAATCACCATCCCTGACCTCAAGCTCTACTACAGAGCAATAGTGATAAAAACTGATTGATATTGGTATGGAGACAGGCAGGAAGATCAATGGAATAGAATTGAAGACCCAGAAAAGAACATGTACAATCATTTGATATATGACAAATGAGCTAAAAACATGCAGTAAAAAAAAAAGACAGCATTTTTATCAAATGGTGCTGGATCAACTGGAGGTCAGCAAGCCGAAAAATGCAAATCAACCCATACTTATTTCCTTGTACAAACCTCAAGTCCAAGGGGATCAAAAACCTACACATAAAACCAGATATACTAAAGCTTATAGAGGAGAAAGTAGGGAACAATCTTGAACACAAGGTAACAGGGAAAAAATTCCTCAACAGAACACCAATGGCTTATGCTCTAAGAACAAAAATCAACAAATGGGCCCTCATAAAATTGCAAAGCTTCTCTAGAGCAAAGGACATAGTCAATAGAACAAAATGACAACCAACAAATTGGGAAAAGATCTTTACCAATCCTACATCTGATAGAGGGCTAATATCCAATGTGTACAAAGAACTCAAAAAGTTAGTCTCCAGAGAGTCAAATAACCCTATGAAAAATGGAGTACAGAGCTAAACAGGGAATTCTCAATGGAGGAAACTCAAATGGCTCTAAAGCACCTAAAGAAAGGTTCAGCATCCTTAGTTATCAGGGAGATGCAAATCAAAACAACACTGAGATTTCACTGCACACTGGTGAGAATGTCTAAGATGAAAAACACAGGGGACAGCAGGTGCTTGAGAGGATGTGTGGAAAGAGGAACACTTCTCAATTTTTGATGGGATTGCAATCTGGCAAAGTCACTCTGGAAATCAGTTTGGCGATTCCTCAGAAAATTAGACATAGTACTACCTGAGGACCTAGTTATACCACTCCTGGGCATATACCCAGAAGATGCTCCTACATGTAATAAGGACACATGCTCTACTATGTTCATAGCTACCTTATTTATAATAGCCAGGAGCTGGAAAGAACCCAGATGTCCTTCAACAGAGAAATGGATACAGAAACTGTGGTATATATACATAATAGAGTACTCTTCAGCTACTAAAAACAATGAATTCATGAACTCCTTAGGTAAATGGATCGAAGTAGAAAGTGTCATCCTCAGTGAGGTAATCCAATCACACTAATACGTGGATGTTAGCCCAAAAGCTTAAAATAAACAAGTTACAATTGATTGAGCACACAAGCTCAAGAATAACGATGACTTAAGTTAAGATGTTTTGTTTCCTCTTGACCTATGGCATTAATACTATTTTAGTACTAATTTTGAAAGTGAGATAAAGCTCTGGATCTTCATTTTCCAGACACACAGTCCAATAATTGTCTTTGATTTGTGTGCCTTGCTAATTATTTACTGGAGGTAGTGATGTTCTGTGGGGAGGAGAAAAACTCTTTATATGTACATGATGATAAGTTTAGGGTGTAAAATTCTTTTCCTGTTTCTGACTTTGTTTCTTTTTAACCATAGTTAGGAACTATTTGAAGCCCTTTCTTTAACATATTAATCATTGCTGTGTACAGCTTTCAAAGCCCTTGTTTACTTTCTGAAATAATAGTATAACTCTCTAAAATACCAACATTTTTATTTATCTCATAGCTGTAAATCTGTCTTGATTCATGCTTCTCCATTCTGTTGTCATCTATAGATTGGGACTTGACTCCATTGGCCAAAATGATAGTATTATCTCTGTTATTTTGAGATGAATCATTGGGAATATTTCCCTCAGCTTCCTTTCAGAAAGTAAGCCATACAGCTTGATTTCTAAGTTTTGGCTGTCTCCTTTCTTAGACATGCCCATATTACACATGAATGTTTGAACAAATATTCATAAGTCATAAGTTATGAAAGTAGAACAATCCTTTCAATGTGGTCTATTGAAGATATGGGTCAGAGTTTTGAACTGTGGGATAATAAATGCACAGATTCAGTAAAAAGAACTTAATGGTTCATCCTGGAAGCTGTTTAGAACAAAAGAACTGTCACTGAATTATGAACAGTGGAAGTCTATGATTGGTGAAGACTTGCCCTCTGAGTAATTTCCCATGTTCCAGTACAGAGCATGAGATTTCTTTGGAGCAATTGTTACTTCCTAGGGCATTCTTTCATTAGACATTACATATGGTATTGTAGACATATTAACTAAACTGCATGTATCCTTTCATACTTTAGTATTGAATGTCTTTTTCCTTTTCAGTATAGACCTCAAAACTCATTGTGACAAGTGATAAACATGTTATTAGGTAAGGGATATTGTTTATGGAAAATTTCTACCAAATACATCAATTCATTACATCTGAAATCAATTTCATTTAAGTTGTTAATACTCAGAACAAATTCTTTGTCAGAATATAACTGCAGTGGCCTCTAAACCATTTCTTATTATTGGCATTTTCCTGCTCTGACATTCAATGAGTCAGGCTTCTACTGTTCATAATTTGCTGATGGTTCTTCTTTTCCAAACAGCTTCCAGGATGAACCATTAAGGTGTTCCTCATGGACCTGTGGATTTTCTTATCTCACAGATTAAAGCTCTTACCCATATCTTCCAAATCAAAATTAAGAAGATAGTTCTACCATTGTGACTCGTGAATATCTGTCCAAACATGCTCTGTTCATTGTCCAGATTTCTTCCTGGGTCTAACCCCCATGGCTCTGAGATGATACAGAGGTAATAGGACCTGGAATATAGATATACTTGTGACTCACATAATTTTGTATCTCTTTCTCAAATTATTGTCTACAATTGATATGTAGGGAGGCTCATAACAGAAAAGTAGTCCAACTCTATCAACATGATCAGGACTTTATGGAGAAAATTGCTTTAAATGTTTCTAACTTTGTTGTCATTTAATTACAATTAGGAATTACTTGATGTACAAAGATTGTTTTAATAATCCTTACTCTGGACAGATCTTCAGTCTATAGATTACCAAGAAAATGTTCTGACTCTTGATGAGGGAACATTTGTGGGCATATCTCATGGAAATCTCTACTGCGTACCCACAGGTTTCTGATTTTAAGGCAGGAATGTACAGAAAAAACAAATTTTACATTATTTTCATCCATCAACCTGTAACCTTATATCAGTAGTTCACCCTGTCTATAAACCTTATGGCTTTCTGTGACTGCTTTGATTAGTGAAGCACAGCAATGGACAAACTTTGTAACCAAAGGAAATAACATTTTACAAGTTTCCTTTGTAATTTCAAATTGTTACTTTAGAATCAAAACACTGTACTCAATGACAAAGGAATATAAGTTATTGTGGAGAAGAATCAGAACCCAGAAAAATCCCCTATCTACCCTATCTGCCAGCACCCAACATAAACTTCAAACTAAGCTAAGAGAGTTGTTGAAGCGTATGTTGTAAGTATATTCTGTATCCTATAGAGTCAGTGTGAATTCTGAAAGAAATTCAAAATCAGGTCATACAACTTTCTTCAGCTTGCTTCTCTACAAATGCATGTGCATGTGCAGAGCAGGTGGTCAAGGTTGGCACCCTGTTAATACTTATAGTGCCTTGAGTGTATTATCAATCCCACATATTATTGTGATTTCATACTGCTCTCATATTTAACAGAATGGTAAATTCTGAACTTTATTCATGGGAGAGCATACACTAGAAGCTTAATGGCACAACTGAAAACCCTGTAACAAAAAGAAGCTAAGTAACCCAGGAGAAGAAGACAGGAAATCATCAAACTCAGAGCTGAAATCAATCAAGTAGAAACAAAGAAAACCATACAACGAATCAACAAATCCAGGAGCTGGTTCATTGAAAAAAAATCAACAAGGTAAATAAACCCTTAGCCAGACTAAACAAAGGGCACAGAGACAGTATCCAAATTAACAAAATTGGAAAAGAAAAGGGAGATATAACAACAGAAACTGAGGAAATTCAAAAAATCACCAGATCTCACTACAAAAGCCAATACTCAGCACAACCGGAGAATCTGGAGGAAATGGACAACTTTTTAGACAGATACCAAATACCAAAATTAAATCAGGATCAAATAGATCATCTACACAGTCCCATAACCCCTAAAGAAATAGAAGGGGTCATAGAAAGCCTTCCAACCATAAAAAAGCACAGGACCAGATGGTTTTAGTGCAGAATTCTACCAGGCCTTCGAAGAAGACTTAACATCAATACTCTTCAAACTATTCCACAAAATAGAAACAGGAACACTACCCAACTCGTTCTATGAAGCCGCAATTATGCTGATACCAAACCACACAAAGTTCCAACAAAGAAAGAACTTCAGGCCAATTTCCCTTATGAATATTGATGCAACAATACTCAATAAAATTCTTGCCCACCAAATCCAAGAACACATCAAACCAATCATCTACCATGATCAAATAGGCTTCATCCCAGGCATGCAGGGATGGTTCAATATACAGAAATCCATCAATGCTATCTACTACATAAACAAACTCAAAGGAAAAAACCACATGGTCATTTCATTAGATGCTGGAAAGGACATGGAATGTCCTGCTGGAATGCTAAAATTCTTGGAAAGGACAGCAATTCAAGCCCATTACTAAACATAGTAAAAACAATATATAGCAAACCAGTAGCCAACATCAAACTAAATGGAGAGAAACTTGAAGCAATCCCACTAAAATCAGAGACTAGGTAAGGCTGCCCCCTCTATATATATCTTTTCAATATAGTTCCTGATGTCCTAGCTGGAGCAATTAGACAACATAAGGAGGTCAAAGGGATACAAATTGGAAAGGAAGAAGTCAAACTATCACTATTTTCAGATGACATGATAGTATACTTGAGCAACCCAAAACACTCCACCAGAGACTTCCTACAGCTAATAAACAACTTCATCAATGTGGCTGGTTACAAAATCAACTCAAGCAAATCAGTAGCCTTCCTATACTCAAAGGATAAGCAGACTGAGAGAGAAATTAGGGAAATGACACCCTTCACAAAAGCCACAAACAACATATCTTGGTATCTTGGTGTGATTCGAACTAAATAAGTGAAAGATCTATACGACAAGAACTTCATGTCTCTGAAGAAGGAAATCAAAGAAGACATCAGAAAATGGAAAAAACTTCCATGCTGATGGATTGGCAGGATGGAAACCCAGAAATGAACCAACACATCTATGGTCACTTGATCTTCGACAAAGGAGCTGAAAGCATCCAGTGAAAAAAAGATAGTCTTTTCAACAAATGGTGCTGGTTCAATTGGAGATCACCATGCAGAAGAATGCAAATCGATCCATTCTTATCTCCTTGTACTAAGCTCAACTCCAAATGGATCAAGGACCTCCACATAAAACCTGACACACTGAAATTAATAGAAAAGAAACTGGGGAAGACCCTTGAGGACATGGGCACAGGGGAAACGTTCCTGAATACAATACCCCACAGGTTATGCTCTAAGATCAAGAATTGACCAATGGAACCTCATAAAACTGCAAAGTTTCTGTAAGTCAAAGGACACTGTCAAAAGGACAAAACGTCAACCAACAGATTGGGAAAGGATCTTCACCAACCCTAAATCCAACAGAGGGCTAATATCTAATATATACAATGAACTCAAGAAAATAGAACCCAGAGAAGGGGAAACGTTCCTGAATAAAATACCCCACAGGTTATGCTCTAAGATCAAGAATTGACCAATGGAACCTCATAAAACTGCAAAGTTTCTGTAAGTCAAAGGACACTGTCAAAAGGACAAAACGTCAACCAACAGATTGGGAAAGGATCTTCACCAACCCTAAATCCAACAGAGGGCTAATATCTAATATATACAATGAACTCAAGAAAATAGAACCCAGAGAACCAAATAACCCCATTAAAAAGTGGGGTATGGAGCTAAACAAAGAATTTTCACATGAAGAACTTCGGAGGGCTGAGAAACACCTTAAGAAATGTTCAACATCATTAATCATTAGGGAAATGCAAATCAAAACAACCCTGAGATTTCACCTCACACCAGTCAGAATGGCTAAGGTCAAAAA
This sequence comes from Apodemus sylvaticus, assembly GCF_947179515.1. NCBI lineage: Eukaryota > Metazoa > Chordata > Mammalia > Rodentia > Muridae > Apodemus > Apodemus sylvaticus. Next base: position 133,135,200 of record NC_067476.1, on the reverse strand, counting down.
CTCAGGAGACAGCAGGTGATGGCGAGGATGTGGAGAAAGAGGAACACTCCTCTACTGCTAGTGGAATTGCAAGATGGTGCAACCACTTTGGAAATCAGTCTGGCAGTTCCTCAGAAAAATGGGCATGACACTTCCAGAGGACCCTGTTATACCACTCCTGGGCATATATCCAGAGGATTCTTCAGCATGCAATAAGGACACATGCTCCACTATGTTCATAGCAGCCCTATTTGTAGCAGCCAGAAGCTGGAAATAATCCAGGTGTCCTTTAACGGAGGAATGGATACAAAAAAATGTGGTTATTTACACAACGGAGTACTATTCAGCCATTAGAAGCAATGAATTCATGAAATTCTTAGACAAATGGATGGAGCTGGAGAACATCATACTAAGTGAGGTAACACAGTCTCAAAAGATGAATCATGGTATGCACTCACTGATAAGTGGATGTTAACCTAGAAACTTTGAGTACCCAAGACATAATCCACATATTAAATGATGTCCAAAAAGAATGGAGGAGTGACCCATGGTTCTGGAAAGACTCAGTGCAAAAGTATAGGGCAATTCCAGAACAGGGAAGTGGGAAGGGGTAGATAGAGGAACAGGGGGAGGGAAGTGGGCTTATGGAACTTGCAGGAAATGGGAACCCAGAAAAGGGGAAATTATTTGAAATGAAAATAAAAAATATATCAATAAAAAAAAGCCAAGGGCTAAGAAAGAAGATCGCGGCAGAGTACATGGAAGACCCTCTCTTTGACCCTCAGCACTTAATAAGTGGTGGGTGAGTAAGAACCTATTTTCCAATCTCACCTAGCTAGGACAGTGGGTTTTAGACTATCCTGAGTATAACGGTTACCACGTTATTTCTATAATAACAATTATAAAGAATCTTTCATATATTTTTGTCCTTTATTCATCAAAAGTATTCTTTTACTGCTGCATGCTCTCCTTTAAAGGTGTCCAGTTTGTCTGGAACTAACACTTGTCTCATAAAAATTCTTTACAATTTCTGTTTGCACAAATTCTGTTACATTAATATTGGAAATACTTTCTTCCACTCTGTGGCTTGTATTTTTTTTTTTTTTTTTGCTCATGAAATAAATCATGTATTTAACATAAACCTCTGTCATCTAGTAAATGTGTAGAATTAATAAATAAATGATGGTACGTGATCTTTATTAAAATTAAAAGAAAAGAATTGACAAATGGGACCTCATAAAATTACAAAGTTTCTGTAAGACAAAGGACACTGTCAAAAGGACAACACAGCAACCAACAAATTGGGAAAGATCTTCATCAACCCTAAATCCCACAAAAGGCTAATATCCAATATATACAAAGAACTCAAGAAGTTAGACCCCAGAGAACCAAATAACCCTATCAAAAATGGGGTACAGAGCTAAACAAAGAATTTTCACCTGAAGAACTGCAGATGACTGAGAAGCACCTTAACAAATGTTCAACATCATTAATCATTAGGGAAATGCAAATCAAAACAACCCTGAGATTTCACCTTACACCAGTCATAAGGGCTAAGGCTAGAAACTCGGGAGACTACCAGCTTGCTGTATATTATTTTAACTATGTTTAGGTATGGGCCTGGAATTCCTGTTCTTTCCAAGACTTTTAGCATGAAAGGATGCTGAATTTTGTCAAATGCTTTCTCAGCATCTAATGAAATGATCATATGGTTTTTTTCTATGAGTTTGTTTATGTAGTGGATTGCATTATTGGATTTCCTTATATTGAACCATCCCTGCATATCTGGGATGACGTCTACTTGATCATGGTGTATGATTGCTTTGATGTATTCTTGGATTTGGTTGGCAAGAATTTTATTAGGTATTTTTGCATTGATATTCATAAGGGAAATTTGCCTGATGTTCTCTTTCTTTATTGGATCTTTGTGTCCATTATATTCATAGCAGCCTTATTTATAATAGCCAAAAGCTGGAAAGAAGCCAGATGTCCTTCAATGGAGGAATGGATACAGAAAATGTGGTATATTTACACAATGGAATACTACTCAGTAATTAAAAACAATGAATTCACAAAATTTTTAGGCAAATGGTTAGATCTGGAAAATATCATCCTAAGTGAGGTAACCCAATCAGAAAAGAATACACAAGGAATGCAATCTCTGATAAGTGGATATTCATTAGCCCAGAAGCTCTGAATACCCAAGGCACAATTAGCATAACAAATGACTCCCATGAAGAAGTAAGGAGAGGGCCCTGATCCTGGAAAGGCCTGATCCAGCATTGTAGGGTAGTACCAGGACAGAGAAAAAGGAGAGAGGTGATTGGAGAATTGGTGGAGAGAAGAAGGTTTATGGGACATATGGAGAAGTGGGAACTTGGAAAGGGGAAATCATTTGGAATGTAAACAAAGAATATAGAAAATAAACATATATATAATTTAAAAAAAAAAAACTCAGGAGACAGCAGGTGTTGGTGAGGAACACTCCTACACTGCTGGTGTAATTGCAAGATGGTACAACCACTTTGAAATCAGTCTGGCGGTTCCTCAGAAAACTAGACATGACACTTCCAGAGGACCCTGCTATACCACTCCTGAGCATATACCCAGAGGATTCCCTGACATGCAATAAGGACATGCTCCACTATGTTCATAGCAGCCTTATTTATAATATCCAGAAGCTGGAAAGAATCCAGATGTGCCTCAATGGAGGAATGGATACAGAAAATGTGGCATATTTTACACAATGGAATACTACTCAGCAATTAAAAACAATGAATTCATGAAATTCTTAGGTAAATGGTTGGAACTGGAAAATATCATCCTAAGTGAGATAACCCAATCACAAAAGAATACACATGGAATGCAATCACTTATAAATGGATATTAATGAGCCCAGAAGCTCTGAATTCCCAAGACACAATTAGCATATCAAATGATACCCAAGCAGAGGGAAGGAGAGGGCCCTGGTTCTGAAAAGGCTTGATCCAGCATTGTAGGGGAGTACCAGGACAGAGAAATTGGAGGGATGTGATTGGGAAATGGGCAGAAGAAAGATGGCTTATGAGACCGATGGGGAGGGGGGAACCAGGAAAGGGGAAAGCATTCAGAATGTAAACAAAGAATATAGAATATAAAAACAAATTAAAATTGAAAAAAAGAAAAAAGACATAGACTAAAAGAATGGATATGTAAACCATATTTTACTGCTTACAGGAAATGCACCTCAGTGACAAAGACAGACATTACCTTAGAGTAAAAGGTTAGAAAACAATTTTCCAAGGAATTGGTCTTATGAGACCGGATTGTGGAGGGGGGAACCAGGAAAGGGGAAAGCAAACAGAATGTAAACAAAGAATATAAAACATAAAAACAAATTAAAATAGTTTTACTATCCTGGGTCTTTTGTTATTCCAGATGAATTTGAGAATTGCTCTTTCTAACTCTATGAAGAATTGAGTTTTGATTTTGATGGGTATTGCGTTGAATCTGTATATTGCTTTTGGCAAAATGGCCATTTTAACTAAATTGATCCTGCCGATCCATGAGCAGGAGGATGTTTTTCCATTTTTAGAGGTCCTCTTCCATGTCCTTCTTCAGAGTCTTGAAGTTCTTGTCATACAGATCTTTCACATGTTTGGTAAGAATCACCCCAAGGTACTTTATATTGTTTCTGGCTTTTGTGAAGGGGGCCATTTCCCTAATTTCTTTCTCACTCTGCTTATCCTTTGAGTATAGGAAGGCTACTGATTTGCTTGAGTTGATTTTATAACCTGCCACTTGCTGAAGCTGTTTATCAGCTGTAGGAGTTCTCTAGTGGAGTATTTGGGGTCACTTAGGTAGACTATCATATCATCTGCATATAATGATAGTTTGACTTCTTCCTTTCCAATTTGTATCCCTTTGACCTCCTCATGTTGTCTAATTGCCTGAGCTACTACCTCAAGTACAATATGGAAAGATAAGGAGAAAGGGGGCAGCCCTGTCTAGTCCCTGATTTTAGTGGGACTGCTTCAAGTTTCTCTCCATTTAGTTTGATGCTGGCTGTATAGTGCTTTTACTACGTTTAGGTATGGCCCTTGAATTCCTGTCATTTCCAAGACTTTGAGCATGAAAGGATGCTGAATTTTGTCAAATGCTTTTTCAGCATCCAATGAAATGACCATGAGGTTTTTTTTCTTTGAGTTTGTTTATGTAGAGGATTGCATTGATGGATTTCCCTATATTGAACCAACCCTGCATCCCTGGGATAAAGCCTACTGGATCATGGTGGAAGATCATTTTGATGTGTTCTTAGATTCGGTTGGCAAGAATTTTATTGAGTTTTTTTGCATCGATGTTCATAAGGGAAATTGGTCTGAAGTTCTCTTTCTTTGTTGGATCTTTGTGTCCATTATGTTCATAGCAGCCTTATTTATAATAGCCAAAAGCTGGAAATAACCCAGATGTCCCTCAATGAAGGAATGGATAGAGAAAACCCAGGATAGTTAAAACTATTTTCAACATCAAAAGAAATTCTTGGGGAATCAGTATCCCTGACCTCAAACAATACTACAGAGCAATAGTATTAAAAACTGGAGGGAATAAGTACAGTGACAGGCAGGCAGATCAATGGAACAGGATTGAAGATCCAGAAATGAACCCACACACCTATGGCCACTTGATCCTCAACAAAGGTGCAGAAAACATCCAATGGGGATAAAAAGCCTTTTCAACAAATGGTGCTGGTTCAACTGGAGTTCAGTATGCAGAAGAATGGGAATTGATCCATCCTTGTCTCCTTGTACCAAGCTCAACTCCAAATGGATCAAGGACCTCCACATAAAGCCAGATACTCTGAAGGTAATAGAAAAAAAACTGGGGAAGACCCTTGAGGATTTCAGCCCAGTGGGAAAGTTCCTGAACAGAACACCAATAGCTTATGCTGTAAGATCAAGAATTGACAAATGGGACCTCATAAAATTACAAAGTTTCTGTAAGGCAATGGACACCATCAAAAGGACAAATCGGCAACCAACAAATTGGGAAAAGATCTTCCCCAACCCTACATCAGATAGAGGACTAATATACAATATATATAAAGAACTCAAGAAGTTAGACTCCAGAAAACCAAATAACTCTATTAAAAAAATGGAGTAGAGAGTTAAACAAAGAATTTTTACCTGAAGAACTTCGGATGGCGGAGAAGCATCTTAAAAAATGCTCAACTTCATTAGTCATTAAGGAAATGCAAATCAAAACAACCCTGAGATTTCACCTTACACCAGTCAGAATGGCTAAGATTAAAAATTCAGGAGACAGCAGATGTTGGCGAGGATGTGGAGAAAGAGGAACACTCCTCCACTGCTGGTGGGGTTGCAAATTGGTACAACCACTCTGGAAATCAGTTTGGTTGTTCCTCCGAAAACTGGGCACCTCACTTCCAGAAGATCCTGCTATACCACTCCTGGGCATATACCCAGAAGATTCCCCAGCATGTAATAAGGATACATGTTCCACTATGTTCATAGCAGCCCTATTTATAATTGCCAAAAGCTGGAAAGAACCCAGATATCCCTCAACAGAAGAGTGGATGCAAAAAATGTGGTATACATACACAATGAAGTACTATTCAGCCATTAATAACAATGAATTCATGAAATTCTTAGGCAAATGAATGGAGCTGGAGAACATCAAACTAAGTGAGGTAACCCAGACTCAAAAGATGAATCATGGTATGCACTCACTAATAAGTGGGTGTTAACCTAGAAAACTGGAATACCCAAAACATAATCCACACATCAAATGAGGTACAAGAAGAATGGAGGAGTGGCCCCTTGTTCTGGAAAGACTCAGCGAAGCAGTATAGGGCAAAACCAGAACAGGGAAGTGGGAAGGGTTGGGTGGGAAAACAGGGGGAGGGAAGGGGGTTGATGAGACTTTCAGGGAGTGGAGGTCTAGAAAAGGGGAAATCATTTGAAATGTAAATAAAAATATATCGAAAAAATCAAATTAAAAAATGAAAAAAAAAAGAAAAAAGAAAAAACACATAGACTAAAAGAATGGATATGTAAACCATATTTTACTGCTCGCAGGAAATGCACCTCAGTGACAAAGAAAGACATTACCTTAGAGTAAAAGGTTAGAAAACAATTTTCCAAGGAACTGGTCCCAAAAAAGAATCTGGAGTAGCCATACTAATATTGAATAGAATTGACTTTCAAACTAAAATTATCCAAAAAGATAAGACAGGACACTTCAATCAGGTCAAAGGAAAAATCTACCCAGATGAACTCTCAATTCTGATTATCTACTCCAAATACAAAGGCACCCACATTCATAAAAAAATACTCTAGCTGAAAGCATACATTGCACCTCACACAATAATAGTGAGAGACTTCAACATCCTACTCTCATCAACGGACAGATTATAGAAACAGAAATTTAGCAGAGACATAGTGAAAGTAACAGAAGTAATGAACCAAATAGATATGACAGTTATTTATAGAACATTTCATCCTAACACAAACGAATATACCTTCTTCTCAGAACCTCATGGTACCTTCTCCAAAACTGACCATATAATCAGTCAAAAGACAGATCTCAACAGATTTAAGAATATTGAAATAATCCCATGGATCTGATCAGATATCCATGGACCAAGGATGGACTTCAATAGCAACCAAAACAACAGAAAGCCTAAATACACATGGAAGATGAACAGTGCTCTACACAATGATAACTAAGACTTTTTATAATTTTTAAATGAATGTACTACATACCCAAACTTATGGGACTCAATAAAAGCCATGCTAAGAAGAAAACTCATAGCTTTGATTGCCTTCAAAATGATACTGCAGAGAGCATACATTACCAGCTTAACAGAACATTCGAAAGTTCTAGAACAATAAAGAAACAAATACACCCAAGAGGAGTAGATGGAAGGAAATAATCAAACTCAGAGTAGAAATCTAGCACTTAAAGTGTTCTGACTTAGAAGAAAAAAGAAAAAATAGCATGCCATTTAAAAACTACAGATTCTTCATGTCAAAGAAATGTGAATGAAATAGAATAGAAAAAAAGCAATGGAGGGAGAGACATCTGTATCCTTTGTCAGGAAGCATCTAGGGAGGACACACAGAAAACACTGTTGACAGATTGAAAACCTCAATGAAAGTATAAAGTGTACAGGATAGGGGTGTTTAACGAAGGATAAATACTTCCTCTTACAGTCTGGCTATAAGGAAGATGTCAAAGCTGAGGTAAAGTAGAAAAGGGGGATAGCTCAGTCTGTAAAGAGCTTACGGTACAAGAGCCATCTTCTTGCAGTGGAGGATCTGGGGAGGTAGAGACTAGCAGATGCCTGATACTTGAGGTTAAGGAGCCTAGCCTTCTTGTGAGCTCCTGACCAGTGAGGGGCTGTCTCATTAAAAAAGGTAGATGTTTTCTGAAGAACAACAAACATCAGAAGTTGACCTCTACATACATATACATATACACACATATGCATCTATACCCACATGACCAAAACACATACAGAGAGAGAGAGAGAGAGAGAGAGAGAGAGAGAGAGAGAGAGAGAGAGAGAGAGAGAGAGAGAGAGAGAGAGAGAATAAATATTTCTCAAAATACCTTAAAAGATTCAATCCCTGATGCAGTGGCTTCTTTGACTGAACTCAGAGAGTGTCAGTCATTCAATGAAGGACTAACATTTATAGAGGAGAAATGCCTACACGAGGCAGGCCTTACTAAAGTGGATTTTATAAAATCTCATTTTATTTATTTTTTTACAGATTTTTTTATTCAATATATTTTTATTTACATTTCAAATGATTTCCCCTTTTCTGGGTTCCGACTCCCTGAAAGTCCCATAAGCCCTCTTCCTTCCCCCTATTCTCCCATCCACCCCTTCCCACTTCCCTGTTCTATTTTTTCCCTATACTCCTACACTGAGTCTTTCCATAACCAGGAGCCACTCCTCCATTCTTCTTGGACATCATTTGATGTGTGGATTATGTTTTGGGTATTCCAATTTTGTAGGCTAATATCCAGTTATTAGTGAGTGCATACCGTGATTGATCTTTTGAGACTGGGTTACCTCACTGGGTTAGTATGATGTTCTCCAGCTCCATCCATTTATCTAAAAATTTCATGAATTCATTCTTTCTAATGGCTGAATGGTACTCCATTGTGTATATATTCCACATTTTTTGTACCCATTCCTCTACTGAGGGATACCTGGGTTCTTTCCAGCTTCTGACTATTATAAATACGGCTGCTATGAACATAGTGGAGCATGTATTCTTGATACATGCTGGGGAATCCTCTGGGTATATGTCCAGGAGTGGTATAGCAGGATCCACAGGAAGTGATGTGCCCAGTTTTCTGAATAACCACCAGATTGATTTCCAGAGTGGTTGTATCAATTTGCAACCCCACCAGCAGTGGAGGAGTGTTCCTTTTTCTCCACATCCTGCCAACACCTACAGTCTCCTGAATTTTTAATCTTAGCCATTATGACTGGTGTAAGGTGAAATCTCAGGGTTGTTTTGATTTGCATTTCCCTAATGACTAATGATATTGAGCATTTTTTTAAGAAGCTTCTCAGCCATCCAAAGTTCTTCAGGTGAAAATTCTTTGTTTAGCTCTGTACCCCATTTTTAATAGGGTTATTTGGTTTTCTGGGGTCTAACTTCTTGAGTTCTTTGTATATATTGACTTTTAGCCCTCTATCTGATGTAGGGTTGGTGAAGATCAATTTGTTGGTTGCCAATTTGTCCTTTTGATGGTGTCCTTTGCCTTACAGAAACTTTGTAATTTTCCTTTATGGGGTCCCATTTGTCAATTCTTGATCTTAGAGCATAAGCTATTGGTGTTCTGTTCAAGAACTTTCCCCCAGGACCGATGTCCTCAAGGGTCTTCCCCAGTTTCTTTTCTATTAGCTTCAGTGTCTGGCTTTATGTGGAGGTCCTTGATCCATTTGGAGTTGAGCTTAGTATAAGGAGATAAGGATGGATCAATTCGCATTCTTCTGCATGCTGACCTCCAGTTGAACTAGTACCATTTGTTGAAAAGGCTATCCTTTTCCACTGAATATTTTCAGCCCCTTTGTTGAAGATCAAGTGGACATAGGTGTGTAGGTTCATTTCTGGATCTTTAGTCCTATTCCATTGATCTGCCTGCCTGTCACTGTAGCAATACCATGCAGTTTTTAGCACTATTGCTCTGTAGTATTGCTTGAGGTCAGGGAAACAGATTCCCCCAGAATTTCTTTTGTTGTTGGGAATAGTTTTAACTATCCTGGGTTTTTTCTTATTCCATATGAAATTGAGAATTGCTCTTTCTAACTCTATGAAGACCTGAGTTGGGATTTTGATGGGTATTGTGTTGAATCTGTATATAAGTAAAATAGCACAACTCTTTGTGAAAAAGATCTGGCTATAGACATAAATTTAGCTGTTTGTAAAAGACTTCAAACATGGTTGACTCTTTTTCTAGAGATTTGTCTACCAGTAGTAAAGATGTACCAAAGCTTGTCTAAGTGTGCATGCTCATGAGGCCATGAAGTAAACTGCATTTACTGTTTCTGAAGTTGTTGTTCTTTAATCACAGTGAGAAACAATATGATTTCCATTTTTGGCACTTATGCCATTATTATTGGCAGTTTTGCAGCCCCTCATTTTCCCAGTAAACTCTCTTGATTCTCGACAAGCAAATGCTCATGTTCACATTCTTATGAGGGTCTCCAGTGTGTATTTACTGGGTTATGATACCTCTGCTATGCCCAAAAGAAAGAATTCCACACTGAATTTTATCAATAACTTTGTAACATCAGGATTGTGTTGTTTCTCTAAAGCCAGTGGATTTCACAGACTATAATAGCAAGGGAAACCCTGTGAAAACCAAAATAGTAGAGTTTTATAAATATTTGTGTAGGTTCTAAATGTTAGGTTAGAACCAAACCATTATCCTCTTGAGACAAAACCAGAGAGCAGAGGAAAATTGAAATGGACATGCACCAGAAAAAAGAAGAGTACCATGTCTTCCCTATCCACCAAGAGCCAAAAGCATAAATCAATCCATGGGAGGAAAGCTACTACAATCAATGATTTTTGGGTGTTCTGAGTCTGTAGACTCAGAGTAGGAACTACGATGGCAACATGAGAGACCTACATTATCAATTTCCTTCCACTCCGACTCTTTAAATGCATGTACAGAACAGAGCAGCAGTCTTGGTGCACCAGTTACTCTACTCAGTTCACTCTATGCATACTCACTCCCCAACTTCTGATCAACTTCACATTTCTGTCAACTTCATACCCTCCATATATGTTCCTTTCAACACCAATAGCTTTTTATTTTATATTGTGATACATTGAATTCAACTGTACTTTATTTTTGATGACAGGATTCACATTATCCATCAGAATCTAGTACGACTTACTGTTGGGTATACAGCTAAAGATATCCATTCTTTCAGAATCTAAAAGTGAACCTCAGTTCAGCAGTGGTAAGTAATATGCTATCAGTCTCCCCAAACTGTGATTGACAAGAACAATGTGTGTATGCCCATTACAGGCATGTCAGCTGTGTTGATACCATGTTTTCAAAGCCCATGTTATGCCTGAAAAATAAATTTAGTAGCTCTTTTTGCAATTTTGTTCTCTTTCTTTCTGCTCCCACTTTTTTGATGTTTTCCTGAGCTTGTTGCTTGGAGTAAAAACCATTATATTTAGAGCTGAACATTCCTCTATCACTTATGACCAATGTCTCAAACTGTCATATATTCACTATTGTTCACTTCCGCCACCCTCCAGCATCCAATAGAATTCATACAATGGCCATTAAATGCCACTCAGGGAATCCTATTTTGCCATGCATCCTCCTTTGTGAGAGCTCTTGATCCATAGATCGTCACTCCATTATATGGGTAAATATATTCCAACCAGATCCCTGCAGGTTAATTCCTATCTTGGAAACTTGATTATGATTAAAGGTTTTATAGGACAATACACTAATTTGTTTGCCCCAGACTAAAGAATACAAAGATCGTTAAGACCGAAAATCTGAAAATCTAAAACACTTGAAATAAACATCATTACAGAGAGCCTTATTCAAATTGAATGGTTTAATGGACTTCGGCAGTAATTATTTGAGACCAGGTTGAAAATTAGGAGAGATGTGGCCTCTCATTATTCCATTTTTGTTGGTTTTTATAGGCAGGTTATATGAAGAATCATAACATTGAACAAAAATACTAGTTTAGTCATAAAGAATTATGATATTTGTGAACACAAACCTCTCTTTATGATTAAATGAATTTTGGTACATACATATTTAGCTCGACTGATAATTGTGAGTCTGGTAATTACATTTATGTCACAGTAGAAATGAATACTTTGTCCCAAGAAAGATGAAGAACAGCTCCTTCCACTGCCATGTTGGAAGGCACAAAGAAGAATATAGCTCTGTGCATCTATACACCAGAAGACTTGAAATGTTGGCAAGTGATCAGTATTAAAGTAAGTACATTCTTGAGCCGATTAACTCATAGAAGAGCCCTCAGAAGAGCTACAAGTAGGAAGATGGTTCCCTGAAGTGATATGGGCTTCTTTTTCTCCTGTAATATCAAGAAAGTTGTCTGTTACTTTGAAAAGATATATTATGATTTTCTCCAGCTCACAGAGTAGAATTTTTTTGGCATCAAGTATTACTTGAAAGAGAGAGGACTATTATTGAGGGTTAGCATGATTGAAGGATTTTCAATTGCCTTGATGTATGGAGAAGACACAATTCCTCATTTAAAATCATTGACATGCTTGGCAGATTCAATATTGTCCTGGGATTGAGTCCTCATGTCACTGTGGTATAGGAGTACTAGAACTCTATTCTTCCCATAATAGCTATTGCTATTAATCCCAAACTGGTTGTATGCTACTTCTTAGTCACATGTGAGGTATCTCATATTCTCTTTGTGGAATATTTCTTGATTCACTTACTGCTGACTTCATTCTATTTTATACAAGTTTTCTGCTGATGTTCCATTTCTTCTCTAAAAATTATATATGAGATATTAGACTTCATTTTTTATCTTATTTTTTGACAGGAGTTGAAACAGTCTCACTGTACAGGGATGGCTGTCCTAGAACTCATTTTGTAGATTAAGGTGGCCTTGAAGTCATAGAGATCTACCTGACTCTTTTTCTTGTGTACTGGGACTAAGAGTTTATTCTACTACAGCCAATTGATGTGGTGCTTCTGAATAAGTTTACATGTCATTAGTGATTACTCCGTATTCAAACATTCCTATCTTTGTTTGTCTTCTCAACTTCTTCTCTCTCCTATTTGACTGAACACTGGATAACAACCTCATGGGTAGATCAAATGGGAACACCAAAAGTTATGGTGATATAAATCTCTTAAGAAACTTCAACATTTGTTCTATATTAGGCTCAGAATACCTGCAAATAAGAATTTCTCTTTCTGTGTCTTTGAAGGATTGTGTTGGGATTTTGGTGGGGATTGTATTGAATCTGTAGATTGCCTTTGATAGGGTGGCCATTTTTACTATATTAATTCTACCAATGGGAGAAAGTCTTAGTATGGCAGAAATATATAGATATGCTAGAAGTCTGCCTAGGGTACATCTAAAAGCAAGAAAGGGGCAGGGTAGCTGGTATTCATTTTTGGCACAATTACTTTCTAAAGAGTGCATTATTTTTCTACAGAGGCTTAGTTTGTTTTTGTATTCTCATTCTTGCATCACTGAAGCACTTAGAAAAATTGTTTAGTTTCATTAAAAAAATTGTCTCTGGTTTTATGTAGAAGGTCCCTTAAGTGTCAGACATTGTTAGTGAAGGTTAATATTTCAAAACAGATTATTATTATAAGGTCTATTTGTGTTGTCTGTTAATGTGTTTGTACTGTGTAATTTATTATGAAATTATTGGGAGCTATGGAATGAAGTAAATCTAACTGTATTTCAGTAGTCCCTTTAATCAGGTTGTTCCATTTCAAAACCTACTATGTAAAACAAAATAGAAAAAGAAAATCAAGAAAAAGTTATAAAAATTTACAAAAAAAACCTAGTTAGCTGCATCAGTTCATGAATTAACATTTACTTCATATTACCTCTGATGGTGAAGAAGAAAGTTTATTTTAGATTGTGGATTTATGAAGTTATTGGATTGCTCCTATCTCTTATGCTGTGTCTGGTGAGCCATCTCCATTTTTTAAATGTAGAGTTATTAGACCTACATTCATGAGAAATTAAGTTGAGATTACTAACTCTTAAGCAATTAGTTACTAAGTTGTGCTCATTTTACCTTCTATTTCCCCTCCAAACTGCCAAAATATTTTTATAAGTTCTGGTGATATAAACGTCTTAAGAAACTTCAACATTTGTTCTGCATTAGGTGCAGAATAGCTGCAAATGAGAATTTCTTTTTCTGTGTCTTTGAAGGATTGTGTTGAGATTTTGGTGGGGATTGCATTGAATCTGTAGATTGCCTTTGATAGGATGGCCATTTTTACTATATTAATTCTACCAATCCTGAGCATTGGAGATCTTTCCATCATCTGAGATTTTCCTTGCTTTCCTTCTTGAGAGACTTGAAGCTATTGTCATACAGAGTTTTCCCTTGTTGTGTTATAGTCATCCCAATATATTTTATATTATTTGTGACGATTATGAAAGGAGTTGTTTCTCTAATTTCTTTTTATTTTTTTAAATATTTTTATTTTCTATATTCTTTGTTTACATTCTAAATGGTTTCCCCTTTCCCGGATCCCCCCTCCCTATATGTCCCATAAACCTTCTCTACATCCATTCTTTAATCACCTCCCTCCTTTTTATCTATCCTTATATTCCCCTCCAATGCTAGATCAATAATTTCCAGGATTGATCTCTGCCTGTTTATCATTTGTATAAAGGAAGGCTACTGATTTATTGGAGTTAATTTTATATCCTGCAACTTAGCTAAAGTTGTTTACTAGCTGGAAAAGTACTTTGGTAGAATTTTTGGGGTAACTTATCTATAATATCATATCACCTGCAAATAGTGATACCTTTATTTCTTCCTTGCCAATTTGGATCCGCTTCATCTCTTATTGTTGTCTTATTGTTCTACCTAATATTTTGAGTACTGTATTGAATAGATATGGGGATAGTGGGCATCCTTTTCTTATCCCTGATTTTAGTGGGATTGCATCAAGTATTTCTCCATTTAATTTGATATTAGCTGTTAGTTTGCAGTAAGTTGCTTTTACTATGTTTATGTATGGGCCTTGAATTCCTGATCTCTCCAGGAATTTTAACGTGGAGGGATGTTGTACTTTGTCAAATGCTTTTTCTGCATCCAAGGAGATGATCATGTAATTTTTTTCTTTAAGTTTATGTAGTGGATTATGTTAATGGATTTTCACATATTGAAACAAACTTGCTTCCCTAGGAGTATGCCTACTTGATTGTGGTTAATGATGATTTTGATGTGTTCTTGGGTTTGGTTTGTGAGCATTTTACTGAGTATTTTTGCGTCAATATTCATAAGTGAGATTGGTCTGAAGTTCTCCTGTTTCATTGAACCCTGGTGTGGTTTAGTTATCAGAGTAATTGTAGCTTCATAGAATGAATTATGTAAGTCTTCCTCCTGTTTCTGTTTTATGGAATGATTTACAGAATACTGGAATCAGGTTTTCTTTGAAATCTGGTTGAATTCTTAATTAAATCTATCTAGTCTTAGGAGATTTTTTTAAGTTGGAAGGTTTTTAGTGATTTCTTCTAGTTCCTTATGGGATATGGGCCTATTCAGATCCTTTATCTGTTCTTGATTTAACTTTGGGGTGTGCTGCCTAGAAAACCATCCATTTCATCTACATTTTCCCATTTTGTTCAATATGGACTTCTGTAGCAGAATCTGATGATTCTTTAAATTTACCCCATTTCTCTTGCTATGTCTCTCTTTTCGTTTCTGATTTTGTTAGTTTGGATACTGCCTCTTGGTCATTTAGTTAGTTTGGCTAGGGGGTTATCTATCTTCTCTCAAAGAACCTGGTCTTGGTTTTGTTGATTGATTGTTTTTTTCTTTGTTTCTAATTGGTTTATTTTGGCCTTGAGTTTGACTATTTAATGCCATCTACTCCTCTTGGGTGAGTTTGCTTCCTTTTGTTCTAGAGTTCACAGGTATGCTGTTAAGTTGTTAGGGTAAGATCCCTTCAGTTTCTTTACCAGAGCACTTAGTTTTATGAATTTTACTCTTAGTCCTGTTTTCATTGTGTCCCATAATTTTGGGCATGGTATGTCAATATTTTCATTAAATTTCAGAAAGTATTTAATATCTTTCTTTATTTCTTCCCTGACCAAATTATCATTGAGTAGAGAGTTGTTCAGTTTTCATGTATATGTGGGCTTTTTGTTGGTTTTGCTATTATTAAAGACCAGCCTTAGGCCATGTTGTTCTTATGCAATGCATGGGATTATTTCATTCTTCTTGTATTGGTTAAGGGTTATTTTGTGACCAATTGTAGGACTGATTATGGAGAAATTACACTAACATGCTGAAAAGAAGGTGTATTCTTTTGTTTTAGGGTGAAATGTTATGTACATATCTGTTAAATCCATTTAGCTCATAACCTTTATAAGTTTCACCATCTCTGTTTAGTTTCTAATTCAGTGACCTACCCATTGGTGAGAGTGGGGTGTGGACGTCTCCCACTATTATTGTTTGGGGTTCAATGTGTGTTTAGTTAAGTTTCTTTTATGAATATGGGTGACTTTGCATTTACAGCATATATGTTCAGAATTGAGATTTTCTCTTGGAAGATTTTCCATTTGATGAATGTTAAGTATCTTTTCATAGAAAGTCTATATTATTGGATATTAGTAAGGCAACTCCAGATTATTACTTGGGACCCTTTTCTTGGAATAACTCTTTCCACCTTTTTACTGAGATGGTGACTGCTTTTGTTATTGAGGTGTGCTTCTTGTTGGAGTAAAATGCTGGATCTTGTTTGTGTATCAAGTGTGTTAGCTTATGTCTTTTTATAGGTGAGTTGAGTCCTATTAATATTGAGAGGAATTAAAGACATATGACTGTTGGCTCCTATTATATTTGTTTTTTGTAGATAGCTTTTTGTGCTTATGGTTCTCTTCTTTTGGCTTTGTTGTGAGATGAGTAATGTCTTTTCTTTGGTATAGGTACCACAAAAACATCCCTTGTGTTTGTGTTTTCCTTCTAGGATCCTCTGTAAGGATAGATTGGTAGATAGATCCTGCTTGATTTTAGTTTTGTCCTGTAATATTTTTGTTTCACCATCTATGTTGATTGAGAATTTTGCTAGGTATAGTAGCATGGGCATTTGTGTTTGAGTCTGCATGACCTCTTTGGACTTTCATAGTCTCTGTTGAGAAGCCTCGTGTAATCCTGTTTATGCTTTTTATATATGTATACATGTCTGTCTGTCTGTATGTCTGTGTCTCTATATATTTACATACATATGTAGGTATTTATGTATGTCTATATGTATGTATGTGCACATGTGACGTTGATGAATGGTCAGAACCAGCCAAATCTCTCTCTCTCTCTCTCTCTCTCTCTCTCTCTCTCTCTCTCTCTCTCTGTGTGTGTGTGTGTGTGTGTGTGTGTGTATGTGTGTACGCACATCCATCCAAGTACTCGTGCATGACTTTGTTTTTATCCTTTTTTATTCTCTCTGCCTCAAAAAAAGTTAATGAGTTCCTCACCTCTTACCTGTCTAGGAAGACACCACTGAGTAAAAGAACCCAAGTAACTAAGTTTTTTCCCAATACTCTCCTGCTAACAGCAGGAATCAAATACCAGAATCCATCAGCTTCTGAAACCAGAACAGTAAGGAAAAGCTAATCGAGAGAGGTCATGACCCTCTGGTCTTCCCAAAGCCACCCCACCTCAGTATTTGAATGTCTGAGTGGGACCTTCACAAGTGTACTCTGAAAATGTAGGTTAAACTTGGAGTAAAAGGACTCTCTTCTGACAAGAAAACATCACCACATCTCGTTATTCTGTCAATGAACAGCAATTCATTAATACCCTTGGTACCAAATTTCCTGGTAAATGGAGATAACTAATTGTTATGGACTCTTCCTCCTCATATGTACACAGAGCTACTTTTGAGGTATTGATGCACCCCAACAAGTATATCTATTGTATCTATGATGATTTCCACATTCTGTCTACAAATATTTGCATATGATCATTTCCTGTGCACTTCATTTACGTAAACAAGCATGCAAACACTAGCACAAAAACCTCCTCAGACATCGTACACAGGTCCTTCTTTTCACAAGGTTCTGTCAGAATGAGGTGTCACTTAATGAACCATGTTTATATCTTCTGCTGATGTACCTGTTCAGTGAAGGGACAGTTGGCCAACTTAGACAGGAACTTATTGCATGTGAATTTTTCAGGACTCAATATAAGCTATGATGTTTTTCCACGCCTCTCCTTTAGAAAACAAACAGGATTAATTCATCACTTTCCACTCGTAAACTTTCCTTTGCAGTAGCTTTTTGTAATGGAACTAACTAGTTGGTTTATCATTTTTGTCAGTTATCTTTATTTCACACAACACATAAAACTCATCTTTATAGAAATTACTGCACACCCTTCTGGCTGCTTGTCTTGTGAGCATCTTTTATGAGTAGTCTTGTGCTACTGAGGAAGAGGGAAACAGGACAAAGAGAAGGATCCAATCCATTCAGTAGAGTTGCGAATGAAAGGATAATATCTGAGAGCTATGATGTTGTCAGAAACAACCCTACATACATGGAATAGTTTAGGGGGCAGCACTGGAGACCTTTGTCCTGTTTGGGTCTCCTTTCTTTTACAGCCACCTGGAAATCTGCTGTAGCTCAGTTTAATTAATTACCATCTCCCCAGAAAGTGTGCTTGCAAAGGGAGGAACAACAATTTAGGGAACATTGTCCTCTCAGTTTGAAGAGCTCCGTGGCAAACACTTCATAATTTAAAATAATGATTTGTGGACATATTCTTACTTTAACCCACAAGGATATAGATGTGCAGAAACGCACAGAGTATTGATCTGAACTGACACAAGTACATGTGTATCCACCTCCAGCTCTATCCCTTCATAAATCACTATATTGCTACACATGTTATTTCCAATCACACACATTTTCTCAAAATATCCATATATCTATACAAATCCATGTCCATAGTACCTCTGGCCCCTGCACAATTTGGCCAGAAATGAGGCATCACCAAATACGCACCCTTATCTGAATGAACTGTTTATGGAGAAAACATTTTTCAAAGTCAGATTCAGCCTTTGTGCATGCTGTTCTTTCCATTGCAATTTGAACAACACCCTAAGAGAAAACGAGAAAAATTCATATACAGTTATGTATTTCTATTTACATGCATGCTTTAATTTTCTTTTGTAGCTAACATTTTTATTTGGATCAATGAATACACTTATGATCGTCAAAATTATCACCATCTTAACACATGTGCAAACTACTTTTTTCCAACAGAATGATTATCAGGACCTTCTTGATACATTTGTTACTATTTTAAGTAATACGATGAACAAGACACCAAAGGTGGAAGACTGGGACTAACATTTTTAATATTGTTAGTAAGGTAGAACCAGACTGGAAGAGAACCCACAAGAGGAGTAAGAAACTCCCAATAACACATGTGCCCTGAGCAAAAACAAAGGTTGTAGAATGGAGCATTAAATGAATGAGCCTGTTGATTTCAGATAAAATGCATTCACCCTTTGTAAGGATAACAAAGATTCAGGTTGGTTTGACTACCTGATGATCACCATCAGTGATCATCATTTACTACATTTAACACAGAGCATGTCTTTCTTTCATTTCCTCAGTTTACTTCCTACAGTGGAAAGGAGAATTGGGAATGCTTCACATAAGGGGAAATTTCAGGCCAAATGAA
Source organism: Apodemus sylvaticus (assembly GCF_947179515.1). Taxonomy (NCBI): domain Eukaryota; kingdom Metazoa; phylum Chordata; class Mammalia; order Rodentia; family Muridae; genus Apodemus; species Apodemus sylvaticus. The sequence continues at coordinate 133,116,289 of NC_067476.1, read as the reverse complement.
TAGAGTCTGTGAGTGTCTCAACCTTCAAGCTGACTGATGATGCTAATTTATCTCAAGGCATTCTATTCATGTGCTTGTACAAATAATAGGCACCCACATATTCATTGCAGAGGGCATCTCAGATACATTGCCTGGAAGAAACAAAGCTGAGATAATAGATTTTATCCCTTGGAAGCATGAGTAAGGTCAATCATTCGTGGGGTGATTTATGTTCTGTGTGTACAATTAGACTCAGATACACACTGAACAATATGCACCTTTGCTATGTGTTTGGATTGCATGTTTCCCCTTTTTATCATTTTATACTTTTAACATTGATTCAGGATTTGGCTAGTCTAGTACCTGTGGCTTGACTAACATATCTACTGAAAACAGTTGTATTTTGCAAGAGATTCTGAAAGATGCCACATACAAGGGGATCATACTTCATAGTTGGTTCCTAGTTGCCTTGTGCCTAGTTCCTAATGCATTTTTTCTCAAAATTGGGACTCTGGTTCCTAAGTTCTGCTCTAGAAACATTCCAAGGTAACTGTAAAGATGGTATGTTGAATCTGCAGTGTAATTTAATAGTATAAGCTTACAAGTTCCATGTAGGGAACTGCTTAGGTGACTTTATCTGTTCTGTAGAAGTCTCCATACAACTTGAAATGAGGCCCATTCTGCATGCTGAACTGTTTGAAAGAGCACATATGCATGGTCTGAAATATATCCTTAAATTCTTTTTCTGTAGGATCTCACATAGAACATTTAACATCTAAGAAGTTTACAGCATCACCGAATGATATCACTTTTATGTCTTGCTACTGTCAACCAGTTTTTTTGGTTTAACAGCATCTGGCATAGAATAATTGACTGTTTTCCACTGTGGCATAGAATCTTACGTAGAATCTATATTAGAAAACTACCTCAGGTTATGTCCATAAAGCACACCTGCATAGAAAAGATGGGAACCAATAGTCTGTCTCAGGTGTGTATGTCAGTGTTCACAAAGAAGAAGGAAATAAGGGCAAGGTTATCAAAACAAGTACAATGACTCTTCATTTTCTTGAAAGGGATATTTGTCATATAGAAAATGTCATTGTTTACTGAAGTGCACAAAATTGTTATGATAAAGAGATTCAGAAAAACATATTAACATAAACACACATACCAGGAGTCCCTTACACTAAATGACATGTGGAGGATGGAGCAAACATGGACACATGTAAGACTTCAGGGAAGGGATTCACAATTTACATGGATACTGTGACCTCATGATCTTGAGGAAACCATTTTCTCACATAATAATTGTTAGAATTAGGCTGTCTAGAGATCTCCATAAGCAAAGATGAAAACCATAAAGGTGAAACACCAAGTTTAGTTCCTGGACACCCCATGATATAAGAAGATGTTTAAGTAGCCAAAGGCATCTATGACCTCCATATATATATTGGCATACTGGCCCCAAACACACACCCACACGTAAAATATAACTGAAAGACTTGAAAAGTGTACATATATATCTGGTATTTCATGCCATTTAGTCAAATTAGAAGACACCTTATGCTGACTCTGAAATAGGAACTTATTGGTTCCTATTAGTATAGACAAATTTAAACAGAATAAGATGGAGAGTTCCCCATGCAACTAGTATTTTGTTGTTGTTGTTGTTGTTGTTGTTGTTGTTTTTCAGGATTTCTGACATCTGTGTGTGTGTGTGTGTGTGTGTGTGTGTGTGTAGACAACTCACACACAAGGATTTCCTTGAAAACTTAGGTATAAATGATGAATTTATGTGGACACACTTCAGTGCTAAGAATGCATCATTCAAACTGGAGTGTGATGAGACCTGCCCTGAGCCATCTGTTTCAGTGAATAAACATGGTATATTAGAGATAAACAAACATGGTTACAGAAAAGATTATAGTAATATTGATCCTAAAATAAATAATAGTGCCACAAGTTGACTAAACTCTTTTACGAGTCCTGTAAAACTAATACTCTAACCTTTTGCACCATAAAGGCTTACCTTAGTAGTTTTAGCAAAAATCCTTCTCTAGTATGTTCAGGATGAAATTTCTACAACACATGATATAACAGCCCAGGAATGAACACCAGATATCAAACCAGGGCTCAAGGATACAATTGAACTCTGAGGACATGGTACCTCAAAACTTGAGTTAAGACTTGAGAGAAAAGTCAAGATTGTCTCACTCTGGGAGAAGTACTCACCATTTTGTTGATTTTAGATATTTGCTGTAAGTTTCTGAGATATGTATCATTGCTCTTCTCATTGAAAACAATCCTGAAGGTATCAAATACTTCGTTCAGTGTGGATACAGTCTTGCGATTCATGGTACTTTTTCTGGTTGCATGGCTAAAGTTCAGGATCAGAACAAAAATAGCCAGGAGGAGCAGTTTGCTACACAGGGGTTTGCACATTTTCTGCTCAGATCTGAAACTGGAGCTTCAGCAGATCAGAGGATTTAAGATCTATGGGCAGCAAGCACAGTTCTTCGACCTTAAATGCTGAACCTTGTATTTAGCCACACCCTCCAAATGCAATCCCCTTTCCTTACTTCCCTATCCTGATTCTTGCCACCTTTAAATCTCTGTGGTACACGTGCTAACTCATGAACATACATTTAGGATTTCTGGCACTTCTCTGTCCTTATGGTAATGTTGCATGGTTCTCTTGTGCTGGAAGTTTGCTGCTGCTTTAATCCATGCATTATTTATAATAGTTTGCCCATTTAAAATCTGTGAGGTAAAACTTAATTTATTTAAAATTAAATATAAGATTCTAATCATTAATTTTATACTATAAACTTCATACTATAGAATATAATGAATACAACAGACAAGTGGGAGTATTAGGCCCAGTTAGGGCACTTAGAACAGATCCCCGTGGTGCATCAAGAATTCCCACCGAAATGTTACCTGAAGCAATTGGTGATTCGTATTTGTTCCTCCTTCCAGTTTGCACGTGTACCTGGAACAGACTTTAGGTCTCTGGTTCCCCATCCACCTCTACAACTCTCAGAGGAAGCTTGATTCCCAGAAGCCCAAACACACCAGGATATTAGGATCTCAGAGACAACATGACTCTCAGGATCTCAGACACACCCAGGATCTCAGGATTCCAAGATCCCTGAATCAAAGTATCACAGAGACATTTGGGCTACCAGGATTTCTGACACAATCAGGGTCACAGGACCACAGGTTCACAGGCTCATGGGCTCACAGGATCACAGGCACACAGGAGAGACAGGATCCAGTCAGAGACATCAAGGCTAGTTAGCACTAAAAACACCAAATGCCAAGAGGCAAGCACAAGTACATAAGCAACAGAAACCAATAATATATGGCAACATCAGAAAACAGTTTTCCTATCACAGCAAGCCCTGGATACACCAATACACTTGAAAAGCAAGGTTCATATCTAAAATTTCATCTCCTGAATATGATAAAGGATTTTAGAATGATATAAGTAATTCCCTTAAATAATTATAGGAGAAGACAAGTGAACAGTTAGAAGGCCTTAAAGAGCAAACCCATAAAAATGTAATTAGAAACAATGAAGTAATCACAAAGGGAGACAACCCTGGAGATGGAAAATGTAGAAAAGAGATCTGGAGTCACATATGCAAGCATTACCAACAAAATACAAGAAATAGGAGAATCTCAGGTGTACAAATTACCATAGAAAACATTGACACAACAGTCAAAGAAAATGCAAAATTCAAAAGGCTCCCAACCCAAAACGTCCAGGAAATTCAGGATATGATGAGAAGAACAATCCTAAAGACAATAGGTATAAAAGAGAGTGAAGGCTCCCAACTTAGAGGGGAGTAAATATCTTCAACAAAATTGTGGAAGAAAACTTCCCTAACCTAAAGAAATAGATGCCCATGAATATACAGGAAGCCTACAGATCTCCAAATAGACTTTACCAGAAAGAAATTCTTTCCATAACGTAATAGTCAAAACATCAAATGAACATAACACTGAAAGAATATTAAAAGCAGTAAGGGGAATCAAGCATTCACAGGGCAAAGGACTTCTCCTCCTATTGATGCCAGACAATGCCATCTTCTTCTACATATGTGGCTGGAGTCATGGGTCACTTCATGTATATTCTTTGGTTGGTGGTTTAGTTCCTGGGAGCTCTGAGGGGTCTGGTTGGTTGATATTGTTGTTCTTCAGATGGGATTACAAAAACTTTCACCTCCATCAGTCCTTTATCCCTTATCTGTCTCTTCCTGGAGATGCCACCCACATCTTCATACCTGCCAGTGGCAGATTTCCATTCATTTTGATGGCAATCTATCCATCTGTCCAGCTCTTTTCCACATCTGTTCCTGAGGCCCTCATTATCACCCTCCCTCCAAATAAAAATTCAATCCCCATACAAAGACTGATGATTCCTTATAGCAATAGCAGCCCACCCACCCCCCCCCCTTTTAGGAACAGTCCTTGGTGCAATTTATATTTGACAATGCTCTTTGCCTCAAAAATTTGCACATTTCTTTCACATTTTATAAACAACTTTTTTTTGTTGTAGTCCTGAAGAAGTATGAAAATAGTAATCATACCATGCAGCTAGTGCTAGCCATGTTGAATTTTCCTCTGGAAAACACATTCATTTATTACTTAGAAAAAGGTCTCTTAAAGTTTTCAGGCAGAATTTATTAAATTCTTTACCAGAATATAATTTCAATGACCTATGGCATGTTTCCCCATATTTGACATTTTCTGCTCTGACATTCTCATGAGGCAAACTTTTAGTGTTTTGAATTCTCTGTGTACTCTGGTTTTTGAAACTCTCTCCAGAACAGACTATTAAGCTCTTCTTTTGGAACGCAAGGGCTTTTCTATACCACACTCGAAACACATCCATACACCTACACAGCCTGCTTTAAAGGACTATGAAAACCATATAGTCTTGGCTTTCATAGCAGTTGCCCCATTTCTTAGCTAACATTTTATATCTAGTATTTTTCTTCATTGCTGTTATAAAATTACCATGAAAAAAATTAATGTGACTAAACATGGTTTAATTTTCCTTTTGTTTGAGGGACTATCCTTATCCATTCCTGTTTAGATATAAGCTGATCAGTTCAGTATTAAACAATCAAAGAAGATGCAGAAATATTTTATAAAAATACTGAGTTAGAAAATTCATCTTAATAGTGAAAATATCAAGTTTGGACTGCATCCAGATCTCTGGGTGCAGAAATCCACATTAAAATACACAGTGTACAAAAACACAGCCTGTTGTTGAAGTTATTTATTTATGGCCTTCTTATAAGCTCAGGCTCAGTTACCTTTCTTTATTTAAATACTATAAAGTTTATTCCCATGAAGGCCATTGGAGAATTGTTTAAGAGAATGAATTGAGTAATCCTCATGTGTCTTGAAAAAGGGAATACTGTGTCCATTTGCCCAGTATCATTCCATGTAGGAGATACGACATAGACACGTCTCTGAAAATGTCATGTTGGAGCTTTCTCCATCTATTATTGTAATGACCCTAGAATAGACTCTAGATGGTGATGCAGGTAACAAAGTTATTTTTGAATAAGGCTAGACATTAAAATGTGGCATCATATATTGAGTGAAACACCAAGTGAAGTTAGAAGATACTCAGACCCAGACTCATGACACATGTTTATTGAAGAAATGGTGACCAGAAAATGGCAAGGTGAGATAAAGAGCCTAGACCAGTGTAGGAGAGGCTGAACAGAAAACTGTGAGAACTTCAGGAATCCTACAGGGAAGAAATGAGAGAAACAGTTTGGGTATGGAGGGACATCTAAAGAAGTCAGAAGAGGAAGTAGGAGAAGAACAGGAGTGAGGAATTAATTAGAATTGTATGGCTAGCCTTAACATCCAAGACATAATACATAGTAGACTTTCTTCTAACCCATGCACCTCATTGCTTTCAGATGACTGCATATGCACTGGTTTTAAGCAATGCAAATATCACTGGCCCCAGAGACTTATAGATGCCTTTACAGAGACCAGTCAGAAGGAATAGGAGAAACAATGTATTCTGGAGATGATACAAATTGCTTGCAATCTCAAGCATGATATCATGTTGTGTTGAACATGTGAGGGGGACAGTGTCAATTTGTCCACATGAAGAAGTGCCATTGTTCTAATCCCAGAAACCCTCTAATCCTTGTAGCTACCACATCTAAGCTTAACTGAGGTGTACTGTTTTTTCACAGAAACCGATTATCTGAAACAGCTCTGATTTGATCAGAACTCATAATGCACATCTATTACTCAAGCCATATCTTCAAAATATTTCTCATGGCTACTGTCTATGCCATCAAGGAGTAGGTCCAGAGTAGTTAAGCCACTAATGTGAACAGTTTGAATGTTTCAACTTGGATAAAGGACCTGCATCTCTAATTCTAGTCCAAAGTGCTCACACACAAGTATTACCAAAGTGGAATATAAGGTTCACAGGTGTCCTGGTTTAGTTCCTTGGCATGCAGTATCTGAGGGTAGTACATAGAGCAAAATAAATAAGCATAAGAAGGTTAAGTAATAATTGGCCTGAACTTCTCTGCACAACACATCCAGTTCTGGAGCTTTAAATCAGCCAAGATATTATCTTCAACCAATATCCTCTCTTAGTCTCTATTTATGGATATTAGCTGTGCCAAACAGTGCCAAGTGTCACCTGCCCCCCAGGAGTCATTTAAGCCTTAAAAATCAATACCACTACAGTGAATTTTAACCTCCAAACTGTGGTTGTCACAATGATGTACAACTTTTAAAGCCTCTGGAGCACAGCTTCTTTTTGAGGACTCTGAGAAAACAAGAAATATCACTTTACCCTGAAATGCAAAAATGTCACTGTAGTTCTTTTTATTTCAAACTGTCACATAAAGGATTACTTAGAGCCTTTTCTACCATCTAAATCCTCACAAGCTGACACTCTATCGTCTAGAAGGACCTCATCATTGTTCTGCATAATCCCAGAGAAAAGTCCAGTGAGTTTTAATCATGATATGACTTTTCTAACACAGATCACAAATTTTTATACAGTCCATCTCAAATTATATGATCATGTTTGTCACATAAGTACACCATGGTTTCAATGAGAAACATTTTGTTCTCATGAAGGTTATCAGTCCATTGCTAATGGAATTTGGAACAAACACTAAAACCTAGTAGAACCTTCAGATTTGTGTTGATGCCCCTTCTCATCAACTCCTCATTACCTTAATACATATTTACATGTTTCTTTTAGCATTCCTTTGTATTTAGTCTGTTCTGGGGCCCATTTATTTGAACTTAGAGTGGCTTTTTTTCCACACATTTCTAGTTATCCATTGGACCTCATGAAGGATACTGTTGGGTATACAAAAGAAGACAATATGTTTCCTTCTCTCAGAGACCACCAGCAGTCCTACATTCAGCCAAGAGCAGTAATACCCCTTAAGTATATCTCTGATACAAGATTGACTGTTGACGAAACACAATTTTTAAATTAGATATAGTTATTATTTACATTTCAACTGTCCCCTTTCCTGGTTTCTCCCAAAAACCTTCTAACCCATTCCCTCTCCCCCTGCTCAAAAATCCACCCACTCCAACTTCCCTGTCCTAGCATTCTCCTAAACTGGGGTATCTAGCCTTCTCAGCACCAAGGGCCTCTCCTCCCTTTGATGTCCAACAAGGCCATCAACTGCTTCATATTAATCTGGAGCCATGGGTCTCTCCATGTGTACTCTTTGGTTGTTGGTTTAGTCCCTGGGAGCTCTGGGGATACTGGGTGGTTCATATTGCTGTTCCTACCATGGCATTGCACCCCCTTCAGCTTCTTGGGTCCATTCTCTAGCTCCTCCATTGGGGAACCTGTGTTCGGTTCAATTGTTAGCTGAGAGTGTTCACCAATGTATTTGTCAGGCACTGACAGAGTGACAGGTGACAGGTATGTCATGCTCCTGTCAGCAAGGACAATTCTTGTGTAGGCAAAGAACAGGCAATATCAGCTTTATTGTGATCATTGTTTCAAAACACAAGATCCATCTAGAAGATAGAATTTGCCAGGTATTTTCTCATTTTTTATTGTTTCTCACTCTCTTATTTCATTTCTCCGATGTTCATCAGCAATTTTAGTTGCAATAAACATTCTGTTTATGAATATCAACCTACCTATTATGTAGGTTGGCTCTTAATTGTCTAGTTTTCCCAGGACCAAGGCCTCTCCTCCCTTTGATGTCCAACAGGCCATGCTCTGCTGCATATGCATCTGGAAACATTGGTCTCTCTATATGTACTCTTTGGTTGGTTAGTAGTTTAGTCCCTGGAAGCTCTGGATGATTAATATTGTTGTTTAAGTTAACATTTACTAATCTAAATGCCTTGAACTACCATATATTCACTCTATCCTCTTTCCAACAAACAAGTACTCAATAGATATTCATGTAACAGACCTTCAATGCTTCCTTTTAGGGAATCCAATCCTGAAATTTATATTCTTACAATAGGCACTTAATGAAACTGTAACAAGTATACACAGTATAATACTGATAATTATATATGTATAAATATCTGTAAGATTTAAGATAACTTTTCTTTTTTCTCTTGCCATCTTTCTATGATGACTTGACACCTAGAGCCAAAAAGGCAGTATTATCTGTTTCCATTGATTGTAATGCAGTAGAAACATTTCCTGACATAGTTGTTAAGAAGAGTGAACATAGTTGAATTGTCAGTTTAGGATTTTGTGTTATCAAAGAAATTCACATTTCCAAACTGCAGTCTTACTTGGGAGGGCCCTTCTATTGTGAGTAGCATTATTTGTGTCACGGTTCTGTTTATGATATTTCTTTAGAACAATTCCAGATTCATTTCCATAACATGCTTTGGTTAGAGTTTAGTGTCGCACATACTGTTTTCTATAATACACTCTAAATTTCTTTGCCGTTTTGTTATGTGGTTTTTTTTTTTGTTTTGTTTTGTTTTGTTTTGTTTTGTTTTTTTAGTTTGTTATCTGCCTGGACTCAATCGCAATTTCTGTTGCATAAAGACAAATGGAGTGAAATTTGTGCATTGGGTTTGCCTTGTTTGTTATCTAGTGTATTAAAACCCTGGGTATAAGTATTGAAAAAAAAAGTAGTCCAGTTTTACTTTCCTTCAAATAATGAAGGATATCACTACAGCTTCTTTTCATAATACATGAGAAAATTTTGAATAACCATGGTCTCTGATCTCCAAAATGTTACAGCTATTGTCACTTGTCTGAGGGTCACTTTATGCATGAAAACTTCACCTTTTCATTTCTTTTTTATTTTATTTTCTATATTCTTTGTTTACATTCCTAATGATTTTCATTTTCCCTGTTCCCACCTCTCCATAAGTACCATAAGCCCTCGTCCATACGCCCGGTTTCCAATCAGCCAGAGCTTTCAGGTGTGTCATTAAGCTGCTCATGTATGCTCTCTCCAGTTTCTTTTTGGGGCATTCAGTGCTATGAGTTTTCCTCTTAGCACTGCTTTCATTGTGCCCCATAGATTTGGGTATGCTGTGCCTTCCTTTTCACTAAATTCTAAACAGTCTTTGATTCCTTTCTTTATTTCTTCTTTGACCAAGTTATCATTGAATAGAGTATTGTTCAGCCTCCATGTGTATGTGGGCTTTCTGTTTTTTGTTTGTTTGTTTGTTTGTTTGTTTTTGTTTTTTTGTTTGTTTGGTTTGTTTTTGGTTTTGGGTTTTTTTTTTTTTTTTTTTTTTTTTTTTTTGCTATTGAAGACCACTCTTAATTCATAGTGATCTGATAGGAGGCATGGGATTAGTTCGATCTTCTTATACTTGTTGAGATCTGTCAGGTCAGATGCTTCCATGGCTGAGTTGGCTGTTTTGTCACTGGATCCAAGCTGGTGGTGAGCTCGGACCAGGGCTCCCTGAAGGTCAGACTCTTCCCTGCAGGATGTGTGCCCACACAGCTGTAGTTTTGCCCAGCATCCACACAAAGAAGGAACCGAGGCAGGCTGTGATCCAAGTGATCCCAGACTCCGGTGTCCCCTGCACACACAGTGCAGCTGGCTACTTGGTCACAGTAGCCAAGATGGTGGGGAACTTAGACCACCGGGCTCCCTTTAACCACAGGATTCCCTGCAGGTCAGATGTTAGCCCGTAGGATATGTGCCCAGGCAGCTCTAGAGCTGCCCACCTCCCTCATGTGGAAGAAACCCAGGCAGGCTGTGTCCTGAGCAATCCTTCAATCTGGTGTCCTCTGCGTACCTGGCTGCTTTGTCACTGGACCCAAGATGGTGGCAACCTCTGACCAGGGCCAATATCCTGTATTTTAATATGTTTGGTATTCAGCATCTTGTTTCAGTGATACCAATACCAAAGACCTCAGAAGAATGGTGGCAAATAATAAATATGCTAAAGAATTAGTACTATCTCATATTAATATTTCCTTTACCAAGCACATAATATTATAAGAAAACTTGTCCTCAATTAAGTTTAGAGTAGAAAACAAATTGACCCACATTATTTGGCAGGAAATTCTGGCTCATTTCTCAATACATGCGTTCTTGTGTACTAACATCTTATTAGACAGACTTCCACTGTTCATCAAGCATTCTGGTTTTTTAACACATTTTAGAATACAACATGAAGAATAGGGACTCGGCTGGCAGCAGCTACAGCTACTGCAGCAGCGTCTCATCCAGAGGAAGGGCAATCAGCAGTGGAACCAAGGTGACAGGGTCCAGGCAGGCCCTGTGCCCACTACCACTGACTATCGCTGGCCAGCCAGGCTGCAAGTAGCAACAGATTTACAGCGCCTTTCACCACACAGAAGCCACATCGAAAATCTGCCTCTCACCAGTCAGTTATGAGAGACTAGCCTCGATCTTGGTTCCTGGACGCCAGAGAGATCAGACAACCTGAGGTATGCAAACATAACCCCAGGCCAACATTGTGGGGGGTCTAAGCCTGATGGGCGGCATTGGCCTGCACCTAGGCCCTGGGCTGGTGGGGGGAGGCGATCAGTGTGCCAACCTGGCCAGGAAGTTGTTTGCCCGGCACTGCATGTGCACAGCCATTATGTCTACGGGATGCAAGACAGTGCTAGCAGGCAAAGTCAACTAACAGTCATAGCCTGAGTCTAACATAGCGTGGGTCTAAGTCCAACAGGCCCTGGACTGCACCCAGGACCTGGGCTGCTTGGTGGGCCATCTCTGTGCAACCCAGCCAGGAGGGTGTTAGCCCAGCAGACTCTCCCAGCACTTTCTTGGAGCACCTGCATGCCACCATCCTGTCCACCTGACAGAACCGGGTAACACTAATTGCCCGAGGGGCACTTTTCTCTGACCTTGGCCTGCCAGGCTTTTGCCAAGGCTCCAGGTCTGAGCAGCTGGGCTAGCCTTGTGTGCACTAACCCTGTTGGGCGATCAGCTGCCCAGCAGAGTAATCATCACTCAGAAAAGGTCCTGCTGCATATACAATCAGCACTCCCTGAAAGAGCAAACGGGCACCACCTGGTTCACAGAGTCAATCTGGGGCAAGGCACACTAGGACTCCAAGGGTACCCAAGAGGAGGACAGCACATCAGCAATCTCTGACAGGGGAAACCCAGCCACCCAGTGTTGCAGAAATAGCCCTAGAACCACACAGGAGGCTCAAACACAAGCCAGAGACAAGACAAACTAACGCCAGAGAATAAGACAGCAAAGGGCAAATGCAGGAACAATGCTAACAAAAAATCTAGGCAATATGGCAGCATCTTAACGAAACTCTGCAACATCAGCAAGTCCTGGTTATGCCAACACACCAGAAAAACAAGATATGGATTTAAAATCACTGTTCATGATGCTGCTAGAAGAACACAAAAAGGACATAAATGAATCTCTTAAAAAAATACAGGGTAACATGAATAAGCTAGAAACCCATATAATGAAACACAAAAGTCACTTAAAGAAATTCAGGAGAATAGGGCTCAAGAGATAGAAGCCAATAAAGAAGAAACAGAAAAAAAAGTTAAAGAAATGCAGGAGAACTTGAGTCAACAGGCAGAAGTCATGAAAGAGGAAGCACAAAAATCTCTTAAAGAATTAAAGGAAAACACAAACAAACAAATGAAGGAACTGAGCAAAACCATCCAGGATCTAAAAACAGAAGTAGAAACAACTAAGAAATCACAAAGTGAGACAACTTTGGAGATAGAAAACCTTGAGAAGAAATCAGGGGCCATATATTCAAATATCAACAACAGAATACAAGAGATAGAAGAAAGAATCTCAGATGCCAAAGATACCACAGAAACCATTGACTCAACAGTCAAAGAAAATGCAAAATGCAAAAAGCGTGTATCCCAGAACACCCAGGAAATCCAGGACACAATGAGAAGACCAAACCTAAGGATTATTGGTATAGAAGAGAGTGAAGATTTACAACTGAAAGGACCAGCAAATATCTTCAACAAAATTATTGAAGAAAACTTCCCTAACCTAAAGAGAGAGATGCCCATGAATATACAAGAAGCTACAGAACTCCAAACAGACTGGACCTGAGCAGAAATACCCCAGTCACATAATAATCAAAACCCCAAATGCACTAAACAAAGAAAGAATATTAAAGGCAGTAAGAGAAAAAGGCCAAGTAACATATAAAAGAAGACCTATCAAAATCAACTAGACTTCTCACCAGAGACCATGAAAACTAGAAGATCCTTGGCAGATTTCATTCAGACTCTAAGGGAACACAAATGTCAGCCAAGACTACTATACCCAGCAAAACTTTCAATCACCATCAATGGAGAAACCAAGATATTCTATGACAAAACCAAATTTACACAATATCTTTCCACAAACCCAGCTCTGCAAAGAATAATAGGAGGAAAACTCCAATACAAGGAGGGAAACTACACCCTGGAAAAATCAAGACAGTTACCTTCCTTCGTCAAACCCCAAAGAAGTTAACCACTCAAATAAAAAAATAACATCAAAAATGATGGGAAGTAATAATCACTATTCCTTAATATCTCTTAACATCAATGGACTCAGTCCCCCAATAAAAAGACTTAGACTAAAGGACTGGATAAGGAAACAGGACACTACATTTTGCTACATACAGGAAACACACATCAGTTTCAAAGGCAAAAACTACCTTAGAGAAAAAGGCTGGAAGACAATTTTAAAAGCCAATGGTCTTGGGAAACGAGGCAGAGTAGCCGTTCTAATATCAGATAAAATTGACTTTCAACCTAAAGTCATCAAAAGAGACTCAGATGGACACTTGCTGCTGGTCAAAGGAAAAATCCACCAAGAAGAACTTTCAATTCTGAACATCTATGCTCCAAATGCAAGGGCACCCTCATTCATAAAAGAAACTTTACAAAAGCTCAAAGCACACATTGCACCTAAAACAAAAATTGTGGATGACTTCAACACTTCACTCTCCTCAATGGACCGATCAGGAAAACTGAAACTTAACAGGGACACTAAAACTAATTGAAGCTTTGGACCAATTGGATTTGACTGATATTTATAGAACATTTCACCCTAAAGCAAAAGAATATACCTTTTTCTCAGCACCTCATGGTACCTTCTCCAAAATCGACCATATAATTGGTCACAAGACAGACCTCAACAAATATAAGAAAATCAAACTAATCACATGCCACCTATCAGATCACTAAGGAGTAAGAGTGGTTTTCAATAGCAACAAAAACAACAGAAAGCCCACATGCACATAGAGGCTGAACAATACTCTACTCAATGATACCTTGGCCAAAGAAGAAATAAAGAAAGAATGTTTTAGAATTTAATGAAAATGAAGACACAACATACCCATATCTTTGGAACACAAAGAAAGCAGTGCTAAGAGAAAAAGTCATAGCCCTGAGTGTCTTCAAAAAAGAAATTGGAAAGAGGATACACTAGCATCTTAAGAACACACCTGAAAGCCCTGGAACAAAAAGAAGCGGATTCACCCCCGGATTCACCCGGGAGGAGTAGAAGACAGGAAATCATCAAACTCAGGGCTGAAATCAATCAAGGGGAAACAAAGAGAACCATACAAAAAAATCAACGAATCCAGGAGCTTGTTCTTTGAGAAAATCAACAAGATAGATAAACCCTTAGTCAGACTGACCAAAGAGCACAGAAAAAGTATCCAAATTAACAGAATTAGAAATGAAAAAGGGGGATAAAACAACAGAAACTGAGGAAGTTCAAAAAATCATCAGATCCTACTACAAAAGCCTATACTCAACACAACTGGAGAATCTGGAGGAAATGGACAATTTCTTAGACAGATACCAAATACCAAAATAATTCAGGGCGTAATAGATCATCTAAACAGTCCCATAACACCTAAAGAAATAGAAGGGGTCATAGAAAGTGTGGGGGGCCAGAAAAGGGGAAATCATTTGAAATGTAAATTAAAAATATATCGAATAAACAAAGAACAAAAACATGAAGATCCTTCCAATTTATTTCAGGAATTTTCTACTGTACAGTTCAAAACTCTTCTCTATTTCTTTAACACACTACTTAGAAAAAGAACCAGATGGTCATTATGATCATTACAATGCCCCTACTTCTAAATATCCATATTCTACTTAGTTTCTTTATAGCTTTTAATAATTCATCAAGACAAATCTGTGTAAGAAGGTAATGGCTCACTCTTCACTTTATTTTCCTATTTTAGGTACTGAGGTAAAAATTTCATAGTGCATCTGATTGTGTCATAAATTAAACTACATAGAGTTTTCCACAAAAAACATGTAGATATTGTTAACTCAGTATCTTTAAATATAAAATGGATACACAAGTTGTTCTTTCCATAGAGGAATTTCTCTACACTCTGTAATAAAAAGTGCTTTTACAGGGCATTCTGAATTTACTCCTGCTGGCTCTGGGCATCCACAGATACACAAAATCCTTTAAATTTATGTATTCAGATCTTGGATATGGAAAAAAAATTCTCAAATTCAGTGTTTTAGGAAATGATTCCTGCTCTCTCTTCCATTCTTTTTCCCTCTCTGTCCCGTCTCCTCATTTCTCTTCCCTCTCTTTCCATGTGCACACGGCCAGGCTCTACGCTCCCACTGTCTGTCTGTGACTCTGTCTCTGTCTCTCTCTCTGCCTTTCTCTGTCTCTACTATCCCCTCAAATCCCCTCACCATGTCCTAAGTAATCTCTATTCAATACTAACAACAAAAGTTATGATTCCTTAAATGATAGCTATTGCTCCAGTTACTCATTTTCTATTAGATAATGTTAGTTACTATTGCTGTGATGATGTTTCAAGAGAAAACATAAAACAGCAAGTAGTAGACATTGATTTAAATATTGGTATCACAACACTTCACTAAAGGAATGTTGACCAAGAACAGGAATTTGGCATAAACCTGGAGGCAACAGTTAATGCAGAGACGATGAAATAGTACAGCCTCTGGAATGCTCTTGATGTCTTTCTTATCCTACCTTTTTATAGAACTGATGAATACCAGTCCACATATCAACATCCAGAATAGGTTGCTAACTCTCTCATCTATCCTAAGTCAGAATAAGCCCTACAGATTTGCATACAGCCCAATCTTATTGATGTACTTTCTTTTTTATTATTATTATTTTTATTTATTTTTTATTTACAATGCAAATGATTTCCCCTTGCAAATGATTTCCCCTTTTCTGGGTCCCCACACCCCGCAAGTCCCATAAGCCCTCTTCCGTCCCCCTATTCTTCCATCTACCCCTTCCCACTTCCCTGTTCTGGAATTCCCCTATACTCTTGCACTGAGTCTTTCCAGAACCAGGGCCCCACTCCTCCATTCTTTTTGGACATCATTTAATTTGTGGATTATGTCCTGGGTATTCAAAGTTTCTAGGCTAATATCCACTTATCAGTGAGTGCATACCATGATTGATCTTTTGAGACTGGGTTACCTCACTTAGTATGATGTTCTCCAGCTCCATCCATTTGTCTAAGAATTTAATGAATTCATTGTTTCTAATGGCTGAATAGTACTCCATTGTGTAAATATATCACATTTTTTGTATCCATTCCTCCGTTGAAGGACATCTAAGTTCTTTGCAGCTTCTGGCTACTACAAATAGGGCTGCTTTGAACATAGTGGAGCATGTGTCCTTATTCCATGCTGAAGAATCCTCTGGATATATGCCCAGTAGTGGTATAACAGGGTCCTCAGGAAGCCCAGTTTTCTGAGGAACTGCCAGACTGATTTCCAAAGTGGTTGCACCATCTTGTAATCCTACCAGCAGTGGAGGAGTGTTCCTCTTTCTCCACATCCTTGCCAATACCTGCTGTCTCCTGAGTTTTTGATCTTAGCCATTCTGACTGGTGTGAGGTGAAATCCAGGGTTGTTTTGATTTGCATTTCCCTAATGATTAATAATGTTGAACATTTCTTAAGGTGTTTCTCAGCTCTCCAAAGTTCTTCATGTGAAAATTGTTTGTTTAGCTCCGTACCCCACTTTTTAATGGGGTTATTTGGATCTCTGGGTTCTACTTTCTTGAGTTCTTTGTATATATTAGATATTAGCCCTCTGTCGGATTTAGGGTTGGTGAAGATTCTTTCCCAGTCTGTTGGTTGACGTTTTGTCCTTTTGACGGTTAGACTCCTGAAAACCAAACAACCCTATTAAAAAAAAATGGGGTACAGAGTTAAACAAAGAATTCTCACCTGAAGAACTTCGGATGGCGGAGAAGCATCTTAAAAAATGCTCAACTTCATTAGTCATTAGGGAAATGCAAATCAAAACAACCCTGAGATTTGACCTTACACCAGTCAGAATGACTAAGATTAAAAATTCAGGAGATAGCAGGTGTTGGCAAGGATGTGGAAAAAGAGGAACACTCCTCCACTGCTGGTGGGGTTGCAAATTGGTACAACCACTCTGGAAATCAGTCTGGCGGTTCCTCTGAAAACTGGGCACCTCACTTCCAGAAGATCCTGCTATACCACTCCTGGGCATATACCCAGAGGATTCCCCACCATGTAATAAGGATACATGCTCTACTATGTTCATAGCAGCCCTATTTATAATTGCCAGATGCTGGAAAGAACTCAGGTATCCCTGAACACAAAAGTGGATGCAAAAAATGTGGTATATCTACACAATGGAATACTATTCAGCCATTAGAAACAATGAATTCATGAAATTCTTAGGCAAATGGATGGAGCTAGAGAACATCATACTAAGTGAGGTAACCCAGACTCAAAAGGTGAATCATGGTACGCACTCACTAATAAGTGGATATTAACCTAGAAAACTGGAATACCCAAAGCATAATCCATACATCAAATGAGGTACAAGAAGAATGGAGGAGTGGCCCCTTGTTCTGAAAAGACTCAGTTAAGCAGTATAGAGCAAAATCAGAACAGGGAAGTGGGAAGGGTTGGGTGGGAAAACAGAGGGAGGGAAGGGGACTGATGGGACTTTTGGGGAGTGGGGGGTCCCGAAAAGGGGAAATCATTTGAAATGTAAATAAATATATCAATAAATTTAAAAAAAGGTGAGCAGATACAGTGATAGGTGAACATGTCAAATAATTTAATAAAAGGGTATAGTAATGCACATAAAATATGATGGTGATTTGCATTATATTTGGATGATACAATATAGGTGTGTTGCTTATAATATTCATACAGTACAAAATGGGCTACAGAAGGATTAGTTACTTCAGGAATAAATGCATTAATTTTGTTTTGAGATGGTGATGCAAATATCTGATCTACTGGATTTTGGAATATTGTTGCCATTAAGGAAAAATAAACAGTGAAAAATAAATTTGACCATTTGGGTCATGATTACTTATCAAAAAAAAAAAAAAAAAAAAACATCATCCACCATGATCAAGTAAGCTTTATCCCAGGGATGCAGGGTTGGTTCAATATACGGAAATCATCAATGCAATCCACTACATAAAAAAACTCAAAAAAAAAAAAAACACATGGTCATTTCATTGGATGCTGAAAAAGCAATTGACAAAATTCAGCATCCTTTCATGCTTAAAGTCTTGGAAAGAACAGGAATTCAAGGCCCATACCTAAACATCGTTAAAGCAATATACAGCAAACCGGTAGCCAGCATCAAACTAAATTGAGAGAAACTTGAAGCAATTCCACTAAAATCAGGGACTAGACAAGGCTGCCCCCTTTCTCCTTATCTTTTCAATATTGTACTTGAGGTACTAGCTCAGGCAATTAGACAACATAAGGAGGTCAAAGGGATAAAAATTGGAAAGGAAGAAGTCAAACTATCATTATTTGCAGATGACATGATAGTCTACCTAAGTGACCCAAAAAACTCCACTAGAGAACTCCTACAGCTGATAAACAACTTCAGCAAAGTAGCAGGTTATAAAATCAACTCAAGCAAATCAGTGGCCTTCCTATACTCAAAGGATAAGCAGGCTGAGAAAGAAATTAGGGAAATGACTCCCTTCACAATAGCCACAAACAGTATAAAGTACCTTGGGGTGACTTTTACCAAACATGTGAAAGATCTGTATGACAAGAACTTCAAGACTCTGAAGAAGGAAATGGAAAAAGACCTCAAAAAATGGGAAAACCTCGCATGCTCATGGATCGGCAGGATCAATATAGTTAAAATGGCCATTTTGCCAAAAGCAATATACAGATTCAATGCAATACCCATCAAAATCCCAAGTCAATTCTTCACAGAGTTAGAAAGAGCAATTATCAAATTCATCTGGAATAACAAAAAATCCAGGATAGCTAAAACTATTCTCAGCAACAAAAGAAATTCTGGGGGAATCAGTATCCCTGACCTCAAGCAATGTTGATGTACTTTCTAAATGTAGGTTAGCCCTTCCCTAGTGAGTTTAGTCTATCTCAGGTTAAAATTAAGTGAACCAGCACACATGAAAATGTGGATTTTCACACATAGTCATTCTATCTTAACTTTAATATACAGGCTTAGCTATGTTAATTATCACGTGGCATCATTACAACACTTACACATAAGGAAATTTACTGTAGTTACATGCAGGATCCCTAGAGCAATGCTTTGTAAACACGATTTTTTATTTGCATTTTTATTTTATTTTATTTTAAAGATACAACCTTTATTGAATAAGACATGACCATGGCATGCTTCACAGAGAAAGTAGTTTTATCAGACATGTCGAGCCTCTATTTTCACTAATCATGAGATATACATATAGAAAAGTTATAGACATCTTTGTAAGGAAGAATCTCAAGAATTTTATTGTACCAATCACCATATTTTTATTAATGAAGATATTTTCTCCCTTATATATTTTTAAATCTTTTTATTATTATTAGATATATTCTTTATTTACATTTCAAATTTTGTCCACTTTCCTGATCCCCCCCTCCACAGAAAATCTCATAAGCCATCTCCCCTTCCTTAATTGATTGGTATTTGCCTTTTTAAACAGTATTAATACTTATTGACTTTTTGTTTCATCACATTCAATTCTGTTTTTTCTCTTACTTCACGTCATGAATTTTTGTTAGACCCATTCTTTTACATTCAATTTCTTTGATATTCAAACAATTAATAGATTCTTCCTGTCAACTTTTCCCACACCAGTCTCCCATTTAGGCAACTATCTACAGGCTGAATCAGATTATTTCCATCCCTGTGTCTTAAATGTTAGATCTGAGGGTTACCTACTGTCACATCTGAATTTCTGTCTTCACGATTTACATTTCTTATGTTTTTTTAAAATCTTTGCTTGGGATATTTCTCACAGATAAAATATGGTCTTTTTTCAAGTTGTATCTCTTTGTCACAACAAATGTCAAGTTAGTGATGACCTATTATCTTTGCTTTGAATCTATTTATGTGCTAGTCATGGGCTAACATAGAAGGTCATGGCTGTATACCCTCTTCTTACGGTAACATTATATCCTTAAAAAATATCTTTGGTGAGCCTTATCAAAGGATAAGCAGGCTGAGAAAAAAATTAGGGAAATGACCCCCTTCACAATAGCCACAAACAGTATAAAGTATCTTGGGGTGACTCTTACCAAACATGTGAAAGATCTGTATGACAAGAACTTCAAGACTCTGAAGAAGGAAATGGAAGAAGACCTCAAAAAATGGGAAAACCTCCCATGCTCATGGATCGGTAGAATCAATATAGTTAAAATGGCCATTTTGCCAAAAGCAATATACAGATCCAATGCAATACCCATCAAAATCCCAACTCAATTCTTCACAGAGTTAGAAAGAGCAATTATCAAATTCATCTGGAACAACAAAAAAACCCAGGATAGCTAAAACTATTCTCAGCAACAAAAGAAAATCTGGAGGAATCAGTATCCCTGACCTCAAGCAATACTACAGAGCAATAGTGTTAAAAACTGCATGGTATTGGTACAGTGACAGACAGGAGGATCAATGGAACAGGATTGAAGATCCAGAAATGAACCCACACACCTATGGCCACTTGATCCTCGACAAAGAGGCTGAAAACATCCAATGGAAAAAAGATAGCCTTTTCAACAAATGGTGCTGGTTCAACTGGAGTTCAGCATGCAGAAGAATGCGAATTGATCCATCCTTGTCTCCTTGTACTAAGCTCAAATCCAAATGGATCAAGGACCTCCACATAAAGCCAGACACTCTGAAGCTAATAGAAAAGAAACTGGGGAAGACCCTTGAGGACATCGGTACAGGGAGAAAGTTTCTGAACAGAACACCAATAGCGTATGCTCTAAAAGCAAGAATTGACAAATGGGACCTCATAAAATTACAAAGTTTCTGTAAGGCAAAGGACACCATCAAGAGGACAAATCGGCAACCAACAAATTGGGAAAAGATCTTCACCAATCCTACATCAGATAGAGGGCTAATATCCAATATATATAAAGAACTCAAGAAGTTCGACTCCAGAAAACCAAACAACCCTATTAAAAAATGGGGTACAGAGTTAAACAAAGAATTCTCACCTGAAGAACTTCGGATGGAGGAGAAGCATCTTAAAAAATGCTCAACTTCATTAGTCATTAGGGAAATGCAAATCAAAACAACCCTAAGATTTCATCTTACACCAGTCAGAATGGCTAAGATTAAAAATTCAGGAGACAGCAGGTGTGGGAGAGGGTGTGGAGAAAGAGGAACACTCCTCCACTGCTGGTGGGGTTGCAAATTGGTACAACCACTCTGGAAATCAGTCTGGCGATTCCTCTGAAAACTGGGCACCTCACTTCCAGAAGATCCTGCTATACCACTCCTGGGCATATACCCAGAAGACTCCCCACCATGTAATAAGGATACATGTTCTACTATGTTCATAGCAGCCCTATTTATAATTGCCAGATGCTGGAAAGAACCCAGGTATCCCTCAAAGAAGAGTGGATGCAAAAAATGTGGTATATCTACACAATGGAGTACTATTCAGCCATTAGAAACAATAAATTCATGAAATTCTTAGGCAAATGGATGGAGCTAGAGAATATCATACTAAGTGAGGTAACCCAGACTCAAAAGGTGAATCATGGTATGCACTCACTAATAAGTGGATATTTACCTAGAAAACTAGAATACCCAAAACATAATCCACACATCAAATGAGGTACAAGAAGAAAGGAGGAGTGGCCCCTGGTTCTGGAAAGACTCAGTGAAACAGTATTCAGCAAAACCAGAACGGGGAAGTGGGAAGGGGTGGATGGGAGGACAGGGGAAGAGAAGCGGGCTTATGGGACTTTCGGGGAGTGGGGGGGCTAGAAAAGGGGAAATCATTTGAAATGTAAATAAATTATATCGAATAAAAAAAAAGAGAGAGAGAGTTAATCTATGATAGAAAATAACACAGTGTTCCCCTTTCAGTACTCATGATCACCAATCCCTTTAGTCAATATTTCCCAGTATTCTTCCAAAGCCTATAACCTCAGGGCTAAGATATGTAGGACAGATAATTGCGTTTTCCTCATCAGGTGAAAGTCAGAAGAGATTTTACCTGAAACAATATGTACTTAAATATTTACCAGTACACATTTAATATTTGAAATCTCAAATCTCTCAATACAGTAATTTTTCTCTTGACCTATGGCATTAATACTATTTTAGTACTAATTTTGAAAGTGAGATAAAGCTCTGGATCTTCATTTTCCAGACATACAGTCCAATAATTGTCTTTGATTTGTGTGTTTTGCTAATTATTTACTGGAGTTAGTGATGCTCTGTGGGGAGGAGAAAAATCTTTATATGTACATCTACACAATGGAGTACTATTCAGCCATTAGAAACAATGAATTCATGAAATTCTTAGGCAAATGGATGGAGCTAGAGAACATCATACTAAGTGAGGTAACCCAGATCTCTGTTATTTTGAGATGAATCATTGGGAATATTTCCCTCAGCTTCCTTTGAGAAAGTAAGCCATACAGCTTGATTTCTAAGTTTGGGCTGTCTCCTTTCTTAGACATGCCCATATTACACATGAATGTTTGAACAAATATTCATAAGTCATAAGTCATGAAAGTAGAACAATCCTTTCAATGTTGTCTATTGAAGACAAATATTCATAAGTCATAAGTCATGAAAGTAGAACAATCCTTTCAATGTTGTCTATTGAAGATATGGGTAAGAGTTTTGATCTGTGGGATAATAAATGCACAGATTCAGTAAAAAAGAACTTAATGGTTCATCCTGGAAGCTCTTTGGAACAAAAGAGCTGTCACTGAATTATGAACAGTGGAAGTCTAGGATTGGTGAAGACTTGCCCTCTGAGTAGTTTCCCATGTTCCAGTACAGAGCATGAGGTTTCTTTGGAGCAATTGTTACTTACTAGAACATTCCTTCATTAGACATTACATATGGTATTGTTGACTTATTAACTAAAGTACATGTATCCTTTCATACTTTAGTATTAAATGTCTTTTTCCTTTTCAGTATAGACCTCAAAACTAATTGTGACAAGTGATAAACATGTTATTAGATGAGTGATATTGTTTATGAAAATTTCTACCAAATACATCAATTCATTACATCTGAAATCAATTTCATTGAAGTTCTTAATACTTAGAACAACTGCAGCCGTATTATTTGTCAGAATATAATTGCAGTGGCCTCTAAACCATTTCTTATTATTGGCATTTTCTGTTCGACATTCAATGAGTCAGGCTTCTACTGTTCATAATTTGCTAATGGTTCTTATTTTTCAAACAGCTTCCAGGATGAACCATTAAGGCGTTCTTCATGAATCTGTGGATTTTCTAATCTCACAGATTAAAGCTCTTACCCATATCTTCCAAAACCAAAATTGAGAAGATAGTTCTACCATTGTGACTCATGAATATCAGTCCAAACATTCTCTTTTCATTGTCCAGACTTCTTCCTGGGTCTAACCCTCGTGGCTCTGAAATGATACAGAGGTAATAGGACCTGGAATGTAGATATACTTGTGACTCACATAATTTTGTATCTGTTTCTCAAATTATTGTCTACAATTGATAGGTAGGGAAGCTCATAACAGAAAAGTAGTGCAACTCTATCTACATGATCTTTATAGAGAAAGTGTTTTAAATGTTTCTAACTTTGTTGTCATTTAATTACAATTAGGAATTACTTGGTGTACTTTGTCTTAATAATCCTTACTTTGTCTTAATAATCCTTTCTCTGGACAGATATTCAGTCAATAGATTACCAAGAAAATGTTCTTGACTCTTGTTGAGGGAACATTTGTGGGCATATCTCATGAAAATATCCACTGGGTAGCCACAGGTTTCTGATTTTAAGGCAGGAATGTACAGAAAAAAATTTTTACATTATTTTCATTTATCATCCTGTAACCTTATATCAGGAGTTCACCCTGTCTATAAACCTTGTGGCTTTCTGTGACTGCTTTGATTAGTGAAGCACAGCAATGGACAAACTTTGTATCCAAAGGTAATAACATTTTACAAGTCCTTTGTAATTTCAAATTGTTACTTTAGAATCAAAACACTGTACTCAATGACAAAGGAATATAAGATATTGTTGAGAAGAATCAGAACCCAGAAAATGCCCTATCTACCCTATCTGCCAGCACCAAACATAAACTTCAAACTAAGCTAAGAGAGCTGTTACAGGGTATGTTGTTAGTATGTTCTGTGTTCTATAGAGTCAGTGTGAATTCGGAAAGAAATTCACGATCAGGTCACACAACATTCTTCAGCTCCCTTTTCTACAAATGCATGTGCATGTGCAGAGCAGGTGGTCAAGGTTGACACCCTGTTAATACTTATAATGCCTTGAGTGTGTTATCACCCCCACATATTATTGTGATTTCATACTGCTCTCATATTTAACATAATGGTAAATGCTGAACTTTATTCATGGGTTGGTAATTCTACATTCTATTGTGATATCCATTGCACAGAGGGGTTTCTCTGTATTTCATAATAAAAAACTTATACATCGTATTCTGAATTTACTCCTGAGATCTTTGTGTACATGAACAACAATAACAGTAATAACAATGATGAGAACAACAAGTGCTTTCACCTTGTGTATTCAGGACTTGCATACAAGAAGCTTTCTCAAGTTAACTGTTTCAAGTATTAGTTCTTTTGATGTTGACTACTTTTCCAGTTACTGATATTCTTATTTAGGGTTACTATTGCTAAAGTGAAGTAATTAGACCAAAAGCATGCCTGATTCCTGGTCAACCCTTCCCCACATCCTTCCTCTATATATTGCATATTTTATACACAGCAAAACCCCTGTGACCTAGGAGATGTCTTACGCCTTTATCCCATACAGGGGTCATGTCCTAACGACAAGTAATGATGGAGTCTATTGATCCTAGAGAGATGAACTAGAAACTGAGGTATAGAAAATAATATTCTTTGCACAGAAGGAATTCCCCAGAATGAAAGAACTTAAACATTTCTATGCAGTGTCTAAGATATGATGCTAAAGAAAAATGTGAATACAACCTCTGTGAAATCTTCCTAAGACCAGGCTCTTGATTTGCATCTATCACTTGGGATGAATTATTATATGGTTACATCAGTTACTTAAGGTTTCACAAATTATCTTTATTGGTGTAGTAGGTGTTTGTCAAGGTGATTGGTACTTCTGAGTGTGTCTTGCTTAGTGTCCTATCTTAGTTTTATCTTATTGATACACAAAACCATCTCTATGGTCTAGAAAATATCCTGCTTCTCTCCTTCTTTCAGGCTTTTCTCAGTACTTGTCTTCATTGGTATATGTTGGTCAGTTCTGGATGCATAATTTCAAAACCAGAGCAACGTATCATAAAAAACAGTGATATTGTAAGTATTCATGTCAATTTGCACACATGAAGCTGAAGCTTCAGAAGTACACAGAACTCAAAACCTAAGGGGAGTAGTGCTACTATCTCAGACCTGGAGGGAGTCCCATTCCCCATTGTTCCAGAAATTTCTTTTTCAAATCAACTGACATATCATCTATGGTAGAAAAAGACACTGTGTACCTTTTTCAGGATCATGAGCAATGTTCAATCCTTTAGTCAACATTTCTCAGTGTTTGTCTAAATTGTAAACTTCAGCACTAGGAGATGGAGCACATGTGATTGGGCTTAGAATAACATTCTATCAGAGAAAAAAATCATAGATTTTACCTGAAAAATATATACTTAAATATTAACCAGCACACACTGAACATTTCAAACTTTCAGCTATTTGAATACTGTAATTCTATATTGACATTAATGACATTGGTAATATTTTAACTTTAATTTCCTATTTTTATTTGATATATTTCTATTTACATTTCAAATGATTTCCCCTTTTCTAGCCTCCCACTCCACGAAAATCCCATAAGCCCCCTTCTCTCCCCCTGTCCTCCCACCCACACCTTCCCACTTCCCCATTCTGGTTTTGCCAAATACTGCTTCACTGAGTCTTTCCAGAGCAAGGGGCCACTCCTCCTTTCTTCTTGTACCTCATTTGATGTATACAGCAAACCGGTAGCCAACATCAAATTAAATGGAGAGAAACTTGAAACAATCCCACTAAAATCAGGGACTAAACAGGGCTGCTCCCTTTCTCCTTATCTTTTCAATATTGTACTTGAGGTACTAGCTCAGGCAATTAGACAACA
The DNA here is from genome assembly GCF_947179515.1 of Apodemus sylvaticus. Classification (NCBI taxonomy): domain Eukaryota; kingdom Metazoa; phylum Chordata; class Mammalia; order Rodentia; family Muridae; genus Apodemus; species Apodemus sylvaticus. Next base: position 133,090,242 of record NC_067476.1, on the reverse strand, counting down.
TAAGGAGGTCAAAGGGATAAAAATTGGAAAGGAAGAAGTCAAACTATCATTATTTGCAGAAGACATGATAGTCTACCTAAGTGACCCAAAAAACTCCACTAGAGAAATCCTACAACTGATAAACAACTTCAGCAAAGTAGTAGGTTATAAAATTAGCTCAAGCAAATCAGTGGCCTTCCTATACTCAAAGGATAAGCAGGCTGAGAAAGAAATTAGGGAAATGACCCCCTTCACAATAGCCACAAACAGTACAAAGTACCTTGGGGTGACTCTTAACAAACATGTGAAAGATCTGTATGACAAGAACTTCAAGACTCTGAAGAAGGAAATGGAAGAAGACCTCAAAAAATGGGAAAACCTCCCATGCTCATGAATCGGCAGGATCAATATAGTTAAAATGGCCATTTTGCCAAAAGCAATATACAGATTCAATGCAATACCCATCAAAATCCCAACTCAATTCTTCACAGCGTTAGAAAGAGCAATTTTTAAATTCATCTGGAACAACAAAAAACCCAAGATAGGTAAAACTATTCTCAGCAACAAAAGAAAATCTGGGGGAATCAGTATCCCTGACCTCAAGCAATACTACAGAGCAATAGTGTTAAAAACTGCATGGTATTGGTACAGTGACAGGCAGGAGGATCAATGGAACAGAATTGAAGATCCAGAAATGAACCCACACACCTATGGCCACTTGATCCTCGACAAAGAGGCTGAAAACATCCAATGGAAAAAAGATAGCCTTTTCAACAAATGGTGCTGGTTCAACTGGAGGTCAGCATGCAGAAGAATGCGAATTGATCCATCCTTGTCTCCAAGTACTAAGCTCAATTCCAAATGGATCAATGACCTCCACATAAAGCCAGACACTCTGAAACTACTAGAAAAGAAATTGGGGAAGAACCTTGAGGACATCGGTACAGGGAGAAAGTTTCTGAACAGAACACCAATTGCGTATGCTCTAAGAACAAGAATTGACAAATGGGACCTCATAAAATTACAAAGTTTCTGTAAGGCAAAGGACACCATCAAGAGGACAAATCAGCAACCAACAAATTGGAAAAAGATCTTCACCAATCCTACATCAGATAGAGGGCTAATATCCAATATATATAAAGAACTCAAGAAGTTCGACTCCAGAAATCCGAACAACCCTATTAAAAAATGGGGTACAGAGTTAAACAAAGAATTCTCACCTGAAGAACTTCGGATGGCGGAGAAGCATCTTAAAAAATGTTCAACTTCATTAGTCATTAGAGAAATGCAAATCAAAACAACCCTAAGATTTCATCTTACACCAGTCAGAATAGCTAAGATTAAAAATTCATGAGACAGCAAGTGTTGGAGAGGGTGTGGAGAAAGAGGAACACTCCTCCACTGCTGGTGGGGTTGCAAATTGGTACAACCACTCTGGAAATCAGTCTGGCGGTTCCTCCGAAAACTGGGCACCTCACTTCCAGAAGATCCTGCTATACCGCTCCTGGGCATATACCCAGAAGACTCCCCACCATGTAATAAGGATACATGCTCTACTATGTTCATAGCAGCCCTATTTATAATTGCCAGATGCTGGAAAGAACCCAGGTATCCCTCAACAGAAGAGTGGATGCAAAAAATGTGGTATATCTACACAATGGAGTACTATTCAGCCATTAGAAACAATGAATTCATGAAATTCTTAGGCAAATGGATGGAGCTAGAGAACATCATACTAAGTGAGGTAACCCAGACTCAAAAGGTGAATCATGGTATGCACTCACTAATAAGTGGATATTAACCTAGAAAGCTGAAATACCCAAAACATAATCCACACATCAAATGAGGTACAAGAAGAAAGGAGGAGTGGCCCCTGGTTCTGGAAAGACTCAGTGAAACAGTATAACGGGGAAGTGGGAAGGGGTGGGAGGGAGGACAGGTGAAGAGAATGGGGCTTACGGGACTTTCGGGGAGTGGGGGGGCTAGAAAAGGGGAAATCATTTGAAATGTAAATAAATTATATTGAATAAAAAAAAAGAAGGGGGACAAAATAGTCAAGAGAGGTAGAGGTTGTGAATGAATTAGGAGGAAGATGTAGGGGATGATGAAAAATGGAGGGCAGTAATAGGCATGAGAGGAGACAGGATATATAAAGAGGGTCAGGAATTTGAACAGGGGTGTGTAGCAATGGCAGATGGGGAACTGGCAGTAGCCACGAACAAGTCCAAGATGCCACAAAACAAGAGGCTCCCATTACTCAATAGGAATGAGATTAGATGAACTGTCCAACAAAGGTGTGAGAAAGGCTGTATAGACCATATCCAGATGCTAGGCAAGTCCCCTGTTTGGGACATGGGGCCACCCACTGACGTACAAATTCCTAACCCAGAAAAGTTCCTGTGGAAAGGAAATATGGGCACACTTGTTAGGGCAGAAACTGAAGGAAAGGCCAACCAGAAACTGCCCCACCTGGGGATACATCCCATATACAGGTAACAAACCCAGACTCTATTGCTGATGCCAAAAGTGCTTGCTGACAAAAGCCTGTTATATCCACCTCACAGAAGGCTCTGCCAGAGTCTGACAAATACAGAGGTGGATGCTTACAGCCAACCATTGGACTCAGCATGGGGTCTCCAATGTAGGAGTTAGAGAAAGGACTGAAGGAGTTGAAGGGGTTTGCAACCCCATAGGAAGAACAACAATATCAACCAACTAGACCTCCCAGAGCTCCCTGGAACTAAACTACCAACTCAAGAGTACACATGCAGGGATCTATTAATCCAACCACATATGTAGAAGATTATGGAATTGTCTGGCATCAATAGGAGGATAAGCCCTTGGTCTTATGAAGGGTCAATTCCTCAGTATAGGGGAATGCCAGGGTGGTAACCTGGGAGTGGGTTGGTGGGAGAGGGAGCAACCTCATAGAAGCAGGTGAGAGAGGCATGGGATGGGGAGTTCTGGAGGGAAAACCTGGAAAGGGGATCCCACTTGAAACGTAAATACATAAAATATCCAATAAAAAAAACTCAAGAAGTTAGATTCCAGTAAACCAAAGAACCCTATTAAAAAGGGGGTACAGAGGTAAACCAGGAATTCTCAATTGAGGAATATCAAATGGCTGAGAAGAACCTAAAGAAATGTTCATCATTCTTTGTTGGGCCTTATTTGGCCAGATACTGAGACCTAGTGAGGGAGCCTGAGCCTCTGCTCAAGTTTTGAGATCTGTCTCAATTACTTCCATACTGGGATAACTCAGCATGACCTGCCAAGCTACTGCTGATATGGAATAACTTTATTCACCCTGTCCATCACCCCATAGACTCTGTCACCTTTCCCTGCCCCCTATGTTATCTCACCCCACCAGAAATCCCCCACCTTCTTCTCCAATCCTATATAAATAAGACACTGATACAATAAAATGAGTTCCTGCTTTGACAGATTCCTGGCTCAACTCAGGGTGGTTATTCTTCAGATGGCAGGAGATTTGAGCCTCAACACTTACCATTCTATGTCAGCCTCAGAGAGACTCGCAGCTGGACTTCATTCTCTCCTCTGAGCCTAGACCTGCTGGCAGAGAACAGGCAATTCTTAGTCATCGGGGAAATGCAAATAAAAAGTGCCCTGAAAGTCCACCTCATACCAATCAAAATGGTTAAAGATAAAAAACTGAGGCAACACTTTGGAAATCATTGTTGTAGTTCCTCAAAAACAAAAACAAAAAAAAAAAAAAAAAAAAAAAAAGAATAATATGGAAATAGTTCTACCCAAAGACGCAGCTATACCATTATTGGGCATATACCAAATGATATTCCAACATATCATGGACACATGTTCATGTGTCCATGTTACACTTTGTTTAAAGCAGCCTTACCTATACTATCCAGAAGCTGGAAAAAGTCCAGATGCCTTTTAACAAAAGAATGTATACAGAAATTGTGGTACAATGTTGTACTACCCAGCCAGTTAAAACAATGACTTCATGAAATTTTCACGCAAATGGGTGGAACTAGAAAATATCATCCCGAGGTAACGCATACACATAAAAACCCACAAGGTATGTACTAATAAATGACTTGTAGTCCCAAAGTTCAGAATACCAGTGATACAACCCACATACCATATGCAGCTTAAGAAGAAGAAATACCAATGTGTAGGTGCTTCAATACTACATAGAATGGAGAACAAAATAATAAAAGGAGCTAGAGGGATGGAGGAACAAAGGAGGGAGAGAGGAAGAAGATGGAAATGGGGGGCAAGAGCAGGTATTTGAAGGAACACTAGGAAAGTACAGAGGATCAGGAAATTGAATAGAAACATGTAGCAGAGGGACATGGGGAACTGGGGTAGCCACTAGAAAATCCCAGATTCCAGGGAAGCAAAAGATTCCCAGGAACCAATGTCAAATACTTTAGGTGAAATACTCAAAAAAAATGGAGATACAACCTGTACAGACTACCTCCAGTAGACAGGCCCAGACCAAGGTGAGGAATGGGGCCCCCTAAACATCTCAAAATTTTAAACCTAGAAATGTTCCTATCTAAAGGAATAACAGGTACAACAAATAGAACAGAGACCAAAGGATACGCCTTTCAGAGTCTTCCTCACCTAGGGATACATCTCATTTGCAGACACCAAACCCACAAACAATTACTGATACCGAGAATTACTTGCTGATCAGAGCCTGATGTGGCTGCTTCCTGAGAGTTTACCACCAACTGACCAATTCAGACAGATATAATTATAACTATCAATTGGACTGAGCCCAGAGATCCCAATGGAAGAGGTAACGGAAGGACAGAAGAAGCTGCATGGGATTGCAACCGCATAAGAAGAACAATATCAACTAACTGTTCTCCCAGAGCTCCCAGCGACTAAACCACAAACCAAAGAGTATACACTGAGGGAACTAGGACTCTAGATATATCTGTAGTAGTAGATGCCTTATGTGACATCAGTGGGAAGGGAGGGATGATTGAGGATCTTATGTAGTGGGACAATAGAGGGGTGAGGCCTGAGTAGATGAATGGGTTGAGGATCACATTCATAGTGGCACAGGGGAGGGAAATGAGGAGTGTTGAGATCGGAGGCTAGTGGAGGGCAAATTGTTAAGGGGATTATCATCTGAAATGTAAATGAATAAAATGATTAATAAAATATATTTAGACAGTTAATATTTACCCATAGACACTGAGTATTCCAAATTACAGATCTAGTTTAGTACTCCAGGTTTTGTATTGATGTTGAGAACATTTTAATATTGGTATTTAATAAGAGCATTAGTTCTCTATTATTCATCTTAGGTAAAGTTCACATGATTATTCTTTAAATCTGATTATGAATAAAGATTTATTTTATTTTTTTCATTTTAAATTAAAATTTTAATTTTTGCAACCTTATTTGCGACAAATATTTCTCCATCACATGACATTCAAAACAGACTCGTGCCTATTGCCACTGGGACATTTGAGTAAGGTCTGCATGGCCTGAAACTATGAGCCAAAAGTAAGTCTTCTTTGAAATGTTTAAAAATCTTAAATCCTGCCTAGAAGACATAATTTGGCACATGATTTCCTATCTTCACACTCTTTCATTCTTTCTCCTCCCACTTCTATTATGTGGTTAACATAAATAATCTGATAACAATAAATACCCATATATCATTTATTCTCAGTGCCTTGACTTCTTATATGTTTCCTACCATTCATTGTTTTCACCCCACCAGCTAAGTCTTCAGGGTTAATTATGTTTCACATGCACAGCTACACCTAATGAACTCTGGAAGCTTTCTTTCAGGGAACCCAATATTACCTTCCTCTGGGCCTCACTATGCTACACCATGATAATACTAATGTCATGTCATGATACTGTCACTTATGGAACTTTAATGTCAGCAAAACATAGACTATGTTTTATAGTTCTGTTATCATGTCTCAGAAGAACATTGATCCCTAGGACATAAACTATAATATCTGCTGTGTACTTTGGTTATGACTCAACAGACATAATTCCCTGTTGTTTGACATGAGAACCTCTGAAATGACATTATCAATTCTGTTCCTTTACTTTTAAACAAATGAATACTTTCTCTGTTGAAGTCTTGATTAGGTGCAGGCTTCTCAGAGCAGGTTTAATTTGGTCCAAATATTAAGCCTGATTTTGCTTTTATGTGCTTGAAGTCTCATCTGCAATTATATGATTTCCAGGTGCTGATGTCTTAGGGTCAAGGATCTCTGGAAAGCATTTTGCTCCATGGAACTGTTAGCATAGTGTCCTTATAGGGGTGATTTGTGCTTCCAAGATGAACCATTAAGCTGCTCTTCATGAAACTATGGACTTTATCGCACTGTTCAAAACTCTGACCCATATCTTCCAAAGACAACATTGAAAAAATGACTTTACCTTTATGACTCATGAATATGGGGTCATATTTTAACCCCAGGGCTCTGAGACAATATACAGGTAATAGGACCTGGTATCACATGGCATCAGGAAGGCCAGAGGAGATATTTTCTGAAATTTTTGTACTGAATATATACTAGTGCATTGTATCCATTCTGAAATAAATACATATTTTAATACTATTCATTTTATATTGCCATCAATTATGTTAATTTTTAATATTAGAACTTAATGGCAGCAATGCTGTCGGTGGCTCATTTTGGAGATAAAGTCCTAATGCTTCTCAATAAGTTCTGAGTTTACAAAAATATAGATGTACTGTGACTCACACATATTTTTATTTCTTTCTCAAATTATTGTCTACAATTGATAGATAGGTAGGGAAGCTTATAACAGAATAGTAGTCCAACTCTATCTACATGTTCAGGGATTCATGGAGAAAACTTATTTTACTGTTTCTAACTTTGTTGTTATTTAATCACAATTAGGAATTACTTGATGTAGAAAGATTCTTTGTCTTATTAACCCTTACCCTGGACAGATTTTCAGGCTGTAGATTACCAAGGCAATGTTCTTGACTCTTGATGAGGGTATATTTGTGGGCATATCTCATGAAAATCTCCACTGGGTAGCCACACGTTTCTGATTTTAAGGCATGACTGTATGGGAAAAAATTCTACATTATTTTCATTCATCACCCTGTAACCTTCTATCAGGAGCTTGCCCTGTCTACAAAATTAGTCTGAAATCTTGTCATAATCTCCATTTACCATCTTTTTTCTTGATTACAAATATTGGTGTATTCCATGGTGACAGAGATTCTCTTAGATGTCTTGCCTCTAGTTGATCCTGCACTAGCAAAAAGGCAGCTTCTGGTTTTCCTTTAGATAAAGACCACTGATCAACACACATTGGATTATCATTAAGCCATTGAATTTTATCAGCATGGGATGCAGGCAAGATAGTGGCCATTACAGAAAATGCCTCAAACCTCTAGTGTTAGAGTTAGGCTTAGGACTTTCAAACTTTTTAATGCCTTGTCTTTCTTTACCTAGCCCATGATCAGGCAAAAATCCTTGTTCTAGCTTTTGCTTAGCCACTACCTCATTAGGACTACACATTATAAGACCCATCTGTAACAGGAGATCTCTTCCCCAAAGGGTAGTAGGCAAATTTTGCATAAGGCTGAATTTGTCTTTAATTGCCCTCTTCTTCTTTCCAGGTTAGAAGTTTAGTGATTTGCTTTGGATTATTGGCATAACCAATCCCTTGGAGGTAAATGAGCATGTCTGACAAGGGCTAAGCTGAAGCCGAATCTTGTCCTCTAATAATTCTCACATCAGCTCCAGTGTTTATTAATCCTTCAAAGCTTTTTCCCTCAATTGGTAATTTAAGGTTAGTGCTTTTACTAGTAATAGATTGAACCCAATACACACCAGAGGAACCAAAGCTGCTTTGTCCTCTTACCGTTAATGAATCTGGAAGGTAATGGATGCAAGGGAACTAAGATAAGCTGAACATTTCTTTGGTTAGCAGGTACAGTTATAACACCATGAGGGAAAGCAGCCATAATTTTAATTTCTCCCTCATAATCATTATCTATGACACCTGGATAAATCTGATACCCTCTTACAATAATACTGCTTCATGCTATAAGCAATCCCCAAGTTTCTTCAGGCAAAGGTCCAAAGACTCCTGTAGGCAGAGTCTGAATTCCCATTTCTGGAGTTAATACAACATGGGTGCAACACATGTCTGGTCCTGTACTTTCTGGGGGAGAAAACAGCTTGATCTGTAAGTTTGAAATCCAAATAATTATAAGGATCCAGAGTTTGCACCCATTCTGGAGCTATTTGCAGTCCTTTATCAGTTCAATAATAATCAGTTGATAAGTTCAAAAAAGGATTTTTCTGGCCTGGCAGCAGCTTCATGGCCCCAAAACTTGCTTATGTGGGAATCTGGGGGCCTGAGGCTGGCCCCTCTGCCAATTTCCTGACAGGAGACAACCCTGAATTGCTATCTTAGATTTAGATTCTCTGGCGCAGTGATTACCTTTCTTGCATCTAGGACAAACTCCTGGGGTACAACTTGATTGCCCGCATATAGTGCCTCTGTTCCTAGGGCAATCACTTCTAAAATGACCCAAATCTCCACATTTAGAACACGTTTTATTCCCTCTTCACTGTGAAAATATCCCCTGTACAGCGGTTCCTTGCATAGTTGCAGACACGGCTAGACCTTGATTTATGAAGACCTAATCTCCAAACAAAGGCAAATATACCAAGCTAAGTCTGTCTGTCGCTTGTGAGGTCTAAAGGTGGTGTGGCAAGCTGCATTAGCATTCTCATAAGCCAACTATGTGACAAATGGATTTTCTGCCAGAGAATCTCCAAAGATTCTATTACCTGATTTCAGTAGCCTAACCACGAAATCCTGAAAAAGTTCATCAGGAGCCTGTCTAATGCTAGTTAAACTTCCACAGAGATCCCCTTTAGTTAGTAATTGATTCCATGTGCAACAGGCAGCCATTGCAGCCTGAGCACACAGTCCAAAAGGAAAACCAATCTGATTAGCATGGCCTTCATATTGACCTTCTCCCAATAGCATGTCAGTATCACAATCTGGATTGCCTGCCTGAGCATTCATCGAGGTGGTTCTCTTAACTAGCTTCCTGCCATTCAGAACTCCAAAGCCAGAAATCTCCTCCTGAAAAAGTAGTCTTACATAGAATCTTCCAATCTTGTGGGGTTAAATTTGACTCCATCACTGTATCCAATAAAGCTTGTGTAAACGGAGCCATAGGGCCAAACTCTGACACAGCTGTTTTTAATTCTTTTATCACTTTAAACTCCAAGGACTGATATTGTCTGACTATTCTGCTGGTCTATGATCTCAATGACAGGGAAAGCTAGCAGTCCTTTCCCACAAGCCTGACTTACAGCTCTTTCTAGCGGTGATTGGTGCATCTCAGGATCACTGCTCCTTCCTGCACTTGATACTATTTTTAGCTCCTGTACTCATTAGTCAATTCCTGCAACTTTATTTCAAACTCCAATTAATGAAGTTGCATATCCATCTGGTTTTCTTCTCATACAGTAGAGGCCGTAGGCAGAGCAGAGGGTACATTAGAAGGCCAATCCTTACCATAATATTTGGCAGCTCCTTCCTCTAGATGACCTTTCTTCTCTAATGTTAGCTCATCATTACTATTTGTATATCTTTCTAATTTAGGGTTGAGAGGACCCTTTTCTAAGAAAGTCCCCTCTGGCAGGCTTCCTTCTTGAGATTCCTCAAGTTCTCCCTGAAGAGGCCTTGAGGCCTCTTCAATAGCATCTTTTATAAGCATCCAGAGACAGAGGGTAATATTATCTGCCTTGGTGGCTCTTAGCACATTTCCATTTTTTCCCCAGGTTCTCTTATCTAAAGTTCTCTTTTTTCTCAAATCCATGGGCAGCAAGAATCTATATAATCTGAAAAATCTTCTAACCACTCTCTTTCACCTGAAGCAGCTCTTGAAAGCTGCAGATAAATGCCTGCTTAGAGGGTTCCTGTCCCATATTCCACTGTCAACCCCAAAGAGAGTTCAGCATTGGGTTGACACTGTCCCACTTAGTCCACATCCTTCTGCACCTACAACAACATCTTCAAAAGGATGACATCTTACACTAGCGCTATCATTTAACTCCTGCTCACCATGCAGGATACGATCTTTTTCCATTTTCTGCAAAGCTTTGCCAAGACAGGGTCACCTCAGAAGACCTTCCCATGTCTGTCCACCACATTCAGGTGCCAATCTGTAGCTGCCCGCAGCTACATTAAACTGGGTACCTGGAAAGGAAAGCTGAGGGTGGATGGGAAGGCAGTGAGAAAGAGAAGGAGACCAGGACAACACAATTGCCGATTGAAGTCCAAAGTTTAATGGGTGACTGAGAGTTTAAGGATGGAAGCAAGACCCTTCACCCTAAGGTTCAAGAGTCTGCATGGTGGGTGTTGGCTCCACAGTTCCACTCCTTGACAGGATAGCCTGCTTAATTCAGGAAACTGTAGATCTGGAAGAAAAATGGACTTCACCTTGGACCCAGCGCTCCGCCATAGGATCGGGAGACTTGTCATTAGCACTGAGGTCTGGACCTTCCCATTCAGAAGGCTGTGGGGGTGGAGGGCACAGTGAAGTAATTAGACCAAAAGCAACTTGAGGAGAAAAGGCTTTATTTGATGTATAGTGTGATGCTATAGTCCATTGTTGAAGAAAGGCAGAATAGAAACACAAACAGGACAGGTACCTGGGTGCAAAGGAAATAAATAGGCCATGGAGAGGTGCTGCTTTGTGGCTTGCATCCAATGGCTTGCTTAGCCCCTTTCCTATAAAACCCATGATCCTGAGGCTAGTAGTGGATACATCCTCGAAGGGTGAGTCCCTCCTTCTTCATGTTTTTATGAATAAAATATCCTACAGAATTTTACATAGCCTGATCTTATAGAGGCATTTTCTGAATCGGAGCTGCCTTAGCTCCAATAACATTAATTTGCTTCATGTTCCAGTAAAACTAACCAGCACACACATTGCTTTATCAAGGGATCATTTTGAACTGTATTTGTTACATTTTTCTTGTGTATATTCTATATGATTAGCTATGCTTTATGAACACTTCCATGAGTTTGCAACAGTCTTTTACCTATCATTAAAATTTATTTTGTTTTAGATACATCTTCTCTAACACAACAATGCTGTTTATTTCATGAGATTTTATTTTTGTCTATTTAATCTTCATTAAACATGGCTATTTCATCACACTCCCTGTCTATGTCTCTCTAATCCACTTCTCTGTTCACAGCACCTGCTCTTCCAAATTCATCATAGTATTGTTTTCTACACCACTTGTAGTGGCTATTCCTGGTTGTCAACTTGACTATATCTGGAATGAACTACAATCTAATTGAATTGGAAGGCTCACCTATGATCCTAATCTGGAGGCTCAGAGATATAAGTTTCTGACCTGGATCTTGGCATGGAGATCTTGAAGCATAGTGGCTATGAATTTCAGAAGATTAAGACAAGGAGATCTCCAAGGTCAAGATCATCTGGGATTAAAGGCATGGAGGCACACACCTTTAATCTGGGCCACAGCCTCTGCTGGAGACCCACATGCCTGTAAACTGGGCTACACCCTCTGCTGGAGATATATAAGGACATTGGAAGAAGGAAGATTTACTCACTCTTCCTTGCCTGCTTGCCTTGTGGGACTGAGAAACTGCTAGATCCTTGGATTTCCATCCACAGCTGCTGCTGACCATTGTTGGGGAGTTGGACTATAGACTGTAAGTCATTGAAAAATTCCCTAACTATATAAATACTATACATACGTTCTGTGACTCTAGGGAACCCAAACTAATACACCATTCTACTATTCGTGTTTACATCTGGAATCTGAGTCACACAATTTGAATTCCTATAATAAGAGGCTAGACCTGAGTTGTGTCATATGTCAAATGCAAGTTTCTCTATCTTCACAGTCTGACATTTTTCATGATGTATAAGTTGTTTCGATCCTAGCATGGGATCTTTATCATATTTATTTAATCACATTTCTTTTATCACATTTATTTAATATGGGTTTCCATTTGGATTCTCAGGTGGTAAGCTATTGCAGCCATCTCATCTTTGCTCCCATTTAACTTAGCTTCAAGTTTGAGCATAGAAAGAGAAGATAAATAATTCTTTTCTGTTCTCTTTGTGTTTTCTTACACACAAAAAAAACTTCTGGTCAAAAATACCAACTTAAGTTTCATATCATATTATAAATAACTGCAGCCATAAAGCATGTGAGGTGTCTTAGGAACTTTTCTTTTCTGCACATGTTATGTATTTTATGAGTGTGCCACAACTGTGATTTTACCTAGACAGACATATAAGACTGAAGTCTAATTGGTACAGGGAGAACATTTCTGAACAGAAGACCAATAGCGCATCCTCTAAGAGCAAGAATTGACAAATGGGACCTCATAAAATTGCAAACTTTCTGTAAGGCAAAGGACACCGTCAAGAGGACAAATCGGCAACCAACAAATTGGGAAAAGATCTTCACCAATCCTACATCAATTAGAGGCCTAATATCCAATATATATAAAGAACTCAAGAAGTTAGACTCCAGAAAACCAAACAACCCTACTAAAAAATGGGGTACAGAGTTAAAGAATTCTCACCTGAAGAACTTCGGATGGCAGAGAAGTGTCTTAAAAAATGCTCAACTCAATTAGTCCTCAGTGAAATGCAAATCAAAACAACCCTGAGATTTCTTCACCAATCCTACATCAGATGGAGGGCTAATATCCAATATATATAAAGAACTCAAGAAGTTAGACTCCAGAAAACCGAACAACCCTATTAAAAATGGGGTACAGAGTTAAACAAAGAATTCTCACCTGAAGAACTTCGGATGGCGGAAAAGCATCTTAAAAAATGCTCAACTTCATTAGTCATTAGGGAAATGCAAATCAAAACAACCCTGAGATTTCATCTTACACCAGTCAGAATGGCTAAGATTAAAAATTCAGGAGACAGCAGGTGTTGGAGAGGGTGTGGAGAAAGAGGAACACTCCTCCACTGCTGGTGGGGTTGCAAATTGGTACAACCACTCTGGAAATCAGTCTGGCGCTTCCTCCGAAAACTGGGCACCTCACTTCCAGAAGATCCTGCTATACCACTCCTGGGCATATACCCAGAGGATTCCCCACCATGTAATAAGGATACATGCTCTACTATGTTCATAGCAGCCCTATTTATAATTGCCAGATGCTGGAAAGAACCCAGGTATCCCTCAACAGAAGAGTGGATGCAAAAAATGTGGTATATCTACACAATGGAGTACTATTCAGCCATTAGAAACAATGAATTCATGAAATTCTTAGGCAAATGGATGGAGCTAGAGAACATCATACTAAGTGAGGTAACCCAGACTCAAAAGGTGAATCATGGTATGCACTCACTAATAAGTGGTTATTAACCTAGAAAACTGGAATACCCAAAACATAATCCACACATCAAATGAGATACAAGAAGAAAGGAGGAGTGGTCCCTGGTTCTGGAAAGACTCAGTGAAACAGTATTCGGCAAAACCAGAATGGGGAACTGGGAAGGGGTGTGAGGGAGGACAGGGGAAGAGAAGGGGGCTTATGGGACTTTCGGGGAGGGGGGCTAGAAAAGGGGAAATCATTTGAAATGTAAATAAATTATATCGAATAAAAAAAATAAAAAAAATAAAAAAAAATAAAATAAAAATAAAAATTCAGGAGACAGCAGGTGTTGGAGAGGGTGTGGAGAAAGAGGAACACTCCTCCACTGCTGGTGGGGTTACAAATTGGTACAACCACTCTGGAAATCAGTCTGGCAGTTCCCCCGAAAACTGGGCACCTCACTTCCAGAGGATCCTGCTATACCACTCCTGGGCATATACTCAGAGGATTCCCCACCATGTAATAAGGATACATGCTCTACTATGTTCATAGCAGCCCTATTTATAATTGCCAGATGCTGGAAAGAACCCACGTATCCCTCAACAGAAGAGTGGATGCAAAAAATGTGGTATATCTACACAATGGAGTACTATTCAGCCATTAGAAACAATGAACTCATGAAATTCTTAGGCAAATGGATGGAACTAGAAAACATCATACTAAGTGAAGTAACCCAGACTCAAAAGGTGACTCATGGTATGCACTCACTAATAAGTGGATATTAACCTAGAAAACTGGAATACCCCAAACATAATCCATACATCAAATGAGGTACAAGAAGAAAGGAGGAGTGGCCCCTTTTTCTGGAAAGATTCAATGAAGCAGTATAGGGCAAAACCAGAACGGGGAAGTTGGAAGGGGTGGGTGGGAGGACGGGGGAGAGAAGGGAGCTTATGGGACTTTCGGGGAGTGGGGGTCTAGAAAAGGGGAAATCCTTTGAAATGTAAATAAAAAATATATCGAATAAAAAAAAGTGAAAAAAAAAAAGACTTAAGTCTAGACACTCTAGAAAGATTCACTACCATCCCAAATATTTTAATCAATAGAAGAGAAGCTTGAATATGTATGCTGCTGTTTGTGTGTATCTAGGAACAATTTTTTACTGAACGTCTTAATAACAAGACCAGGTTGAAGGCCACTAGAAGTAACAGAAATCTGCTAAGACATTTGTTCTTTGTTTGCTCAGATATGAAGTTGTAGCTTCAACAAACTGAGGACTTAACATCCTTAGGAAGGAAGAATAGCCACTCTTTTTCATGCTGAGCAAGGATAAATACATGCTTCAAATGTTTCTGTCTTGTCTTTTCTTTTTCAATTTCTTCTACCCATATTCCTCAAATCTGCCTCCATACCTAAATTACCACTCATCTCAAGTTATCCTCCAAGGGAACCAACCATATCTTCAGGCTTCTCAGATCAGCCACTCCCTGCTGGTCCAGAGATTTCTTTTGCTTTATCAATTTCAGTTTTTTGTGATTTGTATAATTACATGACATCTTTCTTCAGCCTCACAAACTTCTAACACCATTTTTTTTAAAACAAAAATATATGAAGAATCAAATTTAATGCCTAGGATCTGCCTTGTTCATATGTGACCATGACATCTGGATTAGAAGCAGAAGACTATTGCATGGATGTTATATCAGGCCAGAAGGGACTCAACTTATATGAGAAGGTTCTTTTTCAAATTGATGGAATGGCCATCTACTGTGGAAAAACAAAAAGGCACAATGCTCCTTTTTCAGAAATCTTGATCAGTGCTTAATCAATCCAGTCAACAAACCACTCAGGGATTATCATGAATTTAATCTCCAGGGCCTTGTAATTGTGAACAGATGAGTTTACATTCTAACAGACAGCCCATAAGAGATATTATTTGAAATAGTATGTACATAAATATTTATCAGTACAAATGAAACATTATAGAACACAATTATTTTAGTAGTATGCTTTTTGTATTAATATGAATAATGTTGATAATATCTTAATACTGATGTTTAAATCAGAAATATCACTTTATCTGGATTTTCATTAGAGACTGTACTAATATTCATTGTTAAGGTCTGGGTAGTGTCAAGTAATGAGGTGGATTACAGTCCAAATATTGGTGGATGTCCTTGTCAGATTCTTGTCTTCTTTTAATAAAGAGTTAATAATACTCATCCAAGATGAGATGATGAATGCTTTATTTGAACATGATTGTGAGGAAATGCAAAGTCATCTTTTGATGTTTGCAATCTTGTAGTGTGTAAATTATAGTTAGAATTTAACGGATGTATCTTTTTAAATATATTCCTCATAATAGGCAATTTTTCAACCTATGCTATATCTACTGAAGCCTTTTGATCTTCCATGAGAAGTTAATTTAGGGTTAATTTTTTCACATCTGTGGATATCCATGTTTATGATTTTAAGATATCAATGTCTCTACTATGTCCAGTAGAGAGCATTCCATAATGACTATAATCCATAACTTCATATATTGACCACAAAACTTCTGCTCCACAACTAGTTGTCATGAATGTCATCTTTGGTTTTTGAAGACAAGCAAGTTAAAACCTGCAAGGTAGAAGGTAGTAAAGGTTTAGGAATGTTTCTATAGCTTCACAGCTTTACTTTAGAACCAAGTTTCTATGCTCTGAGATAACACAGAAGAGCAGAGGGAAGTGTATGTTTTGATGAACCAGACCCCAGGAGAGCATTCTGTTTACCTGTACACAGAAACATGCTTGTATGGATGAAATAAGAATAATTACAACGGGTGGTCTTAAGTTTGTTTAAAGAGTCAGACAACCATTTCTTTTGGCAACCTAGAACAATGAAAGATATTTTCTATAACTCCTGAATATACAAATTTAAGTAAAATATAGTTGATAGCCAGGACATGCTTACCAGGTATGGAGGGGACCATTCTAGAGGGTCCCCTCAACCTCCTACCTACTGAGGTTGCCTGTTTCCATACATTCTGCTGGCCCTCAGAGCTTCAGTCCTTTTTCCCAACCCAATACCAGATCATGTTTCCCTCTCCCGCTTGATGTACACTTTCCTCCCAGGTCCTTCTTTACCTCCCTCCTTCTGGTTGATTTCTTCTCCTAAAGGTCAGATGCATCCTATCACGATGAGCCCCCTTTTCCTACAGTTTTAAAGGGAGATTGTCACATTGCTGTTGGTAGAGAAGCATCTATTCTGACAACTGATATATGAAAATGCCAATATTGCCTGCCAGTATTTCTGAATATATTTAATTGTATCCAGATATCATACCATCTTATTTGAATGCATTGGTCATTCCCCTGGCATTTAAAGGACTGACTCATCAATAAATATTGCAGATCCACCAGGATTAAGGTGTGTGTGTGTGTGTGTGTGTGTGTGTGTTTCCCTTGTTTTTCATAGAATGGACTTTCTTATTTCCTGTGTTTTCTTGGATCTCTGCATCAGGGAATAAAAAGTCCTTTCAAAATGCCCATGGGAGGAGATCAAGAGACAAAGTGTGGAGCAGAAACTGAAGGAAAGGCCATACAGAGACTGCCCCACCTGGGGATCCCTCCATATAGAGTTACCAAACCCAGACACTATTGTGGATGTCAACAAGTGCTTGCTGACAGGAGCCTCATGTAGTTCTCTCCTGTGAGGCTCTGCCAGTGCTTGACAAATACAAAGATGAATACTCTCAACCAACCATTGGACTGAGTACAGTGTCCCCAATGGAGGAGCTAGAGAAACAACCCAAGTTGTTGAAGGAGTTTGCAGCCCCTTAGGAGGAGCAACAATATGAACCAACCAGTACCACCCAGAGTTCTCAGGGGCTAAACCACCAACCAAAGAGTACATGTGGAGGGACCCATGACTCCAGCCACATATGTAGCAGAGGATGGACTTGTTGGGCATCAATGAGAGGAGAGGCCCTTGTTCCTGTTAAGTCTCATTGCCCCAGTGTAGTCGAGTGCCAAGACAGGGAAGCAGGTGTGGGTGAACTAGTAAACTGTGGTAGGGGAGATAGGATAGGGGGTTTTCTGAGGTGAAAGGAGGAAAGGAGAAAACATTTGAAATGTAAATAAAGAAAAAATCTAATAAAATAATTAGTTAATTAATTAGTATTGGTGTATTGTTTGCATGTATGTCCATTAAGAAAGGAAGGAAGGGAGGGAGGAAGGAAGGAAGGAAGGAAGGAAGGAAGGAAGGAAGGAAGGAAGGAAGGAAGAAAAGAAAGAAGGAAGGGAAGAAGGAAGGACTTTCTAGAATTAACTGAATATGAAAACACAACATGGGGAGCTGTGGAAGGAGAGAAGAACTGCGGCCATATTTGATGCCTGCCAGGACAGAAAAGGATCACTAGGTACTGTATCACCCTGAGCGTTAGATTTCTGATATTGCAAACAGCCAGGGGTCTGCCTGCACTCAGGAACTGAGCACATAGGCAGGTTTGTCTGCCAGCTTGCCTGGCTCGGGGCCCGTGTCCTGCCCAGGGAGCTGTGGAAGGAGAGAAGACCTATGGCCATATTTGCTGCCTGCCGGGACAGAAAAGAATCACTAGGTACTGTATCAACCTGAGCTTTAGATTTCTGGTGGTGCAAACCACCAGGGGTCTGCCTGCACTCAGGAACTCAGCACATAGGTGGTTCTTCTGGAAGCCAGTCCATCACAGAACCTGTTTACTATGTGAGAATCAACAGAGGGAGTGACGCCCACCACAACATCTTCGCTCCATAATAGAGCAGACAGAGAACACCTTGTTGACCTTGACAACCTAAGTATAACATTGCTTGAGGCAAGACTGAGAAGGGCTCCAAAGGCACAAAAGAGGAAGGCAGCATATCAGTCATCTGTGCCAGAAGAAACCCAGTCATCCAGTGCTGCAGAGATAACCTTAAAGATCCACAGTAGGTTGAAGCACCAGCCAGTGACAATAAGACCATCTAACACCTGGGAGAACTAGATGGCTAAATTCAAATGTAGGAACGTTACTAACAGAAACCAAGGCATTATTTCAGCATTTGAACCCAATTCTCCAACATTAGCAAGTCCTGGATACCCCAACACACCAGAAAAACAAGATTTGGATTTAAAATCACTGGTCATGATGCTGGTACAGGAACACATGAAGGACATCCTTAAAGAAATTCAGGAGAAAATGGATCAAAAATTAGAAGCCCTTACAAGGGAAACACAAAAATCATTGAAAGAAATTCAGGAGAATACAAAAGCCAATAAGGAGGAAACGCAAAAAATACACTTAAAGAAATACAGGAGAACTTTAATCAACAGGTAAAAGTCATGAAAGAGGAAACACAAAAATCTCTTAAAGAATTAGAGGAAAACACAAACAAGCAAATGACAGAACTGAGCAAAAACTTCCAGGATATAAAAACAGAAGTAGAAAGAACTAAGAAAGCAGAAAGGGAGACAACTTTGGAGATAGAAAACCTTGAGAAGAAATCAGGGACCATAGACGCAAATATCAACAACAGAATACAAGAGATAGAAGAAAGATTCTCAGATGCCGAAGATACCATAGAATCCATGGACTCAACAGTTAAAGAAAATACAAAATGCAAAAAGATTGTAACCCAAAACATCAAGGATATCCAGGACCCAATGAGAAAGCCAAATCTAAGGATTATAGGCATTGATGAGAGTGAAGATTTACAACTTAAAGGGCCAGCAAATATCTTCAACAAAATTATGGAAGAAAACTTCCCTAACCTAAAGAGAGAGATGCCCATGAATATACAAGAAGCCTGCAGAACTCCAAACAGACTGGACCAGAACAGAAATACCTCCCGTCACATAATAATCAAAACCCCAAATGTACTAAACAAAGAAAGAATTCTTAGGGCAGTAAGAGAAAAAGGCCAAGTAACATATAAATGAAGACCTATCAGAATTACACCAGATTTCTCACCAGAGACCATGAAAGCTAGAAGATCCTGGGCAGAGCTCATGCAGACTCTAAGAGAACACAAATTCCAGTCGAGACTACTATACCCAGCGAAACTCTCAATTACTATAGATGGAGAAACCAAGATAATCCATGACAAAACCAAATTTACACAATGTCTTTCTACAAACCCAGCCCTACAAAGGATAATAGGGGGAAACACCATTACAACGAGGAAAACTATACCCTGGAAAGAGCAGGATATTAAGCTTCTTTCATCAAACCCAAAGAAGATAACCACACACATATAAAATTAAAATCAAAAAGGATAGGAAGCAATAACCACTACTCCTTGGTATCTCTTAGCATAAATGGATTCAATTCTCCAATAAAAAGACATAGACTAACAGACTGGTTACATAAACAGGACCCTACATTTTGCTGCATACAAGAAACACACCTCAGTGTCAAACACAAAAACTACCTTAGAGTAAACGGCTGGAAGACAATTCTGCAAGCAAATGGTCCCAGGAAACAAGCCGGAGTTGCCATTCTAATTTCAGATAAAATTGACTTTCAACCTAATGTCATCAAAAGAGACATGGAAGGTCACTACTTGCTGGTCAAAGGAAAAATCCAAGAAGAAGAACTCTCAATCCTGAACATCTATGCCCCAAATATAAGGGTGCCCTCATTCATAAAAGAAACTTTACTAAAGCTCAAAGGACACATTGCACCTAACACAATAATTGTGGGTGACTTCAACACTCCACTCCCACCAATGGACCGATCAGGAAAACAGAAACTAAACAGGGAGACAATGAAACTAATTGAAGCTTTGAACCAATTGGAGTTAACAGATATATATAGAACTTTTCATCCCAAAGCAAAAGGATATACCTTTTTCTCAGCAACTCATGGTACCTTCTCCACAATACATCATATAGTTGGTCACAAGACAGACCTCAACAAGTATAAGAAGATTGAAATAATCCCATGCCTCCTATCATATCACTATGGAGTAAAAGTGGTCTTTAGTAACAGTAAAAACAACAGAAAGGCCACATGCACATGGAAACTGAACAATACTCTACTCAATGATAGAGAAACTAAACAGAGACACATTGAAACTCAGTGATGTTATGGACCAAATGGATAGAAACAAAAAGAACCATGCAAAGAATAAACCAAACCAGGAGCTGGATTGTTAAGAAAATCAACAAGATAGATAAACCCTTAGCCAGACTAACCAGAGGGCACAGAGGCAATACCCAAATTAATAAAATCAGAAATGAAAACAGAGACATAACAACAGAAACTGTGGAAATTCAAGAAGTCATCAGATCCTACTACAAGAGCTTATACTCAACAAAGTTTGAAAATCTAGATAAAATGGTCAGCTTTCTAGATACATACCAGATGCCAACATTAAAACATGATCAGATAAATCATCTAAATAGTCCCATAAGTCCTGATGAAATAGAAGCAGTCATAAATAGTCTCCCATCAAAAAAAGCCCAGGACCAGATGGACCAATTCTAATCAGATCTTCAAAAAGAGTTAATACCAATACTCTTCAAATATTTCCACAAAATAGAAACTCAAGGAACACTACCCAATTAATTCCATGAAGCCACAATAACACTTATACCTAAACCAAACAAAGACCAAACAAGGAAGGAGAACTTCAGACCAATCTCCCTCAAAAACATTGATGCAAAAATACTCAACAAAATTCTGGCCAACCGAATCCAAGAATGCATCAAAATTATAATTCACCACAATCAGGTAGGCTTCATCTCAGGAATGCAGGGATGGTTCAATATACAGAAATTCATCAATGTAATCCACTACATAAACAAACTCAAGGACAAAAAACACATGGTCATTTCATTAGATGCTGAAGAGGCTTTTGACAAAATCCAGAATCCCTTCATGATAAAAAAAAGTCTTAGAGAGATCAGGAATCCAAAACCCATGCCTAAACATAGTGAAAGCAATACACTGCAAACCGGTAGCCAACATCAAATTAAATGGAGAGAAACTTGAAGAAATCCCACTAAATTCGGGGACCAGGAAAGAATACCCACTCTCTCCCTATCTATTCAATATAGTCCTTAAAGTCCTAGCCAAAGCAATAAGACAACAAAAGGAGGTCAAAGGTATACAAATTGCAAAGTAAGAAGTCAAAATATCACTATTTGCAAATGATATGATCATATACTTAAGCGACCGCTAAACTTCCACCAAAGAACTCCTAAAGCTGATAAACAACTTCAGGAAAGTGGATGGATATAAAATTAACTCAAAAATCAGTAGTCTTTCTCTACTCAAAGGATAAACAAGCTGAGAAAGAAATTAGAAAAATGACACCTTTCAAAATAGTCCCAAATAATATTTCATACCTTGGTGTGACCCTAAAAATTCAAGTGAAAAATATGTATGACAAGAACTTCAAGCCTCTGAAGAAAGAAATCAAAGAAGATCTCAGAAGTTGGAAAGATCTCCCATGTTCATGGATTGGCAGAATAAATATAATAAAAATAGACATCTTGCCTAAAGAAATCTAGAGATGCAATCCCCGTCAAAATCCCAAATCAATTCTTTGTAGATCTAGAAAGAGCAATTCTCAAATTCATCTGGAATAACAAAAAACCCAGGAGAGCAAAAACTATTCTCCAAAACAAAAGATCTCCTGGGGGAATCACCATCCCTGACCTCAAGCCCTACTACAAAGCAATAGTCATAAAAACTGTTTGATACTGGTATGGAGACGGGCAGGAAGATCAATGGAATAGAATCGAAGACCCAGAAAAGAACATGTACAATCATTTGATATTTGACAAATGAGCTAAAAACATGCAGTGAAAAAAAGACAGCATTTTATCAAAAGGTGCTGGATGGTGCTGAAGGTCAGCATGCAGAAAAATGCAAATCAACCCATTCTTATTTCCCTGTACAAACCTCAAGTCAAAGTGGATCAAAGACCTACACATAAAACCAGACACACTAAAGCTTATAGAAGAAAAAGTAGGAAAGAATCTTGAACACATGGTAACAGGGAAAAACTTTCTGAACAGAACACCAATGGCTTATGCTCTAAGAACAAAAATCAACAAATAGACCCTCATATAACTGCAAAGCTTCTATAGAGCAAAGGACATGGTCAATAGAACAAAACGACAACCAACAAATTGGGAAAAGATCTTTACCAATTCTACATCTGATAGAGAGCTAATATCCAATGTGTACAAAAAATTCAAAAAGTTAGTCTCCAGAGACTCAAATAACCTTATGATAAATGGAGTACAGAGCTAAACAGGGAATTCTCAATGGAGGAAACACAAATGGCTCTAAAGCACCTAAAGAAATGTTCAACATCATTAGTTATTAGGGAGATGCAAATCAAAACAACACTGAGATTTCACTGCACACAGGTCAGAATGTCTAAGATGAAAAACTCAAGGGACAGCAGATGCTTGAGACGATGTGTGGAAAGAGGAACACTTCTCCATTTTTGGTGGTATTGCAAGCTGGCAAAGGCACTCTGAAAATCAGTTTGGTGATTCCTCACAAAATTAGACATAGTACTACCTGAGGACCTAGCTATACCACTCCTGGGCATATACCCAGAAGATGCTCCTACATGTAATAAGGACACATGCTCCACTATGTTAATAGCTGCCTTATTTATAATAGCCAGAAGCTGGAAAGAACCCAGATGTCCTTCAACAGAAGAATGGATACAGAAACTGTGGTATATATACATAATAGAGTACTATTCAGCTACTAAAAACAATGAATTCATGAAATCCTTAGGTGAATGGATCGAAGTAGAAAGTGTCAACCTGGACGGCGGCTGCGGCGGTGGCGGCGGCAGTGCAGCAGGGGCTGGTCCAGCTGAAGGGCCATCAGCAGTGGAATCAAGGTGACACAGGGTCCAGTTAGGCCCTGCGCTCACGACCACTGACCTTCGCTGACCAGCTGGGCTAAAAGCCGCTGCAGTTTTGCGGTGCCTTTCGCTGCACGGAAGCCACTTTAGAACTCGGCCTCCTGCCAGTCAGGAGTGGTTCACTTCCATCTTGGTTTCGGACTCCAGAGATATCAGACAGACTGAGATCAGCCTGGGCGGCAGCACCACATCTCCAGGTCCTGCAAGAGGCTAGAGGGGCTTCCGGGCGGGCAGCTGGGAGAAGTCGGTGTGCTCCGGTGAATCCAGCGGGCCCCAGCGGGAGCCTTCGTGTGCTTGCTTCAGGATCTTAACAGCCTGGGCAGCAGCACCCTGTTTACAGGCAGTGCAGGAGGTAAGCTGTGCACCAGAGGCCAACTGGGAAGGGGCACCTTGCACTGGTGAGTCCAGCACTGACAAGACAAACTAACACCAGAGAGAACTAGATGGCAAAAGGCAAACGCAGGATCGTCACTAACAGAAATCAAGGCAATATGGCAACATCTGAACCCAATTCTCCTTTAGCAACATGTCTGGGGACCCCATCACACCAGTAAAACAAAATTTGGATCTAAAATCACTGGTCATGATGCTGGTACAGGAACACATGAAGGACATACTTAAAGAAATTCAGGGGAAAATGGATCAAAAGTTAGAAGCCCTTGCAAGGGAAACACAAAAAAAGAAAGAAATCCAGGAGAATACAAAAGCCAAAAATGAGGAAACGCAAAAAACACTTAAAGAAATACAGGAGAACTTTGGTCAACAGGCCGAGGTCATGAAAGAGGAAACACAAAATTCTCTTAAAGAATTACAGGAAAGCACAAACAAGCAAGTGAAGGAGCTAAGCAAAACCATCCAGGATCTAAAATCAGAAGTAGAAACAACTAAGAAAACACAAAGGGAGTCAACTTTGGAGATAGAAAGCCTTGGGAAGAAATCAGGGGACAGAGATGCAAATATCAACAGCAGAACACAAGAGATAGAAGAAAGAATCTCAGATGCTGAAGATTCCATAGAAACCATGGACTCAACAGTTAAAGAAAATGCAAAAAGCTTGTAACCCAAAATATCCAGGAAATCCAGGACACAATGAGAAGACCAAACCTAAGGATGATAGGCATAGATGAGAGTGAAAATTTACAACTTAAAGTGCCAGCAAATATCTTCAATAAAATAATGGAAGAAAACTTCCCTAACCTAAAGAGAGAGAGATGCCCATGAATATACAAGAAGCCTACAGAACTCCAGACTGGACCAGAACAGAAATACTTCCCGTCACATAATAATCAAAACACCAAATGTTCTAAACAAAGAAAGAATATTAAAGGCCGTATGAGAAAAAGGCCAAGTAACATAAAAAGGAAGACCTATCAGAATCACAGCAGACTTTTCACCTGAGACTATGAAGGCTAGAAGGTCCTGGGCAGATCTCATGCAGACTCTAAGAGAACACAAATGCCAACCAAAACTACTATATCCAGCAAAACTCTCAATCACCGTAGATGGAGAAACTAAGATATTTCATGACAAAACCAAGTTTACCCAATATCTATCCACAAACCCAGCCCTACAAAGGATAATAGGAGGAAAACACCAATACAAGGAGGGAAACTTCACTCTGGAAAAAGCATGATAGTAACCTTTCATCACACCCAAAAGAAGTTAAGCAATCAAATTTAAAAAATAACGTCAAAAATGTTAGGAAGTAACAATGACTATTCCTTAATATCTCTTAACATCAATGGACTTAATGCCCCAATAAAAAGACACAGACTAACTGACTGGATACGTAAACAGGACAGTACATTTTGCTACTTACAGGAAACACAACTC
Organism: Apodemus sylvaticus; assembly: GCF_947179515.1. NCBI lineage: Eukaryota > Metazoa > Chordata > Mammalia > Rodentia > Muridae > Apodemus > Apodemus sylvaticus. The sequence continues at coordinate 133,065,178 of NC_067476.1, read as the reverse complement.
AGGGTCAAAGACAAACACTACCTTAGAGTAAAAGGCTGGAAGACAATTTTACAAGCAAATGGTCTCAGGAAACAAGCTGGAGTAGCCATTTTAATATCAGATAAAATTGACTTTCAAACAAAAGTCATCAAAAGAGACTCTGAGGGACACTTCTTGCTGGTCAAAGGAAAAATAAAACAAGAAGAACTCTCAATCCTGAACATCTATGCTCCAAATGCAAGGGCACCCTCTTTCGTAAAAGAAACTTTATTAAAGCTCAAAGCACACATTGCACCTAACACAATAATTGTGGGAGACTTCAACACTGCACTTTCCTCAATGGACCGATCAGGAAAACAGAAACTAAACAGGGACACAATGAAACTAATTGAAGCTTTGGACCAATTATATTTAACAGATATATATAGAACATTCTATCCTAAAACAAAAGAATGTACCTTTTTCTCAGCACCTCATGGCACCTTCTCCAAAATCGACCATAAAATTGGTCACAAGACAGACCTCAACAAATATAAGAAGATCAAACTAATCCCATACCTCCTATCAGATCACTATGGAGTAAAAGTGGTCTTCAATAGTAACAAAAACAACAGAAAACCCACATACACGTGGAAACTGAACAATATTCTACTCAATGATACCTTGGTCAAGGAAGAAATAAAGAAAGAAATTAAAGACTTTTTAGAACACAATGAAAATGAAAACACAACATACCCAAATCTATGGGACACAATGAAAGCAGTGCTAAGAGGAAAACACATAGCCCTGAGTGCCTCCAAAAAGAAAATGGAGAGAGCATACATTACCAGCTTAATGACACACCTGAAAGCCCTGGAAGAAAAAGAAGCTATTTCACCCAGGAGGAGTAGAAGGCAGGAAATCATCAAACTCAGGGCCGAAATCAACAAGTAGAAACAAAGAGAACCATACAAAAAATCAACAAAACCCACATACATGGTTCTTTGAGAAAATCAACAAGATAGATAAACCCTTAGCCAGACTGACCAAAGGGCACAGAGAAAGTATCCAAATTAACAAACTTAGAAATGAAAAGGGAGATATAACAACAAAAACTGAGGAAATCCAAAAAATCATCGGATCCTACTACAAGAGACTGTACTCAACACAACTGGAGAATCTGGAGGAAATAGACAATTCCCTTGACAGATACCAAATACCAAAATTAAATCAGGACCAACTAGACCATCTAAACAGTCCCATAATGCCTAAAGAAATAGAAGGGGTCATAGAAAGTCTTCCAACCAAAAAAAAAGCACAGGACCCGATGGTTTCAGTGCAGAATTCTATCAGACCTTCAAAGAAGAGTTAACACAAATACTCTTCAAACTATTGCACAAAATAGAAACAGAAGGAACATTACCCAATTCCTTCTATGAAGCCACAATTACGCTGATACCAAAACCACACAAAGATCCAACAAAGAAAGAGAACTTCAGAACAATTTCCCTTATGAATATCGATGCAAAAATACTCAATAAAATTCTTGCCAACTGAATCCAAGAACACATCAAAACGATCATCCACCATGATCAAGTAGGCTTTATCCCAGGAATGCAGGGTTGGTTCAATATACGGAAATCCATCAATGCAATCCACTACATAAACAAACTCAAAGAACAAAACCACATGGTCATTTCATTGGATGATGAAAAAGCATTTGACAAAATTCAGCATCCTTTCATTCTTAAAGTCTTGGAGAGAACAGGATTTCAAGGCCCATACCTAAACATAGTAAAAGCAATATACAGCAAACCAGTAGCCAGCATCAAACTAAATGGAGAGAAACTTGAAGCAATCCCACTGAAATCAGGGACCAGACAAGGCTGCCCCCTTTCTCCTTATCTTTTCAATATTGTACTTGAGGTACTAGCTCGGGCAATTCGACAACATAAGGAAGTCAAAGGGATACAAATTGGAAAGGAAGAAGTCAAACTATCATTATTTACAGACGACATGATAGTCTACCTAAGTGACCCAAAAAACTCCACTAGAGAGCTCCTACAGCTGATAAACAACTTCAGCAAAGTGGCAGGTAATAAAATCAACACAAGCAAATCAGTGGCCTTCCTATACTCCAAGAGTAAGCAGGCTGAGAAAGAAATTAGGGAAATGACCCCCTTCTCAATAGCCACAAACAGTATAAAGTATCTTGGGGTGACTCTTACCAAAAACGTGAAATATCTGTATGAAAAGAACTTCAAGACTCTGAAGAAGGAAATGGAAGAAGACCTCAAAAAATGGGAAAACCTCCCATGCTCATGGATCAGTAGAATCAATATAATTAAAATGGCCATTTTGCCAAAAGCAATATACAGATTCAATGCAATACCCATCAAAATCCCAACTCAATTCTTCACAGAGTTAGAAAGAGCAATTCTCAAATTCATCTGGAACAACAAAAAACCCAGGATAGCTAAAACTATTCCCAGCAATAAAAGAAAATCTGGGGGAATCAGTATCTCTGACCTCAAGCAATACTACAGAGCAATAGTGTGAAAAAGTGCATGGTATTGGTACAGTAACAGACAGGAGGATCAATGGAACAGGATTGAAGATCCAGAAATGAACCCACACACCTATGGCCCCTTGATCCTAGACAAAGAGGCTGAAAACATCCAATGGAAAAAAGATAGCCTTTTCAACAAATGGTGCTGGTTCAACTGGAGGTCAGCATGCAGAAGAATGTGAATTGGTCCATCCTTGTCTCCTTGTACTAAGCTCAAATCCAAATGGATCAAGGACCTCCACATAAAGCCAGACACTCTGAAGCTAATAGAAAAGAAACTGGTGAAGACCCTTGAGGACATCGGTACAGGGAGAAAGTTTCTGAACTGAACACCAATAGCTTATGCTCTAAGAGCAAGAATTGACAAATGGGACCTCATAAAATTACAAAGTTTCTATAAGGCAAAGGAAACCATCAAGAGGATAAATTGGCAACCAACAAATTGGGAAAAGATCTTCACCAATCCTACATCAGATAGAGGGCTAATATACAATATATATAAAGAACTCAAAAAGTTAGCCTCCAGAAAACCAAACAACCCTATTAAAAATGGGGTACAGAATTAAACAAAGAATTCTCACCTGAAGAGCTTCGGATGGTGGAGAAGCTTCTTAAAAAATGCTCAACTTCATTAGTCATTAGAGAAATGCAAATCAAAACAACCCTGAGATTTCATCTTACACAAGTCAGAATGGCTAAGATTAAAAATTCAGGAGACAGCAGGTGTTGGAGAGGGTGTGGAGAAAGAGGAACACTCCTCCACTGCTGGTGGGGTTACAAATTGGTACAACCACTCTGGAAATCAGTCTGGCGGTTCCTCCGAAAACTAGGCACCTCACTTCCAGGAGATCCTGCTATACCACTCCTGGGCATATACCCAGAGGATTCCCCACCATGTAATAAGGATACATGCTCTACTATGTTCATAGCAGCCCTATTTATAATTGCCAGATGCTGGAAACAACCCAGGTATCCCTCAACAGAAGAGTGGATGCAAAAAATGTGGTATATCTACACAATGGAGTACTATTCAGCCATTAGAAACAATGAATTCATGAAATTCTTAGGCAAATGGATGCAGCTAGAGAACATCATACTAAGTGAGGTAACCCAGACTCAAAAGGTGAATCATGGTATGCACTAACTAATAAGTCGATATTAACCTAGAAAACTGGAATACCCAAAACATAATCCACACATCAAATGAGGTACAAGAAGAAAGGAGGAGTGGCCCCTGGTTCTGGAAAGACTCAGTGAAGCAGTATTCGGCAAAACCAGAACGGGGAAGAGGGAAGGGGTGGGTGGGAGGACAGGGGAAGAGAAGGGGGCTTATGGGACTTTCGGGGAGTGGGGGGCTAGAAAATGGGAAATCATTTGAAATGTAAATAAATTATATCGAATAAAAAAAAGTGTCATCCTGGGTGAGGGTATCCAATCACACTGATAAGTGGATGTTAGCCCAAAAGCTTAAAATAAACAAGTTACAATCATAGAGCACACAAGCTCAACAATAACAATGACTTAAGTTAGGATGCTTTGTGTCCGCTTGACCTATGGCATTAATACTATTTTAGTACTAATTTTGAAAGTGAGATAAAGCTCTGGATCTTCATTTTGCAGACATACAGTCCAATAATTGTCTTTGATTTGTGTGCTTTGCTAATTATTTACTGGAGGTAGTGATGCTCTGTGGGGAGGAGAAAAACTCTTTATATGTACATAATGATAAGTTTAGGGTGTAAAATTCTTTTCCTGTTTCTGACTTTGTTTCTTTTTAACCGTAGTTAGGAACTATTTGAAGCCTTTTCGTTCACATATTAATCATTGCTGTGGACAGTTTCAAAGCCCTTGTTTACTTTCTGAAATAATAGAATAACTCTCTAAAATACCAACATTTGTATTTATTTCATACCTGTAAATCTATCTTGACTCATGCTTCTCCATTCTGTTGTCATCTATAGATTGAGACCTGACTCCATTGGCCAAAATGATAGTATTATCTCGGTTATTTTGAGATGAATCATTGGGAATATTTCCCTCAGCTTCCTTTGAGAAAGTAAGCCATACAGCTTATTTCTAAGGTTTGGTTGTCTCCTTTCTTAGACATGCCCATATTACACATGAATGTTTGAACAAATATACATAAGTCATAAGTTATAAAATTAGAACAATCCTTTCCATGTTGTCTATTGAACATATGGGTTAGAGTTTTGAACTGTGGGATAATAAATGCACAGATTCAGTAAAAAGAACTTAATTGTTCATTCTGGAAGCTGTTTGGAACAAAAGAACTGTCACTGAATTATGAACAGTGGAAGTCTAGGATTGGTGAAGACTTGGCCTCTGAGTAGTTTCCCATGTTCCAGTACAGAGCATGAGGTTTCTTTGGAGCAATTGTTACTTCCTAGAGCATTCCTTCATTAGACATTACATGTGGTATTGTAGACATATTAACTAAACTGCATGTATCCTTTCATACTTTAGTATTGAATGTCTTTTTCCTTTTCAGTATAGACCTCAAAACTAAGTGTGACAAGTGATAAACATGTTATTATATGAGTGATATTGTTTAAGGAAAATTTCTACCAAATACATCAATTCATTATATCTGAAATCAATTTCATTGAAGTTGTTAATACTTAGAAAAATGCAGCAGTATTCTTTGTCAGAATATCTCTGCAGTGGTATCTAAACCATTTCTTATTATTGGCATTTTCCTGGTCTGACATTCAATGAGTCAGGCTTCTAGAGTTCATAATTTGCTGATGGTTCTTGTTTTCCAAAAAGCTTCCAGGATAAAACATTAAGGTGTTCTTCACGAATCTGTGGATTTTCTTATCTCACAGATTAAAGCTCTTACCCATATCTTCCAAAAACAAAATTGAGAAGATAGTTCTACCATTGTGACTCATGAATATCATTCCAAACATTCTCTTTACATTGTCCAGGCTTCTTCCTGGGTCTAACGCCCATAGCTCTGAGATGATAGAGAGGTAATAAGACCTGGAATATAGATATACTTGTGACTCACATAATTTTGTATTTCTTTCTCAAGTTATTGTCTACAATTGATAGGTAGGGAAGCTCATAACAGAAAAGTAGTCCAACTCTATCTACATGATCAGGACTTTATGGATAAATATGTTTTAAATGTTTCTAACTCTGTTGTCATTTAATTACAATTAGGAATTACTTGATGTACAAAGATTGTCTTAATAACCCTTACTCTGGACAGATATTCAGTCTATAGATTACAAAGAAAATGTTCTTGACTCTTGATGAGGGAACATTTGTGGGCATATCTCATGAAAATCTCCACTGGGTAGCCACAGGTTTCTGATTTTAAGGCAGGAATGTACAGAAAAAAACAATTTTTACATTATTTTCATCCATCACCCTGTAACCTTATATCAGCAGTTCACCTTGGCTATAAAGCTTGTGGCTTTCTGTGATTGCTTTGATTAGTGAAGCACAGCAATTTACAAATTTTGTAAAAAAAAAAAAGGTAATAACACTTTACAAGTTTCCTTTGTAATTTCAAATTGTTACTTTAGATTCAAAAAACTGTACTCAATGACAAAGGAATATAAGTTATTGTGGAGAAGAATCAGAACCCAAAAAAATGCCCTATCTACCCTATCTTCCAACACCCAACATAAACTTCAAACTAAGGTAAGAGAGCTGTTGCAATGCATGTTGTTAGTATGTTGTGTGTCCTATAGAGTCACTGTGAATTCTGAAAGAAATTCAAGATGAGGTCATACAACATTCTTCAGCTCCCTTTTCTACAAATGCAAGTGCATGTACAGAGCAGGTGGTCAAGGTTGGCACCCTGTTAATACTTACAGTGTCTTGAGTGTATTATCACCCACACATATTATTGTGATTTCATTCTGCTTTCATATTTAACAGAATGCTAAATTCTGAACTTTATTCATGGGAGAACATACACTAGAAGCTTAACGGCAGAACTGAAAACCATGGAACAAAAAGAAGCTAAGTAACCCAGGACAACAAGAAGACAGGAAATCATCAAACTCAGGGCTGAAATCAATCAAGTAGAAACAAAGAAAACCATACTACGAATCAACAAATCTAGGAGCTGGTTCTTTGAAAAAAATCAACAAGATAAATAAACCCTTAGCCAGACTAACCAAAGGGCACAGAGACAGTATCCAAATTAACAAAATTAGAAATGAAAAGGGAGATATAACAACAGAAACTGAGGAAATTCAAAAAAATCATCAGATCTTACTACAAAAGCCTATATTCAGCACAACTGGAGAATCTGGAGGAAATGGACAATTTCTTAGATAGATACCAAGTACCAAAATTAAATCAGGATCAAATAGATCACCTACATAGTCCCATAACCACTAAAGAAATAGAAGGGGTCATAGAAAGCCTTCCAACCATAAAAAGCCCAGGACAAGATGATTTTAGTGCAGAATTCTATCAGACCTTCAAAGAAGACTCAACATCAATACTCTTCAAACTATTCCACAAAATAGAAACAGGAACACTACCCAACATGTTCTACGAAGCCACAATTACGATAATACCAAAACAACACAAAGATCCAACAAAGAAAGAACTTCAGGTCAATTTCCCTTATGAATATTGATGCAACAATACTCAATAAAATTCTTGCCCACCGAATCCAAGAACACATCAAAATGATCGTCTACCATGATCAAATAGGCTTCATCCCAGGCATCCAGGGATGGTTCAATATATGGAAATCCATCAATACTATCCACTACATAAACAAACTCAAAGGAAAAATACACATGGTCATTTCATTAGATGCTGGAAAGCATTTGACAAATTTCAACATCCTTTCATGCTAAAATTCTTGGAAAGGACAGCAATTCAAGCCCATTACTAAACATAGTAAAAGCAATATACAGTAAACCTGTAGCCAACATCAAACTAAATGGAGAGAAACATGAAACAATCCCACTAAAATCAGGGACTAGATAAGGCTGCCCCCTCTATATATATCTTTTCATTATAGTTCTTGATGTCCTAGCTGAAGCAATTAGACAACATAAGGATTTCAAAGGGATACAAATTGAAAAGGAAGAAGTCAAACTATCACTATTTTCAGATGACATGATAGTATACTTAAGCAACCCAAAACACTCCACCAGAGACTTCCTACAGCTGATAAACAACTTCAGCAATGTGGCTGGTTACAAAATCAACTCAAGCAAATCAGTAGCCTTCCTATACTCAAAGGATAAGCAGACTGAGAGATAAATTAGAGATATGACACCCTTCACAAAAGCCACAAAAAACATATCTTGGTGTCTTGGTGTGATTCAAACTAAACAAGTGAAAGATCTATACTACAATTACTTCATGTCTCTGAAGAAGGAAATCAAAGAAGACCTCAGAAAATGGAAAAACCATCCATGCTCATGGATTGGTAGGATGGAAGTCCCAGAAATGAACCAATACACCTATGGTCACTTGATCTTTGACAAAGGAGCTGAAAGCATCCAGTGGAAAAAAGATAGTCTTTTCAACAAATGGTGCTTGTTCAATTGGAGGTCACCATGCAGAAGAATGCAGATCGATCCATTCTTATCTCCTTGTATTAAACTCAACTCCAAATGGATCAAGGACCTCCACATAAAACCTGACACACTGAAACTAATAGCAAAGAAACTGGGGAAGACCCTTGAGGACATGGGCACAGGTGAAACATTCCTGAATAGCACACCCCATAGCTTAAGCTCTAAGATCAAGAATTGACAAATGGGACCTCATAAAACTACAAAGTTTCTGTAAGGTAAAGGACACTGTCAAAAGGACAAAACATCAACCAACAGATTGGGAAAGGATCTTAACCAACCCTAAGTCCGACAGAGGGCTGATATCTAATATATACAAAGAACTCAATAAGGTAGAACCCAGAGAACCAAATAACCCCATTAAAAAAGTGGGGTACAGAGCTAAAAAAAGAATTTTCACATTAAGAAATTCAGAGGGCTGAGAAACACCTTAAGAAATGTTCAACATCATTAATCATTAGGGAAATGCAAATCAAAAGAACCCTGAGATTTCACCTCACACCAGTCAGAATGGCTAAGGGCAAAAACTCAGGAGACATCAGGTGTTGGCAAGGATGTGGAGAAAGAGGAACACTCCTCCACTGCTGGTGGGATTGCAAGATGGTGCAACCACTTTGGAAATCAGTCTGGCAGTTCCTCAGAAAACTGGGCATGACACTTCCTGAGGACCCGGTTATACCACTCCTGGGCATATACTCAGAGGATTCTTCAGCATGCAATAAGGACACATGCTCCACTATGTTCATAGCAGCCTTATTTGTAGTAGCCAGAAGCTGGAAAGAACCCAGGTGTCCTTCAGTGGAGGAATGGATACAAAAAATGTGGTATATTTACACAATGGAGTACTGTTCAGCCATTAGAAACAATGAATTCATGAAATTCTTAGACAAATGGATGGAGCTGGAGAACATCATACTAAGTGAGGTAACACAGTCTCAAAAGATCAATCACGATATGCACTCACTGATAGGTAGATATTAGCCTAGAAACTTTGAGTACCCAAGACATAATCCACATATTAAATGATGTCCAAAAAGAATGGAGGAGTGGCCCATGGTTCTGGAAAGACTCAGTGCAAGAGTATAGGGGAATTCCAGAAGAGGGAGGCATGAAGGGGTAAATGGAGGAACAGGGTAAGGGAAGTGGACTTATGGGACTTGCGGGGAGTGGGGACACAGAAAAGGGGAAAAATTTGAAATGTAAATAAAAAATATATCAATAAAAAAAAGCCAAGGGCTAAGAAAGTAGATTGCCACAGAGTACATGGAAGACCCTCTAATAATAATGGTTACCACATTATTTCTATAATAACAATGATAAAGAATCTTTCATATATTTTTGTCCTTTATTCATCAAAAGTATTCTTTTACTGATGCATGCTTAGCTCTTCTTTAAAGGTGTCCAGTTTGTCTGGAACTAACACTTGTCTCATAAAAATTCTTTGCAATTTCTGTTTGCACAGATTCTGTAACATTAATTTTGGAAATACTTTCTTCCACTCTGTGGCTTGTATTTTTTTTTTTTTTTGCTCATGAAATAAATCATGTATTTAACATAAACCTTTGTTATCTAGTAAATGTGTAGAATTAATAAATAAATGATGGTACGTGATCTTTATTAAAATAAAAGAAAAGAATTGATAAATGGGACCTCATAAAATTACAAAGTTTCTGGAGGGCAAAGGACACTGTCAAAAGGACAACACTGCAACCAACAAATTGGGAAAGATCGTCATCAACCCTAAATCCCAGAAAAGGCTAATATCCAATATGTACAAAGAACTCAAGAAGTTAGACCCCAGAGAACCAAATAACCCTATCAAAAATGGTGTACAGAGCTAAACAAAGAATTTTCACCTGAAGAACTGCAGATGACTGAGAAGCACCTTAAGAAATGTTCAACATCATTAATCATTAGGGAAATGCAAATCAAAACAATCCTGAGATTTCACCTTACACCAGTCAGAAGGGCTACGGCTAAATACTTTGGAGACTACCAGCTTGCTGCATATTGCTTTAACTATGTTTAGGTATGTGCCTGGAATTCCTGTTCTTTCCAAGACTTTTAGCATGAGAGGATGCTGAATTTTGTCAAATGCTTTTTCAGCATCTAATGAAATGATCATATGGTTTTTTTCTTTGAGTTTGTTTATGTAGTGGATAGCATTGTTGGATTTCCTTATATTGAACCATCCCTGCATATCTGGGATGAAGCCTACTTGATCATAGTGGATGATTGCTTTGATGTCTTCTTGGATTCGGTTGGCAAGAATTTTATTAAGTATTTTTGCATCGATATTCATAAGGGAAATTGGTTTGAAGTTCTCTTTCTTTGTTGGATCTTTGTGTCCATTATATTCATAGCAGCCTTATTTATAGTAGCCAAAAGCAGGAAAGAAGCCAGATGTCCCTCAATGGAGGAGTGGATACAGAAAATGTGGTATATTTACACAATGGAATACTACTCAGTAATTAAAAACAATGAATTCACAAAATTTTTACAGAAATGGTTATGTCTGGAAAATATCATCCTAAGTGAGGTAACCCAGTAACAAAAGAATACACAAGGAATGCAATCTCTGATAAGTGGATATTAATTAGCCCAGAAGCTCTGAATACCCAAGGCACAATTAGCATAACAAATGACTCCCATGAAGAAGTAAGGAGAGGGCCCTGATCCTGGAAAGGCCTGATCCAGCATTGCAGAGTAGTACCAGGACAGAGAAAAAGGAGAGAGGTGATTGGAGAATGGGTGGAGAGAAGAAGGTTTATGGGACATATGGAGAGGTGGGAACTTGGAATGGGGAAATAATTTGGAATTTAAACAAAGAATATAGAAAATAAAAATATATAATTAAAAAAAAAACCTCAGGAGAGAGCAGGTGTTGGTGAGGAACACTCCTCCACTGCTGGTGGAATTGCAAGATGGTACAACCACTTTGAAATCACTCTGGTGGTTCCTCAGAATACTAGACATGACACTTCCAGAGGACGCTGCTATACCACTCCTGAGCATATACCCAGAGGATTCCCTGAAATGCAATAAGGACATGCTCCACTATGTTTATAGCAGCCTTATTTATAATAGCCAGAAGCTGGAAAGAAACCAGATGTGCCTCAATGGAGGAATGGATACAGAAAATGTGGTATATTTACACAATGGAATACTACTCAGCAATTAAAAACAATGAATTCCCATTTTTTGAGGTCTTCTTCCATTTCCTTCTTCAGAGTCTTGAAGTTCTTGTCATACAGATCTTTCGCATGTTTGGTAAGAGTCACCCCAAGATACTTTATACTGTTTGTGGCTATTGTGAAGGGGGTCATTTCCCTAATTTCTTTCTCAGCCTGCTTATCCTTTGAGTATAGGAAGGCCACTGATTTGCTTGAGTTGATTTTATAACCTGCCACTTTGCTGAAGTTGTTTATCAGCTGTAGGAGCTCTCTAGTGGAGTTTTTTGGGTCACTTAGGTAGACTATCATGTCGTCTGCAAATAGTGATAGTTTGACTTCCTCCTTTCCAATTTGTATCCCTTTGACCTCCTTATGTTGTCGAATTGCCCGAGCTAGTACCTCAAGTACAATATTGAAAAGATAAGGAGAAAGGGGGCAGCCTTGTCTGGTCCCTGATTTCAGTGGGATTGCTTCAAGTTTCTCTCCATTTAGTTTGATGCTGGCTACCGGTTTGCTGTATATTGCTTTTACTATGTTTAGGTATGGTCCTTGAATTCCTGTTCTCTCCAAGACTTTAAGCATGAAAGGATGCTGAATTTTGTCAAATGCTTTTTCAGCATCCAATGAAATGACCATGTGGTTTTATTCTTTGAGTTTGTTTATGTAGTGGATTGTATTGATGGATTTCTGTATATTGAACCAACACTGCATTCCCGGGATAAAGCCTACTTGATCATGGTGGATGATCGTTTTGATGTGTTCTTGGATTCGGTTGGCAAGAATTTTATTGAGTATTTTTGCATCGATGCTCATAAGGGAAATTGGTCTGAAGTTCTCTTTCTTTGTTGGATCTTTGTGTGGCTTTGGTATGGATCGGTAGAATCAATATAGTTAAAATGGCAATTTTGCCTAAAGCAATATACAGATTCAATGCAATACCCATCAAAATCCTAACTCAATTCTTCACAGAGTTAGAAAGAGCAATTATCAAATTCATCTGGAACAACAAAAAACCCAGGATAGCTAAAACTATTCTCAGCAACAAAAGAAAATCTGGGGGAATCAGTATCCCTGACCTCAAGCAATACTACAGAGCAATAGTGTTAAAAACTGCATGGTATTGGTACAGTGACAGGCAGGAGGATCAATGGAACAGGATTTAAGATCCAGAAATGAACCCACACACCTATGGCCACTTGATCCTCGAAAAAGAGGCTGAAAACATCCAATGGAAAAAAGATAGCCTTTTCAACAAATGGTGCTGGTTCAACTGGAGGTCAGCGTGCAGAAGAATGCGAATTGATCCATCCTTGTCTCCTTGTACTAAGCTCAAATCCAAATGGATCAAGGACCTCCACATAAAGCCAGACACTCTGAAGCTAATAGAAAAGAAACTGGGGAAGACCCTTGAGGACATCGGTACAGGGAGAAAGTTTCTGAACAGAACACCAATAGCGTATGCTCTAAGAGCAAGAATTGACAAATGGGACCTCATAAGGTTACAGAGTTTCTGTAAGGCAAAGGACACCATCAAGAGGACAGATCGGCAACCAACAAATTGGGAAAAGATCTTCACCAATCCTAGATCAGATAGAGGGCTAATATCCAATATATATAAAGAACTCAAGAAGTTAGACTCCAGAAAACCGAACAACCATATTAAAAAATGGGGTACAGAGTTAAACAAAGAATTCTCACCTGAAGAACTTCGGATGGCGAAGAAGCATCTTAAAAAATGCTCAACTTCATTAGTCATTAGGGAAATGCAAATCAAAACAACCCTAAGATTTCATCTTACACCAGTCAGAATGGCTAAGATTAAAAATTCAGGAGACAGCAGGTGTTGGAGAGGGTGCAGAGAAAGAGGAACACTCCTCCACTGCTGGTGGGGTTGCAAATTGGTATAACCACTCTGGAAAGCAGTCTGGCGGTTCCTCCGAAAACTGGGCACCTCACTTCCAGAAGATCCTGCTATACCACTCCTGGGCATATACCCAGAGGATTCCCCACCATGTAATAAGGATACATGCTCTACTATGTTCATAGCAGCCCTATTTATAATTGCCAGATGCTGGAAAGAACCCAGGTATCCCTCAACAGAAGAGTGGATGCAAAAAATGTGGTATATCTACACAATGGAGTACTATTCAGCCATTAGAAACAATGAATTCATGAAATTCTTAGGCAAATGGATGGAGCTAGAGAACATCATACTAAGTGAGGTAACCCAGACTCAAAAGGTGAATCATGGTATGCACTCACTAATAAGTGGTTATTAACCTAGAAAACTGGAATACCCAAAACATAATCCACACATCAAATGAGATACAAGAAGAAAGCAGGAGTGGTCCCTGGTTCTGGAAAGTCTCAGTGAAACAGTATTTGGCAAAACCAGAACGGGGAACTGGGAAGGGGTGGGAGGGAGGACAGGGGAAGAGAAGGGGGCTTACGGGACTTTCGGGGAGTGGGGGGGGCTACAAAAGGGGAAATCATTTGAAATGTAAATAAATTATATCGAAAAAAAAAACAATGAATTCATGAAATGTTTAGGTAAATGGTTGGAACTGGAAAATATCATCCTAAGTGAGATAACCCAATCACAAAAGAATACACATGGAATGCAATCACTGGTAAGTGGATATTAATTAGCCCAGAAGCTCTGAATTCCCAAGACACAATTAGCATATCAAATGATACCCAAGCAGAGGAAAGGAGAGGGCCCTGGTTCTGAAAAGGCTTGATCCAGCATTGTAGGGGAGTACCAGGACAGAGAAATTGGAGGGATGTGATTGGGAAATGGGCAGAAGAAAGATGGCTTATGAGACCGAAGGGGAAGGGGGAAACAGGAAAGGGGAAAGCATCCAGAATGTAAACAAAGAATATAGAACATAAAAACAAATTAAAAAATGAAAAAAAAAGGAAAAAGACATAGACTAAAAAAATAGATATATAAACCATATTTTACTGCTTACAGGAAATGCACCTCAGTGACAAACACAGACATTACCTTAGAGTAAAAGGTTAGAAAACAATTTTCCAAGGGATTGGGCTTATGAGACCGATGTGGAGCGGGGAACCAGGAAAGGGGAAAGCATTCGGAATGTAAAAAAAAAGAATATAGAACATAAAAACAAATTAAAATAGTTTTAGCTATCCTACGTTTTTTGTTATTCCAGAAGAATTTGAGTATTGCTCTTTCTAACTCTATGAAGAATTGAGTTGGGATTTTGATGGGTATTGCACTGAATCTGTATATTGCTTTTGGCAAAATGGCCATTTTAACTATATTAATCCTGCCGATCCATGAGCATGGGAGGTTCTTCCATTTTTTGAGGTCTTCTTCCATTTCTTTCTTCAGAGTCTTGAAGTTCTTGTCATACAGATCTTTCACATGTTTGGTAAGAGTCAACCCAAGGTACTTTATATTGTCTGTGGCTATTGTGAAGGGGGCACAATTTCTTTCTCAGCCTGCTTATCCTTTGAGTATAGGAAGGCTACTGATTTGCTTGAGTTGATTTTATAACAGGCCACTTTGCTGAAGTTGTTTATCAGCTGTATGAGATCCCTAATGGAGTTTTTGGGTCACTTAGGTAGACTATCATATCATCTGCAAATAATGATAGTTTGACGTCTTCCTTTATAATTTGTATCCCTTTGACCTCCTTATGCTGTCTAATTGCCCGAGCTAGTACCTCAAGTACAATATGGAAAGATAAGGAGAAAGGGGCAGCCTTGTCTAGTCCCTGGTTTTAGTGGGATTGCTTCAAGTTTCTCTCCATTTATTTTGATGCTGGCTACTGGTTTGCTGTATATTGCTTTTACTATGTTTAGGTATGGGCCTTGAATTCCTGTTCTTTCCAAGCCTTTAAGCATGAAAGGATGCTGAATTTTGTCAAATGCTTTTTCAGAATCCAATGAAATGACGATGTGGTTTCTTTTTCTTTGAGTTTGTTTATGTAGTGGATTGCATTGATGGATTTCCGTATATTGAACAAACCCTGCATCCCTGGGATAAAGCCTACTGGATCATGGTGGATGACCATTTTGATGTGTTCCTGGATTCTATTGGCAAGAATTTTATTGAGTATTTTTGCACTGATGTTCATAAGAGAAATTGGTCTGAAGTTCTCTTTCTTTGTTGGATCTTTGTGTTCATTATGTTCATAGCAGCCTTATTTATAATAGCCAAAAGCTGGAAGGAACCCAGAGGTCCCTCAATGGAGGAATGGATACAGAAAACCCAGGATAGTTAAAACTATTCTCAACAACAAAAGAAATTCTTGGGGAATCAGTATCCCTGACCTCAAGCAATACTACAGAGCAATAGTGTTAAAAAGTGCATGGTATTGGTACAGTGACAGGCAGGCAGATCAATGGAACAGGATTGAAGATCCAGAAATGAACCCACACACCTATGGCCACTTGATCCTTGACAAAGCTGCAGAAAACATCCAATGGAAAAAAGATAGCCTTTTCAACAAATGGTGCTGGTTCAACTGGAGTTCAGCATGCAGAAGAATGGGAATTGATCCATCCTTCTCTCCTTGTACCAAGCTCAACTCTAAATGGATCAAGGACCTCCACATAAAGCTAGACACTCTGAAGGTAATAGAAAAGAAACTGGCGAAGACCCTTGAGGACATCGACCCGGGGGAAAGTTCCTGAACAGAACACCAATAGCTTATGCTATAAGATCAAGAATTGACAAATGGGACCTCATAAAATTACAAAGTTTCTATAAGGCAAAGGACACCATCAAAAGGGCAAATCGGCAACCAACAAATTCGAAAAAGATCTTCACCAACCCTATGTCAGATAGAAGGCTAATATACAATATATATGTATATAAAGAACTCAAGAAGATAGACTCCAGAAAACAAAATAACACTATTAAAAAATGGAGTACAGAGTTAAACAAAGAATTTTCACCTGAAGAACTTCGGATGGTGGAGAAGCATCTTAAAAAATGCTCAACTTCATTAGTCATTAGGGAAATGCAAATCAAAACAACTCTGAGATTTCACCTTACTCCAGTCAGAATGGCTAAGATTAAAAATTCAGGAGACAGCAGATGTTGCCAAGGATGTGGAGAAAGAGGAACACTCCTTCCCTTCTGGTGGGGTTGCAAATTGGTACAACCACTCTGGAAATCAGTCTGGTGGTTCCTCCGTAAACTGGGCGCCTCACTTCCAGAAGATCCTGCTATACCACCCCTGGGCATATACCCAGAAGATTCCCCAGCATGTAATAAGGATACGTGTTCCACTATGTTCATAGCAGCCCTATTTATAATTGCCAGATGCTGGAAAGAACCCAGGTATCCCTCAACAGAAGAGTGGATGCAAAAAAAAAAATGTGTTATATATACACAATGGAGTACTATTCAGCCATTAGAAACAATGAATTCATGAAATTCTTAGGCAAATGGATGGAGCTAGAGAACATCATACTAAGTGAGGTAACCCAGACTCAAAAGATGAATCATGGTATGCACTCACTAATAAGTGGATATTAACCTAGAAAACTGGAATACCAAAAGCATCATCCACACATCAAATGAGGTACAAGAAGAATGGAGGAGTGGCTCCGTGTTTTGGAATGACTCAGTGAAGAAGTATAGGGCAAAACCAGAACAGGGAAGTGGGAAGGGTTCGGTGGGAAAACAGGGGGAGGGAAGGGGGTTGATGAGACTTTCGGTGAGTGGGGTTCTAGAAAAGGGGAAATCATTTGAAATGTAAATAAAATATATATCGAATAAAAAAGACAAATGAAAAAATGAAAAAAAAAGAAAAAAGAAAAAAGACATAGACTAAAAGAATGGATATGTAAATCATATTTTACTGCTAACAGGAAATGCACCTCAGTGACAAGACAGACATTACCTTAGAGTAAAACGTTAAAAAAACAATTTTCCAAGGAATTGGTCCCAAGAAAAAGATGGAGTAGACATTCTAATATTGAATAAAATTGACTTTCAAACTAAAATTATCCAAAAAGATAAGAAAGGACACTTCAGTCAAGTCAAAGGAAAAATCTACCCAGATGAACTCTCAATTCTGAATATCTACTCCAAATACAAAGGTACCCACATTCATAAAAAATGTACTCAAGCTGAAAGCATACATTGCACCTCACACAATAATAGTGAGAGACTTCACTATTATTCCCTTCACATCCTACTCTCATCAAAGGACAGATTATAGAAACAGAAATTTGCAGAGACATAGTGAAAGTAACAAAAGTAATGAACCAAATAGATATGACAGTTATTTATAGAACGTTTCATCCTAACACAAAAGAATATACCTTCTTCTCAGAACCTCATGGTACCTTTTCCAAAACTGACCATATAATCAGTCAAAAGACAGATCTCAACAGATTTAAGAATATTAAAATAATCCCATGGATCCTATCAGATCTCTATGGACTAAGTCTGGACTTCAATAGCAACCAAAACAACAGAAAGCCTAAATACACATGGAAGATGAACAATGCTCTACACAATGATAACTAAGACTTTTTTATAATTTTTAAATGAAGGTACTATATACCCAAACTTATGGGACTCAATAAAAGCCATGCTAAGAAGAAAACTCATAGCTTTGATCGCCTTCAAAATGATACTGGAGAGCAATAGCAGCTGCGGCTGGTCCAGAGGAAGGGCCATCAGCAGTGGAACCAAGCTGACAGGGACCAGGCAGACCCTGTGCCCACGACCACTGGCCATCGCTGGCCAGCCAGGCTGCAGCAGAGGATTTTTGGCGCCTTTCACCACACAGAAGCCACATCAGAACTCTGCCTCCCACCAGTCAGTTATGAGAGACTGACCTACATCTTGGTTCTCAGAAGCCAGAGAGTTCAGAGAGACTGAGGTATGCAAATATAACCCAAGACCAACATCGCAGGGGTCTAAGCCTGACAAGTGTTGGCCTGCACCCAGGCACTGGGCTGGTCGGGGGGCCACCAGTGTGCAAACCCGGCCAGGAGGTTGTTTGCCCGGGCCAGTGCAGGTGCGGGCGCAGCCGACATTTTGCCTAAAGGAAGTCAGAGACTCGTAGCAGGCAAAACCGGCTAACAGGCTACCCCAAGGCTCACATAGCTGGGGTCTGAGAAGGCCAGGCCCTGGACTGCCCCCAGGCCCTGGGCTGCTCAGTGGGCCATCTATGTGCCGACTTGGCCAGGAGGTTGTTAGCCCAGCAGACTCTCCCAGCACTCTCAGGGAGTGCACGCATGCAGCCATCCTGGCCACCTGACAGACCGAATTAACACTCATGGCTGAGGGGAACTTTGCTTGGACATTGGCTTGCCAGGCTTTTGCCTAGACTCAGGCCCTGAGCAGCCAGGCTAGCCTTGTGTGCACCAATCCAGTTGGGAGTTCTGCTGCCCAGCAGAGTGATCAGCATGCAGAAAAAGTCCCGCAGCATACACCCTCAGCACTCCCTGAAGGAGCAAACAGGCATCATCTGGTTCACAGACACAATCAGGGGCAAAGCACACTAGGGCTGCAAGGGCACCCAAGAGGAGGACAGTACATCAGCAATCTGCAACAGGGGAAACCCTGACATCCAGTGTTGCAGAAATAGCCCTAGAGCCTCTCAGAAGGCTGAAACACCAGCCAGAGACAAGACCAACTAGCTCCAGAGAACAAGACGGCAAAGGGCAAACACAGGAACACTACTAACAGGAATCTAGGCAATATGGCAGGATCTGAACCAAACTCTTCAACATCAAGTCCTGGTTATGCCAACACACCAGAGAAACAAGATTTGGATTTAAAATCACTGGTCATGATGCTGCTAGAAGAACACAAAAAGGACATAAATGAATCTCTTAAAGAAGCAGTATTCAGCAAAACCAGAACAGGGAAGTGGGAAGGGGTGGGTGGGAGGACAGGGGGAGAGAAGTGGGCTTATGTGACTTTCAGGGAGTGGGGGGCTAGAAAAGAAGAAATCATTTGAAATGTAAATAAAAAATATATCGAATAAAAAAATGATACAGGAGAGAGCATATATTACCAGCTTAACAGCACATTTGAAAGTTCTAGAACAAAAAAGAAACAAATACACCCAAGAGGAGTAGATGGCAGGAAATAATCAAACTCAGAGTAGAAATCTAGCATGTAAAAGTATTCTGACTTAGAAGAAAATAGAAAAAATAGGATGCCATTTAAAAACTACAGATTCTTCATGTCAAAGAAATGTGAATGAAATCGAAAGAAAGCAATGGTTGGAGAGACGTCTGTATCCTTTGTCAGGAAGCATCTAGGGAGAACACACAGAAAACACTGTTGACAGACTGAAAACCTCAATGAAAGTATAAAGTGTACAGGATAGGGGTGTTTAACGAAGGATAAATACTTCCTCTTACAGTGTCGCTATAAGGAAGATGTCAAAGCTGAGGTAAAGTAGAAAAGGGGGATAGCTCAGTCTGTAAAGAGCTTACTGTATAAGAGCAGTCTTCTTGCAGTGGAGGATCTGGGGAGGTGGAGACTAGCAGATGCCTGATACTTGAGGTTTAGGAGCCTAGCCTTCTTGTGAGCTCCTGACCAGTGAGAGGCTGTCTCATTAAAAAAGGTAGATGTTTTCTGAAGAACAACAAACATCAGAAGTTGACCTCTACATACATATACATGTACACACATATGCAACTATACCCACATGACCAAAACACATACAGAGAGAGAGAGAGAGAGAGAGAGAGAGAGAGAGAGAGAGAGAGAGAGAGAGAGAGAGAGAGAGAGAGAGAGAGAGAGAGATGGAGAGAGATGGAGAGAAAGAGAGAGATGGAGAGAAAGAGGGAGAGGGAGAGAGAGAGAGAGAGAATAAATCTTTCTCAAAATACCTTAAATTTTCCAATCCCTGATGCAGTGGCTTCTTTGACTGAACTCAGAGAGTGGCAGTCATTCAATGAAAGACTAACATTTACAGAGTAGAAATGGCTAAATGAGGCAGGCCTTACTAAAGTGGATTTTATAAAATCTCATTTTATTTATTTTTTTACAGTTTTTTATTCGATATATCTTTTATTTACATTTCAAATGATTTCCCCTTTTCTGGGTTCGGGCTCCCTGAAAGTCCCATAAGCCCTCTTCCCTCCCCCTATTCTCCCATCCAGCCCTTCCCACTTACCTGTTCTGGTATTGTCCTATACTGCTACACTGAGTCTTTCCATAACCAGGGGGCACTACTGCGTTCTTCTTGGACATTATTTGATGTGTGGATTATGTTTTGGGTATTCCAATTTTCTAGGCTAATATCCAGTTTTTAGGGAGTGCGTACTGTGATTGATTTTTTGAGACTGGGTTACTTCACTGGGGTAGTATGATGTTCTCCAGCTCCATCCATTTGTCTAAGAATTTCATGAATTCATTGTTTCTAATGGCTGAATAGGACTCCATTGTGTATCCATTCCTCCGCTGAGGAATACTTGGGCTCCTTCCAGCTTCTGGCTATAATAAATAGGGCTGCTATGAACATAGTGGACCACGTATTCTTATTACATGCTGGGGAATTCTCTGGGTATATGCCCAGGAGCGGTATAAGTGATGTGCCCAGTTTTCAGAGGAACTGCCAGACTGATTTCAAGAGTGGTTGTACCAATTTGCAACCCACCAGCAGTGGAGGAGTGTTCCTCTTTCATCACATCCTTGCCAACACCTGCTGTCTCCTGAATTTTTAATCTTAGCCATTCTGGCTGGAGTAAGGTGAAATCTCAGGGTTGTTTTGATTCGCATTTCCCTAATGACTACTGATGTTGAGCATTTGATAAGAAGTTTCTCAGCCATCCAAAGTTCTTCAGGTGAAAATTCTTTGTTTAGCTCTGTATCCCATTTTGAATAGGGTTATTTGGTTTTCTTGAGTTCTTTGTACATATTGACTATAAGCCCTCTATTTGATGTAGGGTTGGTGAAGATTTTTTCCCAATTTGTTGGATGCAGACTTGTCCTTTTGATGGTGTCCTTTGCCTTACAGAAACTTTGTAATTTTCCTTTAGGATGTCCCATTTGTCAGTTCTTGATCTTGAGCATAAGCTACTGGTGTTCTGTTCAGGAACTTTTCCCCTGTAGCGATGTCCTCAAGGGTCTTCCCCAGTTTCTTTTCTATTAGCTTCAGAGTGTCTGGCCTGATGTGGAGGTCTGTGATCCCTTTGGAGTTTCACTTAGTATAAGGGGATAATGATAGATCAATTCGCATTCTTCTGCATGCTGACCTCCAGTTGAACTAATACCATTTGTTGAAAACACTATCTTTTTTCCACTGGATGTTTTCAACACCTTTGTTGAGGATCAAGTGGCCATAGGTGTGTGGGTTCATTAATGGATCTTCAATCCTGTTCCATTTATCCACCTGCCTGTCACTGTAGCAATACCATGCAGTTTTTAACACTATTGCTCTGTAGTATTGCTTGAGGTCAGGGATACTGATTCCCCCAGAATTTCTTTTGCTGTTGAGAATAGTTTTAACTATCCTGGGTTTTTTCTTATTCCATATGAAATTGAGAATTGCTCTTTCTAACTCTATGAAGAACTGAGTTGGGATTTTGATGGGTATTGCGTTGAATCTGTATATAAGTAAAATAGCACAACTCTTTGTGAAAAAGATCTGGCTATAGACATAAATTTAGCTGTTTGTAAAAGACTTCAAACATGGTTGACTGTTTTTCTAGAGATTTGTCTACCATTTTTAAAGATGTACCAAAGCTCGTCTAAGTATGCATGCTCATGAGGCCATGAAGTAAACTGCATTTACTGTTTCTGAAGTTGTTGCTCTTTAATCACACTGATAAACAATATGATTTCCATTTTTGGCACTTACATCATTATTATTGGCAGTTTTTCAGCCCCTCATTTTCCTAGTAAACTCTCTTGATTCTCGACAAGCAAATGCTCATGTTCACATTCTTATGAGGGTCTCCAGTGTGTAGCTACAGGGTTCTGATTTCTCTGCTATGCCCAAAAGAAAGAATTCCACACTGATTTTTATCAATATCCTTGTAACATCAGGATTGTGTTGTTTCTCTAAAGCCAGTGGATTTCACAGACTATAAAGCAAGGGAAACCCTGTGAAAACAAAAATAGTAGAGTTTTATAAATATTTGTGTAGATTCTAAATGTTAGGTTAGAACCAAACATTTATCCTCTTGAGACAATACCAGAGAGCAGAGGAAAATTCAAATGGACATGAACCAGAACAAAGAAGAGTACCATGTCTTCCCTATCCACCAAGAACCAAAAGCATACATCCATCCATGGGAGGAAAGATACTACAATCAATGATTTTTGGGTGTTCTGAGTCTGTAGACTCAGAGTAGGAACTATGATGGCAACATGAGAGACCTACATTATCAATTTCCTTCCACTCCCGACTCTTTAAATGCATGTACAGAACAGAGCAGCAGACTTGGTGCACCAGTTACTCTACTCAGTTGACTCTATGCATACTTACTCCCCAACTTCTGATCAACTTCACATTTCTGTCACCTTCATACCCTCCATATATGTTCCTTTCAACACTAATAGCTTTTTATTTTATATTGTGATACATTGAGTTAAGCTGTATTTTATTTTTGATGACAGGATTCACATTATCCATCAGAATCTAGTATGACTTACTGTTGGGTATACAGCTAAAGATAATGTCTATTCTTTCAGAATCTAAAAGTGACCCTCGGTTCAGCAGTGGTAAGTAATATGCTATCAGTCTCCCTAAACTGTGATTGACAAGAACAATCTCTGTATGCCGATTACAGGCATGTCAACTGTGTTGATACCATGGTTTCAAAGCCCATGTTATGCCTGAAAAATAAATTTAGTAGCTGTTTTTGCAATTTTGTGCTCTTTCTTTCTGCTCCCACTTCTTTGATGTTTTCCTGAGCTTGTTGCTTGGAGTAAAAACTATTATATTTAGAGCTGAACATTCCTCTATCACTTATGACCAATGTCTCAAACTGTCATATATTCACTACTGTTCACTTCCGCCACACTCCAGCATCCATTAGAATTCATACAATGTCCATTAAATGCCACTCAGGGAATCCTATTTTGACATGCATCCTTTTTTGTGAGAGCTCTTGATCCATAGATCGTCATTCCATTATATGGGTAAATATATTCCAACCAGATCCCTGCAGGTTAATTCCTATCTTGGAAATTTGATGATCATTAAAGGTTTTATAGGACAATACACTAATTTGTATGCCCCAGACTAAAGAATACAAAGGTCATCAACGCCTAAACCTGAAAATCTAAGATACTTTAAATAATCATTATTACAGAGAGCCTTACTCAAATTGAATTGCTTAATGGTCTTTGGCAGAAACTATTTGAGAGCAGGTTGAAAATTAGTAGGAGAGATGTGGCCTATCATTATTCCATTTTTGTTGGTTTTTATAAGCAGGTTATATGAAGAATCATAACATTGATCAAAAATACTAGTTTAGTCATAAAGAATTATGATATTTGTGGACACAAACCTCTCTTTATGATTAAATGAATCTTGGTACATACATATTTAGCTTGACTGATAGTTGTGAGTATGGTAATTACATTTATGTCACAGTAGAAATAAACACTTTATCCCAAGAAAGATGAAGAACAGCTCCTTTCACTGCTATGTTGGAAGGCACAAAGAAGAATATAGCTCTGTGCATCTATACACCAGAAGACTTGAAATGTTGGCAAGTGATCAGTACTAAAGTAAGTACATTCTTGAGCAGATTAACTCATAGAAGAGCCCTCAGAAGAGCTACAAGTAGGAAGATGGTTCCTCGAAGTGATATGGGCTTCTTTTTCTCCTGTAATATCAAGAGAGTTGTCTGTTACTTTGAAAAGATATATTATGATTTTTCTCCAGTTCACAGAGTAGATTTTTTTGGCATCAAGTATTACTTGAAAGAGAGAGGATTTAAATTAGGGGTTAGCATGATTGAAGGGTTTTCAATTGCCTTGATGTATGGAGAAGACACAATTCCCTTTTTAAAATCATTGACTTGTTTGGCAGATTCAACATTATCCTGGAATTGAGTCCTCATGTCACTGTGGGATAGGAGTACTAGAATTCTATTCTTCTGACATAAGACCTATTGCTATTAATCCCAAACTGGTTGTATGCTACTTCTCAGTCACATGTGAGATATCTCATGCTCTCTTTGTGGAATATTTCTTGATTAGCTTACTGCTGACTTCATTCTATTGTATACCAGTTTCTTGCTGATGTACCATTTCTCCTCTAAAAAATATATATGAGATATTAGACTACAATTTTTATCTTATTTTTTGACAAGAGTTGAAACAGTCTCACTGTACAGGGATGGCTGGCCTGGAACTCATTTTGTAGACCAAGGTGGCCTTGAATTCATAGAGATCTACCTGACTCTTTTTCTTGTGTTCTTGGACTAAAGGTTTATTCTACTACACCCAATTGATGTGGTGCTTCTGAATATGTTTACATTTCAATAGTGATTACCCCTGATTCCACCATTCCTATCTTTTTTTGTCTTCTCAACTTCTTCTCTCTCCTTTTTGACTGAAAACTGGATAACAATCTGATGGGTAGATCAAATGGGGGCACCAAAAGTTATGCTGATATAAATCTCTTAAGAAACTTCAACAATTGTTCTATATTAGGCTCAGAATACCTGCAAATTAAAATTTCTCTTTTTGTGTCTTTGAAGTATTGTGTTGGGATTTTGGTGGGGATTGCATTGAATCTGTAGACTGCCTTTGATAGGATGGCCATTTTTACTATATTAATTCTACCAATGGGAGAAAGTCTTAGTATGGCAGAAATATATAGACATACTAGAAGTCAGCCTAGGGTACATCTAAAACCAAGAAAGGGGCAGGGTAGCTGGTATTCATTTGTTCCACAATTACTTTCTAAAGAGTACTTAATTTTTCTTAAGAGGCTTAGTTTGCTTCTGTATTCTCATTCTTGCATCACTGAAGCACTTAGAAAAATTTTTTAGATTCATTAAAAAATTGTCTCTAGCTTTATGTAGAAGGTCCCTTAAGTATCAGACATTGTTAGTGAAGGTTAATATTTCAAAACAGATTATTATTTTAAGGTCTATGTGTGTTGTCTGTTGATGGGTTTGTACTTTGTAATTTATTATGAAATTATTGAGAGTTGTGGAATGAAGTAAATCCAACTGTATTTCAGTAGTCCCTTTAATCAGGTTGGTCCATTTCAAAACCTACTATGTAAAACAAAATAGAAAAAGAAAATCAAGAAAAAGTTATAAAAGTTTACAAAACCTTGGTAGCTGCATCAGTTCATGAATTAACATTTGCTTCATGTTACCTCTGATGGTGAAGAAGAAAGTTTATTTTAGATTGTGGATTTATGAAATTATTGGACTGCTCCTCTCTCTTAAGCTGTGTCTGGTGAGCCATCTCCTTTTTTAAATGTACAGTTATTAGACCTACATTCCTGAGAAATTAATGAGAAATTTCTCTTTCTGTGTCTTTGAAGGATTGTGTTAGGATTTTGGTGAGGATTGCATTGAATCTCTAGATTGGCTTTGATAGGATGGCTATTTTTACTATATTAATTCTACCAATCCTGAGCATGGGAGATCTTTCCATCTTCTGAGACTTTCCTTGCTTTCTTTCTTGAGACACTTGAAGTTATTGTCATACAGACTTTTCACTTGTTGTGTTATAGTCTTCCCAATATATTTTATATTGTGACGATTATGAAGGGAGTTGTTTCTCAAATTTCTTACTCAGCCTGTTTATCATTTGTATAAAGGAAGGCTACTGATTTATTGGACTTAATTTTATATCCTGCAACTTAGCTAAAGTTGTTTACCAGCTGGAAAAGTTCTTTGGTAGAATTTTTGGGTCACTTATCTATACTATCATATCATCTGCAAATAGTGATACCTTTATTTCTTCCTTGCCAATTTGGATCCCCTTCATCACTTTTTGTTGTCTTACTGTTCTAGCTAGCACTTTGAGTACTGTATTGAAGATATGGGGATAGTGGGCATCCTTTTCTTATCCCTGATTTTAGTGGGATTGCATCAAGTACTTCTCCATTTAATTTGATATTGGCTGTTAGTTTACAGTAAGTTGCTTTTACTATGTTTATGTATGGAACTTGAATTCCTGATCTCTCCAGAAATTTTAACGTGGAGGGATGTTGTACTTTGTCAAATGCTTTTTCTGCATCCAAGGAGATGATCATGTAATTTTTTTTCTTTTGAGTTTGTTTATGTAGTGGATTATGTTAGTGGATTTTCATATATTGAACAAAACATGCATCTCTGGAGTATGCCTACTTGATGGTGGTTAATGATGATTTTGATGTGTTCTTGAATTTGGTTTTCAAGCATTTTATTGAGTATTTTTGCATCAATAATCATAAGTAAGATTGGTCTGAAGTTCTCCTTTTTCATTGGACCCTGGTGTGGTTTAGTTATCAGAGAGATTGTGGCTTCAAAGAATGAATTATGTAAGTCTTCCTACTGTTTCTGTTTTATGGAATAATTTGCAGAACACTGGTATCAGGTTTTCGTTGAAGTCTGGTTGATTTTTCACTAAATCTATCTGGTCTTGGGGATTTTTTAAGTTGGAAGGTTTTTAGATATTTCTTCTAGTTCCTTATGGGGTATGGGCCTATTTAGATTCTTTATCTGTTCTTGATTTAACTTTGGTGTGATGCCTGGAAAACCATCCATTTCATCTACATTTTCCCATTTTTTTCAATATGGACTTCTGTAGTAGAATCCGATGATTCTTTGAATTTACTCCATTTCTGTTGTTATGTCTCTCTTTTCATTTCTGATTTTGTTAGTTTGGATACTGCCTCTTGGCCCTTTAGTTAGTTTGGCTAGGGTGCTATCTATCTTCTCTCAAAGAACTAGGTTTTGGTTTTGTTGATTGTTTTGTTCTTTGTTTCTACTTGGTTTATTTTGGTCTAGAGTTTGACTATTTAATGCCATCTACTTCTCAGGTGAGTTTGCTTCTTTTTCTACTAGAGTTCACAGGAATGATGTTAAGTTGTTAGGGTAAGATCTCTTCAGTTTTTTACCAGAGCACTTAGTGTTATGAACTTTACTCTTAGCCCTGTTTTCATTGTGTCCCATAATTTTGGGTATGGTATGTCAATATTTTCATTAAATTCCAGAAAGTATTTAATATCCTTCTTTATTTCTACCCTGACAAAATTATCATTGAGTAGAGAGTTGTTCAGTTTCCACGTATAAGTGGGCTTTTTGTTGTTTTTGCTGTTATTAATGACCTGCCTTAGGCCATGTTCTTCTGATACAATGCATAGGATTATTTCATTCTTCTTGTATTGGTTAAGGGTTATTTTGTGACCAATTGTAGGACTGATTATGGAGAAATTACACTAATGTGCTGAAAAGAAGGTGTATTCTTTTGTTTTAGGGTGAAATGTTATGTACATTTCTGTTAAATCCATTTAGTTCATAACCTTTATTAGTTTCACCATCTATATTTAGTTTCTAATTCAGGGACCTGCCCATTGGTGAGAGAGGGGTGTTGAAGTCTCCCACAATTATTGTTTGGTGTTCAATGTGTGTTTATTAAAGTTTCTTTTATGAATATGGGTGACTTTGCATTTACAGCGTAGATGTTCAGAAGTGAGATTTTCTCTTGGTGGATTTTCCATTTGATGAATGCTAAGTATCCTCCCTCATCATGCTTGATAACTTTTGGTAGAAAGTTTTTATTATTGGATATTAGTATGGCAACCCCAGATTATTCCTTGGGACCCTTTGCTTGGAATACTTTTTTCCATCCTTTTACTGAGATGGTGACTGTCTTTGTTATTGAGGTGTGCTTCTTGTTTGCAGTAAAATGCTGTATCTTTTTTGTATATCAAGTGTACTACCTTATGTCTTTTTATAGGTGAGTTGAGTCCTATTAATATTGAGAGTAATAAAGACATATGACTGTTGGTTCCTACTATATTTGTTTTTGTAGATAGCTTTTTGTGCTTATGGTTCTCTTCTTTTGGCTTTGTTGTGAGATGATTAATATCTTGCCTTTTCTTTGGTATAGGGACCTCCCTTGTGTTTGTGTTTTCCTTCTAGGATCCTCTGTAAGGATGAATTGATAGACAGATCCTGCTTGATTTTAGTTTTGTCCTGTAATATTTGGTTTCACCATCTATGTTGATTGAGAACTTTGCTGGGTATAGTAGCATGGGCATTTGTGTTTGAGTCTGCATGACCTCTTTGGACTTTCATAGTCTCTGTTGAGAAGTGTGGTGTAATCCTGATAGGTCTGGCTTTGTATAATACTTGGCAATTTATCTACTGTAGCTTTTGCTATTCTTTGTTCTGTGCATTTATTGTTTTGATTATTATGTACCAAGAGGACATTCTTTTCTGCTCCCATTTATTTGGGCTTCTTGTACCTTTATGGTTGTCTCTTTCTTTAGGTTGGGGAAGTTTTCTTCTATGATTTTTTAAGGACATTTTCAGATCCTTTGTGCTGGGAAACTTCATTCTCCTCTATTCCAATTATTCTTAGATTTTGTCTTTTTAATGTGTCCTGAATTTCATGGATTTTTTCTATATTTTTAATTTTCTTTGCCTGTTGTCAATCTCTTTCAAGGTATCTTCTACACCTGTGATTCTCTTTTCCATTTCTTGTTGTCTATTGGCAATACTTACATCTGTAATTCCTGACCATTTTCCTAGGTTTTCCATTTCCAGGTTTGCTTTCATTTGTGTTTTCTTTATTGTTTCTACTTACACTTTTAGTTCTTAGACTGCTTTATGCATTTTTTTTCACCTGTATGATTGTGTTTTTCTATAATTCTTTAAGGGATTTAGTTGTTTCCTATTTTAAGGCATCTACCTGTTTACCCATGTTTTACTCTATTTCTTTCAGAGAGTTATTTATATACTCCTTCAAGGTCTCCACTATCTTCATGAGATAGGATTTTAGGACAAATTCCCAATTTTCAGGTATTTTGGTATATTCAGGGTTTGCTGTGGTAGGAAAACAAGGTTCTGATGATGTCCATGTATATTGTCTTCTGTTGCTTGTGGTCCTGTGCTTGCCTCTCAACATCTGGTGATCCCTAGTGTTTGCTGGTCTGGGTAACTCTGTCTAGAGTCTGCTTCTTTTGTCCCTGGGTTGCTTCCTGTCTCCTTTTAGGTTGGCTGCCCTGTAGCAGACCTCTTGTGGAGCCTTCCATCTGGAGGGTTTCAGAGGGCCAAAGAACCTGCTGCTCTGTTGCCTTGGCTACAGTAAATCTATCAGGAGGTCTTCAGACTGTTGTGTCCTCAGGGGAGCAGTCAAGCTGATGTACTGTGTGAAACTATTCTCCAGGGGGCCTATGGACTGTGGTTTCTGTTTCCCTGTATGCAGCAGAACTCCAAAGAGGCTTTCAGTCTGTTGGATCAGTTGCCCTGTATGTCACAGATCCACTAGGAAGTATTTAGACTGTGTTTCCAAGTTTCCCTATGTACAGAGGAACTTCTGGGGTGTGTTCAAGCTGTGATGTTGTCAGGGGAGCATACAATCTGGCAATTAATTGCTCAGTTATCCTGTGTGCAGTGGATCTGCTAGGATGTCTCTGGCTGTGGTTTCAGATGTTCTGAATGCAGCATATCTATGGGGATGCCTCAGGATGTGGTATCTTCAGGGGAGCAGACTAGCTACCAGTCTGTCACAGAAGAAAGAACTGGGTATTTTGTTGGGTGGGAAATTTAGAGGATGATGGGTCCCCTGAGTTCACTCGGACCTGGAGGCAGCTGTGCAACTTCAGAGGTGTTCTTACCAAATGCTCTAAGTACAGTAGATTTTCTAGGATATCTCAGGATATGGTGACTTTTGGGGAACCCATGTACAAGTCTTAACATTTAAAAATAGAATCAACATGCATATATGTATATAACATATATGTAATAATATGTATTATATGTGAAGTACT
Source organism: Apodemus sylvaticus (assembly GCF_947179515.1). Lineage (NCBI taxonomy): Eukaryota > Metazoa > Chordata > Mammalia > Rodentia > Muridae > Apodemus > Apodemus sylvaticus. The sequence goes on along the minus strand of NC_067476.1, from coordinate 133,034,985 downwards.
ATGTAGCACATTATTTCTGTGAATACATACATCTGTATGCATAAAAATGGTTGTTGAGTTTTTCTCCCAGAGAACATTATGTTTATACTCTTCTATCCAGAAGAGTGATGTTTATTTTTCTTTAAAGGTGTAAACCATCAAGACTGATACAAAGTCAATCATATGAGGGCTTCACAGTGATGTACTGAGCTATAGGTAGAAGGATAGTAACAAAGGGCTGGCTGTGATGTTGTGAAGGCTATTCCTCCATACAAGTCAGTAAGTTGTAACTGTGCTGACATACAGTAAGTTGTAATGTGCTGGCACTTAGATTTTAAAACGACAATGCATGTCTTCCTTAAGACAGAAGATTATCTACTATATTTCAATCTACTAGTATAGGAAGTCAGAATCTTCATATATACAGAAGGAAATACAAGTGTATATGAAACTTGCATATCATCAGAGAGAATACAGCATACCTGACACATACTTGTTGATAAAAGCCTCAAGGTTCTATGTGTTTTTTCCTATCTTCCTACCTAGCAGTTGTTCTTTTTTTTTTCTTTTTTTATTCGATATATTTTTTATTTACATTTCAATTGATTTCCCCTTTTCTAGCCCCCCACTCCCCGAAAGTCCCATAAGCCCCCTTCTCTCCCCCTGTCCTCCCACCCACCCGTTCTCACTTCCCCTTCTGGTTTTGCCCTATACTGCTTCACTGAGTCTTTCCAGAACAAGGGGCCACTCCTCCTTTCTTCTTGTACCTCATTTGATGTATGGATTATGTTTGGGGTATTCCAGTTTTCTAGGTTAATATCCACTTATTAGTGAGTGCATACCAAGAGTCACCTTTTGAGTCTGGGTTACCTCACTTAGTATGATGTTTTCTAGCTCCATCCATTTGCCTAAGAATTTCATGAATTCATTGTTTCTAATGGCTGAATAGTACTCCATTGTGTTGATATACCACATTTTTTGCATCCACTCTTCTGTTGAGGGATACCTGGGTTCTTTCCAGCTTCTGGCAATTATAAATAGGGCTGCTATGAACATAGTGGAACATGTATCCTTATTACATGCTGGGGAATCTTTTGGGTATATGCCTAGGAGTGGTATAGCAGGATATTCTGGAAGTGAGGTGCCCAGTTTTCGGAGGAATTGCCAGACTGATTTCTAGAGTGGTTGTAACAATTTGCAACCCCACCAGCAGTGGGGGAGTGTTCCTCTTTCTCCACATCCTCGCCAACATTTGCTGTCTCCTGAACTTTTAACCTTAGCCATTCTGACTGGTGTAAAGTGAAATCTCATGGTTGCTTTGATTTGCATTTCCCTAATGACTAATGAAGTTGAGCATTTTTTAAGATGTCTCTCCGCCATCCGAAGTTCTTCAGGTGAGAATTCTTTGTTTCACTCTGTACCCCATTAGCCCTTCCCTAGTTAGTTTAGTCTATTTCAAGTTAAAATTAAGTGAACCAGCACACATGAAAATGTGGATTTTCACACATCGCCATTCTATCTTAACTTTAATATACAGGCTTAGCTATGTTCTGTTAATTATCACATGGCATCAGTACAACTCTTACACATAAGGAAATTTACTGTAGTTACATGCAGGATTCATAATACTAGAGTAATGCTTTGTAAACACAATTTTTGTATTTGCCTTTTTTTTAATTTTATTTCATTTTAAAGATACAACCTTTATTGAATTAGACATGGCCATGGCATGCTTCACAGAGAAAGTAGTTTTAACAGACATGTCGAGCTTCCATTTTCACTAATCATGAGATATACATATAGAAAAATTATATACATCCTTGTAAGGATGAATCATACGAATTTTATTGTACCAATCACAATGTTTTCATTGAATGCAGATATTTTCTCCCTTATATATTTTATAATTTTTTTATTATTATTAGATATATACTTTAGTTACATTTCAAATTTTGTCTCCTTTCCTGATTCCTCCCTCCCCAGAAAATCCCATAAAGCATCTCCTCTTCCCTAATTGATTGGTATTTACCTTTTTAAACAGTCTTAATGCTTATTGAATTTTTGTTTCATCACATTCAATTCAGTTTTTTCTCTTATTTCACTTCATGAACTTTTTTTAGACCCATTCTCTCAAACTCAATTTCTTTGATATTCAATCAATTTATATATTCCTCCTATCAACTTTTCCCACAGCACTCTCCCATTTAGGCAACTATCTACAGGCTGAATCACATTATTTCCATACCTGTGTCATAATGTTAGACCTGAGGGTTACCTACTGTCACACCTGAATTTCTGTCTTCACTATTTACATTTCTTATGGTTTTTTATATCTTTGCTTGGGATATTTCTCACAGATAAAATATGGTCTTTCAAGTTGTATCTCTTTGTCACAACAAATGTCAAGTTAGTGATGACATATTATCTTTGCTTTGAATCTATTTATGTGCTAGTCATGGGCTAACGTAGACGGTCATGGCTGTGTAACCTCTTCTTATGCTGACATTATATCCTTAAAACAATATCTTTGGGGAGCCTTATCAACTTACATAGCATACTTTATACATAGCAACACTCAGACAACGTGGGAGATGTATTAAGCCCCCTCCTCTCTTTCAGGATTCCTTGTTAGTGTACAGTTACAACTGTGATTGAGTACCACAGATAAGAGTGAAGTCCACAAACTCCAGCAAGGTGAACTAGAAAACAAGACCAGAAAGGGAATGCTGCATCTAGGAGTAGTTTCTAGACAATTAGACACTTAAATACTGTGTCCATGGCATAAAAGATGATGATAAAGAAAAAAAGATTGAATTACAAACTGAGTGACATTTTTCTGGGTTCAGGCTTTGATTTGTATCTATCACAACATCAGTCAGGTTCTAACTTTCAAAAGTTTTATTTATTGGAGTAATATGTGCTTGTGCTGGTGTCTGGAACTTCTAAGCATGGGTTGCCTATCAATTGTCTATTTTCCATTGATGACTTGTCTTAATCTCATTTTGTTGTTGATATTTCAACCAGCTTCTCTGATATACAGAATAGCCTGCTTCACCTATTAATTCAGGTTTTTCTTTGTACTGGTGTTCATGGTTGTCTGTTGATAAGTTTTTGCTATATGGTTGAAGTTCAGTGCCAGAACAAGAAATACAGCAATAGATCTACAAAGTACTTTGGTCCTAATTTTTTCAGAAATGAAGCTGGAGCTTTGGCAGCACAGAGGACACAACATCTATGGGAATCAAAATGAGCAATGCTAACGGAAACTCTGAAATAAACCCCTGTTTTCTGGTATTTCCTATCCTGTCTCCCCATCCTCTCCAGATATCCCACCATACCCAAACAATCCCTCCTCTCATGTAATTCTTTAGAGAATTCCTAACACTTATTCTGATTTCTCAGTTTGGGCAATTCCCAAATGTCCATACCATTATTTTCATCATGCCAAGTTTAAGTTATCATGCTTCTGTAAATATAGAAACTAAATGTCTGTACTCAAAGACCTATAGCCTCACTTTGTTTTTAATGAAAGTATTTGAAGACTTGTCTTTTATGCCTAGGGTCCTGATTGTTCAGATCTATCCCTTTGACATCTAGAGTAAATATTCCAGTACCCCACAGTGCTATTATATCAAGGGTTGGAAGAAGTCAAAAATTGCTCTGTCAGAAATTTCTTGTTAAGTTAATTGAGAGTTCATCTATGATAGAAAATAACACAGTGTTCCCCTTTCAGTACTCATGAACACCAATCCCTTTAGTCAATATTTCCCAGTATTCTTCCAGAGCCTAAAACCTCAGGGCTAAGATTTGTGTTACAGATAATTGGGTTTTCAGTGATACCTCATCAGGGAAGTCAGAAGAGATTTTACCTGAAACAATATGTACTTAAATATTTACCAGTAAACATTTAATATCTCAAATCTCAAATATCTCAATACAGTAATTTTTCTCTTGATCTATGGCATTAATATTTTAGTACTAATTTTGAAAGTGAGATAAAGCTCTGGATCTTCATTTTCCAGACATAAAGTCCAATAATTGACTTTGATTTGTGTGCTTTGCTAATTATTTACTGGAGTTAGTGATGCTCTGTGGGGAGGAGAAAAGCTCTTTATAAGTACATGATGATAAGTTTAGGGTGTAAAATTCTTTTCCTGTTTCTGACTTTGTTTCTTTTTAACCATAGTTAGGAACTATTTGAAGCCCTTTCTTTCACATAGTAATCATTGCTGTGGACAGTTTTCAAAGCCCTTGTTTACTCTCTGAAATAATAGAATAACTCTAAAACACCAAAATTTGTATTTATTTCATACCTGTAAATCTATCTTGACTCATGCTTCTCCATTCTGTTGTCATCTATAGATTGAGACTTGACTCCATTGGCCAAAATGATAGTACTATCTCTGTTATTTTGAGATGAATCATTGGGAATATTTCCCTCAGCTTCCTTTGAGAAAGAAAGGCATACAACTTGATTTCTAAGTTTTGACTGTCTCCTTTCTTAGACATGCCCATATTACACATGAATGTTTGAACAAATATTAATAAGTCATAAGTCATGAGAGTAGAACAATCCTTTCTTTTTTTTTCATTCGATATAATTTATTTACATTTCAAATGATTTCCCCTTTTCTAGCCCCCCCCCACTCCCCGAAAGTCCCGTAAGCCCCCTTCTCTTCCCCTGTCCTCCCTCCCACCCCTTCCCAGTTCCCCGTTCTGGTTTTGCCAAATACTGTTTCACTGAGTCTTTCCAGAACCAGGGACCACTCCTGCTTTCTTCTTGTATCTCATTTGATGTGTGGATTATGTTTTGGGTATTCCAGTTTTCTAGGTTAATAACCACTTATTAGTGAGTGCATACCATGATTCACCTTTTGAGTCTGGGTTACCTCACTTAGTATGATGTTCTCTAGCTCCATCCATTTGCCTAAGAATTTCATGAATTCATTGTTTCTAATGGCTGAATAGTACTCCATTGTGTAGATATACCACATTTTTTGTATCCACTCTTCTGTTGAGGGATACCTGGGTTCTTTCCAGCCTCTGGCAATTATAAATAGGGCTGCTATGAACATAGTAGAGCATGTATCCTTATTACATGGTGGGGAATCCTCTGGGTATATGCCCAGGAGTGGTATAGCAGGATCTTCTGGAAGTGAGGTGCCCAGTTTTCGGAGGAACCGCCAGACTGCTTTCCAGAGTGGTTGTACCAATTTGCAACCCCACCAGCAGTGGAGGAGTGTTCCTCTTTCTCCGCACCCTCTCCAACACCTGCTGTCTCCTGAATTTTTAATCTTAGCCATTCTGACTGGTGTAAGATGAAATCTTAGGGTTGTTTTGATTTGCATTTCCCTAATGTCTAATGAAGTTGAGCATTTTTTAAGATGCTTCTCCGCCATCCGAAGTTCTTCAGGTGAGAATTCTTTGTTTAACTCTGTACCCCATTTTTTAATAGGGTTGTTCGGTTTTCCGGAGTCTAACTTCTTGAGTTCTTTATATATATTGGATATTAGCCCTCTATCTGATGTAGGATTGGTGAAGATCTTTTCCCAATTTGTTGGTTGCCGATCTGTCCTCTTGATGGTGTCCTTTGCCTTACAGAAACTCTGTAACCTTATGAGGTCCCATTTGTCAATTCTTGCTCTTAGAGCATACGCTATTGGTGTTCTGTTCAGAAACTTTCTCCCTGTACCGATGTCCTCAAGGGTCTTCCCCAGTTTCTTTTCTATTAGCTTCAGATTGTCTGGCTTTATGTGGAGGTCCTTGATCCATTTGGATTTGAGCTTAGTACAAGGAGACAAGGATGGATCAATTCGCATTCTTCTGCATGCTGACCTCCAGTTGAACCAGCACCATTTGTTGAAAAGGCTATCTTTTTTCCATTGGATGTTTTCAGCCTCTTTGTCGAGGATCAAGTGGCCATAGGTGTGTGGGTTCATTTCTGGATCTTCAATCCTGTTCCATTGATCCTCCTGCTGTGTCACAGTACCAATACCATGCAATTTTTAACACTATTGCTCTGTAGTATTTCTTGAGGTCAGGGATACTGATTCCCCCAGATTTTCTTTTGTTGCTGAGAATAGTTTTAGCTATCCTGGGTTTTTTGTTGTTCCAGATGAATTTGATAATTGCTCTTTCTAACTCTGTGAAGAATTGAGTTGGGATTTTGATGGGTATTGCATTGAATCTGTATAGCGCTTTAGGCAAAATGGCCATTTTAACTATATTGATTCTACCGATCCATGAGCATGGGAGGTTTTCCCATTTTTTGAGGTCTTCTTCCATTTCCTTCTTCAGAGTCTTGAAGTTCTTGTCATACAGATCTTTCGCATGTTTGGTAAGAGTCACCCCAAGATACTTTATATTGTTTGTGGCTATTGTGAAGGGGGTCATTTCCCTAATTTTTTCTCAGCCTGCTTATCCTTTGAGTATAGGAAGGCCACTGATTTGCTTGAGTTGATTTTGTAACCTGCCACTTTGCTGAAGTTGTTTATCAGCTGTAGGAGCTCTCTAGTGGAGTTCTTTGGGTCACTTAGGTAGACGATCATGTCGTCTGCAAATAATGATACTTTGACTTCCTCCTTTCCAATTTGTATCCCTTTGACCTCCTTATGTTGTCGAATTAGCCGAGCTAGTACCTCAAGTACAATATTGAAAAGATAAGGAGAAAGGGGGCAGCCTTGTCTGGTCCCTGATTTCAGTGGGATTGCTTCAAGTTTCTCTCCGTTTAGTTTGATGCTGGCTACCGGTTTGCTGTATATTGCTTTTACTATGTTTAGGTATGGGCCTTGAATTCCTGTTCTCTCCAAGACTTTAAGCATGAAAGGATGCTGAATTTTGTCAAATGCTTTTTCAGCATCCAATGAAATGACCATGTGGTTTTGTTCTTTGAGTTTGTTTATGTAGTGGATTGTATTGATGGATTTCCGTATATTGAACCAACCCTGCATTCCCGGGATAAAGCCTACTTGATCATGGTGGATGATCATTTTGATGTGTTCTTGGATTCGGTTGGCAAGAATTTTATTGAGTATTTTTGCATCGATGTTCATAAGGGAAATTGGTCTGAAGTTCTCTTTCTTTGTTGGATCTTTGTGTGGCTTTGGTATCAGTGTAATTGTGGCTTCGTAGAAGGAATTGGGTAGTGTTCCTTCTGTTTCTATTTTGTGGAATAGTTTGAAGAGTATTGGTGTTAACTCTTCTTTGAAGGTCTGGTAGAATTCTGCACTGAAACCATCTGGTCCTGTGCTTTTTTTGGTTGGAAGACTTTCTATGACTCCTTCTATTTCTTTAGGCTTTATGGGACTGTTCAGATGGTCTAGTTGGTCCTGATTTTATTTTGGTATTTGGTATCTGTCAAGGAAATTGTCCATTTCCTCCAGATTCTCCAGTTGTGTTGAGTACAGGCTCTTGTAGTAGGATCTGATGATTTTTTGGATTTCCTCAGTTTCCGTTGTTATGTCTCCCTTTTCATTTCTAAGTTTGTTAATTTGGATACTTTCTCTGTGCCCTTTGGCTAGTCTGGCTAAGGGTTTATCTATCTTGTTGATTTTCTCAAAGAACCAGCTCCTGGTTTTGTTGATTTTTTGTATGGTTCTCTTTGTTTCTACTTGATTGATTTCGGCCCTGAGTTTGATGATTTCCTGACTTCTACTCCTCCTGGGTGAAATAGTTCTTTTTGTTCTAGGGCTTTCAGGTGTGTCATTAAGTTGGTAATGTATGCTCTCTCCTGAACATCTATGCTCCAAATGCAAGGGCACCCTCTTTCGTAAAAGAAACTTTATTAAAGCTCAAAGCACACATTGCACCTAACACAATAATTGTGGGTGACTTCAACACTGCACTTTCCTCAATGGACCGATCAGGAAAACAGAAACTAAACAGGGACACAATGAAACTAATTGAAGCTTTGGACCAATTAGATTTAACAGATATATATAGAACATTCTATCCTAAAACCAAAGTATATACCTTTTTCTCAGCACCTCATGGTACCTTCTCCAAAATCGACCATATAATTGGTCACAAGACAGACCTCAACAAATATAAGAAGATCGAACTAATCCCATGCATCCTATCTGATCACTATGGAGTAAAAGTGGTCTTCAATAGCAACAGAAAACCCACATACACGTGGAAACTGAACAATACTCTACTCAATGATACCTTGGTCAAGGAAGAAATAAAGAAAGAAATTAAAGACTTTTTAGAACACAATGAAAATGAGAACACAACATACTCAAATCTATGAGACACAATGAAAGCAGTGCTAAGAGGAAAACTCATAGCCCTGAGTGCCTCCAAAAAGAAAATGGAGAGAGCATACATTACCAGCTTAATGACACACCTGAAAACCCTGGAACAAAAAGAAGCTATTTCACCCAGGAGGAGTAGAAGGCAGGAAATCATCAAACTCAGGGCCGAAATCAATCAAGTAGAAACAAAGAGAACCATACAAAAAATCAACAAAACCAGGAGCTGGTTCTTTGAGAAAATCAACAAGATAGATAAACCCTTAGCCAGACTGACCAAAGGGCACAGAGAAAGTATCCAAATTAACAAACTTAGAAATGAAAAGGGAGATATAACAACAGAAACTGAGGAAATCCAAAAAATCATCAGATCCTACTACAAGAGCCTGTACTCAACACAACTGGAGAATCTGGAGGAAATGGACAATTTCCTTGACAGATACCAAATACCAAAATTAAATCAGGACCAACTAGACCATCTAAACAGTCCCATAATGCCTAAAGAAATAGAAGGAGTCATAGAAAGTCTTCCAACCAAAAAAAGCACAGGACCCGATGGTTTCAGTGCAGAATTCTATCAGACCTTCACAGAAGAGTTAACACCAATACTCCTCAAACTATTCCACAAAATAGAAACAGAAGGAACCCTACCCAATTCCTTCTACGAAGCCACAATTACGCTGATACCAAAGCCACACAAAGATCCAACAAAGAAAGAGAACTTCAGAACAATTTCCCTTATGAACCTCGATGCAAAAATACTCAATAAAATTCTTGCCAACCGAATCCAAGAACACCAAAACGATCATCCACCATGATCAAGTAGGCTTTATACCGGGAATGCAGGGTTGGTTCAATATACGGAAATCCATCAATACAATCCACTACATAAACAAATTCAAAGAACAAAACCACATGGTCATTTCATTGGATGCTGAAAAGGCATTTGACAAAATTCAGCATCCTTTCATGCTTAAAGTCTTGGAGAGAACAGGAAGTCAAGGACCATACCTAAACATAGTAAAAGCAATATACAGCAAACCGGTAGCCAGCATCAAACTAATTGGAGAGAAACTAGAAGCAATCCCACTGAAATCAGGGACCAGACAAGGCTGCCCCCTTTCTCCTTATCTTTTCAATATTGTACTTGAGGTACTAGCTCAGGCAATTCGACAACATAAAGAGGTCAAAGAGATACAAATTGGAAAGGAAGAAGTCAAACTATCATTATTTGCAGACGACATGATAGTCTACCTTAGTGACCCAAAAAACTCCACTAGAGAGCTCCTACAGCTGATAAACAACTTCAGCAAAGTGGCAGGTTATAAAATCAACTCAAGCAAATCAGTGGCCTTTCTAAACTCAAAGGAAAAGCAGGCTGAGAAAGAAATTAGGGAAATGACCCCCTTCACAATAGCCACAAACAGTATAATGTATCTTGGGGTGACTCTTACCAAACATGTGAAAGATCTGTATGACAAGAACTTCAAGACTCTGAAGAAGGAAATGGAAGGAGACCTCAAAAAATGGGAAAACCTCCCATGCTCATGGATCGACAGAATCAATATAGTTAAAATGGCCATTTTGCCAAAAGCAATATACAGTTTCAATGCAATACCCATCAAAATCCCAACTCAATTCTTCACAGAGTTAGAAAGAGCAATTATCAAATTCATCTGGAACAACAAAAAACCCAGGATAGCTCAAACTATTCTCAGCAACAAAGGAAAATCTGGGGGAATCAGTATCCCTGACATCAAGCAATACTACAGAGCAATAATGTTAAAAACTGCATGGTATTGGTACAGTGACAGGCAGGATGATCAGCGGAACAGGATTGAAGATCCAGAAATGAACCCACACACCTATGGCCACTTGATCCTCGACAAAGAGGCTGAAAACATCCAACGGAAAAAAGATAGCCTTTTCAACAAATGGTGCTGGTTCAACTGGAGGTCAGCATGCAGAAAAATGCGAATTGATCCATCCTTGTCCCCTTGTACTAAGCTCAAATCCAAATGGATCAAGGACCTCCACATCAAGCCAGACACTCTGAAGCTACTAGAAAAGAAACTGGGGAAGACCCTTGAGGACATCGGTACAGGGAGAAAGTTTCTGAACAGCACACCAATAGCATATGCTCTAAGAGCAAGAATTGACAAATGGGACCTCATAAAATTACAAAGTTTCTGAAAGACAAAGGACACCATCAAGAGGACAAATCGGCAACCAACAAATTGGGAAAAGATCTTCACAAATCTTACATCAGATAGTGGGCTAATATCCAATATATATAAAGAACTCAAAAAGTTAGACTCCAGAAAACCGAACAACCCTATTAAAAATGGGGTACAGAGTTAAACAATGAATTCTCACCTGAAGAAATTCGGATGACGGAGAAGCATCTTAAAAAATGCTCAACTTCATTAATCATTAGGGAAATGCAAATCAAAACAACCCTAAGATTTCATCTTACACCAGTCAGAATGGCTAAAATTAAAAATTCAGGAGACAGCAGGTGTTGGAGAGGGTGTGGAGAAAGAGGAACACTCCTCCACTGCTGTTGGGGTTGCAAATTGGTACAACCACTCTGGAAATCAGTCTGGCAATTCCTCCGAAAACCTGGCACCTCACTTCCAGAAGATCCTGCTATACCACTCCTAGGCATATACCCAGAGGATTCCCCACCATGTAATAAGGATATATGCTCTACTATGTTCATACCAGCCCTATTTATAATTGCCAGATGCTGGAAAGAACCCAGGTATCCCTCAACAGAAAAGTAGATGCAAAAAATGTAGTATATATACACAATGGAGTACTATTCAGCCATTAGAAACAATGAATTCACGAAATTCATAGGCAAATGGATGGAGCTAGAGAACATCATACTAAGTGCGGTAACCCAGACTCAAAAGGTGAATCATGGTATGCACTCACTACTAAGTGGTTATTAACCTAGAAAACTGGAATACCCAAAACATAATCCACACATCAAATGAGGTACAAGAAGAAAGGAGGAGTGGCCCCTGGTTCTGGAAAGACTCAGTGAAACAGTATTTGGCAAAACCAGAACGGGGAAGTAGGAAGGGGTGGGTGGGAGGACAGGGGAAGAGAAGGGGACTTACGGGACTTTCGGGAAGTTGGGGTCTAGAAAAGGGGAAATCATTTGAAATGTAAATAAATTATATCGAATAAAAAAATAAAAAAATAAATCACAATCTTTATAATATAATAAAAAAAAACCAGTGATATTGTAAGTATTTATGTCAATTCGCACACATGAAACTGGAGCTTCAGAAGTACAGAGGACTCAATATCTAAGGGGAGCAGTGCTACTACCTCAGAGCTGGAGGGAGTCCCATTCTCCATTGTTCCAGAAATTTATTTTTCAAATCAATTGACATATCATCTATGGTAGAAAAAGACACTGTGTTCTCCCTTTCAGGGATCATGAGCAATGTTCAATCTCTTTAGTCAACATTTCTCAGTGTTTGTCTAAATTGTAACCTTCAGCACTAGGAGATGGAGCACATGTGATTGGGCTTAGAATAACATTCTATCAAAGAAAAAATCATAGATTTTACCTGAAAAAATATATACTTAAATATTAACCAGCACACAATGAACATTTCAAACTTTCAGCTATTTGCATACTGTAATTCTGTATTGACATTGATTACATTGGTAATATTTTAACTTTAATTTCTAATGTAATATAAAACTCAAGATGTGGATTAGCCTTAAATATATTCCAATGCATGTCAATAAGGTGAGTGTTTTTCTAAATATTTGGGTGATGGGAGAAGCCACAAATGGTTGAACAATTTTGTCTGTGCTTGGTCTGATCAAACAAGTCTCAAATAACAGAGGAAAGAAAAGATTTATCTAACTGATAAGAAGAAATTCATAAGATAAAACCCTTTTCCTATTTCTGATCTTGTTTCTTTCAAGCATAGTAAGGGAATATTTTGGCAGTATTTTCACGTGTTAATCACTTCTGTGGACAATTTTCTAAGTCCTTGTTTACCTATATTATCCCTCTCTAAAGTAATACCAAAAATGTCCTTAATTTTAAATCTTTCATTTCTATATATCTAGCAACACATGTGCTTATCCATTCTGATGCTATCTCTGGATGGAGACTTGAGACTTTGGGTCATAAAAGAAGTATTATCTTTGTCCTTTGGCTCCAAGTCATTGGAAATATTTCTTTAGGTATTTGTTTGAGAAAGAAACCAATGAAGCTGAATTTCAAGTTTCATCATTCTCCTTTCTAAGACGGGCACATTTTCACATGAAAGTCTTAGTTATTGAGGCCTTGTCCTCTGAATAGTGTTCATGTAACCAGATACAGAGTATGTGGTTTTCTTCGTGCACTTGTGACTTCTTTTCTAGAACATGCCTTGGTTAGATATTAGCAACACTCTTGAAAGCAAAAAAGTACAAATCTTTTCATATTTTACTGTTCAACTTCATGTTGCTTCTCAGGGTGATTTCAAGAATAATGGTGATAGTCAATAACCATGCTATGGAATTGGTTTTATTTTGTGTGGACATTTTCTCTGCCCAACACATTAATTTGTTACATGTAATATTAATATCTTTGAAGTTCTAAGGATGAACCATTCAGTTCACCTTACAGCATCTGAAGACATTTCTATCCTTCAGTTCAAAACCCCTTTAGATATCATTGATAGATGACATTTAAAAGATTGAGAATCATGTACTATGGGCTTAAAACTTATATTTTACTACTCATATTCTACCTTAGTTTCATCCCTCACTGTTAAGACAAAACCACAGAGAAATTGGAGAAGGGAAACAATGGGTTGTTATTAACTTCAGGTACATGTTTTTGTTGTCAAAAGATGAAAATTACATAAATCTCATAGAGTATCTGACTGATGGTTTTATTTCTTAGTATAAATAAAAATATGAAGTTTTCAGCCTACAGTCAACACAACTGGAATATCTGGATGCAATGGAAAAGTTTCTAGACAGATAAAAAATACCATAGTCAAATCAGGATCAGATAGACCATCTAAACCATCCCATAACCTCTAAAGAAATAGAAGCAGTCATTAAAAGTCTGCCAACCAAAAAAATAACCCAGGACCAAATGGTATTAGTGCAGACTTCCATCAGACATGCAAAGAGGACCTAATACCAATGTTCTTCAAACTATTCCACAAAATAGAAAAAGAAGGAAGACTACCTAACTCATTCTATGAAGCCATAATTATGTTGATGTCAAAACCACAGAAAGATCCAACCAAGAAAAAGAACTTCAAACCAATTTCTCTATGAATATGGAAGCAAAAGTATGCAATAAAATTCTTGTCAATGGAATCTAAGAACAAATCAAAATGTTCATTCACCATGGTCAAGTACGCTTCATCCAATGGATGCAGAGATGGTCCAATGTATGGAAATCCATTAATATAATCTACTATATAAACAAACTCAAAGAAAAAACACATGGTCATTTCATTAGATGCTGATAAAATTCAGCATCCCTTCATGTTAAAGGTCTTGGAATGATCAGAAATTCATGCTCTATACCTAAACATAGTAAAACCAATATACAGCAAACTAGTAGCCAACCTCAAAATAAATGGAGAGAAACTTGAAGAAATCCCATTAAAGTCCGGAACCAGACAAGGCTGCCCACTCTTTCCCTATCATCCAGTATAGTACTTAAAGTTCTAGTTAGAGCAATTAGACAACAAAAGGAGGTCAAATGGTTACAAATTGGAAAGCATACGGGACTTTTGGGGAGTGGGGGGCTAGAAAAGGGGAAATCATTTGAAATGTAAATAAATTATATCGAATAAAAAATTTTAAAAAAAGTCAACCTATCACTATTTGCAGATGAAATGATAGTTTACTTAAGTAACTTGAAAAGTTATACCAGAGAACTCCTACGGGTGATAAACAAATTTAGCAAAGTGGCCAAATACTAAATTAATTGAAAAAAATTAGTAGTCTTCCTATACTCAAAGGATAAACAGGTTGAGAATGAAATTAGTGAAATGACACCCTTCACAATAGTTACAAACAATATAAAGAATCTTGGTGTGACTCTCAACAAACAAAAGAAAGATCTGTATGACAAGAACTTCAAGTCTCTAAAGAAATTAATTGAAGAAGACCTTGGAAGATCTTAGAAAATGGAAAGTTCTCCCATACTCCTGGATTTGCAGGATTAATATAGTAATGACCATCTTGCTAAAAGCAATATACAGATTTAATGCAATTCCCATCAAAATTTCAATACAATTCTTCATACAATTAGAAATAGCAATTCTCAAATTCATCTGGAATAACAAAAAACTCAGGATAGCCAGAAACTATTCTCAACAATAAAAGAAATTCTGGGTAAATCATCATCCCAGAACTCAAGCTTTACTACAGAGCAATAGTGATAAAAAACTGAATAAAGAAAAGACATCTTAAAAAAACTGCATGTCATTGGCACAGTGACAGGCAGGTAGATCAATGGAATAGAACTGAAGACCTAGAAATGAACCCATGCAGCTACAGTTACTTGATCTTTGATAAAGGAGCTAAAACCATCCTGTGGGAAAAGGATATCCTTTTCAACAAATGGTGCTGGTTCAACTAGTGGGTAGCATGTGGAAGAATGCAAATCAATCCATTCTTATCTCCATGTACAAAGAAAAACTCCAAGTGGATCAAGGACCTACACATAAAACCAGATACACTGAAACTACTAGAAAAGAAAGTGGGGAAGAGCCTCGAGCACATGGGCACGGCAAAATTTCCTGAACAGAGCAATAGCTTATGATCTAAGATCAAGAATCAACAAATGAGACCTTATAAAATTGCAAACTTCTGTAAGGCAAAAATCACTGTCAATAAGAAAAAAAGGCAACCAACAAATTGGGAAAAGATCTTTATAACATACCAATAGATTTAGTGCAATCCCCATCAGAATTCCAATTCAATTCTTTACCAGGTTAGAAAAAGTAATTCTCAAATTCATCTGGTATAACAAATAACCCAGGATAGCCAGAAACTGTTCTCAAAAATAAAAGAATCTCTGGGGGAATCACCATCACTGACCTCAAGTTGTACTGCAGAGCAATAGAGATAAAATAGTCATGGTATTGGTACAAAGACAGAAAAGTAGATCAATGTAGTAAAATTGAAGACCCAGAAATAAACTCACACACTTTGAACTTTGACAAAAGACGTCAACAGCAACCAGTGGAAAAAAGACAGCATTTTTAGCAAAGGGTCCTGATTCAACTGTTGGTCAGTAAGTAAAAGAATGCAGATTGATTCATTCTTATCTCCTGGTACAAAGCACAAGTCTAAGTGGATCAAGGACATCCACATAAAACCAGATACTAACTGATACTAAGTGAAATTAACTGAAGAGAAAAAAGGAAAGAACAGAATACCATTGGCGTATGCTCTAAGATCAAGAATTGACAAATGGGACTTCATAAAATTGCAAAGCTTCAGAAAAGCAAAGGACATTGTCAATAAGAAGAACAGCAACCAATAGATTGGGAAAAGATCTCTACTAATCCTATATCTGAAAGAGGGCTAATTTGTATCCCTTTGACCTCCTTACGTTGTCGAATTGCCCGAGCTAGTACCTCAAGTACAATACTGAAAAGATAAGGAGAAAGGGGGCAGCCTTGTCTGGTCCCTGATTTCAGTGAGATTGCTTCAAGTTTCTCTCCATTTAGTTTGATGCTGGCTACCGGTTTGCTGTATATTGCTTTTACTATGTTTAGGTATGGTCCTTGAATTCCTGTTCTCTCCAAGACTTTAAGCATGAAGGGATGCTGAATTTTGTCAAATGCTTTTTCAGCATCCAATGAAATGACCATGTGGTTTTGTTCTTTGAGTTTGTTTATGTAGTGGATTGTATTGATGGATTTCCGTATATTGAACCAACCCTGCATTCCTGGGATAAAGCCTACTTGATCATGGTGGATGATCGTTTTGATGTGTTCTTGGATTCGGTTGGCAAGAATTTTATTGAGTATTTTTGCATCTATGTTCATAAGGGAAATTGGTCTGAAGTTCTCTTTCTTTGTTGGATCTTTTTGTGGCTTTGGTATCAGCGTAATTGTGGCTTCGTAGAAGGAATTGGGTAGTGTTCCTTCTGTTTCTATTTTGTGGAATAGTTTGAAGAGTATTGGTGTTAACTCTTCTTTGAAGGTCTGGTAGAATTCTGCACTGAAGCCATCTGGTCCTGTGCTTTTTTTGGTTGGAAGACTTTCTATGACTCCTTCTATTTCTTTAGGCATTATGGGACTGTTTAGATGGTCTAGTTGGTCCTGATTTAATTTTGGTATTTGGTATCTGTCAAAGAAATTGTCCATTTCCTCCAGATTCTCCAGTTGTGTTGAGTACAGTCTCTTGTAGTAGGATCTGATGATTTTTTGGATTTCCTCAGTTTCCGTTGTTATATCTCCCTTTTCATTTCTAAGTTTGTTAATTTGAATACTTTCTCTGTGCCCTTTGGTCAGTCTGGCTAAGGGTTTATCTATCTTGTTGATTTTCTCAAAGAACCAGCTCCTGGTTTTGTTGATTTTTTGTATGGTTCTCTTTGTTTCTACTTGATTGATTTCGGCCCTGAGTTTGATGATTTCCTGTCTTCTACTCCTCCTGGGATACAAATTGGAAAGGAAGAAGTCAAACAATCATTATTTGCACACGACATGATCGTCTACCTAAGTGACCCAAAGAACTCCACTAGAGAGCTCCTACAGCTGATAAACAACTTCAGCAAAGTGGCAGGTTATAAAATCAACTTCAGCAAATCAGTGGCCTTCCTATACTCAAAGGATAAGCAGGATGAGAAAGAAATTAGGGAAATGACCCCATTCACAATAGCCACAAACAGTATAAAGTATCTTGGGGTGACTCTTACCAAACATGTGAAAGATCTAAATGACAAGAACTTCAAGACTCTGAAGAAGGAAATGGAAGAAGACCTCAAAAAATTGGAAAACCTCCCATGCTCATGGATCGGTAGAATCAATATAGTTAAAATGGCCATTTTGCCTAAAGCACTATACAGATTCAATGCAATACCCATCAAAATCCCAACTCAATTCTTCACAGAGTTAGAAAGAGCAATTATCAAATCCATCTGGAACAACAAAAAACCCAGGATAGCTAAAACTATTCTCAGCAACAAAAGAAAATCTGGGGGAATCAGTATCCCTGACCTCAAGCAATACTACAGAGCAATAGTGTTAAAAACTGCATGGTATTGGTACAGTGACAGGCAGGAGGATCAATGGAACAGGATTGAAGATCCAGAAATGAACCCACACACCTATGGCTACTTGATCCTCGAAAAAGAGGCTGAAAACATCCAATGGAAAAAAAGATAGCCTTTTCAACAAATGGTGCTGGTTCAACTGGAGGTCAGCATGCAGAAGAATGCGAATTGATTCATCCTTGTCTCCTTGTACTAAGCTCAAATCCAAATGGATCAAGGACCTCCACATAAAGCCAGACACTCTGAAGCTAATAGAAAAGAAACTGGGGAAGACCCTTGAGGACATCGGTACAGGGAGAAAGTTTCTGAACAGAGCACCAATAGCGTATGCTCTAAGAGCAAGAATTGACAAATGGGACCTCATAAGGTTACAGAGTTTCTGTAAGACAAAGGACACCATCAAGAGGACAGATCGGCAACCCAACAAATTGGGAAAAGATCTTCACCAATCCTACATCAGATAGAGGGCTAATATACAATATATATAAAGAACTCAAGAAGTTAGACTCCAGAAAACCGAACAACCCTATTAAAAAATGGGGTACAGAGTTAAACAAAGAATTCTCACCTGAAGAACTTCGGATGGCAGAGAAGCATCTTAAAAAATGCTCAACTTCATTAGTCATTAGGGAAATGCAAATCAAAACAACCCTAAGATTTCATCTTACACCAGTCAGAATGGCTAAGATTAAAAATTCAGGAGACAGCAGGTGTTGGAGAGGGTGTGGAGAAAGAGGAACACTCCTCCACTGCTGGTGGGGTTGCAAATTGGTACAACCACTCTGGAAATCAGTCTGGCGGTTCCTCCGAAAACTGGGCACCTCGCTTCCAGAAGATCCTGCTATACCACTCCTGGGCATATATCCAGAGGATTCCCCACCATGTAATAAGGATACATGCTCTACTATGTTCATAGCAGCCCTATTTATAATTGCCAGATGCTGGAAAGAACCCAGGTATCCCTCAACAGAAGAGTGGATGCAAAAAATGTGGTATATCTACACAATGGAGTACTATTCAGCCATTAGAAACAATGAATTCATGAAATTCTTAGGCAAATGGATGGAGCTAGAGAACATCATACTAAGTGAGGTGACCCAGACTCAAAAGGTGAATCATGGTATGCACTCACTAATAAGTGGTTATTAACCTAGAAAACTGGAATACCCAAAACATAATCCACACATCAAATGAGATACAAGAAGAAAGGAGGAGTGGCCCCTGGTTCTGGAAAGACTCAGTGAAACAGTATTCAGCAAAACCAGAACGGGGAAGTGGGAAGGGGTGGGAGGGAGGACAGGGGAAGAGAAGGGGGCTTACGGGACTATCGGGGAGTGGGGGGGCTAGAAAAGGGGAAACCATTTGAAATGTAAATAAATTATATCGAATAAAAAAAAAAAGAAAGAAAGAGGGCTAAATCTCCAATAAATGCAAAGAACTCAAAAGGTAGACACCAGAGAATCAACTGACACTATTAAAAATGGGGAACAGAGGGAAACAAAGCATTCCACTGAGGAATATCAAATGGCCAAGCACCCTTAAAGAATGTTCAACATCCTTAGTCATCAGGGAAATGCAAATCAAAAAACCCTGAGATTCTACCTCAAAGCAGTAAGAATGGCTAAGATCAAATACTCAGGTGACAGCAAATGCTGGAGGGGATGTGGGAAAGAGAAACACTCCTCCATTGTTGGTGGGATTGTAAGCTGGTACAACCACACTGCAAATCATTCTCATGGTTCCTCAGATTATTGGATATAGCACTACCTGAGGACCCAGCTATATCACTCTTTGGCATAAACCCAAAAGATGCTCCAACATATAACAAGGATACCTGCTTTACTATGTTCATAGCAGCCTTATTTATAATAGTCAGAAGCTGGAATGAACCCAGATGTCCATCAACAGATATATGGATATAGAAAATGTGGTACATTTACACAATGGAGTACGACTCAGCTATATGAATTTATGAAATATTTAGGCAAATGGATAGAATTAAAAAAATATCAACCTGAGTGAGGTAACATAGTCACAAATGAACACATGTGATATGCAGACACTGTTAAGTGGATATTAGCCCCAAATCTCTCAATACTGAATATACAATTCAGAAACCACATGAAGCTCATGAAGAAGAAAAGACCAAAGTATAGGTGCTTATGTTCTTCTTAGAAGCAGGAACAAAAGGCTCAATGGAGCAAATATGGAGACAAAGTATGTAGCAGAGACTGAAGGAAAGGTCATCCAGAGACTGCCCCATATACAGTCCCATATAGAGTCACCAAATGCAGACACTATTGTAGATGCCAAGAAGTGCATGCTGAGAGGAGATTGATATAGCTGTCTTGGAAGGGACTCGGAAAGAGCCTAACAACTACAGAGGCAGATGCTAGCAGCCAACTATTTAATTGATCATGGGGGCCCCTATGAAGGAGTTAGAGAAGGAACTAATGTAACTGAAGGGGTTCACAATGCTATCAGAAGAACACCTATATCGACCACCCAGACACTCCCCCCAGAGCTCCCAGGGACTAAACCACCAACCAAGGAGTACACATCGAGGGACCCATAGCTACAGCCACATATATAGCAGAGGATGAACTTGTTGTGCATCAATTGGAGGAGTGGTCCTTTGTCCACTGAAAGCTAGATTCCACAGTGAAGGAGAATTTGATGCCACGGAGGCTGGAGAGGATGGGTGGGTGGTGCAACACCCTCATAGAAGTAGGGGAGGGGGAAACTGGGAAATGGGATAACATTATAAATGTAAATAGAGAAAATAACCAATAAAAACAAAAGCAAAACAAAAAATGAAGTTAAACTCCAGATAAAAAAATAACGCTATTATAAATGGAGTAAAGAGGTAAACAAATAATTCTCAACTGAGGACTATCAAGTGGCTGAGAAGCTCCTTAAAAAATATTCAACATACTTAGTCATCAGGGAAATGCATATCAGAACAATCCTGAGATTCTACCTCGCAACAGTCAGAATGGCTAAGATGAAAAACTCAGGTGACAGCAGGTGCTGGGGAAGATCTGGAGAAAGAGGAACATTCCTCCATTGTTGGTGTAATTGCAAGCTGGTACAACCATTCTGGAAATCAATCTCATGGTTCATCGGAAAATTGGAAATACTTCTCACTGAAGACCCAGCTATAATACCAAGAATGCATGCTCCATTATGTTCATAACAGCCTTATTTATAGTAGGCAGAAGCTGCAATGAACCCAGATGTTCTTCAACAGATGGATACAGAAACTGTGGTACACTTACACAATGGAGTACTACTCAGCTATTAAAAACAATGAAATCATGAAATTCTTAGGCAAATGGATGGAACTAGAAAACAGCATCCTGAGTGAGGTAACCCAGTCACAAAAGAACACACATGGTATGCACTTACTGATAAGTGTGTATTAGTCAAAGTGCTCAAAATACCTAAGATACAATTCACAAAATTCACAGGACATATGAAGCTCAAGAAGGAAGACTAAAATGTGGATGCTTCAGCCCTTCTTAGAAGGGGGACAAAATAGTCAAGAGAGGTAGAGATTGTGAATGAATTAGGAGGAAGTTGTAGGGGTTGATGAAAAATGGAGGGCAGTAATAGGCATGAGAGGAGACGGGATATACAAAGAGGGTCAGGAATTTGAACAGGGGTATGTAGCAATGGCAGATGGGAACTGGCAGTAGCCACCAACAAGTCCCAGATGCCACAAAACAAGAGGCTCCCATTACTCAACAGGAATGAGATTAGATGAACTGTCCAACAAAGGTGTGAGAAAGGCTGTATAGACCATATCCAGATACTAGGCAAGTCCCCTGTTTGGGACATGGAGCCACCCACTGACTTCCGAATTACTAACCCAGAAAAGTTCCTGTCTAAAGGAAATATGGGCACACATGTTAGGGTAGAAACTGAAGGAAAGGCCAACCAGAAACTGCCCCACCTGGGGATATATCGCATATACAGATACCAAACCCAGACTCTATTGCTGATGCCAAAAGTGCTTGCTGACAAAAACCTTTTATATCCACCTCACAAAAGGCTCTGCCAGAGTCTGACAAATACAGAGGTGGATGCTTGCAGTCAACCATTGGACTCAGCATGGGGTCTCCAATGTAGGAGTTAGAGAAAGGACTGAAGGAGTTGAAGGGGTTTGCAACCCAATAGGAAGAACAACAATATCAACCAACTAGACCTCCAGGAGCTCCCTGGAACTAAACTACCAACCCAAGAGTACACATGGAGGGATCTATTAATCCAACCACATATGTAGATTATGGAATTGTCTGGCATCAATAGGAGAAGCCCTTGATCCTATGAAGGCTCAATTCCTCAGTATAGGGGAATGCCAGGGTGGTAACCTGGGAGTGGGTTGGTGGGAGAGGGAGCAACCTCATAGAAGCAGGTGAAAGAGGCATGGGATGGGACGTTCTGGAGGAAAAACCTGGAAAGGGGATCTCATTTGAAATGTAAATACATAAAATATCCAATAAAAAAGAATTCAAGAAGTTAGATTCCAGTGAACCAAAGAACCCTATTAAAAAGGGGGTACAGAGCTAAACCAGGAATTCTCAATTGAGGAATATCAAATGGCTGAGAAGAACCTAAAGAAATGTTCATCATTCTTTCTTGGGCCTTATTTGGCAAGGTACTGAGGCCTAGTGAGGGAGCCTGAGCCTTTGCTCAAGTTTTGAGATCTGTCTCAATTACTTCCATACTGGGGTGACTCAGCATGACCTGCCAAGCTACTGCTGATATGGAATAACTTTATTCACCCTGTCCATCACCCCATACCCTCTGTCACCTTTCCCTGCCCCCTATGTTATCTCACCCCACCAGAAATCCCACACCTTCTTCTCCAATCCTATATAAATAAGACACTGATACAATAAAATGAGTTCCTGCTTTGACAGACTCCTGGCTCAGCTCAGGGTGGTTATTCTTCAGATGGCAGGAGATTTGAGCCTCAACACTTACCATTCTATGTCAGCCTCAGAGAGACTCTCAGCTGGACCTCGTTCTCTCCTCTGAGCCTAGACCTGTTGGCAGAGAACAGGCAATTCTTCATCATCAGGGAAATGCAAATAAAAAGTGCCCTGAGAGTCCACCTCATACCAATCAAAATGGTTAAAGATAAAAAACTCAGGCAACACTTTGGAAATCATTGTTGTGGTTCCTCCAAAATAATAATAATATGAAAATAGCTCTACCTGAAGACCCAGCTGATGCTCCAACATATCATGGGCACATGTTCATGTGTCCATGTTCTACTATGTTTAAAGCAGCCTTATAAGCTAAAAAAAGGATTTGTATACAGAAATTGTGGTACAATGGTGTACCACAGTTAAAACAATGACTTCATGAAATTTTCAGACAAATGGGTGGAACTAGAAAATATCATCCCGACGTAACTCATTCACATAAAAACCCACAAGGTATGTACTAACTAATAAATGACTTGTAGGCCCAAAGTTCAGAATACCAGTGATACAACCCACATACCATATGCAGCTTAAAAAGAAGAAAGACTAATGTATAGGTGCGTCAATACTACATAGAATGGAGAACAAAATAATAAAAGGAGCTAGAAGGACGGAGGAACAAAGGAGGGAGAGAGGGGGAAGATGGAAAGGGGGGGGGCAAGAGCAGGTAAATGAAGGAACAGTAGGGAAGTACAGAAGATCAGGAAATTGAATAGGAACATGTAGTAGAGGGACATGGGGAACTGGGGTAGCAAACAAAACTCCCAGATTCCAGGGAAGCAAAAGATTCCCAGGAAACAATGTTAACGACTTTAGGTGAAATACTCAAAAAATGGAGATACAACCTGTACAGACTACCTCCAGTAGACCGGCCCA
Source organism: Apodemus sylvaticus (assembly GCF_947179515.1). Taxonomy (NCBI): domain Eukaryota; kingdom Metazoa; phylum Chordata; class Mammalia; order Rodentia; family Muridae; genus Apodemus; species Apodemus sylvaticus. The sequence goes on along the minus strand of NC_067476.1, from coordinate 133,011,610 downwards.
GACCAAGTTGAGGAATGGGGCCCCCTAAACATCTCAAAATTTTAAACCTAGAAATGTTCCTATCCAAAGGAAAAACAGGGGCAACAAATGGAACAGAGACCAAAGGATAGGCCCTTCAGAGTCTGCCTCACCTAGGTATACATCTCATTTGCAGACACCAAACCAACAAACAATTACTGATACCAAGAATTACTTGCTGATCAGAGCCTGATGTGGCTGCTTCCTGAGAGTTTACCAGCACCTGACTAATACAGACAGATATACTTACAACTATCTATTGGACTGAGCCCAGAGATCCCAATGGAAGAGGTAATGGAAGGACAGAAGAAGCTGCATGGGATTGCAAACCCATAAGAAGAACAATATCAACTAACTGTTCTCCCAGAGCTCCCAGCAACTCTACCACAAACCAAAGAGTATACACTGAGGGAACTAGGACTCTAGAAATATCTGTAGTAGTAGATGTCTTGTATGACATCAGTGGGAAGGGAGGTAGGCTTGAGGATCTTATGTAGGGGTATAATAGAAGGATGAGGCTGGAGTGGATGAATGGGTTGTGGATCACACTCATAGTGGCACAGGGGAGGGAAATGAGGAGTGCTGGGATCGGAGGCTAGTGGAGGGGAAATTGTTAAGGGGATTATCATCTGAAATGTAAATGAATAAAATGATTAATAAAATATATGTAGACAGTTAATATTTACCCATAGTCACTGAGTATTCCAAATTACAGATCTAGTTTAGTACTCCAGGTTTTGTATTGATGTTGAGAATATTTTAATATTGGTATTTAATAAGAGCATTAGTTCTCTATTATTCATCTTAGGTAAAGTTCACATGATTATTCTTTAAATCTGGTTATGAATAAAGATTTATTTTATTTTTTTCATTTTAAATTAAAATTTTAATTTTTACAATCTTATTTGCTCCAAACATTTCTCCATCACATGACATTCAAAACAGACTCCTGCCTATTGCCACTGGGACATTTGAGTAAGGTCTGCATGGCCTGAAACTATGAGCCAAAAGTAAGTCTTCTTTGAAATGTTTAAAAATCTTAAGTCCTGCCTAGAAGACATAATTTGGCACATGATTTCCTATCTTCACACTCTTTCATTCTTTTTCCTCCCACTTCTATTATGTGGTTACCATAAATGATCTGACAAGAATAAATACCCATACATCATTTATTCTCAGTGCCTTGACTTCTTATATGTTTGCTACCATTCATTGTTTTCACCCCACCAGCTAAGACTTCAGTGTTAATTATGTTTCACATGCACAGCTACACCTAATGAACTCTGGAAGCTTTCTTTCAGGGAACCCAATATTACCTTCCTCTGGGCCTCACTATGCTACACCATGATAATACTAATGTCATGTCACAATACTGTCACTTATGGAACTTTAATGCCAGCAAATATAGACTATGTTTCATACTTCTGTTATCATGTCTCAGTGGAACATTGATCCCTAGGACCTAAACTGTAATATCTGCTGTGTATTTTGGTTATGACTCAACAGACATAATTCCCTGTTGTTTGACATGAGAACTTCTGAAATGACATTATCAATTCTGTTCTTTTACTTTTAAACAAATGAATACTTTCTTTATTGAAGTCTTGATTAGGTGCAGTCTTCTCAGAGAAGGTTTAATTTGGTCCAAATATTAAGTCTGAATTTGCTTTTTTGTGCTTAAGTCTCATCTGCAATTATATGATTTCGAGATGCTGATGTCTTAGGGTCAAGGATCTCTGGAAAGCATTTTGCTCCATGGAACGGTTAGAATAGTGACCTTATAGGGATGATTTGTGCTTCCAAGATGAACCATTAAGCTCTCTTCATGAAACTATGGACTTTATTGCACTGTTCAAAACTCTGACACATATCTTCCAAAGACAACATTGAAAAAATGACTCTACGTTTATGACTCATGAATATCAGTCCAAACATTCTCTTTACATTTTCCACAGTTCTTCCTGGGTTTAATCCCCACGTTTCTGAGACAATAAACAGGTAATATGACCTGGTAACACATGGCATCAGGAAGGCCAGAAGAGATATTTTCTGAAATTTTTATACTGAATATATACTAGTGCATTGTATCCATTCTGAAATAAATACATATTTTAATACTATACATTTTATATTGCCATCAATTATGTTAATTTTTAATATTAGAACTTAATGGCAGCAATGCTGTCTGTGGCTCATTTTGGAGATAAAGTCCTAATGCTTCTCAATAAGTTCTGAGTTTACAAAAATATAGATGTACTGTGACTCACACATTTTTATATCTCTTTCTCAAATTATTGTCTAAAATTGATAGATAGATAGGGAAGCTTATAACAGAGAAATATTCCAACTCTATCTACATGTTCAGGGCTTCATGGAGAAAACTTATTTTACTGTTTCTAACATTGTTGTTATTTAATCACAATTAGGAATTACTTGATGTAGAAAAATTCTTTGTCTTGTTAATCCTCACCCTGAACAGATTTTCAGGCTGTAGATTACCAAGCCAATGTTCTTGACTCTTGATGAGGATATATTTGTGGGCATATCTCATGAAAATCTCCACTGGGTAGCCACAGGTTTCTGATTTTAACGCATGACTGTACAGAAAAAAAATTCTACATTATTTTCATTCATCACCCTGTAACCTTGTATCAGGAGTTTCCCCTGTCTACAGACCCAGTGGCATTGATTAGTGAAGCACAGCAATGGACAAACTTTGTATCCAAAGGTAATAACATTTTAGAAGTTTCCTTTGTAATTTTAAACTGTTACTTTAGAATCCAAACACTGTACTCAATGACAAGGGAAGAGAAGTTAATGTAGAGAAGATTCAGAACCCATAAGAAAGCCAAATCTAACCTATCTGCCAATACCCAACTTAGCCTTCAAATTAAGCTATGAAAGCTGTTGCAGTGTATATTGTTAGTATGTCCTGTGTCCTATAGAATCTTAGTGGGAATTCTGAAAGAAATACAAGACCAAGACATACAACTTTCTTTAGCTCCCTTTTCTCCAAATGCATGGGCAAAGCAGGTAATCAAGGTTGGTATACTTGTTAATACTTATAGTACCTTTATTGTATTATCATCCACCATATTATTTATTGTCAAGTTCATATTGCTCTCTTCTTTAACAGAATGGTGAATTCTGAACTTTATTCATTGGTTGGTAATTCTGTATTCTATTGTGATGTCCATTGCACAGAGGGGTTTCTCTATATTATATAATAAATACTCATAGTGTATCCTGAATTTACTCTTGAGATCTGTGTGTACATGAACAGCAACAACAATAATGCAAAGATGAGAACGAGTGCTTTCAACTTATTTATTCAGGACTTGTGTACAAGAAACTTTCTCAAATTTAGTTTCAAGCATTAGTTCTTTTGATGATGACTAGTGTTCCAGTTGCTCATGTTCTTATTTAGTTACTATTGCTAAGGTTCACTGTAACTGCCCACTGTTAGTATTCTGTCTAAGCTCCACCCCACACTAACCTGGCAACATCCAAGTATGCCCCACCCCATAGACCTGGCCCACTATAAAAGGGGCTACTTCTGCCCCCCTCTCTCATTGCTCTCTCTTAACACACTCTCACCTCTCTGCCCCTCTTGGGCTCTCCTCCCCTCGCTCCTCTCTCTACGTGGTCCAGGCCAGCCTCCTCTTATCTACTCTCTACTCTTTTCTCTCTCTCTCTCTCTCTCTCTCTCTCTCTCTCTCCCTTTTTCTACCTCATCTATACCATTAACTCCCATCCTCTGCCCAGAATAAACTCTATTCTATATCATGTCTGTGTTCGTGTGGTCCCTCAAGGAAAGAGGTTTCTGGGCATGGGCCCACCTAGGCATCCCCTTCCCCCACACCACCGTGCCACACTCGCTAAACCCCACTCTCTGTTTTATGCCCCCTTCATTGAACAAACCCATCAATGGTGCATTGGCCAGGAATGAGAAACACTGCGGGTATGCATACAAGTTTTGCCATTTAAGCCACAGCGTTGCTTGCTTGTTAGCCCTGGACTGTAAGCTAACCACCCCCCATTGGTCAGAGTGACAATTTATATAGGCCTAGGGTAATTTCGAGCTACCACTGCATTGGACAGGAATATGTAATTTTCCCCTTTTCCCTTCTCTGCAAACTACTAATTAGCTGCATTTGCCTAAACTGTTCTTACTCCCTCTCCTAGCTCTCCTAGCCCCCGGAACAAATGGTCTATCTTTGTGCTGCTACAACAACAGGGTGTGCATATATATTCATGGGCATCTCTCTCTTTAAGTTGAGAAAGTTTTCTTCCATAATTTTATTGAAGATATTTGCTGGCCCTTTAAGTTGTAAATCTTCACTCTCATCATACGTATAATCCTTAGGTTTGGTCTTTTCATTGTGTCCTGGATTTCCTGGATGTTCTGGGATACAAGCTTTTTTTTGCATTTTGCATTTTCTTTAACTGTTGAGTCAATGGTTTCTATGGTATCTTCGGCATCTGAGATTCTTTCTTCCATCTCTTGTATTCTGTTGTTGGTATTTTCATCTATGGCCCCTGATTTCTTCTCAAGGTTTTCTATCTCCAAAGTTGTCTCCCTTTGTGATTTCTTAGTTGTTTCTACTTCTGATTTTAGATCCTGGATGGTTTTGCTTAACTCCTTTACTTGCTTATTTGTGTTTTCCTGTAACTCTTTAAGAGACTTTTGTGTTTCCTCTTTCAAGACTTCTGCTGTTTGACTTACTTTCTCCTGCATTTCTTTAAGTTTGTGTGTGTGTGTGTGTGTGTGTGTGTGTGTGTGTTTCTTCTTTATTGGCTTCTATCTCTTGAGCCTTATTCTCCTTATTCTCCTTAAAAAATGCTCAACTTCACTAGTCATTAGGGAAATGCAAATCAAAACAACCCTGAGATTTCACCTTACACCAGTCAGAATGGCTAAGATTAAAAACTCAGGAGACAACAGATGTTGGCGAGGATGTGGAGAAAGAGGAACACTCCTCCACTGCTGGTGGGGTTGCAAATTAGTACAAGCACTCTGGAAATCAGTCTGGCAGTCCCTCAGAAAGCTGGGCATGTCACTTCTGAAAGATCCTGCTATACCACTCCTGGGCATATACCCTGAGGATTCCCCAGCATGTAATAAGGATACATGTTCCACTATGTTCATAGCAACCCTATTTATAATAGCCAGAAGCTGAACACAGGTATCTCTCAACAGAAGAATGGATGCAAAAAAATGTGGTATATCTACACAATGGAGTACTATTCAGCCATTAGAAACAATGAATTCATGAAATTCTTAGGCAAATGAATGGAGCTGGAGAACGTCATACTAAGTGAGGTAACCCAGTCTCAAAAGATCAATCATAGTATGCACTCACTAATAAGTGGATATTAGCTTCGAAAACTGGAATATGCAAAACATAATCCACACTTCAAATGAGGTACAAGAAGAACCGAGGAGTGGCCCCTAGTTCTGGAAAGACCCAGTGTAGCAGTATAAGACAAAAACAGAACACGGAAGTGGGAAAGGATGGGTGGGAGAACAGAGGGAGGGAAGGGGGCTTATGTGACTTTCGGGGAGTGGGGAACCAGAAAAGGGGAAATCATTTGAAATGTAAATAAAAAATATATCGAATAAAATTTAAAACAAAAAAAAAACAAAAAAAAAAGGAAAAAACAGGGTGTGCATGACTGCTGCTGTGCAAAACAAAGAGTTCTGCCACACAGCCACTATTGCTGGTGCTTCAGCCATGAGCCTCTGCTGCCATTCCAGCCATGGTGCCCTGCACTGGTGCTAGGATACAAAGCAAACTACTTGGGTACTTTTTTTTCCCACCCACTTGGCACTACTAGCCCATTCACATCAGTGCCATTGCTAGGATAGGAAACAAGTTACTTGGATACTTCCTTTTCCCAGCCAGTGCAGGCCAGAAGCCCCACCCTGCACCTGCACAGTCATAAAATCTTCCCACACACACACACAACTTTTCCCGCTGACAAACCATTCTGCCCTATAGCCACTACAGCTCACACAACCGCGAGTCACAGCAGCAATCACCACAGCTGTGGTCTCTCCAGGAGGGTCTCAGCATGTCCCCACCATCTCAGTCCTGCTCCGCAGGCCACAGTGCAGGTGTCTTGTGCTGTTGCCCACCAGAGCTGGGCTGAGTCCCACGCACAGCTCAGCTCCTCTATGGCTGCCCATAATACTAAACATTGCAGTGGCCCTCAGAGCTGTGCTGCTTCTACTCCTGTGGGCTGGATAGTGATGTCTGGTTCTTTGCCAAAATAAGTCAGTGCCTGCATCCTTCCAAGTATAATCATCTGGGCTACTGCCTCATAATATGGCAAGATATTATGTTTATGTGACACCCTTGAGTGAATCCCCATAAGAGGAAACTTTTGACATAATAATCCTGTAGGTGTATAAGTCATATTAAAAAATCAACAGATGTAAAGGGAAAGAATAATCTTTATAGGTAACAAATTGGTTTTCAATAGCTCTTTCTACTTGCTATAAGGCTAGCAGCCCTTCTCAGGTTAAAGATCTAGGGGACATAGGATCAGTACTCCCCTTTAGAATATCAAATAAAGGTCATAATTCTACTGTAGTAAGCTTTAAATAGGGAAGAAGCCAATTAATATCACCTATCAACTTTTGAAAATTAGTTAAAGGTTATAAACTGTCCCTGAGAATAATTATCTTCTGGGGGAAAAAACAGCTTGATCTGTAAGTAGGAAACCCAAATAATTATAAGAATCCTGAGTTTGGGGAGAAGAGCAGCGGCAGTGGCGGCAGCAGCAGCAGCGACGGCTGGTCCAGAGGAAGGGCCATCAGCAGTAGAACCAAGCGGACAGGGTCCAGGCAGACCCTGCGCCCACAACCACTGGCCATCGCTGGCCAGCCAGGCTGCGAGCAGCGGAGGATTTACGGTGCCTTTCACCACACAGAAGCCACTTCAGAACTCTGCCTCCGCCAGTTAGATACGAGGCCTCCATATTGGTTCTCGGTCGCCAGAGAAATCAGACTGAGGTACGCAAATATAACCCGAGACCAACATCGCGGGGGTCTAAGCCCGACGGGCGTTGGCCTGCACCCAGGCCCTGGGCTGATTGGGGAGGGGCCACCAGGGTGCAAACCCGGCCAGGAGGTTCCCCCCCTCCCCCCGCCGGCGCATGTGCACCACCGCCATTTTGCCTAAGGGAAGCCAGAGAGACCTAACAGGCAAAACCAAACCGGCTAACAGGCATAGCCCGAGGTGGACATAGCAGGGGTCTCAGACGGTCAGGACTGCCCCCAGGTCCTGGGTTGCTCGGTGGGCCATCTGTGTGCCGACCCAGCCAGGAGCTTGTTTGCCCATGATGAGATGATGAATGCTTTATTTCCACATGACTGTGAGGAAATGCAAAGTCATCTTTTGATATTTGCAATCTTGTAGTCTGTAAATTATAGTTAGAATTGAATTGATGCAGGTTTTTAAATATATTCCTCATTATAGGCAATTTTTCAGCCTCTGCTATATCTAGTGAAGCCTTTTGATCTTCCATAAGGGATTAATTTAGGGTTAATTTTTTCACATCTGTGGGTATCCATGTTTATGATTTTAAGACATCAATGTCTCTACTATGTCCAGTAGGAAGCATTCCATAATGAATATAATCCATAACTTCATATGTAGACCACAAAACTTCTGCTCCACAACTAGTTCTCATGAATGTCATCTTTGGTATTTGAAGACAAGAAAGTTAAAACCAGTAAGGTAGAAGGTAGTAAAGGTTTAGGAATGTTTCTATAGCTTCAAAGCTTTACTTTACAACCAAGTTTCTATGCTCTGAGATAACACAGAAGAGCAGAGGGAAGTATATGTTTTGATGAACCAGACCCCAGGAGAGCATTCTGTTTACCTGTACACAGAAACATGCTTCTGTGGATGACATAAGAATAATTACAATGGGTGGTCTTAAGTTTGTTTATAGATTCAGACAACCATTTCTTTTGGCAACCTAGAACAATGAAAGATATTTTCTATAACTCCTGAATATACAAATTTAAGTAAAATATAGATGATAGCCAGTGCATGCTCACCAGGTATGGAGGGGACCATTCTAGAGGGTCCCCTCAACCTCCTACCTACTGAGGTTGCCTGTTTCCATACTTTCTGCTGGCCCTCAGAGCTTCAGTCCTTTTTCCCAACCCAATACCAGATCATGTTTCTCTCTCCCACTTGATGTACACTTTCCTCCAAGGTCCCTCTTTACCTCCCTCCTTCTGGTTGATTTCTTCTCCTAAAGGTCAGATGCATCCTATCACGATGAGCTCCCATTTTCCTACAGTTTTAAAGGGAGATTGTTACATTGCCGTTGATAGAGAAGCATCTATTCTGACAACAGATAAATGAAAATGCCAATATTGCCTGCCAGTATTTCTGAATATATTTAATTGTATCCAGATATCATACCATCTTATTTGAATGCATTGGTCATTCCCCTGGCATTTAAAGGACTGACTCATCAATAAATATTGCAGATGCACCAGGATTAAGGTGTGTGTGTGTGTGTGTGTGTGTGTGTGTGTGTGCGTGTTTCCCTTGTTTTACATAGAATGGACTTTCTTATTTCCTGTGTTTTCTTGGATCTCTGCATCAGGGAATAAAAAGTCCTTTCAAAATGCCCATGGGAGGAGATCAAGAGACAAAGTGTGGAGCAGAGACTGAAGAAAAGGCCATACAAAGACTGCCCCACCTGGAGATCCATCACATATAGAGTTGCCACACCCAGACACTATTGTGGATGTCAACAAGTGCGTGCTGACAGGAGCCTCATACAGTTCTCTCCTGAGAGGCTCTGCAAGTGCTTGAAAAATACAAACATGAATACTCTCAACCAACCATTGGACTTAGTACAGTGTCCCCAATGGAGGAGCTAGAGAAAAGACCCAAGATGTTGAAGGGGTTTGCAGCTCCTTAGGAGGAGCAACAATATGAACCAACCGGTACCCCCAGAGTTCCCAGGGGCTAAACCACCAACCAAAGTGTACATGTGGAGGGACCCATGACTCCAGCCACATATGTAGCAGAGGATGGACTTGTAGGGCATCAATGAGAGGAGAGGCCCTTGTTCCTGTTAAGTCTCATTGCCCCAGTGTAGTTGAGTGCCAAGACAGGGAAGCAGGAATGGGTGGACTAGTAAACTGGGGTAGGGGAGATAGGATAGGGGGTTTTCTGAGGTGAAAGGAGGTAAGGAGATAACATTTGAAATGTAAATAAAGATAATATCTAATAAAATAATTAATTAGTTAGTATTGGTGTATTGATTGCATGTATTTCCATTAAGAAAGAAAGGAAGGAAGGAAGGAAGGAAGGAAGGAAGGAAGGAAGGAAGGAAGGAAGGAAGGAAGGAAGGAAGGACTTTCTAGAATTAACTGAATATGAAAACACAACATAGGGAGCTGCGGAAGGAGAGAAGACCCGCAGCTATATTTGCTGCCTGCTGGGACAGAAAAGGATCACTAGGTACTGTATCACCCTGAGCTTTAGATTTCTGGTGATGCAAACCGCCAGGGGTCTGCCTGAACTCAGGAACTAAGCACATAGGCAGGTTTGTCTGCCAGCCTGCCTGGCTTAGGGCCAGTGTCCTGCGCAGGGAGCTTTGGAAGGAGAGAAGACCCACTGCCATATTTGCTGCCTGCCGGGACAGAAAAAGATCACTAGGTACTGTATCAACCTGAGCTTTAGATTTCTGGTGGTGCAAACCACCAGGGGTCTTCCTGTACTCAGGAACTGAGCACATAGGTGGTTCATCTGCAAGCCAGTCCATCACAGGACCTGTGTCCTATGTGAGAATCAACAGAGGGAGTGACCCCCACCACAACATCTTCGCTCCATAATAGAGCAGACAGAGAACACCTTGTTGACCTTGACAACCTAAGTATAACATTGCTTGAAGCAAGACTGAGAAGGGCTCCAAAGGTACAAAAGAGGAAGGCAGCATATCAGTAATCTGTGCCAGAAGAAACCCAGTCATCCTGTGCTGTAGAGATAACCTTAAAGATCCACAGTAGGTTGAAGGACCAGCCAGTGACAATAAGACCATCTAACACCTGGGAGAACTAGATGGCTAAAGGCAAACGTAGGAACATTACTAACAGAAACCAAGGCATTATGGCAGCATCTGAACCCAATTGTCTAACATTAGCAAGTCCTGGATATGCCAACACACCAGAAAAACAAGATTTGGTTAAAATCCCTGGTCATGATGCTGGTACAGGAATACATGAAGGACATACTTAAAGAAATTCAGGAGAAAATGAATCAAAAATTAGAAGCCCTTACAAGGGAAACACAAAAATCATTGAAATTCAGGAGAATATAAAAGCCAATAAGGAGGAAATGCAAAAATCACTTAAAGAAATACAGGAGAACTTTAATCAACAGGCAGAAGTCATGAAAGAGGAAACACAAAAATCTCTTAAAGAATTAGAGGAAAACACAAACAAGACCCTAACCCTAACCCTAACCCTAACCCTAACCCTAACCCTAACCCTAACTGAGCAAAAACTTCCAGGATATAAAAACAGAAGTACAAACAACTAAGAAAGCACAAAGGGAGACAACTTTGGAGATAGAAAACCTTGAAAAAAAAATCAGGGAACATAGACGCAAATATCAACAACAGAATACAAGAGATGGAAGAAAGAATCTCAGATGCATAAGATACCATAGAATCCATGGACTAAACAGTTAAAGAAAATACAAAATGCAAAAAAGATTGTAACCCAAAACATCCAGGATATCCAGGACACAATGAGAAAGCCAAATCTAAGGATTATAGGCATTGATTAGAGTGAAGATTTAAAACTGAAAGGGCCAGCAAATATCTTCAACAAAATTATGGAAGAAAACTTCCCTAACCTAAAGAGAGAGATGCCCATGAATATACAAGAAGCCTACAGAACTCCAAACAGACTGGACCAGAACAGAAATACCTCCCGTCACATAATAATCAAAACCCCAAATGTACTAAATAAAGAAAGAATACTTAGGCTAGTAAGAGAAAACAGGCAAGTAATATATAAAGGAATACCTATCAGAATTACACCAGATTTCTCACCAGAGACCATGAAAGCTAGAAGATCCTGGGCGGAGCTCATGCAGACTCTAAGGAACACAAATGCCAGCCGAGACTACTATACCCAGCGAAACTCTCAATTACTATAGATGGAGAAACCAAGATATTCCATGACAAAACCAAATTTACACAATATCTTTCTACAAACCCAGCCCTACAAAGGATAATAGGGGGAAAACACCATTACAACGTGCAAAACTGTACCCTGAAAAGACCAGGATATTAAGCTTCTTTCATCAAACCCAAAGAAGATAACCACACACGTATAAAATTAAAATAAAAAACGATAGGAAGCAATAACCACTGCTCCTTGATATCTCTTAACATCAATGGTCTCAATTCTCCAATAAAAAGACATAGGCTAACAGACTGGTTACATAAACAGGACCCTACATTTTGCTGCATACAGGAAACACACCTCAGCATCAAAGACAAAAACTATCTTAGAGTAAAAGGCTGGAAGACAATTCTACAAGCAAATGGTCCCAGGAAACAAGCCGGAGTTGCCATTCTAATTTCAGATAAAATTGACTTTCAACCTAATGTCATCAAAAGAGACATAAAGGTCACTACTTGCTGGTCAAAGGAAAAATCCAACAAGAAGAACTCTCAATCCTGAACATCTATGCCCCAAATATAAGGGTGCCCTCATTCATAAAAGAAACTTTACTAAAGCTCAAAATACACATTGCACCTAACACAATAATTGTGGGTGACTTCAACACTCCACTCTCACCAGTGGACCAATCAGGAAAACAGAAACTAAACAGGGAGACAGTGAAACTATTTGAAGCTTGGAACCAATTGGAGTTAACATATATATATATATATATATATATATATATATATATATATATATATATATATATATATATATATATATAACTTTTCATCCCAAAGCAAAAGGATATACCTTTTTCTCAGCACCTCATGGTACCTTCTCCAAAACAGATCATAGATCATATAGTTGGTCACAAGACAGACCTCAACAAATATAAGAAGATTGAAATAATCCCATGCCTCCTATCAGATCACTATGGAGTGAAAGTGATCTTTAGTAACAATAAAAACAACAGAAAGCCCACATACACATGGAAACTGAACAATACTCTACTCAATGATACAGAAACTAAACAGAGACACATTGAAACTAAATGAAGTTATGGACCAAATGCATGGAAACAAAAAGAACCATACAAAGAATAAACAAAATCAGGAGCTGGATCTTTGAGAAAATCAACAAGATAGATAAACCTTTAGCCACACTAACCAGAGGGCACAGAGGCACTACCCAAATTAATAAAATCAGAAATGAAAACAGAGACATAACAACAGAAACTGTGGAAATTCAAGAAGTCATCTCAGATCCTACTACAAGAGCTTATACTCAAAAAATTTTGAAAATCTAGATAAAATGGTCAGCTCTCTAGATACATACCAGGTGCCAACATTAAAACATGATCAGATAAATCATCTAAATAGTCCCATAAGTCCTTATGAAATAGAAGCAGTCATTAATAGTCTCCCTTCAAAAAGCCCAGGACCAGATGGGCTTAACAGGGAATTCTAATCAGATCTTCAAAAAGAGTTAATAGCAATACTCTTCAAATATTTCCACAAAATAGAAACTCAAGGAACACTACCCAATTAATTCCATGAAGCCACAATAACACTTATACCTAAACCAAACAAAGACCAAACAAGAAAGAACTTCAGACCAATATCCCTCAAGAACATTGATGCAAAAATACTCAACAAAATTCTGGCCAACCGAATCCAAGAATGCATCAAAATTATAATTCACCACGATCAGGTAGGCTTCGTCTCAGGAATGCAGGGATGGTTCAATATACAGAAATTCATCAATGTAATCCACTACATAAACAAACTCAAGGACAAAAACCACATGGTCATTTCATTAGATGCTGAAAAGACTTTTGACAAAATCCAGCATCCCTTCATGATAAAAAGTCTTAGAGAGATCAGGAATCCAAAGCCCATGCCTAAACATAGTGAAAGCAATATACTGCAAACCGGTAGCCAACATCAAATTAAATGGAGAGAAACTTGAAGAAATCCCACTAAATTCGGGGACCAGGAAAGGATGACTACTCTCTCCCTATCTATTCAATATAGTCGTTGATGTCCTAGCCAAAGCAATGAGACAACAAAAGGAGGTCAAAGGTATAAAAATTGCAAAGTAAGAAGTCAAAATATCACTATTTGCAAATGATATGATCATATACTTAAGCGACCCCTAAACGTCCACCAAAGGACTCGTAAAACTGATAAACAACTTCAGCAAAGTGGATGGATATAAAATTAACTCAAAATTCAGTAGTCTTCCTCTACTCAAAGGATAAACAAGCTGAGAAAGAAATTAGAGAAATGACACCTTTCAAAATAGTCCCAAATAATATTTCATACCTTGGTGTGACCCTAACAAAGCAAGTGAAAAATATGTATGACATGAACTTCAAGCCTCTGAAGAAAGAAATCAAAGAAGATCTCAGAAGTTGGAAAGATCTCCCATGCTCATGGATTGGCAGAATCAATATAATAAAAATAGATATCTTGCCTAAAGCAATCTACAGAGTGAATGCAATCCCCGTCAAAATCCCAAATCAATTCTTTGTAGATCTAGAAAGAGCAATTCTCAAATTCATCTGGAATAACAAAAAAACCAGGAGAACAAAAACTATTCTCCAAAACAAAAGATCTCCTGGGGGAATCACCATCCCTGACCTCAAGCCCTTCTACAGAGAAATAGTGATAAAAACTGTTTGATATTGGTATGGAGACAGGCAGGAAGATCAATGGAATAGAATTGAAGACCCAAAAAAGAACATGTACAACCATTTGATATTTGACAAATGAGCTAAAAACATGCAGTGAAAAAAGACAACATTTTATCAAAAGGTGCTGGATCAACTGGAGTTCAGCATGCAGGAAAATGCAAATCAACCCATTCTTATTTCCCTGTACAAACCTCAAGTCAAAGTGGATCAAAGACCTACACATAAAACCAGACACACTAAAGCTTATAGAGGAAAAAGTAGGGAAGAATCTTGAACACATGGTAACAGGGAAAAAGTTCCTGAAGATAACGCCAATGGCTTATGCTCTAAGAACAAAAATCAACAAATGGACCCTAATAAAACCGCAAAGCTTCTCTAGCACAAAAGACATAGTCAATAGAATAAAACGACAACCAACAAATTGGGAAAAGATCTTTACCAATTCTACATCTGATAGAGAGCTAATATCCAATGTGTACAAAGAACTCAAAAAGTTAGTCTCCAGACACTCAAATAACCCTATGAAAAATGGAGTACAGAGCTAAACAGGGAATTCTCAACGGAGGAGACACAAATGGCTCTAAAGCACCTAAAGAAATGTTTAGCATCCGTACTTATCAGGGAGATGCGAATCAAAACAACACTGAGATTTCACTGCACATCGGTCAGAATGTCAGAGATGAAAAACTCAGGGGACAGCAGATGCTTGAGACGATGTGCGGAAAGAGGAACACTTCTCCATTTTTGATGGGATTGCAAGCTGGCAGAGTCACTCTGGAAATCAGTTTGGCAATTCCTCACAAAAGTAGACATAGTACTACCTGAGGACCTAGCTATACCACTCCTGGGCATTTACCCAGAAGATGCTCCTACATGTAATAAGGACACATGCTCCACTATGTTCATAGCTGCCTTATTTATAATAGCCAGAAGCTGGAAAGAACCCAGATATCCTTCAACAGAGGAATGGATACAGAACCTGTGGTATATATACATAATAGAGTACTATTCAGCTATTGAAAACAATGAATTCATGAAAGCCTTAAGTAAATGGATCGAGGTAGAAAGTGTCATCCTGAGTGAGGTAATCCAATTACACTGAGAAGTGGATGTTAGCCCAAAAGCTTAAAATAAACAAGTTACAATTCATAGAGCACACAAGCTCAAGAATAACAATGACTTAAGTTAGGATGTTTTATTTCCTCTTGACCTATGGCATTAATACTATTTTAGTACTAATTTTGAAAGTGAGATAAAGCTCTGGATCTTCATTTTCCAGACATACAGTCCAATAATTGTCTTTGATTTGTGTGCTTTGCTAATTATTTACTGGAGGTAGTGATGCTCTGTGGGGAGGAGAAAAACTCTTTATATGTACATGATGATAAGTTTAGGGTGTATAATTCTTTTCATGTTTCTGACTTTGTTTCTTTTTATCCATAGTTAGGAACTATTTGAAACCCTTTCTTTCACATATTAATCATTGCTGTGGACAGCTTTCAAAGCCCTTGTTTACTTTCTGAAATAATAGAATAACTCTCAAAATACCAACATTTGTATTTATTTCATACCTGTAAATCTATCTTGACTCATGCTTCTCCATTCTGTTGTCATGTATAGATTGAGATCTGACTCCATTGGCCAAAATGATAGTATTATCTCTGTTATTTTGAGATGAATCATTGGGAATATTTCCCTCAGCTTCCTTTGAGAAAGTAAGCCATACAGCTTGATTTCTAAGTTTTGGTTGTCTCCTTTCTTAGACATGCCCATATTACACATGAATGTTTGAACAAATATTCATAAGTCATAAGTTATGAAAGTAGAACAATCCTTTCATTGTTTCTATTGAACATATGGGTTAGAGTTTTGAACTGTGGGATAATAAATGCACAGATTCAGTAAAAAGAACTTAATGGTTAATCCTGGAAGCTGTTTGGAAAAAAAGAATTGTCACTGAATTATGAACAGTGGAAGTCTAGCATTTGTGAAGACTTGCCCTCTGAGTAGTTTCCCATGTTCCAGTACAGAGCATGAGGATTCTTTGGAGCAATTGTTACTTCCTAGGGCATTCTTTCATTAGACATTGCATATGGTACTGTAGACATATTAACTAAACTGCATGTATCCTTTCATACTTTAGTGTTGAATGTCTTTTTCCTTTTCAGTATAGACCTCAAAACTAATTGTGACAAGTGATAAACATGTTATTAGATGAGTGATATTGTTTATGGAAAATTTATGCCAAATACATCAATTCATTACATCTAAAATCAAGTTCATTGAAGTTGTTAATACTCAGAACAAATGGAGCAGTATTTTTTGTCAGAATATAACTGCAGTGGTATCTAAACCATTTCTTATTATTGGCATTTTCCTGGTCTGACATTCAATGAGTCAGGCTTCTAGTGTTCATAATTTGCTGATGGTTCTTGTTTTCTAAAAAGCTTCCAGGATAAAACATTAAGGTGTTCTTCATGAATCTGTGGATTTTCTTATCTCACAGACAAAAGCTCTTACCCATATCTTCCAAAAACAAAATTGAGAAGATAGTTCTACCATTGTGACTCATGAATATCATTCCAAACATTCTCTTTTCATTGTCCAGAATTCTTCCTGGGTCTAACCCCCATGTCTCTGAGATGAAACAGAGGTAATAGGACCTGGAATATAGATATACTTGTGACTCACATAATTTTGTATCTCTTTCTCAACTTATTGTCTACAATTGATAGCTAGGGAAGCTCATAACAGAAAAGTAGTCCAACTCTATCTACATGATCAGAACTTTATGGGGAAATTGTTTTAAATGTTTCTAACTTTGTTGTCATTTAATTACAATTAAGAATTACTTGATGTACAAAGATTGTCTTAATAATCTTTACTCTGGACAGATATTCAGTCTATAGATTACGAAGAAAATGTTCTGACTCTTGATGAGGGAACATTTGTGGGCATATCTCATGAAAATCTCCACTGGTTAGCCACAGGATTCTGATTTTAAGGCAAGAATGTACAGAAAAAACAAATTTTACAATATTTTCATCCATCAACCTGTAACCTTATATCAGGAGTTCACACTGTCTATAAATCTTGTGGCTTTCTGTGACTGCTTTGATTAGTGAAGCCACAAATAACATATCTTGGTATCTTGGTGTGATTTGAACTAAACAAGTGAAAGATCTATACTACAAGAACTTCATGTCTCTGAAGGAGGAAATCAAAGAAGACCTCAGAAAATGGAAAAACCTTCCATGCTCATGGATTGGTAGGATGGAAGACCGAGAAATGAACCAACACACCTATGGTCACTTGATCTTCGACAAAGGAGCTGAAAGCATCCAGTGGAAAAAAGATAGTCTTTTCAACAAATGGTGCTGGTTCAATTGAAGGTCACCATGCAGAAGAATGCGAATCTATCCACTCTTATCTCCTTGTACTAAGCTCAACTCCAAATGGATCAAGGACCTCTACATAAAACCTGACACACTGAAACTAATAGCAAAGAAACTGGGGAAGACCCTCGAGGGCATGGGCACCTACAGCAGCAGCAGCATCTCGTCCAGAGGAAGGGCCATCAGCAGTGGAACCAAGGTGACAGGGTCCAGGCAGGCCCTGTGCCTACTACCACTGACCATTGCTGGCCAGCAGGGATGCAAGCTGCAGCAGATTTACAGGACCTTTCACCGCACAGAAGCCACATCAGAAATCTGCCTACCGCCAGTCAGTTATGAGAGACTCGCCTCCATCTTGGTTTGTGGACGCCAGAGAGATCAGACAGCCTGAGGTATGCAAACATAACCCGAGGCCAACATCACGGGGGTCTAACCCCTATGGGCATTGGCCTGCACCTAGGCCCTGGGATGTTCATGGGGGGGGGGGGGGACGACCGGTGTGCCAACCTGCCCAGGAGGTTATTTGCCTGGCTTTGTGCATGCACTGCCATTTTGGCTACTGGACTCCAGAAAGTGCTAGCAGGCAAAGTCAGCTAACAGTCATAGCCCGAGGCTAACATAGCAAGGTTCTAGGCCAGACAAGCCCTGGTGCTCTGTGGGCAATCTGTGTGCCAACCTGGCCAGCAGGGTGTTAGCCCAGCAGACTCTCCCAGCACTTTCTGGGAGCCCGCGTACGCTTGCTATCCTGGCCACCTGACAGAACCAGTTAACACTCATAGCCCAAGGGGAACTTTGTGCATTGGTCTGACAGGCTTTTGCTAGACTCAGGGCCTCAGCAGCTAGCCTTGTGTGCACCAACCCGGTTGGGAGATAGACTGCCCAGCAGAGTGATCATCACTCGGAAAAGGTCCTGCAGCATAGACCATCAGCACTTCCTGAGAGAGCAAACAGGTACCAACTGGTTCACAGACACATTCTGGGACAAGGCACACTAGGGCTCCAAGAGTACCCAAGAGGAGGACAGCACATCAGCAATCTGTAACAGGGGAAACCCGGCCACCCAGTGTTGCAGAAATATCCCTAGAGCCACACAGGACACTCAAACACCAGCCAGAGACAAGACCAACTAACTCCAGAGAATAAGACAGCAAAGGAAAAATGCAGGAACACTACTAACAGAAATCTAGGCAATATGGCAGAGTCTGAACCAAACTCTCCAACATCAGCAAGTCCTGGTTATGCCAACACACCAGAGAAACAAGATTTGGATTGAAAATCACTGGCCATGATGATGCTAGAAGAACACAAAAGGGACATAAATGAATCTCTTAAAGAAATATAGGGGAACATGAATAAACTAGAACCCTGTATAATGGAAACACAAAAATCATTTAAAGAAATTCAGGAGAATAAGGCTCAAGAGATAGAAGCCAATAAAGAAGACACACACACACACACACACACACACACACACACATACACACACAAACTTAAAGAAATGCTGGAGAAATTGAGTCAACAGGCAGAAGTCATGAAAGAGGAAACACCAAAATCTCTTAAAGAATTAAATGAAAACACAAACAAACAAATGAAGGAACTGAGAAAAACCATCCTGGACCTAAAAACAGAAGTAGAAACAACTAAAGAAGTCACAAAAGGAGACATCTTTGGAGATAGAAAACCTTGAGAAGAAATCAGGGTCCATAGATGCAAATATCAACAACAGAATACAAGAAATGAAAGAAGGAATCTCAGATGCCTAAGATACCATAGAAACCATTGACTCAACAGTCAAGGAAAATGCAAAATGCAAAAAGCTTGTATCCCAGAACATCCAGGAAATCCAGGACACAATGAGAAGACCAAACCTAAGGATTACAGGTATAGATGAGAGTGAAGATTTACAACTGAAAGGGCCAGCAAATATCTTCAACAAAATTATGGAAGAAAACTTTCGCAACTTAAAGAGAGAGATGCCGATGAGTATACAAGAAGCCTACAGAACTCCAAACAGACTGGACGTGAGCAGAAATATCTCCCATCACATAATAATCAAAACCCCAAATGCACTAAACAAAGAAAGAATATTAAAGGCAGTAAGAGAAAAAGGCCAAGTAACATATAAAGGAAGACCTATCAGAATCACACCAGACTTCTCACCAGAGACCATGAAAGCTAGAAAATCCTGGGTAGATATCATGCAGACACAAAGAGAACACAAATGTCAGCCAAGACTAATATACCCAGCAAAACTCTCAATCACCATAGATGGAGAAACCAAGATATTCCATGACAAAACCAAATTTATACAATATCTTTCCACAAACCCAGCACTACAAAGAATAATTGAAGGAAAACTCCAATACAAGGGGGAAAACTACACTCTGGAAAAAGCAAGATAATTACCTTCTTTCAACAAACCCAAAGGAAGATAACCACTCGAATAAAAAATAACATCAAAAATGACGCGAAGTAATAATCACTATTCCTTAATATCTCTTAACATCAATGGACTCAATTCCCCAATAAAAAGACTTAGACTAACAGACTGGATAAGGAAACAGGACCCTACATTTTGCAAAAATCACTGTCAATAAGAAAAAAAGGCAACCAACAAATTGGGAAAAGATCTTTATAACAGATCAACAGATTTAGTGCAATCCCCATCAGAATTCCAGTTAAATTCTTTACCGGGTTAGAAAAAGCAAATCTCAAATTCATCGGGTATAACAAAAAACCCAGGATAGCCAGAAAACTGTTCTCAACAATAAAAGAATTGCTGGGGGAATCACCATCCCTGACCTCAAGTTGCACTGCAGAGCAATAGAGATAAAATAGTCATGGTATTGGTACTGAGACAGAAAAGTAGAACAATGCAGTAAAATTGAAGACCCAGAAATGAACTCACACACCTTGAACAAAGAAGTCAACACCAACCAGTGGAAAAAAGACAGCATTTTTAACAAATGGTCCTGGTTCAACTGTTGGTCAGTAAGTAGAAGAATGCAGATTGATTCATTCTTATCTCCTGGTACAAAGCACAAGTCTAAGTAGATCAAGGACCTCCACATAAAACCAGATACTAACTGATACTAACTGAAACTATCTGAAGAGAAAATAGGGAAGAACCTCAAACACAGGGGCACAGGGGAAATTTTCCTGAACAGAATACCATTGGCGTATGCTCTAAGATCAAGAATTGACAAATGGGACCCCATAAAATTGCAAAGCTTCTGGAAAGCAAAGGACACTGTCAACAGGACAAAACAGCAACCAATAGATTGGGGAATGACCTCTACTAATCCTATATCTGAAAGAGGGCTAAATTTCCAATAAATGCAAAGAACTCAAAAGGTGGACACCAGAGAATCAAATAACACTTAAAAATGGGGAACAGAGGGAAACAAAGGATTCCACTGAGGAATAACAAATGTTCAAGCACCCTTAAATGTTCAACATCCTTAGTCATCAGGGAAATGCAAATCAAAACAACCCTGAGAATCCACCTCAAAGCAGTAAGAATGGCGAAGATCAAATACTCAGGTGACAGCAAATGGTGGAGAGGATGTGGGAAAGAGGAACACTCCTCCATTGTTTGTGGGATTGCAAGCTGGTACAAACACACTACAAATCTGTCTCTTGGTTCCTCATATTTTGGATATAGCACTACATGAGGACCTAGCCATATCACTCTTTGGCATAAATCCCAAAGATGCTCCAACATATAACAAGGATACCTGCTCTATTATGTTCATAGCAGCCTTATTTATAATAGCCAGAAGCTGGAAAGAACGCAGATGTACAACAGATTATGGATACAGAAAATGTGGTACATTTACACAATGGAGTACTACTCAGCTATATGAATTCATGAAATATTTAGGCAAATGGATAGAATTAAAAAATATCATCCTGAGTAAGTTGACTTAGTCACAAATGAACACATGTCATATGCAGGCACTGTTAAGTGGATATTAGACCAAAATCTCTCAATACTGAATATACAATTCAGAGACCACATGAAGCTCATGAAGAAGAAAAGACCAAAGTATAGGTGCTTATGTTCTTCTTAGAAGCAGGAACAAAATGCTCAAAGGAGCAAATATGGAGACAAAGTATGTAGCAGAGACTGAAGGAAAGGCCATCCAGAGACTGCCCCATATACATTCCCATATAGAGTCACCAAATGCAGACACTATTGTAGATACCAAGAAGTACATGATGAGAGGAGATTGATATAGCTGTCTTGGAAGGGACTCTGCAAGAGCCTAACAACTACAGAGGCAGATGCTAGCAGCCAACTATTTAATTGATCGTGGGGGCCCCTATGAAGGAGTTAGAGAAGGAACTAATGGAACTGAAGGGGTTCACAATGCTATCAGAAGAACACCTATATCGACCACCCAGACACTCCCCCCAGAGCTCCCAGGGACTAAACCACCAACCAAGGAGTATACATCGAAGGACCCATAGCAACAGTCACATATATAGCAGAGGATGAACTTGTTGGGCATCAATTGGAGGAGTGGCCCTTTAACCAGTGAAAGCTAGATTCCACAGTGAAGTAGAATTTGATGACAGGGAGGCAGGAGAGGATGGGTGGGTGGGGCAACACCCTCATAGAAGTAGGGGAGTGGGAAACTGGGAAATGGGATAACATTATAAATGTAAATATAGAAAATAACCAATAAAAACAAAAGTAAAAAAAAAATGAAGTTAGATCCCAGATAAACAAATAACGCTATTATAAATGGAGTAAAGAGGTAAACAAATAATTCTCAACTGAGGACTATCAAGTGACTGAGGGTCTCCTTAAGAAATGTTCAACATACTTAGTCATCAGGGCAATGCATATCAGAACAACCCTGAGATTCTACCTCACAACAGTCAGAATGGCTAAGATCAAAAATTCAGGTGACAACAGGTGCTGGGGAGGATGTGGAGAAAGAGGAACACTCCTCCATTGTTGGTGTAACTGCAAGCTGGTACAACCATTCTGGAAATCAATCTCATGGTTCCTTGGAAAATTAGAAATACTTCTAACTGAAGACCTAGCTATGATACCAAGAACACATGCTCTATTATGTTCATAACAGCCTTATTTATAGTAGGCAGAAGCTGGAAGGAACCCAGATGTTCTTCAACAGATGGATACAGAAAATGTGGTACACTTACACAATGGAGTACTACTCAGCTATTAAAAACAATGAATTCATGAAATTCTTAGGCAAATGGATGGAACTAGAAAACAGCATCCTGAGTGAGGTAACCCAGTCACAAAAGAACACACAAGGTATGCATTCACTGATAAGTGGGTATTAGTCCAAGAGCTCAGAATACCTAAGATACAATTCACAAAATTCACAGGACATATGAAGCTCAAGAAGGAAGACTAAAATGTGGATGCTTCAGTCCTTCTTAGAAGGGGGACAAAATACTCAAGAGAGGTAGAGATTGTGAGGGAATTAGGAGGAAGATGTAGGGGATGATGAAAAATGGGGAGCAGGAATAAGCATGAGAGGAGACATGATATATAAAGAGGGTCAGGAATTTGAACAGGGGTGTGTAGCAATGGCAGATGGGAACTGGCAGTAGCCACCAACAAGTCCCAGATGCCACAAAACAAGAGGCTCCCATTACTCAACAGGAATGAGATTAGATGAACTGTCCAACAAAGGTGTGAGAAAGGCTGTATAGACCATATCCAGATGCTAGGCAAGTCCCCTGTTTGGGACATGGGGCCCCTCACTGACCTCCGAATTCCTAACCCAGAAAAGTTCCTGTCTAAAGGAAATATGGGCACACATGTTAGGGCAGAAACTGAAGGAAAGGCCAACCAGAAATTGCCCTACCTGGGGATATATCCCATATACAGGTACCAAACCCAGACTCTATTGCTGATGCCAAAAGTGCTTGTTGACAAAAGCCTGTTATATCCACCTCACAAAAGGCTCTGCCAGAGTCTGACAAATACAGAGGTGGATCCTTGCAGCCAACCATTGGACACAACATGGGGTCTCCACTGTAGGTGTTAGAGAAAGGACTGAAGAAATTGAAGGGGTTTGCAACCCCATAGGAAGAACAACAATACCAACCAACTAGAACTCCCAGAGCTCCCTGGAACTAAACTACCAACCCACGAGTATACTTGGAAGGATCTATTAATCCAACCACATATGTAGAAGATTATGGAATTGTCTGGCATTAATAGGAGGAGAAGCCCTTGGTCCTATGAAGGCTCAATTCCTCAGTATGGGGGAATGCCAGGGTGGTAACTTGGGAGTGGGTCGGTGGGAGAGGGAGCAACCTCATAGAAGCAGGTGAAAGAGGCATGGGATGGGGGGTTCTGGATGGAAACCTGGAAAGGGGATCCCATTTGAAATGTAAATACATAAAATATCCAATAAAAAAGAACTCAAGAAGTTAGATTCCAGTGAACCAAAGAACCCTATTAAAAAAGGGGTACAGAGGTAAACCAGGAATTCTCAATTGAGGAATATCAAATGGCTGAGAAGAACCTAAAGAAATGTTCATCATTCTTTCTTGGGCCTTATTTGGCCAGGTACTGAGGCCTAGTGAGGGAGCCTGAGCCTTTGCTCAAGTTTTTGGATCTGTCTCAATTACTTCCATACTGGGGTGACTCAGCATGACCTGCCAAGATACTGCTGATATGGAATAATTTTATTCACCCTGTCCATCACCCCATACCCTCTGTCACCTTTCCCTGCCCCCTATGTTATCTCACCCCACCAGAAATCCCCCACCTTCTTCTCCAACCCTATCTAAATAAGACACTGATACAATAAAATGAGTTCCTGCTTTGACAGACTCTTGGGTCAGCTCAGGGTGGTTATTCTTCAGATGGCAGGAGATTTGAGCCTCAACAATTACCATTCTATGTCAGCCTCGGAGAGACTCTCAGCTGGACCTCGTCCTCTCCTCTGAGCCTAGACCTCTGGCAGAGAACAGGCAATTCTTAGTCATCAGAGAAATGCAATCCACCTCATACCAATCAAAATGGTTAAAGATAAAAATCTCAGGCAACACTTTGGAAATCATTGTTGTAGTTCCTAAAAAAAATTATAATAATAATATGGAAATAGTTCTACCTGAAGACCCAGCTATACCACTATTTGTTATATACCCAAATGATGCTCCAAAATATCATGGACACATGTTCATGTGTCCATGTTCCACTATGTTTAAAGCAGCCTTATCTATACTATCCAGAAGCTGGAAAAAGGATTTGTATACAGAAAGTGTGGTACAATGGGGGACTACCCAGCCAGTTAAAACAATGACTTCATGAAATTTTCAGGCAAATGGGTGGAACTAAAAAATATTATCCCGAGGTAACTCATGCACATAAAAACCCACAAGGTATGTACTAATAAATGACTTGTATCCCCAAAGTTCAGAATACCAGTGATACAGCCCACATACCATATGCAGCTAAAGAAGAAGAAAGACCAATGTGTAGGTGCTTCAATACTACATAGAATGGAGAACAAAATAATAAAAGGAGCTAGAGGGATGGAGGAACAAAGGAGGGAGAGAGGAGGAGGACATAAATGGGGGGGGGGCAAGAGCAGGTATTTGAAGGAACAGTAGGGAAGTACAGAGGATCAGGTAATTGAAGAGAAACATGTAGCAGAGGGACATGGGGAAGTGGGGTAGCCACTAGAAAATCCCAGACTCCAGGGAAGGAAAAGATTCCCAGGAACCAATGACAATGACTTTAGGTGGAATACTCAAAAAATGGACACACACACTTTACAGACTACCTCCGGTAGACAGGCCCAGGCCAAGTTGAGGAATGGGGCCCCCTAAACATCTCAAAAATTTAAACCTAGAAATGTTCCTATCCAAAGGAAAAACAGGGACAACAAATAGAACAGAGACCAAAGGATAGGCCCTTCAGATTCTGCCTCACCTAGGGATACATCTCATTTGCAGACACCAAACCCACAATTGCTGATACCAAGAATTACTTGCTGATCAGAGCCTGATGTGGCTGCTTCCTGAGAGTTTACCACCACCTTACCAATACAGACAGATACACTTACAACTATCAATTGGACTGAGCCCAGAGGTCCCAATGGAACAGGTCATAGAAGGACAGAAGAAGCTGCATGGGATTGCAACCCCATAAGAAGAACAATATCAACTAACTGTTCTCCCAGTGCTCCCAGCGACTAAACCACAAACCAAAGAGTATACACTGAGGGAACTAGGACTCTAGATATATCTGTAGTAGTGGATGCCTTATCTGACATCAGTGGGAAGGGAGGGAGGCTTGAGGATCTTATGTAGGGGGATAATAGAGGGGTGAGGCTGGAGCAGATGAATGGGTTGAGGATCACACTCATAGTGGCACAGGGGAGGGATATGAGGAGTGTTGGGATCGGAGGCTAGTGGAGGGAAAATTGTTAAGGGGATTATCATCTGAAATGTAAATGAATAAAATGATTAACAAAATATATGTAGACAGTTAATATTTACCCATAGACACTGAGTATTCCAAATTACAGATCTAGTTTAGTACTGCAGGTTTTGTATTGATGTTTAGAATATTTTAATATTGATATTTAATAAGAGCATTAGTTCTCTATTATTCATCTTAGGTAAAGTTCACATGATTATTTTTTAAATCTGATTATAAATAAAGATTTATTTTTTTTATTTTAAAATAAAATTTTAATTTTACCACCTTATTTGCTCCAAACATTTCTCCATCACATGACATTCAAAACAGACTTGTGCCTATTGCCACTGGTATATTTGAGTAATGTCTGCACGACGTTAAACTATGAGCCAAGAGTAAGTCTTCTTTGAAATGTTTAAATATGTTAAGTCCTGCCTAGAAGACATAATTTGGCAGATGATTTCCTATCTTCACACTCTTTCTTTCTTTCTCCTCCCAATTCTATTATGTGGTTAACATAAATAATCTGATAAGAATAAATACCCATATGTCATTTATTCTCAGTGCCTTGACTTCTTATATGTTTCCTACCATTCTTTGTTTCCACCCCACCAGCTAAGACTTCAGGGTTAATTATGTTTCACATGCACAGCTAAACCTAATGAACTCTGGAAACTTTCTTTCAGGGAACCCAATATTACCTTCCTCTGAGCCTCACTATGCTACACCATGATAATACTAATGTCATGTCATGATACTGTCACATATGGAATTTTAATGTCAGCAAAACATAGCCTATGTTTCATAGTTCTGTTATCATGTCTCAGTGGAACATTGATTCCTAGGACCTAAACTGTAATATCTGCTGTGTACTTTGGTTATGACTCAACAGACATAATTCTCTGTTATTTGACATGAGAACCTCTGAAATGACATTATCAATTCCGTTCCCTTACTTTTAAACAAA
The DNA here is from genome assembly GCF_947179515.1 of Apodemus sylvaticus. Classification (NCBI taxonomy): domain Eukaryota; kingdom Metazoa; phylum Chordata; class Mammalia; order Rodentia; family Muridae; genus Apodemus; species Apodemus sylvaticus. Next base: position 132,984,895 of record NC_067476.1, on the reverse strand, counting down.
TGAATACTTTCTCTGTTGAAATCTTGATTAGGTGCAGTCTTCTCAGAGCAGGTTTAATTTGGTCCAAATATTAAGTCTGAATTTGCTTTTTTGTGCTTGAAGTCTCATCTGCAATTATATGATTTCGAGGTGCTGATGTCTTAGTGTCAAGGATCTCTGGAAGGCATTTTGCTCCATGGAACTGTTAGCATTGTGTCCTCATAGGGGTGATTTGTGCTTCCAAGATGAACCATTGAGCTGCTCTTCATGAAACTATGGACTTTATGGCAATGTTCATAATTCTGACCCATATCTTCCAAAGACAACATTGAAAAAATGACTCTATCTTTATGAATATCAGTCCAAACATTCTCTTTACATTGTCCAGAGTTCTTCCTGGGTTTAATCCCCAGGGCTCTGAGACAATATACAGGTAATATGACCTGGTATCACATGGTATCAGGGTGGCCAGAAGAGATATTTTCTGAAATTTTTGTACTGAATATATACTAGTGCATTGTATCCATTCTGAAATAAATACATATTTTAATACTATACATTTTATATTGCCATCAATTACGTTATTTTTTAATATTAGAACTTAATGCCAGCAGTGCTGTCTGTGGCTCATTTTGGAGATAAAGCCCTAATGCTTCTCAATAAGTTCTGAGTTTACAAAAATATAGATGTACTGTGACACACACATTTTTATATCTCTTTCTAAAATTATTGTCTACAATTGATAGATAGGAATGGAAGCTTATAACAGAGAAGTAGTCCAACTCTATCTACATGTTCAGGGCTTCATGGAGAAAACTTATATTACTGTTTCTAACTTTGTTGTTACTTAATCACAATTAAGAATTACTTGATGTAGAAAGATTCTTTGTCTTATTAATCCTTACCCTGGACAGATTTTCAGGCTGTAGATTACCAAGCCAATGTTCTTGACTCTTAATGAGGGTATATTTGTGGGCATATCTCATGAAAATCTCCACTGGGTAGCCATGGGTTTCTGATTTTAAGGCATGACTGTACAGAAAAATAATTCTACATTATTTTCATTCATCATCCTCTAACCTAGTATCAGGAGTTTGCCCTGACTACAAACCTAGTGGCATTGATTAGTGAAGCACAGCAATGGACAAACTTTGTATCCAAAGGTAATAACATTTTAGAAGTTTCCTTTGTAATTTTAAACTGTTACTTTAGAATCCAAACACTGTACTCAATGACAAGGGAAGAGAAGTTAATGTAGAGAAGATTCAGAACCCATAAGAAAGCCAAATCTAACCTATCTGCCAATACCCAACTTAGCCTTCAAATTAAGCTATGAAAGCTGTTGCAGTGTATATTGTTAGTATGTCCTGTGTCCTATAGAATCTTAGTGGGAATTCTGAAAGAAATACAAGACCAAGACATACAACTTTCTTTAGCTCCCTTTTCTCCAAATGCATGGGCAAAGCAGGTAATCAAGGTTGGTATACTTGTTAATACTTATAGTACCTTTAGTGTATTATCATCCACCATATTATTTATTGTCAAGTTCATATTGCTCTCTTCTTTAACAGAATGGTGAATTCTGAACTTTATTCATTGGTTGGTAATTCTGTATTCTATTGTGATGTCCATTGCACAGAGGGGTTTCTCTATATTATATAATAAATACTCACAATGTATCCTGAATTTACTCTTGAGATCTTTGTGTACATGAACAGCAACAACAATAATGCAATGATGAGAACAACAAGTACTTTCAGTTGTTTATTCAGTACTTGTGTATAAGAAACTTTCTCAAATTTACTGATTCAAGCATTACTTCTTTTGATGATGACTAGTGTTCCAGTTGTTCATGTTCTTATTTAGAGTTACTATTGCTAAGGTTCAGTGTAGCTGCCCACTTTTAGTATTCTGTGTAAGCTCCACCCCACACTTATCTGGCAACAGCCAGTATGCCCCACCCCATAGACCTGGCCCACTATAAAAGGGGCTACTTGTACCTCCTTCCTCTCTCTCATTGCTCTCTTTCATCATACTCTCACTACTCTGCCCCTCTTGGGCTCTCCTCCCCTCACCCCTCTCTCCACATGGTCAAGGCTAGCATCCACCTACCTACTCTCTTCTCTCTCTCTCTCTCTCTCTCTCTCTCTCTCTCTCTCTCTCTCTCTCTCTCTCTCTCTCCCTTTTTCTACCTCAAATATACCATTAACTCCCATCCTCTGCCCTGAATAAACTCCATTCTATACCGTGTCTGTGTTCGTGTGGTCCTCAGGGGAAAGGAGTTTCTGGGCATGGGCCCACCTAGGCATCTCCTTCTCCCACACCACCGTGCAACACTCCCTAAACCCCATTCTCTCTTTTTATGCCCCCTTCATTGAACAGACCCATCAATGGTGCATTGGCTGGGAATGAGAAACACTGCAGGTATGCTTGCCAGTTTTGCCATTTAAGCCACAGCATTGCTTGTTTTCTAGCCCTCGACAGTAAGCTAACTACCCCCGACTGGTCAGAATGACAATTTACATATTCCTAGGGTAACTTGGAGCATTGGACAGGAATTTGTAATTTTCCTTTTTTCCCTCATCTGCAAACCACTAATTAGCTGCATTTGCCTAAACTGTTCTTACTCCCTCTCCTAGCTCTCTTACCCTCCAGGAAAACCGGTCTATGTTTGTGCCCCTACAACAACAGGGTGTGCATGCCTGCTATTGTGCAAAACAAACAGTTCTGCCAAGGAGCCACTATTGCCAGTGACCCAGCCGTGAGACTCTGCTGTGGTTCCAGCCATGGTGCCCTGCGCTGGTGCTAGGATACAAAACAAACTACTTGGGTACATTTTTTTCCCACCCACTTGGCGCTACTAGCTCATTCACATCTGTGCCATTGCTAGGATAGGAAACAAGTTACTTGGATACTTCCTTTTCCCAGCCAACACAGGCCAGAAGTTCCACCCTGCACCTGCACAGTCATAAAATCTTCCTCCCACACACACACACAACTTTGCCCGCTGACAAACCATTCTGCCCTATAGCTACTACTGCTCACACAACCGCGAGTGATGGCAGCAATAGCCACAGCTGTGATCTATCCAGGAGGGTCTCAGCATGTGCCCACCATCGCAGTCCTGCTCCACAGGCCACAGTGCAGGTTTCTTGTGCTATTGCCCACCACAGCTGGGCTGTGGTCCATGCCCAGCTCAGCTCCTCTATGGCTGCCTGTAATACTAAATCTTGCAGTGGCCCTCAGAGCCGTGCTGCTTCTGCTCCTGTGGGCTGGATAGTGATATCTGGTTCTTTGCCAAAATAAGTCAGTGCCTGCGTTCTTCCATGTATAATCATCTGGGCTACTGCCTCATAATATGGCAAGATATTATGTTTATGAGACACCCTTGAATGAATCCCCATAAGAGGAGCCTTTTGACATAATAATCCTGTAGGTGTATAAGTCATATCAAAAAATCAACAGATGTAAAGGCAAAGAATAATCTATATAGGTAACAAATTGGTTTTCAATAGCTCTTTCTTCTTGCTGTAAGGGTAGCAGCCCTTTTCAGGTTAAAGATCTAGGGGACATAGGATCAGTACTCCCTTTTAGAATATCAAATAAAGGTCATAATTCTACTGTAGTAAGCTTTAAATAGGGACAAAGCCAATTAATATCACCTATCAACTTTTGAAAATTATTTAAAGGTTTAAACTGTCCCTGAGAATAATTATCTTCAGGGGAAAAAACAGCTTGATCTGTAAGTATGAAAACCAATTAATTATAAGGATCCTGTGTTTGCACACTTTCTGGAGCTATTTGCAGACCTTTATCAGTTAAAACCTGTTGTAAATCTTTATAAAATAAAAGCAAGTCCTGAGGATTTTTCCCACTATCAAAATACCATTCATGTAATGAACAAGGTATACTATCTTACAGACTGAATGGCTCATGCCTCAAACTTTTGATATAAGGTAGGACCTTTGGCCATGCCCTGAGAAAGAACTGTCCATTGGTATCTTTTCATAGGTTCCATGAAGTTAATGAAAGGAACTCTGAAAGCAAATCTTTCAAAACCCTCAGGGTACAAAGGAATAGTAAAAAAAAAAAACAGTCTTTCAAATCTACCACTATTTTATAATATCCTCTAGGAGTAGCCATGTGAGATGGAAACCTAGCTTGTAAAGCTCCCATAGGTACCATGGTTTCATTAACTTGTCTTAGATCTTGTCATAATCTCCACTTACCGACTTTTTTCTTGATAACAAATATTGTTGTATTCCATGGTGACAGAGATTCTCTTAGATGTCCTGCCTCTAGTTGCTCCTGCACTAGCAAAAACGCAGCTTCTGGTTTTCCGTTAGATAAAGACCACTGATCAACACACACTGGATTATCATTAAGCCATTGAATTTTATCAGCATGGGATGCAGGCAAGATAGCGGCCATTACAGAAAATGCCTCAAACCTCTAGTGTTAGAGTTAGGCTTAGGACTTTCAAACTTTTTAATGCCTTGTCTTTCTTTACCTAGCCCATGATCAGGCAAAAATCCTTGTTCTAGCATTTGCTTAGCCACTACCTCATTAGGACTACTCATTATAAGACCCATCTGTAACAAGAGATCTCTTCCCCAAAGGGTAGTAGGCAAATTTGGCATAACATAAGGCTGAATTTGTCTTTAATTGCCCTCTTCTTCTTTCCAGGTTAGAAGTTTAGTGCTTTGCTTTGGATAATTGGCATAACCAATCCCTTGGAGGTAAATGAGCATTTCTTAAAAGGGCAAAGCTGAAGGCCAATCTTGTCCTCTAATAATTCTCACATCAGCTCCAGTGTCTATTAATCCATCAAAGCTTTTTCCCTCAATTGTTAACTTAAGGTTAGGGCTTTTACTAGTAATAGATTGAACCCAATACACACCAGAGGAACCAAAGCTGCTCTGTCCTCTTACTGTTAATGAATCTGGAAGGTAATGGATGCAAGAGAACTAAGATAAGTTGAACAGTTCTTTGGTTAGCAGGTACAGTTATAACACCTTGCGGGAAAGCAGCCATAATTTTAATTTCTGCCTCATAATCATTATCTATGACACCTGGATAAATCTGATGCCCTCTTACAATAATACTACTTCATGCTATAAGAAATCCCCAAGTTTCTTCAGGCAAAAGTCCAAAGACTCCTGTAGGCAGAGTCTGAATTCCCATTTTTGGAATAACTACAACATGGGAGCAACAGATGTCTGGTCCTGCATTTTCTGGGGGGAAAAACAGCTTGATCTGTAATTCTGAAACCCAAATAATTATAAGGATCCAGGGTTTGCACTCTTTCTGGAGCTATTTGCAGTCCTTTATCAGTTCAATAATAATAATAATATTCAGTCCTTTATCAGTTCAATAATAATCAGTTGAAAAGTTCAAAAAATGATTTTTCTAGCCTGGAAGCAGCTTCATGGCCCCATAACTTGCTTATGTGGGAATCTGGGGACCTGAGGCTGGCCCCTCTGCCAATTTCCTGACAGGAGACAACCATGAATAGCTATCTTAGATTTAGATTCTCTGGCACAGTGATTACCTTTCTTGCATCTAGGACAAACTCCTGGGGTACAACCTGATTGCTCGCATATAGTGCCTCTGTTCCTAGGGCAACCACTTTTAAAATGACCCACATCTCCACATTTAGAACACGTTTTATTCCCTCTTCACTGTGAAAATATCCCCTGTACAGTGGTTCCTTGCAAAGTTGCAGAAATGGCTAGACCTTGATTGTATGAAGACCCAATCTCCAAACAAAGGCAAATATATCAAGCTAAGTCTGTCTGTCCCTTGTGAGGTCTAAAGGTAGTGTGACAAGCTACATTAGCATTCTCATAAGCCAATTGTGTGACAAATGGATTTTCTGCCAGCGAATCTCCAAGGATTCTATTACCTGATTTCAGTAGCCTAACCACGAAATCCTTTAAAAGTCCATCAGGAGCCTGTCTAATGGTAGTTCAACTTCCACAGAGATCCCATTTAGTCGGTAATTGATTCCATGTGCAACAGGCAGCCATTGCAACCTGAGCACACAGTTCAAAAGGAAAACAAATCTGATTAGCTTTGCCTTCATATTGACCTTCTCCCAAAAGCATGTCAGTATCACAATCTGGATTGCCTGCCTGAGCATTCATCGAGGTGGTTCTCTTAACTAGCTTCATGCCATTCAGAACTCCAAAGCAAGAAATCTCCTCCTGACAAATTAGCCTTACATAGAATCTTCCAATCTTGTGGGATTAAATTTGACTCCTTCACTGTATCCAATAAAGCTTGTGTAAACGGAGCCAAAGGGCCAAACACTGACACAGCTATTTTTAATTGTTTTATCACTTTGAACTCCAAGGTCTGATATTGTCTGACTATTCTGCTGGTCTATGATCTCAATGACAGGGAAAGCTAGAGGGCAGATGTATCCTGTCCTTTCCCACAAGCCTGACTTACAGCTCTTTCTAGCGGTGATTGGTGCATCTCAGGATCACTGCTCCTTCCTGCACTTTATACTATTTTTAGCTCCTGTAGCTCATTAGTCAATTCATGCAGGTTAATTTCAAACTCCAATTTACATAACTGCATATCCAGCTGGTTATCTTCTCATACAGTAGAGGCCATAGGCAGAGCAGAGGGTACATTAGAAGGCCAATCCTCACCATAATATTTGGCAGCTCCTTCTTCTAGATGACCTTTCTTCTCTAATGTTAGCTCATCAGTACTATCTATATATCTTTCTAATTGAGGGTTGAGAGGACCCTTTTCTAAGAAAGTCCCCTCTGGCAGGCTTCCTTCTTGAGATTCCTCAAGTTCTCCCTGAAGAGGCCTTAGAGGTCTCTTCATCAATAGCATCTTTTATAAGCGTCCAGAGGCAGAGGGTAATATTATCTGCCTTGGTGGCTTTTAGCATATTTCCATTTTTTCCCAGGTTCTCTTATCTAAAGTTCTTTTTTTTCCCAAATCCATGGGCAGCAAGAATCTATATAATCTGAAAAATCTTCTAACCACTCTCCTTCAAATCCTACTCCTTTCACCTGAAGCAGCTCTTCAAAGCTACAGACAAATGCCTGCTTAGAGGGTTCCTGTCCCATATTCCACTGTCAACCACAAAGAGAGTTCAGCATTGTGTTGACACTGTCCCACTTAGCCCACATCCTTCTGTACCTACAACAACAGCTTCAAAAGGATGAAATCTTACACTGGCGCTATTATTTAACTCCTGCTCACCATGCAGGATATGATCTTTTTCCATTTTCTGCAAAGCTTTGCCAATACAGCGTCACCTCAGGAGACCTTCCCATGTCTGTCCACCACATTCAGGCACCAATCTGTAGCTGCCTGCAGCTACATTAAACTGGGGACCTGGAAAAAGGAGCTGAGGGTGAATGGGAAGGCAGTGAGAAAGAGAATGAGACCAGGACAACACAATTGCCAATTGAGCTCCAAAGTTTAATGGGTGACTGAGAATTTAAGGATGGAAGCAAGACCCTTCACCCTAAGGTTCAAGAGACTGCTTGGTGGGTCTTGGCTCCACAGTTCCACTCCTTGACAGGATAGCCTGCTTAATTCAGGAAGCTGTAGATCTGGAAGAAAAATGGACTTCACCTTGGACCCAGCGCTCCACCATAGGATGGGGAGGCTTGTCATTAGCACTGAGGTCTGGACCTTCCCATTCAGAAGGCTGTGGGGGTGGAGGGCACAGTGAAGTAATTAGACCAAAAGCAACTTGAGGAGAAAAGGCTTTATTTGATGTATACTGTGATGCTATAGTCCATTGTTGAAGAAAATCAGAATAGAAACACAAACCGGACAGGTACCTGGGTGCAAAGGAAATAAATAGGCCATGGAGAGTGTTGCTTTGTGGCTTGCAACCAATGGCTTGCTTAGCCCCTTTCCTATAAAACCCATGATCCTGAGGCTAGTAGTGGATACATCCTCGAAGAGTGAGTCCCTCCTTCTTCATGTTTTTATGAATAAAATATCCTACAGAATTTTACATAGCCTGATCTTATAGAGGCATTTTCTGAATCAGAGCTGCCTTAGCTCCAATAACATTAATTTGCTTCATGTTCCAGTAAAACTAACCAGCACACACATTGCTTTATCAAGGGATCATTTTGAACTGTATTTATCACATTTTTCTTGTGTATATTCTATATGCTTAGCTATGCTTTATGAATACTTCCATGAGTTTGCCACAGTCTTTTACCTATCATTAAAGTTTATTTTCTGTTTTAGATACATCTTCTCTAACACAACCATGCTGTTTATTTCATGAGATTTTAATTTTTGTCTATTTAATCTTCATTAAACATGGCTATTTCATCACACTCCCTGTCTATGTCTCTCTAATCCACTTCTGTGTTCACAGCATCTGCTCTTCCAAATTCATCATAGTATTGTTTTCTACACCACTTGTAGTGGCTGTTCCTGGTTGTCAACTTGACTATATCTGGAATGAACTACAATCTAATTGAATTGGAAGTCTCACCTATGATCCTAATCTGGAGACTCAGAGATATAAGTTTCTGACATGGATCTTGGCATGGAGATCTTGAAGCATAGTGGCTATGAATTTCAGAAGATTAAGACAAGGAGATCTCCAAATTCAAGATCATCTGGGATTAAAGGCATGGAGGCACACACCTTTAATCTGGGCTACACCCTCTGCTGGAGACCCACATGCCTGTAAACTGGGCTACACCCTCTGCTGGAGATATATAAGGACATTGGAAGAAGGAAGATTTACTCACTCTTCCTTGCTTGCTTGCCTTGTGGGACTGAGAAACTGCTAGATCCTTGGATTTCCATCCACAGCTGCTGCTGACCATTGTTAGGGAGTTGGACTATAGACTGTAAGTCATTGACAAATTCCCTAACTATATAAATACTATCCATACATTCTGTGACTCTAGGGAACCCAAACTAATACACCACTCTACTATTCGTGTTTACATCTGGAATCTGAGTCAGACAATTTGAATTCCTATAATAAGAAGCTAGACCTGAGTTGTGTCTTATGTCAAATGCAAGTTTCTCTATCTTCACAGTCTGACATTTCTCATGAGGTATAAGTTGTTTCGATCCTAGCATGGGATATTTATCATATTTATTTAATCACATTTCTTTTATCACATTTATTTAATATGGGTTTCCATTTGGATTCTCAGGTGGTAAGCTATTGCAGCCATCTCATATTTGCTCTCATTTAACTTAGCTTCAAGTTTGAGGATAGAAAGAGAAGATAAATAATCCTTTTCTGTTCTCTTTGTGGTTTCTTACACAAAAAACTCCTGGTCAAAATTACCAACCTAATTTTCATATCATATTATAAATAACTGCAGCCATAAAGCATGTGAGGTGTCTTAGGAACTTTTCTTTTCTGCACAGGTTATGTATTTTATGAGTTTGCCACAACTGTGATTTTACCACCACAGACATATAAGACTGAAGTCTAGACACTCTAGAAAGATTCACTACCATCCCAAATATTTTAATCAATAGAAGAGAAGGTAGAATATGTACGCTGCTGTTTGTGTGTATCTAGGAACACTTTTTTACTGAACGTCTTAAGAACAAGACCAGGTTGAAGGCCACTAGAAGTAGCAGAAATCTGCTAAGACGTTTGTTCTTTGTTTGCTCAGATATGAAGTTGGAGCTTCAACAAACTGAGGACTTAGCATCCTTAGGAAGGAAGAATGGCCACTCTTTTTCATGCTAAGCAAGAATGACTACATGGTTCAAATATTCCTGTCTTATCTTTTCTTTTTCAATTTCTTCTACCCATATTCCTCAAATCTACCTCCATACCTAAATTACCACTCACCTCAAGTTATCCTCCAAGGGAACCTACCATATCTTCAGGCTCCTCAGATCAGCCACTCCCTGCTGGTCCAGGGATTTCTTTTGCTTTGTCAATTTCATGTTTTGTTTTGTTTTGTTTTGTTTTGTTTTGTTTTTGTGATCTGTATAATTACATGACCTCTTTCTTCAGCCTCACATAATTCTAACACCATTTGTTTAAAAGCTAAAATATATGAAGAATCAAGTTTAACGCCTAGGATCTGCCTTGTTCATGTGGGACCATGACATCTGGATTAGAAGCAGAAGACTATTGCATGGATGTTATATCAGGCCAGAAGGGTCTCAACTTATATGAGAAGGTTCTTTCTCAAACTGATGGAATGGCCATCTACTGTGGAAAAACAAAAAGACACAATGCTCCTTTTTCAGAACTCTTGATTAGTGCTTAATCAATCCAGTCAACAAACCACTCAGGGATTATCATGAATTTAATCTCCAGGGTCTTGTAGTTGTGGACAGATGAGATTACATTCTAACAGACAGCCCATCAGAGATATTATTTGAAATAGTGTGTACATAAGTATTTATCAGTACAAATGAAACATTATAAAACACACAATTATTTTAGTAGTACGCTTTTTGTATTAATATGAGTAATGTTGATAATATCTAAATACTGATATTTAAATCATGGATATCACTTTATCTGGATTTTCATTAGAGACTGTCCTAATTTTCATTTTTAAGGTCTGAGTAGTGTCAGGTAATGAGGTGGATTATAGTCCAAATATTGGTGGATGTCCTCCTTGTCAGATTCTTGTCTTGTTTTAATAAAGAGTTAGTAAGACTCATCAAAGATGACATGATAAATGCTTTATTTCTACATGATTGTGAGGAAATGCAAAGTCATCTTTTGATGTTTGCAATCTTGTAGTCTGTAAATTATAGTTAGAATGTAATTGACATATGTTTTTAAATATATTCCTCATTATAGGCAATTTTTCAGCCTCTGCTATATCTAGTGAAGCCTTTTGATCTTCCATAAGGGATTAATTAAGGGCTAATTGTTTTCACATCTGTGGATATCCATGTTTATGATTTTAAGACATCAATGTCTCTACTATGTCCAGTAGAAAGTATTCCATAATGACTATAATCCATAACTTGATATGTTGACCACAAAACTTCTGCACCACAACTAGTTGTCATGAATGACATCTTTGGTTTTTGAAGACAAGCAAGTTAAAACCTGCAAGGTAGAAGATAGTAAAGGTTTAGGAATGTTTCTATAGCTTCAAAGCTTTACTTTAGAACCAAGTTTCTATGCTCTGAGATAAAACAGAAGAGCAGAGGGAAGTGTATGTTTTGATGAAACAGACCCCAGGAGAGCATTCTGTTTACCTGTACACAGAAACATGCTTCTATGGATGAAATAAGAATAATTAAATGGGTGGTCTTAAGTTTGTTTATAGAGTCAGAAAACCATTTCTTTTGGCAACCTAGAACAATGAAAGATATTTTCTATAACTCCTGAATATACAAATTTAAGTAAAATATAGATGATAGCCAGGGCATGCTCACCAGGTATGAAGGGGACCATTCTAGAGGGTCCCTTCAACCTCCTACCTACTGAGGTTGCCTGTTTCCATACTTTCTGCTGGCCCTCAGAGCTTCAGTCCTTTTTCCCAACCCAATACCAGATCATGTTTCCCTCTCCTGCTTGATGTACACTTTCCTCCCGGGTCCCTCTTTACCTCCCTCCTTCTGGTTGATTTCTTCTCCTAAAGGTCAGATGCATCCTATCACGATGAGCTCCCTTTTCCCTACAGTTTTAAAGGGAGATTGTTACATTGCTGTTGATAGAGAAGCATCTATTCTGACAACTGATATATGAAAATGCCAATATTGCCTGCCAGTATTTCTGAATATACTTAATTGTATCCAGATATCATACCATCTTATTGAATGCATTGGTCATTCCCCTGGCATTTAAAGGACTGACTCATCAATAAATATTGCAGATGCACCAGGATTAAGGTTTGTGTGTGTGTGTGTGTGTGTGTGTGTGTGTGTGTGTGTGTGTGTATTGGTGTATTGATTGCACGTATGTCCATTGAGAAAGAAAGAAAGAAAGAAAGGAAGGAAGGAAGGAAGGAAGGAAGGAAGGAAGGAAGGAAGGAAGGAAGGAAAGAAGGAAGGACTTTCTAAAATTAACTGAATATGAAAACACAACTTACCAAATTTTTTTTCAGACACTATAACAGCAGTAATAAGAGGATAATTCAGAAATTTGTGTGCCTTCTTAAGGAAATTATTGTTCAGCCCAGACTACTATGCACCGCAAAATGTTCAATTACCATTTATAGAGAAAACAAGACATTACATGACAAAAGCAAATTTACACAATATCATTCCACAAATCCAGCTCTGTAAAGGATAATGGGTAGAAAATACAAACACAAGGTGGGAAACCACACTATAGAAAAAGCAATAAAAATCTTTCAACAAACCCAACAGAAGATAGCTACATAAACAGAAGGTCACCATTTAACAAAGAAGATAACAGTAAGCAACAATCACTTTTCCTTAATATCCATTAATAGCAATTGTCTCAATTCTCCTATAAAAAGACATAGACTAACAGACTGGATACACAAACAGGGCCCAATGTTGTGCTGCATACAAGAAACCCACCTCAGTGACAAAGACAGTCACTACTTCAGAGTCAAAGGTTGGAAAACAATTTTCCAAAGAAATGATCCCAAGAAACAAGCTGGAGTGGCCATTTTTATATTGGATAAAGTTGGCTTTCAACCAAAAGTTGTCAAAAAAGATAAGGGGGTACACTTCATATGGGTCAATGGAAAAGTCTACCAAGATGAATTCTCAATTCTGAACATCTATGCTCCAAAAGCAAGGGCACCCACATTCACAAAAAAAACTTTACTAAACCTCAAAGCACACACTGTATCCCACACAATAATAGTGGGAGACTTCAACACCCGACTCTCAACGATGGACAAATAATGGAAACAGAAACTAAACAGAGACACAGTGAAACTAACTGAAGTTATGGACCAAATGGATCTAAAAGGTATTTAAAGAACATTCCACCCTAGAGCAAAAGGATATGCTTTCTTTCAGAACCTCATTGTACCTTCTCCAAAACTGACCATGTAATTAGTCACAAAACATGCTTCAACAGATACAGAAATATTGAAATTATTCCATGCACCTTATAAGATCACCACCACCAAAGGTTGGTCTTAAGTTCAAAAAAAAAATTGAAAACACACATACATGTGGACTTTGAAAAATGCTCTTCTCAATGATACTTTGGTCAAGGAAGAAATAAAGAAAGAAATTAAAGACTTTTTAGAAATTAATGAAAATGAAGACACATCATACCAAAACATATGGGACACAATAAAAGCAGTGAGAAGAGAAAACTCACAGCTCTACTCAGAGCTCCAAAAATAAAATAGAGAGAACCTACACTAACAGCTTGAAAGTGCACTTGAAGCTCTAGAACAAAAAGAAGCAAATACAGCCAAGAGAAGTAGAAAGCAGGAAATCATCAAACTCAGGGCAAAAATCAACCAAATAGATAGAAACAAAAAGAACCATACAAAGAATAAACAAAACCAGGAGCTGGATCTTTGAGAAAATCAACAAGATAAATAAACCCTTAGCCAGACTAACCAGAGAACACAGAGGCACTACCAAATTAATAAAATCAGAAATGAACACAGAGACATAACAACAGAAACTGTGGAAACTCAAGAAGTCATCAGATTCTACTTCAAGAGATTATGATCAACAAAGTTTGAAAATCTAGATAAAATGGTGAGCTTTCTAGATACATACCAGGTGCCAACATTAAAATATGATCAGATAAATCATCTAAATAGTCCCATAATTCCTGATGAAATAGAAGCAGTCATTAATAGTCTCCCATCAAAAAAAGCCCAGGACCAGATGGGTTTAACAGGGGCTTCTAATCAGAATTTCAAAAAGAGTTAATACCAATACTCTTCAAATATTTCCACAAAATAGAAATTCAAGGAACACTACCCAATTCATTCAATGAAGCCACAATAACACTTATACCTAAACCAAACAAAGACCAAACAAGGAAGGAGAACTTCAGACCAATCTCCCTCAAGAACATTGATGCAAAAATACTGAACAAAATTCTGGCCAACCGAATCCAAGAATGCATCAAAATTATAATTCATCACGGTCAGGTAGGCTTCATCTCAGGAATGCAGGGATGGTTCATTATACAGAAATCCATCAATGTAATCCACTACATAAACAAACTAAAGGACAAAAACCACATGGTCGTTTCATTAGATGCTGAAAAGGCTTTTGACAAAATCCAGCATCACTCCATGATAAAAAGTCTTAGAGAGATCAGGAATCCAAGGCCCATGCTTAAACGTAGTGAAAACAATATACTGCAAACTGGTAGCCAACATCAAATTAAATGGAGAGAAACTTGAAGAAATCCCACTAAATTCGGGGACCAGGAAAGGATGCCCACTCTCTCCCTATCTATTTAATATAGTCCTTGAAGTCCTAGCCAAAGCAATGAGACAACAAAAGGAGGTCAGGGTTATACATATTGGAAAGGAAGAAGTCAAAATATCACTATTTGCAAATGATATGATCATATACTTAAGCGACCCCTAAACGTCCACCAAAGAACTCTTAAAGCTGATAAACAACTTCAGCAAAGTGGATGGATATAAAATTAACTCAAGCAAATCAGTAGCCTTCCTCTACTCAAAGGATAAACAAGCTGAGAAAGTAATTAGAGAAATGACACCTTTCAAAATAGTCCCAAATAATATTTCATACCTTGGTGTGACCCTAACAAAGCAAGTGAAAAATATGTATGACATGAACTTCAAGCCTCTGAAGAAAGAAATCAAAGAAGATCTCAGAATTTGGGAAGATCTCCCATGCTCATGGATTGGCAGAATCAATATAATAAAAATAGACGTCTTGCCTAAAGCAATCTACAGAGTGAATGCAATCCCCATCAAAATCCCAAATCAATTCTTTGTAGATCTAGAAAGAGCAATTCTCAAATTCATCTGGAATAAGAAAAAACCCAGGAGAGCAAAAACTATTCTGCAAAACAAAAGATCTCCTGGGGAAATCACCATCCCTGACCTCAAGCTCTACTACAGAGCAATAGTGATAAAAAACTGTTTGATACTGGTATGGAGACAGGCAGGAAGATCAATGGAATAGAATTGAAGACCCAGAAAAGAACATGTACAATCATTTGATATTTGACAAATGAGCTAAAAACATGCAGTGAACAAAAGACAGCATTTTTATCAAATGGTGCAGATCAACTGGAGGTTAGTATGCAGAAAAATGCAAATCAACCCATTCTTATTTCCTTGTACAAACCTCAAGTCCAAGTGGATCAAAGACCTACACATAAAACCAGACACACTAAAGCTTATAGAGGAGAAAGTAGGGAAGAATCTTGAACACATGGTAACAGGAAAAAAACTTCCTGAACAGAACACCAATGGTTTATGCTCTAAGAACAAAAATCGACAAATGGGCTCTCATAAAACTGCAAAAATTCTCTAGAGCAAAGGACATGGTCAGTAGGACAAAATGACAACCAACAAATTGGGAAAAGATCTTTACCAATCCTGCATCTGATATAGGGCTAATATCCAATGTGTACAAAGAACTCAAAAAGTCTCCAGAGAGTCAAATAACCCTATGAAAAATGGAGTGCTGAGCTAAACAGGGAATTCTCAATGGAGAAAATTCAAATGGCTCTAAAGCACCTACAGAAATGTTCAGCTTCCTCACTTTTCAGGGAGATCCAAATCAAAACAACACTGAGATTTCACTGCACACTGGTCAGAATGTCTAAGATGAAAAACTTAGGGGACAGCAGATGCTTGAGAGGATGTGTGGAAAGAGGAACACTTCTCCATTTTTGATGGGATTGCAAGCTGGAAAAGTCACTCTGGAAATCAGTTTGGCGATTCCTCACAAAATTAGACATAGTACTACCTGAGGACCTAGCTATACCACTCCTGGGCATATACCCAGAAGATGCTCCTACATGTAATAAGGACACATGCTCCACTCTGTTCATAGCTGCCTTATTTATAATAGCCAGAAGCTGGAAAGAACCCAGATATCCTTCAACAGAAGAATGAATACAGAAACTTTGGTATATACACATAATAGAGTACTATTCAGCTATTAAAAACAATGAATTCATGAAATCCTTAGGTAAATGGATCGAAGTAGAAAGTGTCATCCTGAGTGAGGGTATCCAATCACACTGATAAGTGGATGTTAGCCCAAAAGCTTAAAATAAACAAGTTACAATTCATAGAGCACACAAGCTCAAGAAGAAAGATGACTTGAGTGAGTATGCTTTGATTCCTCTGAGAAAGGGAACAAAATACTCACAGGAGCAATAAATGAGACAAAGTGCTCATTCAGGAGAGACTGAAGTAAAGGCTACCCAGAGACTGCCCTACCTTGGGATTAATACTATAAACAGTCTCTAAATCCACACAGTATTATGGATGACAAGAAGTGCATACCAAAAGGAGCATGCCATGATTGTCTCTGGAGGGGCCCTGCCAGAACCTTACACATACAGAGGCAGATGCTAGCAGCCAACCATTGGTGTAGGTGTGGGGTCGTGAATGAAGGAGTAGGAGGGTGGTCCAGAGGACCTTAAGGGGTTTACATCCCCATGGGATAAACAATGATGTTGGCTACCCAGATGCCCCAAGACTCCCAGGGACTAAACCAGCAATCAAGGGGTACACATGGTTTCAGTGGCAGAGGAATGCTTTGTTGGGCATCAGTGGGAGGAGTGGTCCTTGGTCAGGTAAGGCTCAATAGATGCCCCTAGAAGGGGAAATCGAGGGGAGGAGGTTTGAGTAGGTCAGGGGGAGGGACATATACTTGGAAGTAGGGAGTGGGTGGAGGGGTTGCAGGGTTTTGGGGAAGGGAGAAACTGGAAAGCTTTTACCATTTGAAATGTAAATTAGTATTATATTCAATTAAAAAGGGAGAAAAAGAAATGCACAGCTAATAATCTTCTAGAACATTTGTGATCTTTGAATTGTGTATAGTGACATGCAGTTATGTGCATATAGGTGTGTGTCTATGCAGGTGTCCCTCAGAGACCAGAGGTTTCAGATTCCCTGGAACTTGATATGTGTCCTGCTCAAAATCTATCATAGGAATCAAACATGAATGCTTCATAAGAACAGTATATGGTTCTTATCAACTTAGCCATTTCCCCAGTAAACTCAAAAATTAATGTTCTTTGGAGCTGCACTATTTGTAGTATAAGAAACAGATTTAGAATGTAGTGTGGTTCCATTTTACACCACTTCCCTTGGGGTGTTCAGGTGCTGCTATAGAGTTCATCTCAGGGCCTTTGGAAAATTCCACCAGGCCCCAAAACCCGAAGACCCCTCCCCTCTGGAAGGGAGAGGCTGATTATATTCCTCACAAAAACCACAGAGGGAACTGATCCCTTTGGGTGTAGGACTGCCCCAGTGCATTGGAACAATAAACTCCACTTGATTTTGCCTAGAAAAAAAAAAAGAAATTATCCTTCTTGGGTTGCAGTTTTTTTCTAATATATTTTTTTCAGAGACAGGGTTTCTCTGTGGGCTTTCTGTTTTGTTGTTGTTGTTGTTGTTGTTTTGTTTTGTTTTGTTTTGTTTTGTTTTGTTTCGTTTTGCTATTGAAGACCACTCTTAATTCATAGTGATCTGATAGGAGGCATGGGATTAGTTCGATCTTCTTATATTTGTTGAGATCTGTCAGGTCAGATGCTTCCCTGGCTGAGTTGGCTGTTTTGTCACTGGATCCAAGCTGGTGGTGACCTCTGACCAGGGCTCCCTGAAGGTCAGACTCTTCCCTGCAGGATGTGTGCCCAAACAGCTGTAGTGTTGCCCAGTGTCCATGCACAGAAGTAACCCAGGCAGGCTGAAATGCAAGTGATCCCAGACTCCGGTGTCCCCTGAAAACCCTGTGCAGCTGGCTACTTGGCCACAGTAGCCAAGATGGTGGGGAACTTAGACCACCGAGATCCCTTTGACCACAGGACTCCCTGCATGTCAGATGTTAGCCCGTAGGATACGTGCCCAGGCAGCTCTAGACCTGCCCAACTCCCTCATGTGGAAGAAACACAGGAAGGCTGTTTCCTGAGCAATCCTTCACTCGGGTGTGCTCTGCATACCTGGCTGCTTTGTCACTGGATCCAAACTGGTGGCTACCTAGAACCAAGGCTCTGTCTAACTGCAGGACTCCCTGCAGGTCAGACATTTCCCTGACTGAGCTGGCTGCTTTGTCACTGGACCCAAGATGGTGGCAAACTCCGACCAAGGCCAACATCCTGTATTTTTATATCTTTGGTATTTGGCATGTTGTTTCAGTGATCACCTCAGAAGAATGGTGGCAAATAATAAATATGCTAAAGAATTATTATTATCTCATATTAATATTTCCTTTACCAAGCACATAATAGTATAAGAAAACTTGTGCTCTATTAAGTTTAGAGTAGAGAACAAATTGACCCACATTATTTGGCAGGAAATTCTAGCTCATTTCCCAATACATGCCTTGTTGTGTACTAACATCTTATTAGACAGACTTCCACTGTTCATCAAGCATTCTGTTTTTTTTAACTCATTTTATAATAAAACATGAAGAATAGGGCCTCGGGCGGTGGCAGCTACAGCTACAGCAGCAGCAGCAACAGCGTCTCATCCAGAAGTAGGGCCATCAACACTGGAACCAAGGTGACAGGGTCCAGGCAGGCCCTGTGCCCACTACCACTGACCATCGCTGGACTGCCAGGCTGCAAGCAGCAGCAGATTTACAGTGCCTTTCACCGCACAGAAGCCACATCAGAAATCTGCCTCCTGCCAGTCAATTTCAAGAGACTAGCCTCCATCTTGGTTCTCTGATGCCAGAGAGATCAGACAGCCTGAGGTATGCAAACATAACCCAGGCCAACTTCGTGGGGGGTCTAAGCCTGATGGGCATTAGCCTGCACCTAGGCCCTGGGCTGTTGGAGGGAGGCAATCAGTGTGCCAACCTGGCCAGGAGGTTGTTTGACCTACACTGCATGTGCACAGCCATTTTGGCTACTGGATGCCAGAGAGTGCTAACAGGCAAAGTCAACTAACAGTCATAGCCCAAGGCTAACATAGCAAGGGTCTAGGCCCAACAAGCCCTGGACTGCACCCAGGACCTGGGCTGCTTGTTGGGCCATCTCTGTGCCAACCCGGCCAGGAGGGTGTTATCCCAGCAGACTCTCTCAGCCAGAGACAGGACAAACTAATGCCAGAGAACAAGACAGCAAAGGGCAAATGCAGGAACAATACTAACAGAAATCTAGGCAATATGGCAGCATCTGAACCAAACTCTCCAACATCAGCAAGTCCTAGTTATGCCAACACACCAGAAAAACAATATATGGATTTAAAATTCAATGTTCATGATGCTGCTAGAAGAACACAAAAAGGACATAAATGAATCTCTTAAAGAAATACAGGGGAAAATAAATAAGCTAGAAACCCATATAATGAAACACAAAAATCACTTAAAGAAATGCAGGAGAATAAGGCTCAAGAGATAGGAGCTAATAAAGAAGAAACGCAAAAAAAAAAAAAAGTGAAAGAAATGCAGGAGAACTTGAGTCAACAGGCAGAAGTCATGAAAGAGGAAACACTGCAGTAGCGGGAGCAGCGGCAGCAGCTGCGCACGAGTGGCTGGTCCAGCTGAAGGGCCATCAGCAGTGGAACCAAGGTGACTCAGGGTCCAGTTAGGCCCTGCATCCACGACCACTGACCTTCGCTGGCCAGCCGGGCTGCAAGCAGCAGCGGATTTACTGTACCTTTCACTGCACAGAAGCCAATTCAGAACTCTGCCTCCCGCCAGTCACAAGAGTCTCGCCTCCATCTTGGTTTTCGGACTCCAGAGAGATCAGACAGACTGAGGTACACAAACATAACCCGAGGAAAACATCACGGGGGTTTAAGCCCAACGGGCAATGGCCTGCACCCAGGCCCTGGGCTGTTTGGGGGGCCATCGGCATGCCAACCCAGCCAGGAGTTTTTTTGCCCTGTACAGCGTGTGAACTGCCATTTTGCCTACAGGACACCAGAGACTGCCAGCAGGCAAAGCCAGCTAACAGGCATAGCCTGAGGCTAACAAGACAGCAAAGGGCAAATGCAGGAACAATACTAAGAGAAATCTAGGCGACATGGCAGCATCTGAACCAAACTCTCCAACATCAGCAAGTCCTGGTTATGCCAACACACAAGAAAAACAAGATTTGGATTTAAAATCACTGTTCATGATGCTGCTAGAAGAACACTAAAAGGACATAAATGAATCTCTTTAAGAAACACAGGGGAACATGGATAAGCTAGAAACCCGTATACTGGAAACACAAAAATCACTTAAAGAAATGCAGGAGAATAAGGCTCAAGAGATAGGAGCCAATAAAGAAGAAACACAAAAAAAGAAAAAAAAGCTTAAAGAAATGCAGGAGAACTTGAGTCAAGAGGCAGAAGTCATGAAAGAGGAAACACAAAGATCTCTTAAAGAATTACAGGAAAACACAAACAAACAAATGATGGAACTGAGCAAAACCATCCTGGATCTAAAAACAGAAGTAGAAACAACTAAGAAATCACAAAGGGAAACAATTTTGGAGATAGAAACCCTTGAGAAGAAATCAGGGGCCATAGATGCAAATATAAACAACAGCATACAAGAGATGGAAGAAAGAATCTCAGATGCCGAAGAAACCATTGACTCAACAGTCAAAGAAAATGCAAAATCCAAAAAGCTTGTATCCCAGAACATCCAGGAAATCCAGGATACAATGAGAAGACCAAACCTAAGGATTATAGGTATAGATGAGAGTGAAGATTTACAACAGAAAGGGCCAGCAAATATCTTCAATAAAGTTATGGAAGAAAACTTTCTCAACTTAAAGACAGAGATGCTGATGAGTATACAAGAAGCCTACAGAACTCCAAACAGACTGGATCTAAGCAGAAATACCTCTCACCACATAATAGTTAAAACCCTAAATGCACTAAAAAAAGAAAGAATATTAAAGGCAGTAAGAGAACAAGGGCAAGTAACATATAAAGGAAGACCTATCAGAATCACACCCGACATCTCACCAGAGACCATGAAAGCTAGAAGATCCTGGGCAGATCTCATGCTGACTCTAAGAGAACACAAATGTCAGCCAAGACTACTCTACCCAGCAAAACTCTCAATCACCATAGATGGAGGAACCAAGACATTCCATGACAAAACCAAATTTACACAATAACTTTCCACAAACCCAGCTCTGCAAAGAATAATAGGAGGAAAACTCCAATACAAGGAGGGAAACTACACCCTGGAAAAAGCAAGATAGTAACCTTCCTTCATCAAACCCAAAAGAAGATCAGCACTCAAATATAAAAATAACATCAAAAATGACGGGAAGTAATAAGTGGGAGGACAGGGGAAGAGAAGGGGACTTACGGGACTTTCGGGGAGTAGGGGGCTAGAAAAGGGGAAAACATTTGAAATGTAAATAAATTATATCGAATAAAAAATACATGAGAGAAAATACATTCACAAATAAATGAAAGCGTTATAGACTTAAAAAAATAACATAAAAAATGACAGGAAGTAATAATCACTATTCCTTAATATCTCTTAACATCAATGGACTCAATTTCCCAATCAAAAGATATAGACTAACAGACTGGATAAGGAAACAGGACCCTACATTTTGCTGCATACAGGAAACACACCTAAATGTCAAAGACAAAAACGACCTTAGAGTAAAATGCTGGAAGACAATTTTACAAGCCAATGGTCTCAGGAAAAGAGCCAGAGTAGCCATTTTAATATCAGATAAAATTGACTTTCAACCGAAAGTCATCAAAAGAGACACTGAGGGACACTTCTTGCTGGTCAAAGGAAAAATCCACCAACTAGAACTTTCAATTCTGAACATCTATGAGCCAAATGCAAGGGCACCCTCTTTCATAAAAGAAACTTTACTAAAGCTCAAAGCACACATTTCACCCTACACAATAACTGTGGGGGAGTTCAACACTCCACGCTCTTCAATGGACCGATCAGGAAAACAGAAACTAAACAGGCACACAGTAAAACTAATTGAAGCTTTGGACCAATTGGAGTTGACTGATATTTATAGAAAATTTCACCTTAAAGCAAAAGAATATACCTTTTTCTCAGCACCTCATGGTACCTTGTCCAAAATCGACCATATAATTGGTCACAAGAGAGACCTCAACAAATACAAGAAGATTGAACTAATCCCATGCCTCCTATCAGATCACTATGGTGTAAGAGTGGTTTTCAATAGCAACAAAAACAACAGAAAACCCACAAACACATGGAGGCTGAACAATACTCTATTCAAAGAAACCTTGGCCAAAGAAGAAATGAAGAAAGAAATCAGAGACTTTTTAGAATTTAATGAAAATGAAGGCACAACATACCCAAATCTTTGGGACACAAAGAAAGCTGTGCAAAGAGGAAAACTTATAGCCCTGAGTGCCTCCAAAAAGAAAATGGAGAGAGCATCCACTAGCAGCTTAAGGACACACCTGAAAGCCCTGGAACAAAAAGAAGCTATTTCACCCAGGAGGAGTAGAAGACAGGAAATCATCAAACTCAGGGCTGAAATCAATCAAGTGGAAACAAAGAGAACCATACAAAGAATCAACGAGTCCAGGAGCTGGTTCTTTGAGAAAATCAACAAGATAGATAAACCCATAGCCAGAGTGACCAAAGGGCACAGAGAAAGTATCCAAATTAACAAAATTAGAAATGAAAAAGGAGATATTACAACAGACTAAGGAAGTCCATAAAAATCATCAGATCCTACTATAAGAGGCTATACTCAACACAACTGGAGAATCGGGAGGAAATGGACAATTTCCTAGACAGATACCAAACACCAAAATTAAATCAGGACCAAATAGATCATCTAAACAGTCCCATAACCCCTAAAGAAATAGAAGGGGTCATAGAAAGTCTTCCAACCAAAAAAAGCTCAGGACCAGATGGTTTCAGTGCAGAATTCTATCAGACCTTCAAAGAAGACCTAACATCAATACTCTTCAAACTATTCCACAAAATAGAAACAGAAGGAACACTACCCAATTCCTTCTATGAAGCCACAATTACGCTGATCCCAAAACCACACAAAGATTCAACAAAGAGAACTTCAGAACAATTACCCTTATGAACATCGATGCAAAACTACTCAATAAAATTCTTGACAACCGAATCCAAGAACACATCAAATCGATCATCCACCATGATCAATTAGGCTTTATCCCAGGGATGCAGGGTTGGTTCAATATTTGGAAATCCATCAATGCAATCCACAACATAAACAATCTCAAAGAAAAAAAACACATGGTCATTTCATTGGATGCTGAAAAGGCATTTGACAAAATTCAGCATCCTTTCATGCTTAAAGTCTTGGAAAGAACAGGAATTCAAGGCCCATACCTAAACATAGTAAAAGCAATATACAGCAAACCAGTAGCCAGCGTCAAACTTAATGGAGAGAAACTTGAAGTAATCCCACTAAAATCAGGGACTAGACAGTGTTGCCCACTTTCTCCTTATCTTTTCAATATTGTACTTGAGGTACTAGCTCGGGCATTTAGACAACATAAGGAGGTCAAAGGGATACAAATTGGAAAGGAAGAAGTCAAACTATCATTATGCAGATGATACTATAGTCTACCTAAGTGACCCAAAAAACTCGACTAGAGAACTCCTACACCTGATAAACAACTTCAGGAAAGTGGCAGGTTATAAAATCAATTCAAGAAAATCACTAGCCTTCCTATACTCAAAGGATAAGCAGGCTGAGAAAGATATTAGGGAAATGACCCCCTTCACAATAGCCACAAACAGTATAAAGTACTTTGGGGTGATTCTTACCAAACATGTGAAAGATCTGTATGACAAGAACTTCAAGACTCTGAAGAAGGAAATGGAAGAAGACCTCAAAAAATGGAAAAACCTCCCATGCTCATGGATTGGAAGGATCAATATAGTTAAAATGGCCATTTTGCCAAAAGCAATATACAAATTCAACGCAATACCCATCAAAATCCCAACTCAATTATTCACAGAGTTAGAAATAACAATCCTCAAATTCATCTGGAATAACAAAAAAACCAGGATAGTTAAAACTATTCTCAACAATAAAAGAAATTCTGGGGATATCACTATCCATGACCTCAAGTAATACTACAGAGCAATAGTGTTAAAAACTGCATGGTTTTGGTACAATGAAAGGTAGGCAGATCAATGGAACAGGATTGAAGAGCCAAAAATGAACCCACACACCTATGGCCACTTGATCCTTGACAAAGGGTCTGAAATCATTCAATGGAAAAAAGATAGCCTTTTCAATGAATAGTGCTGGTTCAACTGGAGGTCAGCATGCAGAAGAATGGGAATTGATCCATCCTTGTCTCCTTGCACTAAACTCAACTCCAAATGGATCAAGGAACTCCACATAAAGCCAGACACTCTGAAGCTAATAGAAAAGAAACTGGGGAAGACACTTGAGGACATTGGTACAGGGGGAAATTTCCTGAACAGAACACCAATAGCTTATGCTCTAAGATCAAGAATTGACAAATGGGACCTCATAAAATTACAAAGTTTCTGTAAGGCAAAGGACACCATCAAAAGGGCAAATAGGCAACCAACAAATTGGGAAAAGATCTTCACCAACCCTACATCAGATAGAGGGTTAATATCCAATATATATAAAGAACTCAAGAAGATAGACTCCAGAAAACCAAATAACCCTATTAAAACATGGCGTAGAGAGTTAAACAAAGAATTTTCACCTGAAGAACTTTGGATGGCAGAGAAGCATCTTTAAAAATGCTCAACTTCATTAGTCATTAGGGAAATGCAAATCAAATCAACCCTGAGATACATGCTCTACTATGTTCATAGCAGCCCTATTTATAATTGCCAGATGCTGGAAAGAACCCAGGTATCCCTCAACAGAAGAGTGGATGCAAAAAATGTGGTATATCTACACAATGGAGTACTATTCAGCCATTAGAAACAATGAATTCATGAAATTCTTAGGCAAATGGATGGAGCTAGAGAACATCATACTAAGTGAGGTAACCCAGACTCAAAAGGTGAATCATGATATGCACTCACTAATAAGTGGATATTAACCTAGAAAACTGGAATACCCAAAACATAATCCACACATCAAATGAGGTACAAGAAGAAAGGAGGAGTGGCCCCTGGTTCTGGAAAGACTCAGTGAAGCAGTATTCGGCAAAACCAGAACGGGGAAGTAGGAAGGGGTGCGTAGGAGGACAGGGGAAGAGAAGGGGGCTTACGGGACTTTCGGAGAGTGGGGGGCTAGAAAAGGGGAAATCATTTGAAATGTAAATAAATTACATCAAATAAAAAAATAAAAAAAAATGCTCAACTTCATTAGTCATTAGGGAAATGCAAATCAAAACAACCCTGAGATTTCACCTTACACCAGTCAGAATGGCTAAGATTAAAAATTCAGGAGTCAGGGAGAAAGTTTCTGAACAGAACACCAATAGCGTATGCTCTAAGAGCAAGAATTGACAAATGGGACCTCATAAAATTACAAAGTTTCTGTAAGGCAAAGGACACCATCAAAAGGACAAATCGGCAACCAACAAATTGGGAAAAGATCTTCACCAATCCTACATCAGATAGAGGGCTAATATCCAATATATATAAAGAACTCAAGAAGTTAGACTCCAGAAAACCAAACAACCCTATTAAAAAATGGGGTACAGAGTTAAACAAAGAATTCTCACCTGAAGAACTTCGGATGGCGGAGAAGCATCTTAAAAAATGCTCAACTTCATTAGTCATTAGGGAAATGCAAATCAAAACAACCCTAAGATTTCATCTTACACCAGTCAGAATGGCTAAGATTAAAAATTCAGGAGACAGCAGGTGTTGGAGAGGGTGTGGAGAAAGAGGAACACTCCTCCACTGCTGGTGGGGTTGCAAATTGGTACAACCACTCTGGAAATCAGTCTGGCGGTTCCTCCGAAAACTGGGCACCTTACTTCCAGAAGATCCTGCTATACCACTCCTGGGCATATACCCAGAAGACTCCCCACCATGTAATAAGGATACATGTTCTACTATGTTCATAGCAGCCCTATTTGTAATTGCCAGATGCTGGAAAGAACCCAGGTATCCCTCAACAGAAGAGTGGATGCAAAAAATGTGGTATATCTACACAATGGAGTACTATTCAGCCATTAGAAACAATGAATTCATGAAATTCTTAGGCAAATGGATGGAGCTAGAGAATATCATACTAAGTGAGGTAACCCAGACTCAAAAGGTGAATCATGGTATGCACTCACTAATAAGTGGATATTAACCTAGAAAACTGGAATACCCAAAACATAATCCAGACATCAAATGAGGTACAAGAAGAAAGGAGGAGTGGCCCCTGGTTCTGGAAAGACTCAGTGAAACAGTATTCAGCAAAACCAGAACGGGGAAGTGGGAAGGGGTGGGTGGGAGGACAGGGGAAGAGAAGGGGGCTTGCGGGACTTTCGGGGAGTGGGGGGGCTAGAAAAGGGGAAATCATTTGAAATGTAAATAAATTATATCGAAAAAAAAAATTCAGGAGTCAGCAGATGTTGGTGAGGATGTGGAGAAAGAGGAACACTCCTCCACTGCTGGTGGGGTTGCAAATTGGTGCAACCACTCTGGAAATCAGTCTGGTGGTTCCTCAAAAAAACTGGGCACATCACTTATCCTGATGTCCCCCTCCGCAGAAAATCCCATAAGCCATCTCCCCTTCCTAATTGATTGGTATTTGCCTTTTAAAACAGTATTAATAATTACTGACTTTTTGTTTCATCACATTCAATTCAGTTTTTTCTCTTACTTCACTTCATGAATTTTTATTAGACCCATTCTTTCAAACTCAGTTTCTTTGATATTCAATCAATTAATAGATTCTTCCTGTCAACCTTTTCCACACCAGTCTACCATTTAGGCAACTATCTACAGGCTGAATCATATTATTTCCATCCCTGTGTCTTAAATGTTAGACCTGAGGGTTACCTACTGTCACATCTGAATTTCTGTCTTCACGATTTACATTTCTTATGGTTTTTTGTATCTTTGCTTAGGATATTTCTCACAGATAAAATATAGTCTTTGTTCAAGTTGTATCTCTTTTTCACAACAAATGTCAAGTTAGTGATGACATATTATCTTTGCTTTGAATCTATTTATGTGCTAGTCATGGGCTAACATAGAAGGTCATGGCTGTGTACCCTCTTCTTATGCTGACATTATATCCTTAAAACAATATCTTTCGGGAGCCTTATCAACTTACATAGCAACACTCAGACATTCAGGGAGATGTCTTAAGCCCCCTCCTCTCTTTCAGGTTTTCCCTGTTAGTGTACAGTTACAACTGTGATTGAGTACCACAGATAAGAGTGAAGTCCACAAAGTCCAGGAAGATGAGCTAGCAAACAAGACCAGAAAGGGAATGCTACATCTAGGAGTAGTTTCTAGATAATTAGACGCTTAAATACTGTGTTCATGGCCAAAAAGATGATAATAAAGGAAAAAAAGGTTGAATTACAAACTGAGTGACATTTTCCTGGATCCAGGCTTTGATTTGTATCTATCACATGGGATCAGTTATTACAACATCACTCAGGTGCTAACTTGTTTTATTTATTAGAGTTATATGTGCTTGTGCTGGTGTCTGGAACTTCTGCGCATGGGCTGCCTATCAATTTTTTATTTTCCATTGATGACCTATCTTAATCTCATTGTGTTGTTGATATTCTCTGATTTACAGAATAGCCTGCTTCACCTATTAATTCAGGTTTTTCTTTGTACTGGTGCTCATGGTTGTCTGTTGATAAGTTTTCGCTGTATGGTTTAAGTTCAGTACCAGAAAAAGAAATACAGCAATAGATCTACAAAGTACTTTGGTCCTAATTTTCTCAGAAATGAAGCAGGAGCTTTGGCAGTACAGAGGACACAACATCTAAGGGAATCAAAATGGGCAATGCTAGCTGAACCTATGAAATAAACCCCTCTTTTCTGGTATTTCCTATCCTGCCTCCCCATCCTCTCCAGATATCCTACAGTACCCAAACAATCCCTCCTCTCATGTAATTCTTTAGAGGAATTCTAACACTTATTCTGACTTCTCAGTTTGGGCAATTCCCAAATGTCCATACCATTAATTTCATCAGGCGAAGTTCAAGTTAACATGGTTCTGTAAACATGGCAACTAAACGTCTGACCTCAAAGACCTATAGCCTCACTTTGTTTTAGTGAAAACATTTGAAGAATTGGCTTTTATGCCTAGGGTCCTGACTGTTCAGATCTATCCCCTTGACATCTAAAGCAAATATTCCAGTCCCTCACAGTGCGATTATATCAGGGATTGGAAGAAGTCACAAATTGCTCTGTCAAAATTTGTTGTCAAGATAATTGAGAGTTCATCTATGATAGAAAATAACACAATGTTCGCCTTTCAGTACTCATGATCACCAATCCCTTTAGTCAATATTTCCCAGTATTCTTCCAGAGCCTAATACCTCATGGCTAAGATATGTAGGACAGATAATTGGGTTTTCGGTGATACCTCATCAGGGAAGTCAGAAGAGATTTTACCTGAAACAATATGTACTTAAATATTTACCAGTACACATTTAATATTTCAAATCTTAAATCTCTCAATACAGTAATTTTTCTCTTGACCTATGGCATTAATACTATTTTAGTACAAATTTTAAAAGTGAGATAAAGCTCTGGATATTCATTTTCCAGACATACAGTCCAATAATTGTCTTTGATTTGTGTGGTTTGCTAATTATTTACTGGAGGTAGTAATGCTCTGTGGGGAGAAGAAAAATTCTTTATATGTACATGATGATAAGTTTAGGGTGTAAAATTCTTTTCCTGTTTCTGACTTTGTTTCTTTTTAACCATAGTTAGGAACTATTTGAAGCCCTTTCTTTCACATATTAATCATTGCTGTGGACTGCTTTCAAAGCCCTTGTTTACTTTATGAAATAATAGAATAACTCTGCAAAATACCAAAATGTGTCTTTATTTCATACCTGTAAATCTATCTTGACTCATGCTTCTCCATTCTGTTGTCATCTATAGATTGAGACCTGACTTCATTTGCCAAAATGATAGTATTATCTCTGTAATTTTAGATCAATCATTGGGAATATTTCCCTCAGCTTCCTTTGAGAAAGTAAGCCATACAGCTTGATTTCTAAGTTTTGGTTGTCTCCTTTCTCAGACATGCCCCTATTACACATGAATATTTGAGCAAATATTCATAAGTTGTAAGTCATGAAAGTAGAACAATCCTTTCAATGTTTTCTATTGAAGATATATGTAAGAGTTTTGAACTGTGGGATAATAATTGCACAGATTCAATAAAAAGAACTTAATTGTTCACCATAGAAGTTGTTTGGAACAAAAGAACTGTCACTGAGTTATGAACAGTTGAACTCTAGGATTGGTGAAGACTTCCCCTCTGACTAATTTCCCATGTTTCAGTACAGAGCATGAGGTTTCTTTGGAGCAATTATTCCTAGAGCATTCCTTCATTAGATATTACATATGGTATTGTAGACATATTAACTAAACTGCATGTATCCTTTCATACTTTAGTATTGAATGTCTTTTTCCTTCTCAGTATAGACCTCAAAACTAATTGTGACAAGTGATAAACATGTTATTAGATGAGTGATATTGTTTATGGAAAATTTCTACCAAATACATCAATTCATTACATCTGAAATCAATTTCATTGAAGTTGTTAATACTCAGAACAAATGCAGCAGTATTCTTTGTCATAATATAACTGCAGTGGCCTCTAAACCATTTCTTATTATTGGCACTTTCCTGGACTGACATTCAATGAGTCAGGCTTCTACTGTTCATAATTTGCTGCTGGTTCTTGTTTTACAAACAGCTTCCAGGATGAACCATTAAGGTGTTCTTCATGGATCTGTGGATTTTCTTATCTCACAGATTAAAGCTCTTACCCATATCTTCCAAAAACAAAATTGATAGTTCTACCATTGTGACTCATGAATATCAGTCCAAACATTCTCGTTTCATTGTCCAGACTTCTTCCTGGGTCCAACCCCCATGGCTCTGAGATGATACAGAGGTAATAGGACCTGGAATAAAGATATACTTGTGACTCACATAATTTTGTATCTCTTTCTCAAATTATTGTCTACAATTGATAGGTAGGGAAGCTCATAACAGAAAAGTAGTCCAACACTATCTACATGATCAGGACTTATGGAGAAAATTGCTTTAAATATATCTAACTTTGTTGTCATTTAATTACAATTAGGAATTACTTGATGTACAAAGATTCTTTGTCTTAATAATCCTTACTCTGGACAGATATTCAGTCTATAGATTACCAAGAAAATATTCTTGACTCTTGATGAGTGAACATTTGTAGGCATGTCTCATGAAAATCTCCACTGGGTAGCCACAGGTTTCTGATTTTAAGGCAGGCATATACAGAAACAAACAAATTTTACATCATTTTTATCCACCACCCTGTAACCTTATATCAGGACTTCACCTTGTCTATAAACCTTGTGGCTTTCTGTGACTGCTTTGATTAGTGAAGCACAGAAATGGACAAACTTTGTATCCAAAGGAAATAACATTTTACAAGGTTCCTTTGTAATTTCAAATTGTTATTTTAGAATCAAAACACTGTACTCAATGACAAAGGAATATAAGTTATTGTGGAGAAGAATCATAACCCAGAAAATGCCCTATCTACCCTATCTGCCAGCACCCAAGATAAACTTCAAACTAAGCTAAGCGAGCTGTTGCAGTGTATGTTGTTAGTATGTTCTGTGTCCTATAAAGTCAGTGTGAATTCTGAAAGAAATTCACGATCAGGTCATACAACATTCTTCAGCTACCTTTTCTACAAATGCAGGTGCATGTGCAGAGCAGGTGGTCAAGGTTGGCACCCTGTTAATACTTATAGTGCCTTGAGTGTATTATCACCCCTACATATTATTGTGATTTCATACTTGTCTCATATTTAACAGAATGCTAAATTCTAAACTTTATTCATGGGAGAGCATACACTAGAAGCTTAGTGGCACAACTGAAAACCCTGGAATAAAAAGAAGCTAATTAACCCAGGAGGAGAAGAAGACAGGGAATCTTCAAACTCAGGCCTGAAATCAATCAAGTAGAAACAAAGAAAAGCATACAATGAATCAACAAAATCAGGATCTGGTTCTTTGAAAAAAATCAACAACATAAATAAACCCAATAGCCAGACTAACCAAAGGGCACAGCGACAGTATCCAAATTAATAAAATTAGAAATGAAAAGGGAGATATAACAACAGAAACTGAAAAAATTCAAAAAAATCATCAGATCTTACTACAAAAGCCTATACTCAGCACAACAGGAGAATCTGGAGGAAATGGACAATTTCTTAGACAGATACCAAATACCAAAATTAAATCAGAATCAAATAGATCATCTACACAGTCCCATAACCCCTAAAGAAATAGAAGGGGTCATAGAAAGCCTTCCAACCATAAAAAGCACAGGACCAGATGGTTTTAGTGCAGAATTCTATCAGACCTTCCAAGAAGACTTAACATCAATACTCTTCAAATTATTCCTCAAAATAGAAACAGGAACACTACCCAACTCGTTCTACGAAGCCACAATTACACTGATACCAAAACCAAACAAAGTTCCAACAAAGAAAGAACTTCAGGACAATTTCCCTTTTGAATATTGATGCAACAATACTCAATAAAATTCTTTCCCTACTGAATCCAAGAACACATCAAAACGATCATATACCATGATAAAATAGGCTTCATCCCAGGGATGCAGGGATGGTTCAATATAAGGATAACCATCAATGCTATCCATTACATAAACAAAATCAAAGGAAAAAAAACATATGATCATCTCATTAGATGCAGAAAAAACATGTGACAAAATCCAGCATCCTTTCATGCTAAAAGTATTGGAAAGAACAGGAATTCAAGGCCCATATCTTAACATCGTTAAAACAATATACAGCAAACCGGTAGCCAACATCAAACTAAATGGAGAGAAACTTGAAGCAATCCCACTAAAATCAGGGACTAGATAAGGCTGCCCCCTCTCTACATATCTTTTCAATATAGTTCTTGATGTCCTCGCTGGAGGAATTAGCCAAAATAAGGAGGTCAAAGGGATACAGTGGAAAGGAAGAAGTCAAAATATCACTATTTTCAGATGACATGATAGTATACTTAAGCAACCAAAAAACTCCACCAGAGACTTCCTACAGCTGATAAACAACTTCAGCAATATGGCTGGTTACAAAATCAACTCAAGCAAATCAGTAGCCTTTCTATACTCAAAGGATAAGTAGACTGAGAGAGAAATTAGGGAAATGACACCTTTCACAAAAGCCACAAACAACATGAAGTATCTTGGTGTGATTCGAACTAAACAAGTGAAAGATCTATATGAAAAGAACTTCATGTCTCTGAAAAAGGAAATCGAAGAAGACCTCAGAAAAATGGAAAAATCTTCCATGCTCATGGATTGGCAGGATAAATACAGTTAACATGGCCATCTTGCCAAAAGCAATCTACAGATTCGACATAATCCCTATCAATATCCCAACTCAGCTCTTCATAGAGTTAGAAAGAGCAATTCTCCAATTCATCTGGAATAACAAAAAACCCAGGATAGCTAAAACTATTCTCAACAGTAAAGAAACTTCTGGGGCAATCAGTATTCCAGACCTCAAGCAGTACTAAAGAGCAATAGTGTTAAAAACTGCATGGTGTTGGTACAGTGACAGGTAAGTGGACCAATGGAATAGGATTGAAGACACAAAAATGATCCCACACACCTATGGTCACTTGATCTTGACAAAGGAGCTGAAAACATCCAGTGGAAAAAAGACAGCCTTTTCAACAAATGGTGCTGGTTCAATTTGAGGTCAGCATACAGAAGAATGCAAATTGATCCATTCTTATCTCCTCATACTAAGCTCAACTCCAAGTGGATCAAGAACCTCCACATAAAACCTGACACACTGAAACTAATAGAAAAGAAATTGAGGAAGACCCTTGAGGACATGGGCACAGGAGAAAAGTTCCTGAACAGAACACCAATAGCTTATGCTCTAAGATCAATAATTGACAAATGGGACCTCATAAAATTACAAAGTTTCTGTAGGGTAAAAGACACTGTCAAAAGGACAACACGGCAACCAACAAATTGGGAAAGATCTTATCCAACCCTAAATCCCACAAAGGGCTAATAGCCAATATATACAAAGAACTCAAGAAGTTAGACCCCAGAGAAACAAATAACCCTATCAAAAATGGGGTACAGAGCTAAACAAATAATTTTCACCTGAAGAACTGCAGATGACTGAGAAGCACCTTAACAAATGTTCAACATCTTTAATCATTAGGGAAATGCAAATCAAAACAACCCTGAGATTTCACCTTACACCAGTCAGAAGGTCTAAGTCTAAAAACTTGGGAGACTACCAGTTTGCTGTATATTGCTTTAACTATGTGTAGGTATGGGCCTGGAATTCCTGTTTTTCCCAAGACTTTTAGCATGAAAGGATGCTGAATTTTGTCAAATGTTTTTCGGCATCTAATAAAATGATCATATGGTTTTTTTCTTTGTATTTGTTTATGTAGTGGATTGCATTGTTGGATTTCCTTATATTGAACCATCCCTGCATATCTGGGATGAAGCCTACTTGATAATGGTGGATGATTGCTTTGATGTGTTCTTGGATTTGGTTGGCAAGAATTTTATTAAGTATTTTTGCATCGATATTCATAAGGTAAATTGGCCTGTAGTTCTCTTTCTTTTTTGGATCTTTGTGTCCATTGTGTTTATAGCAGCCTTATTTATAATAGCCAAAAGCTGGAAAGGACCCAGATGTCCCTCAGTGGAGGAATGGATACAGAAAATGTGCTATATTTACACAATGGAATACTACTCAGTAATTAAAAACAATGAATTCACAAAATTTTTAGGCAAATGGTTAGATCCGGAAAATATCATCCTAAGTGAGGTAACCCAATCACAAAAGAATACACAAGGAATGCAATCTCTGATAAGTGGATATTAATGAGCCCAGAAGCTCTGAATTCCCAAGACACAGTTAGCATATCAAATGATACCCAAGCAGAGGGAAGGAGAGGGCCCTGGTTCTGAAAAGGCTTGATCCAGCATTGAAGGGGAATACCAGGACAGAGAAATTGGAGGGATGTGATTGGGAAATGGGCAGAAGAAAGAGGGCTTATGAGACCAATGGGGGGGGGGGCGGTAACCAGGAAAGGGGAAAGCATTCAGAAAGTAAACAAAGTATATAGAATATAAAAACAAATTAAAAATGAAAAAAAAGAAAAAAGAAAAAAGACATAGACATAGACATAGAATGGATATGTAAACCATATTTTACTGCTTACAGGAAATGCACCTCAGTGACAAAGACAGACATTACCTTAGAGTAAAAGGTTAGAAAACAATTTTCCAAGGAATTGGTCCCAAGAAAGAAGCTGGAATAGCCATTCTAATATTGAATAAAATTGACTTTCAAACTAAAATTATCCAAAAAGATAAGAAAGGACACTTCAATCAGGTCAAAGGAAAAATCTACCCAGATGAACTCTCAATTCTGAACATCTACTCCAAATACAAAGGCACCCACATTCATAAAAAAATACTCTAGCTGAAAGCATACATTGCACCTCACACAATAATAGTGAGAGACTTCAACATCCTACTCTCATCAACGGACAGATTATAGAAACAGAAATTTAGCAGAAACATAGTGAAAGTAACAGAAGTAATGAACCAAATAGATATGACAGTTATTTATAGAACATTTCATCCTAACACAAAAGAATATACCTTCTTCTCAGAACCTCATGGTACCTTCTCCAAAACTGACCATATAATCAGTCAAAAGACAGATCTCAACAGATTTAAGAATATTGAAATAATCCCATGGGTCCTATCAGATCTCCATGGACAAAGGCTGGACTTCAATAGCAACCAAAACAACAGAAAGCCTAAATACACATGGAAGATGAACAATGCTCTACACAATGATAACTAAGACTTTTTATAATTTTTAAATGAAGGTACTACATACCCAGACTTATGGGACTCAATAAAAGCCATGCTAAGAAGAAAACTCATAGCTTTGATTGCCTTCAAAATTATACTGGGGATCAACAGCTGCAGCGACTGGTCCAGAGGAAGGGCCATCAGCAGTGGAACCAAGCTGACAGGGTCCATGCAGACCCTGTGCCCACGACCACTGGCCATCGCTGGCCAGCCAGGCTGTAGCAGAGGATTTTTGGCGCCTTTCACCACACAGAAGCCACATCAGAACTCTGCCTCCTGCCAGTCAGTTAGGAGAGACTGACCTCCATCTTGGTTCTCAGAAGCCAGAGAGATCAGACAGACTCAGGTATGCAAATATAACCCTAGACCAACATCGCAGGGATCTAAGCCCGAGGGAAACTTGGGTTCCTTCCAGCTTCTGGCTATTATAAATAGGGCTGCTTTGAACATAGTGGACCACATATTCTTATTACATGCTGGGGAATTCTCTGGGTATATTCCCAGGAGTGGTATAGCAGGATCTGCCATAAGTGATGTGCCCAGATTTCTGAGGAACCGCCAGACTGATTTCCAAAGTGGTTGTACCAATTTGCAACCCACGAGCGGTGGAGGAGTGTTCCTCTTTCTTCACATCCTTGCCAACACCTGCTGTCTCCTAAATTTTTAATGTTAGCCAATCTGGCTGGTGTAAGGTGAAATCTCAGGGTTGTTTTGCTTTGCATTTCCCTAATGACTAATGATGTTGTGCATTTGATAAGAAGTTTCTCAGCCATCCAAAGTACTTCAAGTTAAAATGCTTTGTTTCGATCTGTATCCTATTTTTAAAAGGGTTATTTGGTTTTCTTGAGTTCTTTGTATATATTGACTATTAGCCCTCTATCTGATGTAGGGTTGGTGAAGATCTTTTCCCAATTTGTTGGATGCCGATTTGTCCTTTTGATGGTGTCCTATGCCTTACAGAAACTTGGTAATTTTCCTTTATGAGGTCCCATTTGTCAGTTCTTGATCTTAGAGCATAAGCTATTGGTGTTCTGTTCAGGAACTCTCCCCCTGTACCGATGTCCTCAAGGGTCTTCCCGAGTTGCTTTTCTATTAGCTTCAGAGTGTCTGGCTTGATGTGGAGGTCCATGATCCCTTTGGAGTTTAGCTTAGTATAAGGGGATAATAATGGATCAATTCACATTCTTCTGCATGCTGACCTCCAGTTGAACCAGTACCATTTGTTGAAAAGGCTATCTTTTTTCCACTGGATGTTTTCAACCTCTTTGTTGAGGATCAAGTGGCCATAGGTGTGTGGGTTCATTAATGGATCTTCAATCCTGTTCCATTGATCCACCTGCCTGTCACTGTACCAATACCATGCAGTTTTTAACACTATTGCTCTGTAGTATTGCTTGAGGTCAGGGATACTGATTCCCCCAGAGTTACTTTTGCTGTTGAGAATAGTTTTAACTATCCTGGGTTTTTTTCTTATGCCAGATGAAATTGAGAATTGCACTTTCTAACTCTATGAAGAACTGAGTTAGGATTTTGATGGGTATTGCGTTGAATCTGTATATAAGTAAAATAGCACAACTCTTTGTGAAAAAGATCTGGCTATAGACATAAATTTAGCTGTTTGTAAAAGACTTCAAACATGGTTGACTCTTTTTCTGGAGATTTATCTACCATTCTTAAAGATGTACCAAATCTCATCTAAGTATGCATGCTCATGAGGCCATGAAATAAACTGCATTTACTGTTTCTGTAGTTGTTGCTCTTTAATCACACTGAGAAACAATATGATTTCCATTTTTGGCACTTATGCCATTATTATTGGCAGTTTTTCAGCCCCTCATTTTCCTAGTAAACTCTCTTGATTCTCAACAAGCAAATGTTCATGTTCACATTCTTATGAGGGTCTCCAGTGTGTAGTTACAGGATTATGATATCTCTGCTATGCCCAAAAGAAAGAATTCCACACTGATTTTTATCAATAACTTTGTAACATCAGGATTGTGTTGTTTCTCTAAAGCCAGTGGATTTCACAGACTATAATAGCAAGGGAAACCCTGCGAAAACCAAAATAGTAGAGTTTTATAAATATTTGTGTAGGTTCTAAATGTTAGGTTAGAACCAAACCATTATCCACTTGAGACAAAACAAGAGAGCAGAGGAAAATTCAAATGGACATGAACCAGAACAAAGAAGAGTGCCATGTCTTCCCTATCCACCAACAGCCAAAAGCATACATCCATCCATGGGAGGAAAGACACTACAATCAATGAGTTTTGGGTGTTCTGAGTCTGTAGACTCAGCGTAGGAACTACGACAGCAACATGAGAGACCTACATTATCAATTTCCTTCCACTCCCGACTCTTTAAATTCATGTACAGAACAGAGCAGCAGACTTGGTGCACCAGTTACTCTACACAGTTCACTTTATGCATACTCAGTCCCCAACTTCTGATCAACTTCACATTTCTGTCACCTTCATACCCTCCATATATGTTCCTTTCAATACCAATAGCTTTTTATTTTATATTGTGATACATTGAGTTAAGCTGTACATTATTTTTGATGACAGGATTCACATTATCCATCAGAATCTAGTATGACTTCCTGTTGGGTATACAGCTAAAGATAATGTCTGTCCTTTCAGAATCTAAAAGTGAACCTCGGTTCAGCAGTGGTAAGTAATATGCTATCAGTCTCCCTAAACTGTGATTGACAAGAACAATCTGTGTATGCCCATTACAGGCATGTCAGCTGTGTGGATACCATGTTTTCAAAGCCCATGTTATGCCTGAAAAATAAATTTAGTAGCTGTCTTTGCAATTTTGTGCTCTTTCTTTCTGCTCCCACTTTTTTGATGTTTTCCTGAGCTTGTTGCTTGGAGTAAAAACCATTATATTTAGGGCTGAACATTCCTCTATCACTTATGACCAATGTCTCAAACTGTCATATATTCACTACTGTTTACTTCCGCCACCCTCCAGCATCCAATAGAATTCATACAATGGCCATTAAATGCCACTCAGGGAATACTATTTTGACATGCATCCTCCTTTGTGAGAGCTCTTGATCCATAGATCATCACTCCATTATATGGATAAATATATTCCAACCAGATTTCTGCAGGTTAATTCCTATCTTGGAAACTTGATTATCATTAAAGGTTTATAGGACAATACACTAATTTGTTTGACCCAGACTAAAGAATACAAAGATCGTTAAGGCCTAAAATCTGAAAATCTAAGGCACTTGAAATAATCATCATTACAGAGAGCCTTATTCAAATTGAATGGTTTAATGGTCTTTGGCAGAAATTATTTGAGACCAGGTTGAAAATGAGTAGGAGAGATGTGGCCTATTCTTATACCATTTTTGTTGGTTTTTATAAGCAGGTTATATGAAGAATCATAACACTGAACAAAAATACTAGTTTAGTCATAAAGATTTATGATATTTGTGAACACAAAGCTCTCTTTATGATTTAATGACTCTTGGTACATACATATTTAGCTTGACTGATAATTGTAAGTCTGGTAATTACATTTATGTCACAGTAGAAATGAATAC
Source organism: Apodemus sylvaticus (assembly GCF_947179515.1). Lineage (NCBI taxonomy): Eukaryota > Metazoa > Chordata > Mammalia > Rodentia > Muridae > Apodemus > Apodemus sylvaticus. The sequence goes on along the minus strand of NC_067476.1, from coordinate 132,946,245 downwards.
TTTATCCCAAGAAAGACGAAGAACAGCTCCTTTCACTGCCATGTTGGAAGGCATAAAGAAGAATATAGCTGTGTGCATCTATACACCAGAGGACTTGAAATGTTGGCAAGTGATCAGTATTAAAGTAAGTACATTCTTGAGCCGATTAACTCATAGAAGAGCCCTCAGAAGATCTACAAGTAGGAAGATGGTTCCTCAAAGTGATATGAGCTTCTTTTTCTCCTGTAATATCAAGAAAATCGTCTGTTACTTTGAAAAGATATATTATAATTTTCTCCAGCTCACAGAGTAGAATTTTTTGGCATCAAGTATTACTTGAAAGAGAGAGGACTATGATTGAGGGTTAGCATGATTGAAGGATTTTCAATTGCCTTGATGTATGGAGAAGACACAATTCCTCATTTAAAATCATTGACATGCTTGGCAGATTCAATATTGTCCTGGGATTGAGTCCTCATGTCACTGTGGGATAGGAGTACTAGAATTCTATTCTTCCCATATAAGAGCTATTGCTATTAATCCCAAACTGGTTGTATGCTAATTCTTAGTCACATGTGAGATATCTCATATTCTCTTTGTGGTGTATTTCTTGATTTACTTATTGCTGACTTCATTCTATTGTATACAAATTTTCTGCTGATGTTCCATTTCTTCTCTAAAAATTATATATAAGATATTAGACTTCATTTTTGATCTTATTTATTGACAGGAGTTGAAACAGTCTCACTGTACAGGGATGGCTGTACTCGAACTCATTTTGTAGACTAAGGTGGCCTTGAAGTCATAGAGATCTACCTGACTCTTTTTCTTGGGTTCTGGGACTAAAGGTTTATTCTACTACACCCAATTGATGTGGTGCTTCTGAATAAGTTTACATGTCATTAGTGATTATCCCTGATTCAAACATTCCTATCTTTGTTTGTCTTCTCAACTTCTTCTCTCTCCTTTTTGACTGAACACTGGATAACAACCTCATGGGTAGATCAAATGGGAGCACCAAAAGTTATGGTGATAAAAATCTGTTAAGAAACTTCAACATTTGTTCTATATTAGGCTCAGAATACCTGCAAATAAGAATTTCTCTTTCTGTGTCTTTGAAGGATTGTGTAGGGATTTTGGTGGGGATTGCATTGAATCTGTAGATTGCCTTTGATAGGTTGGCCATTTTTACTATATTAATTCTACCAATGAGAGAAAGTCTTAGTATGGCAGAAATATATAGATATACTAGAAGTCAGCCTAGGGTACATCTAAAAGCAAGAAAGGGGCAGGGTAGCTGGTATTCATTTTTAGCACAATTACTTTCTAAAGAGTACTTTATTTTTCTACAAAGGCTTAGTTTGCTTCTGTATTCTCATTCTTGCATCACTGAAGCACTTAGAAAAATTGTTTAGTTTCATTAAAAAATTGTCTCTAGTTTTATGTAGAAGGCCCCTTAAGTGTCAGACATTGTTAGTGAAGGTTAATATTTCAAAACAGATTATTATTATAAGGTCTATGTGTGTTGTCTATTGATGGGTTTGTACTGTGTAGTTTATTATGAAATTATTGAGAGCTGTGGAATGAAGTAAATCCAACTGTATTTCAGTAGTCCCTTTAATCAGGTTGGTCCATTTCAAAACCTACTATGTAAAACAAAATAGAAAAAGAAAATCAAGAAAAAGTTATAAAAGTTTACACAAACTAGTTAGCTGCATCAGTTCATGAATTAACATTTGCTTCATGTTACCTCTGATGGTGAAGAAGAAAGTTTATTTTAGATTGTGGATTTATGAAGTTATTGGACTGCTCCTATCTCTTAAGCTATGCCTGGTGAGCCATCTCCATTTTTTAAATGTAGAGTTATTAGACCTACATTCATGAGAAATTAAGTTGAGATTACTAACTCTTTTTTTTAAGTTTATTTTTTTTATTCCATATAATTTATTTACATTTCAAATGATTTCCCCTTTTCTAGCCCCCCCACTCCCCGAAAGTCCCGTAAGCCCCCTTCTCTTCCCCGTCCTCCCACCCACCCCTTCCCACTTCCCCGTTCTGGTTTTGCTGAATACTGTTTCACTGAGTCTTTCCAGAACCAGGGGCCACTCCTCCTTTCTTCTTGTACCTCATTTGATGTGTGGATTATGTTTTGGGTATTCCAGTTTTCTAGGTTAATATCCACTTATTAGTGAGTGCATACCATAATTCACCTTTTGAGTCTGGGTTACCTCACTGAGTATGATATTCTCTAGCTCCATCCATTTGCCTAAGAATTTCATGAATTCGTTGTTTCTAATGGCTGAATAGTATTCCATTGTGTAGATATACCACATTTTTTGCATCCACTCTTCTGTTGAGGGATACCTGGGTTCTTTCCAGCATCTGGCAATTATAAATAGGGCTGCTATGAACATAGTAGAACATGTATCCTTATTACATGGTGGGGAGTCTTCTGGGTATATGCCCAGGAGTGGTATAGTAGGATCTTCTGGAAGTGAGGTGCCCAGTTTTCGGAGGAACCGCCAGACTGCTTTCCAGAGTGGTTGTACCAATTTGCAACCCCACCAGCAGTGGAGGAGTGTTCCTCTTTCTCCACACCCTCTCCAACACCTGTTGTCTCCTGAATTTTTAATCTTAGCCATTCTGACTGGTGTAAGATGAAATCTTAGGGTTGTTTTGATTTGCATTTCCCTAATGACTAATGAAGTTGAGCATTTTTTAAGATGCTTCTCCGCCATCCGAAGTTCTTCAGGTGAGAATTCTTTGTTTAACTCTGTACCCCATTTTTAATAGGGTTGTTCGGTTTTCTGGAGTCTAACTTCTTGAGTTCTTTATATATATTGGATATTAGCCCTCTATCTGATGTAGGATTGGTGAAGATCTTTTCCCAATTTGTTGGTTGCCGATTTGTCCTCTTGATGGTGTCCTTTGCCTTACAGAAACTTTGTAATTTTATGAGGTCCCATTTGTCAATTCTTGCTCTTAGAGCATACGCTATTGGTGTTCTGTTCAGAAACTTTCTCCCTGTACCGATGTCCTCAAGGGTCTTCCCCAGTTTCTTTTCTATTAGCTTCAGAGTGTCTGGTTTTATGTGGAGGTCCTTGATCCATTTGGAGTTGAGCTTAGTACAAGGAGACAAGGATGGATCAATTCGCATTCTTCTGCATGCTGACCTCCAGTTGAACCAGCACCATTTGTTGAAAAGGCTATCTTTTTTCCATTGGATGTTTTCAGCCTCTTTGTCGAGGATCAAGTGGCCATAGGTGTGTGGGTTCATTTCTGGATCTTCAATCCTGTTCCATTGATCCTCCTGCCTGTCACTGTACCAATACCATGCAGTTTTTAACACTATTGCTCTGTAGTATTGCTTGAGGTCAGGGATACTGATTCCCCCAGATTTTCTTTTGTTGCTGAGAATAGTTTTAGCTATCCTGGGTTTTTTGCTGTTCCAGATGAATTTGATAATTGCTCTTTCTAACTCTGTGAAGAATTGAGTTGGGATTTTGATGGGTATTGCATTGAATCTGTATAGTGCTTTAGGCAAAATGGCCATTTTAACTATATTGATTCTACCGATCCATGAGCATGGGAGGTTTTCCCATTTTTTGAGGTCTTCTTCCATTTCCTTCTTCAGAGTCTTGAAGTTCTTGTCATACAGATCTTTCACATGTTTGGTAAGAGTCACCCCAAGATACTTTATACTGTTTGAGGCTATTGTGAAGGGGGTCATTTCCCTAATTTCTTTCTCAGCCTGCTTATCCTTTGAGTATAAGAAGGCCACTGATTTGCTTGAGTTGATTTTATAACCTGCCACTTTGCTGAAGTTGTTTATCAGCTGTAGGAGCTCTGTAGTGGAGTTCTTTGGGTCACTTAGGTAGACGATCATGTCGTCTGCAAATAATGATAGTTTGACTTCTTCCTTTCCAATTTGTATCCCTTTGACCTCCTTATGTTGTCGAATTGCCCGAGCTAGTACCTCAAGTACAATATTGAAAAGATAAGGAGAAAGGGGGCAGCCTTGTCTGGTCCCTGATTTCAGTGGGATTGCTTCAAGTTTCTCTCCATTTAGTTTGATGCTGGCTACCGGTTTGCTGTATATTGTTTTACTATGTTTAGGTATGGGCCTTGAATTCCTGTTCTCTCCAAGACTTTAAACATGAAGGGATGCTGAATTTTGTCAAATGCTTTTTCAGCATCCAATGAAATGACCATGTGGTTTTGTTCTTTGAGTTTATTTATGTAGTGGACTGTATTGATGGATTTCCGTATATTGAACCAACCCTGCATTCCCGGGATAAAGCCTACTTGATCATGGTGGATGATCGTTTTGATGTGTTCTTGGATTCGGTTGGCAAGAATTTTATTGAGTATTTTTGCATCGATGTTCATAAGGGAAATTGGTCTGAAGTTCTCTTTCTTTGTTGGATCTTTTTGTGGCTTTGGTATCAGCGTAATTGTGGCTTCATAGAAGGAATTGGGTAGTGTTCCTTCTGTTTCTATTTTGTGGAATAGTTGGAAGAGTATTGGTGTTAACTCTTCTTTGAAGGTCTGGTAGAATTCTGCACTGAAGCCATCTGGTCCTGTGCTTTTTTTGGTTGGAAGACTTTCTATGACTCCTTCTATTTCTTTAGGCATTATGGGACTGTTTAGATGGTCAAGTTGGTCCTGATTTAATTTTGGTATCTGGTATCTGTCAAGGAAATTGTCCATTTCCTCCAGATTCTCCAGTTGTGTTGAGTACAGGCTCTTGTAGTAGGATCTGATGATTTTTTGGATTTCCTCAGTTTCCGTTGTTATATCTCCCTTTTGATTTCTAAGTTTGTTAATTTGGATACTTTCTCTGTGCCCTTTGGTCAGTCTGGCTAAGGGTTTATCTATCTTGTTGATTTTCTCAAACAACCAGCTCCTGGTTTTGTTGATTTTTTGTATGGTTCTCTTTGTTTCTACTTGATTGATTTCGGCCCTGAGCTTGATGATTTCCTGCCTTCTACTCCTCCTGGGCGAAGTAGCTTCTTTTTGTTCTAGGGCTTTCAGGTGTGTCATTAAGCTGGTAATGTATGCTCTCTCCATTTTCTTTTTGGAGGCACTCAGGGCTATGAATTTTCCTCTTAGCACTGCTTTCATTGTGTCCCATAGATTTGGGTATGTTGTGTTTTCATTTTCATTGTGTTCTAAAAAGTCTTTAATTTCTTTCTTTATTTCTTCCTTGACCAAGGTATCATTGAGTAGAGTATTGTTAAGTTTTCACGTGTATGTGGGTTTTCTGTTGTTTCTGTTGCTATTGAAGACCACTTTTACTCCATAGTGATCAGATAGGAGGCATGGGATTAGTTATATCTTCTTATATTTGTTGAGGTTTGTCTTGTGACCAATTATATGGTCGATTTTGGAGAAGGTACCATGAGGTGCTGAGAAAAAGGTATATTCTTTTGTTTTAGGATAGAATGTTCTATATATATCTGTTAGATCTAATTGGTCCAAAGCTTCAATTAGTTTCATTGTGTCCCTGTTTAGTTTCTGTTTTCCTGATCAGTCCATTGAGGAAAGTGCAGTGTTGAAGTCACCCACAATTATTGTGTTAGGTGCAATGTGGGCTTTTAGTTTTAATAAAGTTTCTTTTAGGAAAGAGGGTGCCCTTGCATTTGGGGCATAGATGTTCAGGATTGACAGTTCTTCTTTTTGTATTTTTCCTTTGACCAGCAAGAAGTGTCCCTCAGGGTCTCTTTTGATGACTTTGGGTTGAAAGTCAATTTTATCTGATATTAAAATGGCTACTCCAGCTTGTTTCCTGAGACCATTTGCTTGTAAAATTGTCTTCCAGCCTTTTACTCTAAGGTAGTGTTTGTCTTTGACCCTGAGGTGTGTTTCCTGTAAGCAGCAAAATGTAGGGTCCTGTTTACGTATCCAGTCAGTTAGTCTGTGTCTTTTTATTGGGGCATTAAGTCCATTGATGTTAAGAGATATTAAGGAATAGTGATTGTTACTTCCTATCATTTTTGACGTTATTTTTTAAATTTGAATGCTTAACTTCTTTTGGGTTTGATGAAAGGTTACTATCTTGCTTTTTCCAGGGTGAAGTTTCCCTCCTTGTATTGGTGTTGTCCTCCTATTATCCTTTTTAGGGCCGGGTTTGTGGATAAATATTGGGTAAACTTGGTTTTGTCATGAAATATCTTAGCTTCTCCATCTATGGTGATTGAGAGTTTTGCTGGATATAGTAGTTTTGGTTGGCATTTGTGTTCTCTTAGAGTCTGCATGAGATCTGCCCAGGACCTTCTAGCCTTCATAGTCTCAGGTGAAAAGTCTGCTGTGATTCTGATAGGTCTTCCTTTATATGTTACTTGGCCTTTTTCTCTTACTGCCTTTAGTATTCTTTCTTTGTTTAGAACATTTGGTGTTTTGATTATTATGTGACGGGAAGTATTTCTGCTCTGGTCCAGTCTGTTTGGAGTTCTGTAGGCTTCTTGTATATTCATGGGCATCTCTCTCTTTAGGTTAGGGAAGTTTTCTTCCATAATTTTATTGAAGATGTTTGCTGGCCCTTTAAGTTGTAAATCTTCACTCTCATCTATGCCTATAATCCTTAGGTTTGGTCTTCTCATTGTGTCCTGGATTTCCTGGATATTTTGGGTTACAAGCTTTTTGCATTTTGCATTTTCTTTAACTGTTGAGTCCATGGTTTCTATGGAATCTTCAGCATCTGAGATTCTTTCTTCTATCTCTTGTATTCTGTTGTTGATATTTGCATCTCTGTCCCCTGATTTCTTCCCAAGGCTTTCTATCTCCAAAGTTGTCTCCCTTTGAGTTTTCTTAGTTGTTTCTACTTCTGATTTTAGATCCTGGATGGTTTTGCTTAGCTCCTTCACTTGCATGTTTGTGTTTTCCTGTAATTCTTTAAGAGATTTTTGTGTTTCCTCTTTCATGAGCTCAGCCTGTTGACCAAAGTTCTCCTGTATTTCTTTAAGAGATTTTTGTGTTTCGTCTTTCATGACCTCAGCCTGTTGAGCAAAGTTCTCCTGTATTTCTTTAAGTGTTTTTTGCATTTCCTCCTTGTTGGCTTTTGTATTCTCCTGGATTTCTTTCAATGATTTTTGTGTTTCCCTTGCAAGGGCTTCTAACTTTTCATCCATTTTCTCCTGAATTTCTTTAAGTGTGTCCTTCATGTGTTCCTGTACCAGCATCATGACCAGTGATTTTTAAATCCAAATCTTGTTTTACTGGTGTGATGGGGTATCCAGGACATGTTGGTAGAGGAGAATTGGGTTCAGATGTTGCCATATTGCCTTGATTTCTGTTAGTGACATTCCTGCGTTTGCCTTTTGCCATCTAGTTCTCACTGGTGTTAGTTTTTCTTGTCAGTGCTGGACTCACCAGTGCAAGCTGCCCCTTCCCAGTTGGCCTCTGGTGCACAGCTTACCTCCTGCACTGCTTGTAGACAGGGTGCTGCTGCCCAGGCTGTTCAGATCCCAAAGCAGGCACCTGAAGGCTCCCGCTGGGGCCCGCTGGATTCACTGGAGCACACTGACTCCTCCCAGCTGGCCGCCCGGAAACCCAGCTAGCCACTTGCAGGACTTGGAGATGTGGTGCTGCCGCCCAGGCTGATCTGGGCAGCAGAACTACCAACCGGGTTGGTGCACACAAGGTTAGCCTAGCTGCTCAGGCCCTGAGTCTAGGCAAAAGCCTGGCATGCCAATGTTGGTGCAAAGCTCCCCTCAGCTGTGGGTGTTAATTGGGTGTGTCAGTTGGCTAGGATGGTGGCATGCGCGAGTTCCCTGAGAGTGCTGGGAGAGTCTGCTGGGCTAACAACCTCCTGGCTGTGTCAGCACACAGATGGCCCAACGAGCAGCCCAGGGCCTGGGGGCAGTCCAGGGCCTGACCGTCTGAGACCCCTGCTATGTCCTCCTTGGGCTATGCCTGTTAGCTGATTTGGTTTTGCCTGCTAGGTCTCTCTGGCTTCCCGTAGTCAAAATGGCGGTGGTGCGCAAACTGGCCCGGATAAACAACCTCCTGGCCGGGTTGGCACACAGATGGCCCACCGAGCAGCCCAGGGCCTGGGGGCAGTCCAGGGCCTGACCGTCTGAGACCCCTGCTATGTCCGCCTTGGGCTATGCCTGTTAGCTGGTTTGGTTTTGTCTGCTAGTCTCTCAGGCTTCCCGTAGGCAAAATGGCGGCGGTGCGCGCCAGCCCGGGCAAACAAGCTCCTGGCTGGGTCGGCACACAGATGGCCCACCGAGCAGCCCAGGACCTGGGGGCAGTCCAGGGCCTGACCGTCTGAGACCCCTGCTATGTCCGCCTCAGGCTATGCCTGTTAGCTGGTTTGGTTTTGCCTGCTAGGTCTCTCTGGCTTCCCGTAGGCAAAATGGCGGTGGTACGCAAATGGCCCCGATAAACAACCTCCTGGCTGGGTCGGCACACAGATGGCCCACCGAGCAGTCCTGGGCCTGGGGGCAGTCCAGGGCCTGACCGTCTGAGACCCCTGCTATGTCCGCCTTGGGCTATGCCTGTTAGCTGGTTTGGTTTTGCCTGCTAGGTCTCTCTGGCTTCCCGTAGGCAAAATGGCGGTGGTGCGCTCCGGCCCAGGCAAACAAGCTCCTGGCTGGGTTGGCACACAGATGGCCCGCCGAGCAGCCCAGGAACTGGGGGCAGTCCGGGGCCTGACCGTCTGAGACCCCTGCTATGTCCGCCTCGGGCTATGCCTGTTAGCCGGTTTGCTTTTGCCTGCTAGGTCTCCCTGGCTTCCCTTAGGCAAAATGGTGGTGGTGCGCGTGCGGGCCCGGGAGGAAAAAAACCTCCTGGCCGGGTTTGCACCCCGGTGGACCTCCGATCAGCCCAGGGCCTGGGTGCAGGCCAACGCCCGTCGGGCTTAGACCCCGCGATGTTGGTCTCAGGTTATATTTGCGTACCTCAGTCTGATTTCTCTGGCGACCGAGAACCAATATGGAGCCCTGGTAACTGACTGGCGGGAGGCAGAGTTCTGATGTGGCTTCTGTGTGGTGAAAGGCACTGTAAATCCGCCGCTGCTTGCAGCCTGGCTGGCCAGCGATGGCCAGTGGTCGTGGGCGCCGGGTCTGCCTGGACCCTGTCCGCTTGGTTCTACTGCTGATGGCCCTTCCTCTGGACCAGCCGCTGCTGCTGCTGCTGCTGCTGCTGCTGCTGCTGCCGCCGCCCTGTGACAGGCCGAGATTACTAACTCTTAAGCAATTAGTTACTAAGTTGTGCTCATTTTACCTTCTATTTCCCCTCCAAACTGCCAAAATATTTTTATAAGTTATGGTGATATAAATGTCTTAAGAAACTTCAACATTTGTTCTGTATTAGGCACAGAATAGCTGCAAATAAGAATTTCTCTTTCTGTGTCTTTGAAGGATTGTGTTCAGATTTTGGTGGGGATTGCATTGAATCTGTAGATTGCCTTTGATAGGATGGCCATTTTTACTATATTAATTCTACCAATCCTGAGCATTGGAGATCTTTCCATCTTCTGAGATTTTCCTTGCTTTCCTTCTTGAGAGACTTGAAGTTATTGTCATACAGAGTTTTTCCCTTGTTGGGTTTATAGTCATCCCAATATATTTTATATTATTTGTGACGATTATAAAGGGAGGTGTTTCTCTAATTTCTTTTTATTTTTTTAATATTTTTATTTTCTATATTCTTTGTTTACATTCCAAATGGTTTCTCCTTTCCCGGATCCCCCCTCCCCATATGTCCCATAAACCTTCTCTCCATCCATTCTCCAATCACCTCCTTCCTTTTTATCTGTCCTTATATTCCCCTCGAATGCTAGATCAGTCATTTCGAGGATTGATCTCAGCCTGTTTATCATTTGTATAAAGGAAGGCTACTGATTTATTGGAGTTAATTTTATATCCTGCAACTTAGCTAAAGTTGTTTACCAGCTGGAAATGTTCTTTGGTAGAATTTTTGGGGTCACTTATCTATACTATCATATCATCTGCAAATAGTGATACCTTTATTTCTTCCTTGCCAATTTGGATCCCCTTCATCTCTTATTGTTGTCTTATTGTTCTAGCTAGAATTTTGAGTACTGTATAGAATAGATAGGGGATAGTGGGCATCCTTTTCTTATCCCTGATTTTAGTGGGATTGCATCAAGTATTTCTCCATTTAATTTGATATTGGCTGTTAGTTTGCATTAAGTTGCTTTTACTATGTTCATGTATGGGCCTTGAATTCCTGATCTCTCCAGGAATTTTAACGTGGAGGGATGTTGTACTTTGTCAAATGCTTTTTCTGCATCCCAGGAGATGATCATGTATTTTTTTTTCTTTAAGATTATTTATGTAGTGGATTATGTTAATGGATTTTCACATATTGAACCAAACTTGTATCCCTAGGAGTATGCCTACTTAATTGTGGTTAATGATGATTTTGATGTGTTCTTGGGTTTGGTTTGTGAGCATTTTATTGAGTATTTTTGCATCAATAATCATAAGTGAGATTGGTCTGAAGTTCTCCTTTTTCATTGGACCCTGGTGTGGTTTAGTTATCAGAGTAATTGTGGCTTCATAGAATGAATTATGTAAGTCTTCCTCCTGTTTCTGTTTTATGGAATAATTTGCAGAATACTGGTATCAGGTTTTCTTTGAAGTCTGGTTGAATTCTTAATTAAATCTATCTAGTCTTAGGGGATTTTTTAAGGTGGAAGGGTTTTAATGATTTATTCTAGTTCCTTATGGGATATGGGCCTATTTAGATCCTTTATCTGTTCTTGATTTAACTTTGGTGTGTGCTGCCTAGAAAACCATCCATTTCATCTACATTTTCCCATTTTGTTCAATATGGACTTCTGTAGTAGAATCTGATGAGTCTTTAAATTTACTCCATTTCTGTTGTTATGTCTCTCTTTTCATTTCTGATTTTGTTAGTTTGGATACTGCCTCTTGGTCATTTAGTTAGCTTGGCTAGGGCGTTATCTATCTTCTCTCAAAGAACCTGGTCTTGGTTTTGTTGATTGATTGTTTTTTTTTCTTTGTTTCTACTTGGTTTATTTTGGCCTTGAGTTTGACTATTTAATGCCATCTACTCCTCTTGAGTGAGTTTGCTTCTTTTTGTTCTAGAGTTCACAGGTATGCTCTTAAGTTGTTAGGGTAGGATCTCTTCAGTTTCTTACCAGAGCACTTAGTGTTATGAACTTTACTCTTAGCACTGTTTTCATTGTGTCCCATAATTTTCGGTAAGGTATGTCAATATTTTCATTAAATTCCAGAAAGTATTTAATATCTTTCTTTATTTCTCCCCTGACCAAACTATCATTGAGTAGAGAGTTGTTCAGTTTCCATGTATATGTGGGCTTTTTGTTGTTTTTGGTATTATTAAAGATCAGCCTTAGGCCATGTTGTTCTGATACAATGCATGGGATTATTTCATTCTTATTGTATTGGTTAAGGGTTATTTTGTGACCAATTGTAGGACTGATTATGGAGAAATTACACTAATGTGCTGAAAAGAAGGTGTTTTCTTTTGTTTTAGGATGAAATGTTAAGTACATATCTGTTAAATCCATTTAGTTCATAACCTTTATAAGTTTCACCATCTCTGTTTAGTTTCTAATTCAGTGACCTGCCCATTGGTGAGAGTGGGGTGTTGAAGTCTCCCACTATTTTTGTTTGGGGCTCAATGTGTGTTTAGTAAAGTTTCTTTTATGAATATGGGTGACTTTGCATTTACAGCATAGAGAATTGAGATTTTCTCTTGGTAGATTTTCCATTCGATGAATGTTAAGTATCCTCCCTCATCATGCTTGATAACATTTGATAGAAAGTCTATATTATTGGATATTAGTAAGGCAATCCCAGATTATTCCTTGGGACTCTTTGCTTGGAATAACTATTTCCATCCTTTTACTGAGATGCTGATGGTCTTTGTTATTGAGGTGTGCTTCTTGTTGGAGTAAAATGCTGGATCTTGTTTGTGTATCAAGTGTGTTAGCTTATGTCTTTTTATAGGAGAGTTGAGTCCTATTAATATTGAGAGGAATTAAAGACATATGACTGTTGGCTCCTATTATATTGTTTTTGTAGATAGATTTTTGTGCTTATGGTTCTCTTCTTTTGGCTTTGTTGTGAGATGATTAATATCTTGTCTTTTCTTTGGTATAATTACCTCCCTTGTGTTTGTGTTTTCCTTCTAGGATCTTCTGTAAGGCTAGATTGGTAGATAGATCCTGCTTGATTTTAGTTTTTTCCTGTAATATTTTGGTTTCAGCATCTATGCTGATTGAGAATTTTGCTGGGTATAGTAGCATGAGTATTTGTGTTTGAGTCTACATGACCTCTTTGGACATTCATAGGCTCTGTTGAGAAGTCTGGTCTAATCCTGATAGGTATGGATTTGATTAATACTTGGCCCTTTATCTACTGTACCTTTTGCTATTCTTTGTTCTGTGCATTTATTGTTTTGATTATTATATACCAACAGGACTTTCTTTTCTGCTCCCATTTAATTGGGGTTCTATAGGATTCTTGTACCTTTATGGTTGTCTCTTTCTTTAGGTTGGGGAAGTTTTCTTCTATGATTTTTAAGGACATTTTCAGATCCTTTGTGCTGGGAATTGTTATTCTCCTCTATTCCAATTATTCTTAGATTTTGTCTTTTCAATGTGTCCTGAATTTCGTCAATTTTTTCTATATTTTGAATTTTCTTTGCCTGTTGCGTCAATCTCTTCCAAGGTATCTTCTACACCTGTGATTCTTTTTTCCATTTTTTGATGTCTGTTGGCAATACTTACATCTGTAATTCCTGACCATTTTCCTAGGTTTTCCATTTCCAGTTTTGCCTCTAGTTGTGTTTTCTTTATTGTTTCTACTTCAACTTTTATTTATTAGACTGCTTTAAGCAATTTTTTCACCTGTATGATTGTGTTTTTCTGTAAACTTTAAGGAATTTAGTTGTTTCATTTTTTACGGCATCTACCTTTTTACCTGTGTTTTAATGTATTTCTTTCAGGGAGTTATTTATATACTCCTTCAAGGTCTCCACTATCTTCATGAGATAGGATTTTAGGACAAATTCCTAATGTTCAAGTATTTTGGTGAATTCAGGGTTTGCTGTGGTAGGAAAACAGGGTTCTGATGATGTCCATGTATATTGGCTTCTGTTGATTGTTTTCCTGTGCTTGCCTCCCAACATCTGGTGATCCCTGTTGTTTGCTGGTCTGGGTGACTCTGCCTAGAGTCTGCTTCTTTTGTCCCTGGGTTTCTTCCTGTCTCCTTTTAGGTTGGCTGCCCTGTAGCAGACCTCTTGTGGAGCCTTCCATCTGGAGGGTTTCAGAGGGCCAAAGAACCTGCTGCTCTGTTGCCTTGGCTGCAGTAGATCTACCAGGAGGTTTTCAGACTGTTGTGTCTTCAGGGGAGCAGTCAAGCTGATATACTGTGTGAAACTGTTCTCCAGGTTGCCTATGGACTGGGGTTTCTGTTTCCCTGTGTGCAACAGAACTCAAAAGAGGATTTCAGTCTGTTGGTTCAGTTCCCCTGCATGTCACAGATTCACTGGGAAGTATTTAGACTGTGTTGCCAAGGTTCCCTATGTACAGAGGAACTTCTGGGGTGCGTTCAAGCTGTGGTGTTGTCAGGGGAGCAGACAAGATGGCAATTAATTGCTCAGTTATCCTATGCACAGTGGATCTCCTAGAATGTCTCTGGCTGTAGTTTCAGATGTTCTGAATGCAGCATATCTATCGGGATGCCTCAGGATGTGGTATCTTCAGGGGAGCAGACTAGCTACCAGTCTGTCACAGCAGAAAAAACTGGGTATTTTGTTGGGTGGGAAATTTAGAGGATGATGGGTCCCCTGAGTTCACTGGGACTCAGAGGCAGCTGTGCAACTTGAAAGGTGTTCTTACCAAATGCTCTGAGTACAGTAGATCTTCTAGGATATCTCAGAATATGGTGTCTTTTGGGGAACCCATGTACAAGTCTTAACGTTTAAAAATAGAATCAACATGCATATATGTATATAACATGTGTAATAATATGTGTTATATGTGAAGTACTATATAGCATATTATTTCTGTTAATACATACATCTGTATGCATAGAAATGTTTGTTGAGTTTTTCTCCCAGAGAACATTATTTTTATACTCTTCTATCCAGAAGAGTGATGTTTATTTTTCTTTAAAGGTGTAAACCATCAAGACTGATACAAAGTCAAGCATGTGAGGGCTTCACAGTGATGTACTGAGCTATAGGTAGAAGGATAGTAGCAAAGGGCTGGCTGTGATGTTGTGAAGGCTATTCATCCATACGAGTCAGTAAGTTGTAACTGTGCTGACATACAGTAAGTTGTAATGTGCTGGCACTTAGTTTTTAAAACTACAATGCATGTCTTCCTTAAGACAGAAGATTATCTATTATATTTCAATCTACTGATATAGGAAGTCAGAATATTCATATATACAGAAGGAAATACAAGTGTATATGAAACGTGCATATCATCAGAGAGAATACAGCATACCTGACAAATACTTGTTGATAAGAGCCTCAGGGTTCTATGTGTTTTTTCCTATCTTCCTACATAGCAGTTGTTCTTAAACAACAACATCTCAAGAGGAATTGCAATGGTTTTAATGAGTAAAGCATGGGCTAGTCAAGTGAGGCTTACACTGATTCATTCAAAAGAAGTTTGTGTAAATATAAAGGAAAACAATTTTTCAAAACTGGACTGCATATCTCTGGTACTCCTTGCATCCAGACTGAAGTGATGAATCCATATTAGAACTCCAAAGCTAGAATCAAGGTCTCCGAGTGGTGGGTAACAGTGTAGCCTGACTCATCGGATCATCTCTTTCACAACGGACTCTTATATGAATTAGTCTTTCTATAAATTCGTGATAGTAGATTTGAAGGTAACAGATTTTTCTCTAAAAATAAGGAAAGAAATATAGACCATTAGGAATCTTAACAGTTAAAGGGAATATAATCATTCTCATAAGTCAAGTAGAAATGGTAACCATGATAATGACCCACTAGTTTTTCCAGTCTCCTTGGGTCTCCAGATAGTCAGTGAACAATGATCATTATTCCAATTGTCTACATTCCACAAGATATTATGCACCAAACCAAGATTCATGAGATCCTTAACCCTGGTACACAACACAGGAGTCCCCAGGGTCAAGGCGCATCTAATTCAAAATCATTGCCAAATCATTTAGTGTGGTGCATGGAAATATCAAAGCAGGAGATATGATGTTGAAAATAAGAGGTGATCCAAATATTTGAGAAGATGGGCACTGCCATCCCCAGTATGTAGTATCATAGGAACCCAAGGTATTGGAAAGCATCTTGCAGTAGAAGCAGAGTTTCAGCAAGAGGTATTTAAGTCATGGAAATATTATGATCCCTTACATGCATGGGACAAACCATGCAGGAAAGGTGATGGCAAGCAAGTAGGTTTTCTGGAGACGGCCCACCATTTTGCATAGATATGATTGGTGTACTCTGAGAGATATGGAAACATCACAGAATTGTTTCTTACTGCTGATATGGCTTTTCTGTCACTATTACACAGCTTAGTGATTCCTTGGTATCACCTCATACTATTGAACACATTTTCTACAGATCAATATTGAGACATTCTTTCATATACTATGCTATTTAGATGAATTAATGACTATATAATTCTTGATTTGATTCAATAATTTTAGAAAGAAATTTAAGGAGACAGTTTTAGTTGATTTCCCTAAAAGATATAATAAAGTTAAAATCAAGACTAGAACATGCCCCTCCTCATAGAATAATAAGTAAAGGCTCTATAATAAGGGGTGCAATGCACTAAGAGGGGAAATAATTTGGCACATATTTGAGATCAAGGAAAAATATTTATTCTATGTAATATCCAGAGATGATGCCACCAGTTTGCACTATAATAAAACAAGGACATCTAAAACACTTGATTTGAACTTATAATGAGTTTATAGAATGAAACAGTACTTTGAACTTACTATCTACATTATTCTGTAACTCCTTTTTTTGTAATTTTATCTGTGAGGTAACTTCATAAAGGATTTTGTCTAAAATCTATAAAAAGACTGAGGAAAATAAAGTTTAGTTGTCAGGGCTCTTCTGAATCCACAAAATGTTTATGCTTTTTATATATGTATGCATGTCTATCTATCTGTCTGTATGTCTGTGTCTCTATATAAGTACATACATATGTAGGTATATATGTATGTATGTGCACATGTGAAGTTGATGAATGGTCAGAACCAGTCAAATCTGTGTGTGTGTGTGTGTGTGTGTGTGTGTGTGTGTGTGTATGTGTATGTGTGTATGTGTGTGCATGCACGCACATGCGTGTATTCATGCATGACTTTGTTTTTATCTTTTTTATTCTCTCTGCCTCACAAAAAGTTAATGAGTTCCTCACCTCTTACCTGTCTAGGAAGACACCACTGAGTAAAATAACCCAAGTAACTAAGTTTTTTTCCCAATACTCTCCTGCTAACAGTAGGAATCAAATGCCAGAAACCATCAGCTTCTGAAACCAGAACAGTAAGGAAAAGCTAATGGAGAGAGGTCATGAACTTCTGGTCTTTCCAAAGACACCCCACCTCATCATTTGAATGTCTGAGTGGGACCTTCACAAGTGCACTCTGAAAATGTAGGTTAAACTTGGAGTAAAAGGACTCTCTTCTGACAAGAAAACATCACCACATCTCTTTATTCTGTCAATGAACAGCAATTCATTAATACCCTTGGTACCAAATTTCCTGGTAAATGGAGATAACTAATTGTTATGGACTCTTCCTCCTCATATGTAAACAGAGCTACTTTTGAGGTGTTTATGCACCCCAACAAGTGTATCTATTGTATCTATGATGATTTCCAAATTCTCTCTACAAATGTTTGCATATGATCATTTCCTGTGCACTTCCTTTACATAAACAAGCATACAAACACTAGCACAGAAACCTCCTCAGACATCATACACAGGTCCTACTTTTCGCAAGGTTCTGTCAGAATGACGTGTCACTTAATGAACCATGTTTATATCTTCTGCTGATGTACCTGTTCAGTGAAGGGACAGTTGGCCAACTTAGACAGGAACTTATTGCATATGTGACTTTTTCAGGATTCATTATAAAGTATGATGTTTTTCCACGCCTCTCCTTTAGAAAACAAACAGGATTAATTCATCACTTTCCACTGGTAAACTTTTCTTTGCAGTAGCTTTTTGTAATGGAACTAACTAGTTTATCATTTATGTCAGTTAAATTTATTTCACACAACACATAAAACTCATCTTTATAGAAATTACTGCACACCCTTCTGGCTGCTTGTCTTGTGAGAATCTTTTATGAGTAGTCTTGTGCTGCTGAGGAAGAGGGACACAGGACAAAGAGAAGGATCCAATCCATTCAGTAGAGTTACGAATGAAAGGATAATATCTGAGAGCTATGATGTTGTCAGAAACAACCCTACACACATGGAATAGTTTAAGGGGCAGCACTGGAGACCTTTGTCCTGTTTGGGACCTCCTTTCTTTTACATCCACCAGGAAATCTGCTGCAGCTCAGTTTAATTAATTACCATCTCCCCAGAAAGTGTGCTTGCAAAGGGAGGAACAATTTAGGGAACATTGTCCACTCAGTTTGAAGAGTTGCGTGGTAAACACTTCATAATCTAAAATAATGATTTGTGGACATATTCTTACTTTAACACACAAGGATATAGATGTGCAGAAATACACAGAGTATTGATCTGAACTGACACAAGTACCTGTGTATCCACCTCCAGCTCTATCCCTTCATAAATCACTACATTGCTACACATGTTATTTCCAATCACACACATTTTCTCATAATATCCATATATCTATATAAATCCATGTCCATAGTACCTCTGGCCCCTGCCCAATTTGGCCAGAAATGAAGCATCATCAAATACGCACACTTATCTGAATGAATTGTTTATGGAGAAAACATTTGTCAAAGTCAGATTCATCCTTTATACATGCTGTTCTTTCCATTGCAATTTGAACAACACCCTAAGAGAAAAAGAGAAAAATTCATGTAAAGTTATGTATTTTTATTTACATGTATGCTTTAATTTTTTTTTGTAGCTAACATTTTTATTTGAATCAATGACTACACTTATGATCGTCCAAATTATCAACATCTTAACATACATACAAACTACTTTTTTCCAACAGAATGATTATCAGGACCTTCTTGATACATTTTTTACTATTTTAAGTAATACGATGAGCAAGACACCAAAGGTGGAAGACAGGGACTAACATTTTTAATATTTTTAGTAAGGTAGAACCAGACTGGAAGAGAAACCACAAGAGGAGTAAGAACCATTCCCAATAACACATCTGCCCTGAGCAGAAACAAAGGCTGTAGAATGGAGCATTAAATGAATGAGCCTGTTGATTTCAGAATAAAATGAATTCACTCTTTGTAACGATAACAAAGATTTAGGTTGGTTTGACTACCTGATGATCACTATCAGTGATCATCATTTATTACATTTAACACAGAGCATGTCTTTCTTTCATTTACTCAGTTTACTCCCTACAGTGAAAAGGAGAATTGGGAATGCTTCACATAAGGGGAAATTTCAGGCCAAATGAATAGAATCTATGAGTGTCTCAACCTTCAAGCTGACTGATGATGCTAATTTATCTCAAGGCATTCTATTCACGTGCTTGTGCAACTAATAGGCACCCACATATTCATTGCAGAGGGCATCTCAGATACATTTCCTGGAAGAAACAAAGCTGAGATAATAGATTTTATCCCTTGGAAGCATGAGTATGGTCAATCATTCGTGGAGTGATGTCTGTTCTGTGTGTACAATTAGACTTACATATACACTGAACAATATGCACCTTTGCTATGTGTTTGGATTGCATGCTTCCCCTTTTTATCATTTTATACTTTTTACATTGATTCAGGATTTGGCTTGTCTAGTACTTGTGGCTTGACTAACATATCTACTGAAAACAGTTGTATTTTGCAAGAGATTCTGAACGATGCCGCATACAAGGTGATCATACTTCATAGTTGGTTCCTAGTTGCCTAGTGCCTAGCTCCTAATGTATTTTTCTCAAAATTGGGAATCTGGTTCCTATGTTCTGCTCTAGAAACATTCCAAGGTAACTGTGAAGATGGTGTGTTTAATCTGCAGTGTAATTTGGTAGTATAAGCTTACAAGTTCCATGTAGGGAACTGCTTCAGTGACTTTATCTGTCCTGTAGAGGTCTCCATACAACTTGAAATGAGGCCCAATCTGCATGCTGAACTGTTTGAAAGGGAACATATGCATGGCCTGAAATATTTCCTTAAATTTTTTTTCTGTAGGATATCACATAGCACATTTAACATCTAAGACGTTTACAGCATCACCGAATGATATCACTTTTATGTCTTGCTACTGCCAATCAGTTTTTTGGTTTAATAGCATCTGAAATAGAATAATTGACTGTTTTCCACTGTGGCATAGAACCTTACTCAGAATCTATATTAGAAAACTACCTCAGGTTATGTACTAAAGCACACATGCATAGAAAAGATGGGAAACATAGTCTGTCTCAAGTGTATATGTCAGTGTTCACAAACAAGAAGGAAATAAGGCCAAGGTTATCAAAGCAAGTGCAATGACTCTTCATTTTCCTGAAAGGGATATTTGTCATATAGAAAATGTCATTGTTTGCTGAAGTGCACAAAATTGTTATGATCAACCATCTTTGGTTGGTTAGTAGTTTAGTCCCTGGAAGCTCTGGATGATTAGTATTGTTGTTTAGGTTAACATTGACTAATCTAAATGCCTTGAACTACTATATATTCATGCTATCCTCTTTCCAACAAACAAGTACTCAATAGATATTCATGTAACAGGCCTTCAATGCTTCCTTTTAGGGAATCCAATCCTGAAATTTATATTCTTACAATAGGCACTTAATGAAACTGTAACAAGCATATACAGTGTAATACTGATAATTATATATGTATGTATAATATCTGTAAAATTTCAGATAACTTTTCTCTCTTCTTTTTCCATCTTCCTATGATGCCTTGACACCTAGAGCCAAAACAGCAGTATTATCTGTTTCCATTGATTGTAATGCAGTAGAAACATTTCCTGATATAGTTGTTGAGAAGAGTCCACAGAGCTGAATTGTCAGTTTAGGCTTTTGTGTTTTCAAAGAAATTCACATTTTCAAACTGCAGTCTTACTTGGGAGTGCCCTTCTATTGTGAATAGACTAGAACCCTGTATAATGGAAACACAAAAATCATTTAAAGAAATTCAGGAGAATAAGGCTCAAGAGATAGAAGCCAATAAAGAATACACACACACACACACACACACACACACACACACACACTCACAAAAAGAAATGCTGGAGAAATTGAGTCAACAGGCAGAAGTCATGAAAGAGGAAACACCAAAATCTCTTAAAGAATAAAAGGAAAACACAAACAAACAAATGAAGGAACTGAGCAAAACCATCCTGGATCTAAAAATAGAAGT
Organism: Apodemus sylvaticus; assembly: GCF_947179515.1. Classification (NCBI taxonomy): domain Eukaryota; kingdom Metazoa; phylum Chordata; class Mammalia; order Rodentia; family Muridae; genus Apodemus; species Apodemus sylvaticus. The sequence continues at coordinate 132,925,765 of NC_067476.1, read as the reverse complement.
AGAAACAACTAAAGAAGTCACAAAAGGAGACAACTTTAGAAATAGAAAACCTTGAGAAGAAATCAAGGTCCATAGATGCAAATATCAACAACAGAATACGAGAAATGAAAGAAAAAATCTCAGATGCCGAAGATATCACCATAGAAACCATTGACTCAACAGTTAAGGAAAATGCAAAATGCAAAAAGGTTGTATCTCAGAACATCCAGGAAACCCAGGACACAATGAGAAGACCAAACCTAAGGATTACAGGTATAGATGAGAGTGAAGATTTACAATTGAAAGGGCCAGCAAATATCTTCAACAAAATTATGGAAGAAAACTTTCCCAACATAAAGACAGAGATGCCAATGAATATGCAAGAAGCCTACAGAACTCCAAACAGACTGGACATGAGCAGAAATACCTCCCGTCACATAATAATCAAAACCCCAAATGCACTAAATAAAGAAAGAATATTAAAGGCAGTAACAGAAAAAGGCCAAGTAACATATAAAGGAAGACCTATCAGAATCACACCAGACTTCTCACCAGAGACCACGAAAGCTACAAAATCCTAGGTAGATTTCATGCAGATCACTATGGAGTAAGAGTGGTTTTCAATAGCAACAAATACAACAGAAAGCCCACATATACATGGAGGCTGAACAATACCCTACTCAATGACACCTTGGCCAAAGAAGAAATAAAGAAAGAAATCAGAGACTTTTTAGAATTTAATGAAAATAAAGGCACAACATACCCAAATCTTTGGGACACAAAGAAAGCAGTGCTAAGAGGAAAACTCATAGCCCTGAGTGTCTCCTAAAAGAAAATGTTAAGAGCATCCACTAGCAGCTTAACGACAAACCTGAAAGTCCTGTAACAAAAAGAAGCCGATTCAAGCAGGAGGAGTAGAAGACAGAAAATCAACAAACTCAGGGCTGAAATCAATCAAGTAGAAACAAAGAGAACCATACAAAAAATCAACAAATACAGGACCTGGTTCTTTGAGAAATTCAACAAGATAAATAAGCCCTTAGCCATACTGACCAAAGGTCACAGAGAAAGTATCCAAATTAACAAAATTAGAAATGAAAAGTGGGATACAACAACAGAAACTTAGGAAGTTCAAAAAATCATCAAATCCTACTACAAAACCCTATGCTCAACACAACTGGAGAATTTGGAGGAAATGGACAGTTTCCTAGACAGATACCAAATACCAAAACTAAATCAGGGCCAAATAGATCATCTAAACAGTCCCATAACCCCTAAAGAAATAGAAGGGGTCATAGAAAGTCTCCCAAGCAAAAAAAGCACAGGACCAGATGGTTTCAGTGGAGAATTCTATCAGACCTTCAAAGAAGACCTAACATCAATACTCTTCAAACTATTCCACAAAATAGAAACAAAAGGAACAGTACCAAATTCCTTCTACTATGCCACAATTATGCTGATAACAAAACCACACAAAGATCCAACAAAGAAAGAGAAATTCAGACCAATTTCCCTTATGAACATTGATGCAAAAATACTCAATAAAATTCTTGCCAACTGAATCCAAGAACACATCAAAACAATCATCCACCATGATCAAGTACGCTTCATCCCAGGGATGCAGGGTTGGTTCTATATACAACCATCAATGCAATCCGCTACATAAAAAATCTCAAAGAAAAAAACCACATGGTCATTTCATTGGATGCTGAGAAAACATTTGACAAAATTCAGCATCCTTTCATGCTTAAAGTCTTGTAAAGAACAAGAATTCAAGGCACATACGTACACGTAGTAAAAGCAATATACAGCAAACCGGTAGCCAGCATTAAAATAAATGGAGAGTAACTTGAAGCAATCCCACTAAAATCAGGGACTAGACAGGGCTGCCCCCTTTCTCCTTATCTTTTTAATATTGTATGTGAGGTACTATCTCAGGCAATTAGACAGCACAAGGAGGTCAAAGGTATACAAATTGGAAAGGAAGAAGTCAAATTATCATTATTTGCAGATGATATGATAGTCTACATAAGTGACCCAAAAAGCTCCACTAGAGAACTCCTACAGCTGAGAAACAACTTCAGCAAAGTGGCAGGTTATAAAATCAACTCAGGCAAATTAGTAGCCTTCCTATACTCAAAGGATAAGCAGGCTGAGAAAGAAATTAGGGAAATGACACCCTTCACAATAGCCACAAATACTATAAAGTACCTTGGGGTGACTCTTATCAAACATGTGAAAGATTTGTATGACAAGATGACCTCAAAAAATGGAAAAACCTCCCATGCTCATGGATCGGCAGGATTAATATAGTTAAAATGGCCATCTTGCCAAGGGCAATCTACAGATTCAATGCTATCCCCATAAAAATCCCAACCCAGTTCTTCATCGAGCTAGAAAGAGCAATTCTCAAATTCAGCTGGAATAACAAAAAACCCAGGATAGCTAAAACTATTCTCAACAGTAAAAGAACTTCAGGGGGATTCAGTATCCCAGACTTTAAACTCTACTACAGAGCAATAGTGATAAAAACTGCATGGTATTGCTACAATATCAGGCAAGCAGATCAATGGAATAGGATTGAAGACCCAGAAATGAACCAACACGCCTATGGTCACTTGGTCTTCAACAAAGGAGCTGAAAGCATCCAGTGGAAAAAAGATAGTCTTTCCAACAAATGGTGCTGGTTCAATTGGAGGTCAGCATGCAGAAGAATGCGCATCAATCCATTCTTATCTCCTTGTACCAAGCTCAACTTCAAATGGATCAAGGACCTCCACATAAAACCTGACACACTGAAACTAATCAAAAAGAAACTGGGGAAGTCCCTGGAGGACATGGGCACAGGGGGAAAGTTCCTGAATAGAACACCAATAGCTTATGCTCTAAGATCAAGAAGTGACAAATGGGACCTCATAAAACCACAAAGCTTTTGTAAGGCAAAGGACACGGTCAAAAGGACAAAATGTCAACCAACAGACTGAGAAAGGATCTTCACCAACTGTAAATCCGACAGAGGGCTAATATCTAATATATACAAAGAACTCAAGAAAGTAGAACCCAGAGAAACAAATAACCCCATTAAAAAGTGGGGTACAGAGATAAACAAAGAATTTTCACATGAAGAACTTCAGAGGACTGATAAACACCTTAAGAAATATTCAACATCATTAATCATTAGGGAAATGCAAATCAAAACAACCCTGAGATTTCACCTCACACCAGTCAGAATGGCTAAGGTCAAAAACTCAGGAGACAGCAGGTGTTGGAGAGGATGTGGAGAAAGAGGAACACTCCTCCACTGCTGGTGGGATTGCAAGATAGTGCAACCACTTTGGAAATCAGTCTGGCAGTTCCTCAGAAAACAGGGCATATCCCTGCCTGAGGACCCTGTTATACCACTCCTGGGAACCCTAATACTAGAGCGATGCTTTGTAAACACAATTTTTGTATTTGCCTTTTTGTTTTATTTTATTTTAAAGATACAACCTTTATTGAATAAAACATGGCCATGGCATGCTACACAGAGAAAGTAGTTTTATCAGACATGTCAAGCTTCTATTTTCACTAATCATGAGATATACATATAGAAAAATTATATATATCCTTGTAAGGATTAATCTCAAGAATTTTATTGTACCAATCACCATGTTTTCATTGAATGCAGATATTTTCTCCCTTATATATTTTTTAATTCTTTTTACTAATATTAGATATATTCTTTATTTACATTTCAAATTTTGTCCCCTTTCCTGATTCCTCCCTCCCCAGAATATCCCATCAGATATCTCCCCTTCGCTAACTGATTGGTATTTGCCTTTTTAAACAGTATTAATACTTATTGACTTTTTGTTTCATCACATTCAATTCAGTTTTTTCTCTTACTTCACTTCATGATTTTTATTAGACCCATTCTTTCAAACTCAATTTCTTTGATATTCAATCAATTAATAGATTCCTCCTATCAACTTTTCCCACAACAGTCTCCCATTTAGGCAACTATCTACAGGCTGAATCATATTATTTCCATCCCTGTGTCTTAAATGTTAGACCTGAGGGTTACCTACTGTCACATCTGAATTTCTGTCTTCACTATTTACATTTCTTATAGGTTTTTATATCTTTGCTTGGGATATTTCTCACAGATAAAATATAGTCTTTTTTCAAGTTGTATCTCTTTGTAACTACAAATGTCAAGTTAGTGATGACATATTATCTTTGCTTTGAATCTTTTTATGTACTAGTCATGGGCTAACATAGAAGGTCATGGCTGTGTACCCTCTTCTTATGCTGACATTATATCCTTAAAAAAATATCTTTGGGGAGCCTTATCAACTTACATAGCATACTTTATACATAGCAACACTCAGACAACCTGGGAGATGTCTTAAGCCCCCTCCTCTCTTTCATGCTTTCCTTGTTAGTGTACAGTTACAACTGTGATTGAGTACCACAGATAAGAGTGAAGTCTACAAACTCCAGGAAGATGAGCTAGCAAACAAGACCAGAAAAGGGATGCTGAATCTAGGAGTAGTTTCTAGACAATTAGACACTTAAATACTGTGTCCATGGCCTAAAAGATGATAATAAAGGAAAAAGGATTGAATTACAAACTGAGTGACATTTTCCTGGGTCCAGGCTTTGATTTGTATCTATCACATGGGATCAGTTATTACAATATCAGTCAGGTGCTAACTTTCAAAAGTTTTATTTATTGGAGTAATATGTGCTTGTGCTGGTGTCTGGAACTTCTAAGTATGGGCTGTCTATCAATTGTCCATTTTCCATTGATGACCTGTCTTAATCTCATTTTATTGTTGATATTGCAACCAGCTTCTCTGATTTACAGAATAACCTGCTTCAACTATTAATTCAGGTTTTTCTTTGTACTGGTGTTCATGGTTGTCTGTTGATAAATTTCTCTGTACGGTTGAAGTTCAGTACCAGAACAAGAAAAATAGCAATAGATCTACAAAGTACTTTGGTCCTAATTTTATCAGAAATGAAGCTGGAGCTTTGGCAGCACAGAGGACACAACATCTATGGGAATCAAAATGGGCAATGCTAACTCAACCTATGAAATAAACCCCTCTTTTCTGGTATTTCCTATCCTGTCTCCCCATCCTCTCCCGATATCCCACCATACCCAAACAATCCCTCCTCTCATGTAATTCTTTAGAGGATTCCTAACACTTATTCTGATTTCTCAGTTTGGGCATTTGCCAAATGCTCATACCATTATTTTCATCATGCCAAGTTCAAGTTATCATGCTTCCGTAAATATGGCAAGTAAATGTCTGTCCTCAAAGACCTATAGCCTTACTTTGTTTTTAATGAAAGCATTTGAAGGCTTGGCTTTTATGCCTAGGGTCCTGATTGTTCATATCTATCCCCTTGACATCTAGAGCAAATATTCCAGTCCTTCACAGTGCTATTATATCAAGGGTTGGAAGGGTTGGACAAATTACTCTGTCAGAAATTTCTTGTCAAGTTTATTGAGAGTTCATCTATGATAGAAAATAACACAGTGTTCCTCTTTCAGTACTCATGATCACCAATCCTTTTAGTCAATATTTCCCAGTATTCTTCCAGAGCCTAAAACCTCAGGGCTAAGATATGTAGGACAGATAATTGGGTTTTCAGTGATACCTCAACAGAGAAGTCAGAAGAGATTTTACCTGAAACAATATGTACTTATATATTTACCAGTACACATTTAATATTTCAAAACTCAAATCTCTCAATACAGTAATTTTTCTCTTGACCTATGGCATTAATACTATTTTAGTACTAATTTTGAAAGTGAGATAAAGCTCTGGATCTTCATTTTCCAGACATACAGTCCAATAATTGTCTTTGATTTGTGTGCTTTGCTAATTATTTACTGGAGGTAGTAATGCTCTGTGGGGGTGGAGAAAATTTCTTTATATGTACATGATGATAAGTTTAGGGTATAAAATTCTTTTCCTGTTTCTGACTTTGTTTCTTTTTAGCCATAGTTAGGAACTATTTGAAGGCCTTTCTTTCAGATATTCATCATTGCTGTGGACAGCTTTCAAAAGCCCTTATTTACTTTCTGAAATAATAGAATAACTCTCTAAAATACTAAAATTTGAAATTATTTCATATCTGTAAATCTATCTTGACTCATGCTTCTCCATTCTGTTGTCATCTATAGATTGAGACATGACTCCATTGGCCAAAATGATAGTATTATCTCTGTTATTTTGAGATGAATCATTGGGAATATTTCCCTCAGCTTCCTTTGAGAAAGTAAGCCATACAGCTTGATATCTAAGTTTTGGCTGTCTCCTTTCTTAGCCATGGCCCTATTACATGTGAATGTTTGAACAAATATTCATAAGTCATAAGTCATGAAAGTAGAACAATCCTTGCAATGTTGTCTATTAAAGATATGGGTAAGAGTTTTGAAATGTGGGATAATAAATGCACAGATTCAGTTAAAAGAACTTAACGGTTCATCCTGGAAGTTGTTTGGAACAAAAGAACTGTCACTGAATTATGAACAGTGGAAGTCTAGGATTGATGAAGACTTGCCCTCTGAGTAGTTTCTCATGTTCCAGTACTGAGCATGAGGTTTCTTTGGAGCAATTGTTACTTACTAGAGCATTCCTTCATTAGACATTACATATGGTATTGTAGACATATTAACTAAACTGCATATTTCCTTTCATACTTTAGTATTGAATGTCTTTTTCCTTTTCAGTATAGACCTCAAAACTAATTGTGACAAGTGATAAACATGTTATTAAATGAGTGATATTGTTTATGGAAAATTTCTACCAAATACATCAATTCATTACATCTGAAATCAATTTCATTGAAGTTGTTAATACACAGAACAAATGCAGCAGTATTCTTTGTCAGAATGTAACTGCAGTGGCCTCTAAACCATTTCTTATTATTGGCATTTTCCTGCTCTGACATTCAATGAGTCATGCTTCTACTGTTCATAATTTGCTGATGGTTCTTGTTTTCCAAACAGCTTCCAGGATGAACATTAAGGTGTTCTTCATGAATCTGTGGATTTTCTTATCTCACATATTAAAGCTCTTACCCATATCTTCCTAAAACAAAATTGAGAAGATAGTTCTACCATTGTCACTCAAGAATATAAGTCCAAACATTCTCATTTCAATGTCTTCCTGGGTCTAACCCCCATGGCTCTGAGATGATAGAGAGATAATAGGACCTGGAATATAGATATAGTTGTGACTCACATAATTTTGTATCTCTTTCTCAAATTATTGTCTACAATTGATAGGTAGGGAAGCTCATAAAAGAAAAGTTGTCCAACTCTATCTACATGGTCAGGACTTTATGGAGAAAATTGTTTTAAATGTTTCTAACTTTGTTGTCATTTAATTACAATTAGGAATTACTTGATGTACAAAGATTCTTTGTCTTAATAATCCTTACTCTGGACAGATATTCAGTCTATAGATTACCAAGAAATTGTTCTTGACTCTTGATGAGGGAACATTTGTTGGCATATCTCATGAAAATCTCCACTGGGTAGCCACAGGTTTCTTAATTTAAGACAAAAATGTACAGGAAAAAAAAAACAAATTTTACATTATTTTCATCCATCACTTTGTAACCTTATATCAGAAGTTCACCCTGTCTATAAACCTTGTGGCTTTCTGTGACTGCTTTGATTAGTGAAGCATAGCAATGGACAAACTTTGTATCCAAAGGAAATAACATTTTACAAGTTTACTTTGTAATTTCAAATTGTTACTTTAGAATCAAAACACTGTAATCAATGACAAAGGAATATAAGTTATTGTGGAGAAGAATCAGAACCAAAGAAAAATGCCCTATCTGCCCTATCTGCGAGCACCCAACATAAACTTCAAACTAAGCTAAGAGAGCTGTTGCAGTGTATGCTGTTGGTATGTTCTGTGTCCTATAGAGTCAGTGTTAATTCTGAAAGAAATTCACGATCAGCTCATACAACATTCTTCAGGTCCCTTTTCTATAAATGCAGGTGCATGTGCAGAGCAGGTAGTCAAGTTTGGCACCCTGTTAATACTTATAGTACCTTGAGTGTGTTATCACCCCCACATATTATTGTGATTTCATACTGCTCTCATATTTAACAGAATGCTAAATTCTGAACGTTATTCATGGGAGATCATATACTAGAAGCTTAATGGCACAACTGAAACCCTGGAACAAAAAGAAGCTAATTAACCCAGGAGGAGAAGAAGACAGGAAATCATCAAACTCAGGGCTGAAATCAATCACGTAGAAACAAAGAAAACCATACAATGAATCAACAAAACCAGGAGCTGGTTCTTTGAAAAAGATCAACAATATAAATAAACCCTTAGCCAGACTAACCAAAGGGCGCAGAGACAGTATCCAAATTAACAAAATTAGAAATGAAATGGGAGATATAACAACAGAAACTGAGGAAATTCAAAAAAATCATTAGATCTTACTACAAAAGCCTTTACTCAGCACAACTGGAGAATCTAGAGGAAATGGACAATTTCTTAGACAGATACCAAATACCAAAATTAAATCAGGAACAAATAGATAATCTACACAGTCCCATAACCCCTAAAGAAATAGAAGGGGTAATAGAAAGCCTTCCAAACATAAAAAGCACAGGACCAGATTGTTTTAGTGCAGAATTCTATCAGACCTTCAAAGAAGACTTAACATCAATACTCTTCAAACTATTCCACAAAATAGAAACAGGAACACTACTCAACTCGTTCTACGAAGCTACAATTATGCTCATACCAAAACCACACAAAGATCCAACAAAGAAAGAACTTCTGGCCAATCCCCTTATGAATATTGATGCAACAGTACTCAATAAAATTCTTGACACCCTTCACAAAAGCCACAAACAACATAAAGTATCTTGGTGTGATTCGATCTAAACAAGTGAAAGATCTATACGACAAGAACTTCATGTCTCTGAAGAAGGAAATTGAAGAAGACCTCAGAAAATGGAATAATCTTCCATGGTCATGAATTGGCAGGATAAATACAGTTAACATGACCATCTTGCCAAAAGCAATCTACAGATTCGACACAATCCTTATCAATATCCCAACTCAGTTCTTCATAGAGTTAGAAAGAGCAATTCTCAAATTCATCTGGAATAACAAAAAACACAGAATAGCTAAAACTATTCTCAACAGTAAAAGAACTTCTAGGGTAACCAGTATTCCAGAACTCAAGCAGTACTAAAGAGCAATAGTGTTAAAAACTGCATGGTGTTGGTATAGTGACAGGTAAGTGAACCAATGGAATAGGATTGAAGACACAGAAATGACCCTACACACCTATGGTCACTTGAACTTTGACAAAGGAGCCGAAAACATCCAGTGGAAAAAAGATAGCCTTTTCAACAAATGGTGCTGGTTCAATTGGTGGTCAGCATACAGAAGAATGCAAATTGATCGATTCTTATCTCCTCATACTAAGCTCAACTCCAAGTGGATCAAGAACCTCCACATAAAACCTGACACACTGAAACTAATAGAAAAGAAACTGAGAAAGACCCTTGAGGACATGGCCACAGGGTAAAGTTCCTGAACAGAACACCAATAGCTTATGCTCAAAGATCAAAAATTGACAAATGGGACCTCATAAAATTACAAAGTTTCTGTAGGGCAAAGGACACTGTCAAAAGGACAACACGGCAACCAACAAATTGGGAAAGATCTACACCAACCCTAAATTCCACAAAGGGCTAATATCCAATATACACAAAGAACTTAAGAAGTTAGACCCCAGAGAACCAAATAACCCTATCAAAAATGGGGTACAGAGCTAAACAAAGAATTTTCACCTGAAGAACTGCAGATGGCTGAGAAGCACCTTAAGAAATGTTCAACATCATTAATCATTAGGGAAATGCAAATCAAAACAACCCTGAGATATCACCTTACACCAGTCAGAAGGGCTAACGCTAAAAACTTGGGAGACTACCAGTTTGCTGTATATTGCTTTAACTATGTGTAGGTATGGACCTGGAATTCCTGTACTTTCCAAGGCCTTTAGCATGAAAGGATGCTGAATTTTGTCAAATGTTTTTCAGCATCTAATAAAACGATCATATGTTTTTTTTTCTTTGAGTTTGTTTATGTAGTGGATTGCATTGTTGGATTTCCTTATATTGAACCATCCCTGCATCTCTGGGATGAAGGCTACTTGATCATGGTGGATGATTGCTTTGATGTGTTCTTGGATTCAGTTGGAAAGAATTTTATTAAGTATTTTTGCATCGATATTCATAAGGGAAATTGGCATGAAGTTCTCTTTCTTTGTTGGATCTTTGTGTCCATTATGTTTTTTTGTTGTTGTAGTTTTTGTATTTTTTAATTGTAAAATGTTCCCTGTTTATTTTCCTTTTTTAATATTTTTATTTTCTATATTCTTTTTTACATTCCAAATGATTTCCCCTTTCCCAGATCCCCCCTCGCCATATGTCCCATTAACCTTCTTCTCTCCATCCCTTCTCCAATCACCTCCCTCCTTTTTCTCTGTCCTTATATTCCCTTCCCATGCTAGATCAATACTTTCCAGGATCAGGACCCTCTCCATACTTCTTCATGGCAGTCTTTTGTTATGCAATTTGTACCTTGGGTATACAGGGCTTTTGGGCTAATTAATATCCACTTATCAGAGATTGCATTCCATGTGTATTCTTTTGTGATTGGGTTACCTCACTTAGGATGATATTTTCCAGATCAAACCATTTGCCTAAAAATTTTGTGAATTCATTGTTTCTAATTGCTGAGTAGTATTCCATTGTGTAAATATACCACAATTAATGAATCCATTCCTCCGTTGAGGGGAATCTGGGTTCTTTCTAGCTTCTGGCTATTATAAATAAGGCTGCTATGAACATAATGGAGCACGTGTCTTTATTGCATGCCGGGGAATCCTTTGGTATATGCCCAGAAGAGGTATAGCAGGGTCCTCTGGAAGTCTCATGTCCAGTTTTCTGAGGAACCTCCAGATTGATTTCCACAGTGGTTGTACCATCTTACAGCCCCACCAGCAGTGGAAGAATGTTCCTTTTTCTCCACATCCTCGCCAACACCTGCTGTTTCCTGAGTTTTTGACCTTAGCCATTCTGACTGGTGTAAGGTGAAATCTCAGGGTTGTTTTGATCTGCATTTCCCTAATGACTAATGATGGTGAGCACTTCTTAAGGTGCCTCTCGGCCATCTGAATTTCTTCAGGTGAAAATTCTTTGTTTAGATCTCTACCACATTTTTAATAGGGTTGTTTGGTTCCCTGGGGTCTAACTTCTTCTGTTCTTTGTATATATTGGATATTAGCCCTCTGTCACTCGTGGGGTTGGTTAATATCTTTTCCCAATTTAATGGTTGCTGTTTTGTCCTTTTAACAGTGTCTTTTGCCTTACAGAAAATTTGTAATTTTATGAGGTCCCATTTGTCAATTCTTGATCTTAAAGCATAAGCTATTGGTGATCTGTTCAGGAATTTTCCCCTGTGCCCATGTCCTCAAGGGTCTTCCCCAGTTTCTTTTCTATTAGTTTCAGTGTGTCTGGTTTTACATGGAGGTCCTTGATCCATTTGGGGTGAAGTTTAGTACATGGAGATAAGAATGAATTGATTCGCATTCTTCTGCATGCTGACCTCCAATAGATCCAGCACCATTTGTTGAAAAGGCTATCTTTTTTCCACTGGATGTTTTTGGCTCCTTTGTCGAAGATCAAGTGACCATAGGTATGTGGATTCATTTCTGGATCTTCAATTCTATTCCATTGGTCCACTTGTCTGTCACTACACCAATACCATGCAGTTTTTAACACTATTGCTCTGTAGAATTGCTTGAAGTCAGGGATATTGATTCCCCCAAAATTTCTTTTGTTGTTGAGAATAGTTTTAGCTATCCTGGGTTTTTTGTTATTCCAGATGATTTTGAGAATTGCTCTTTCTAACTCTATGAAGAATTGAGTTGGGATTTTGATGGGTATTGCATTGAATCTGTAAATTGCTTTTGGCAAAATGGCCATTTTAACTATATAACCCCGGCTAATCCATGAACATGGGAGGTTTTTCCATTTTCTGAGGTCTTCTTCGCTTTCCTTCTTCAGAGACCTGAAGTTCTTGTCATATCGATCTTTCACTTCTTTTGTTAGAGTCACACCAAGATACTTTATATTGTTTGTGGCTATTTTGAAGGGTGTCATTTCCCTAATTTCTTTCTCAGCCTGCTTATCTTTTGAGTATAGGAAGGCAACTGATTTGCTTGAGTTGATTTTATAACTAGCCACTTTGCTGAAGTTGTTTATCAGCTGTAGGAGTTCTCTGGTGGAGGTTTATGGGTCACTTAAGTAGACTATCATGTCATCTGCAAATAGTGATAATTTGACTTCTTCTTTCTTGACCTCCCTATGTTGTCTAATTGCTCTAGATAGAACTTCAAGTACTATATTGAAAAGATATGGAGAGAGAGGGCAGCCTCGTCTAGTCCCTGATTTTAGTGGGATTGCTTCAAGTTTCTCTCCATTTAGTTTGATGCTGGCTACTAGTTTGCTGTATATTGCTTTAACAATGTTTAGGTATGGGCTTTGAATTCCTGTTCTTTCCAAAACTTTTAGCATGAAAGGATGCTGGATTTTGTCAAATGCTTTTTCTGCATCTAATAAAATAATCATATGTTTTTTTTCTTTGAGTTTGTTTATGTAGTGGATAGCATTGATGGATTTCCTTATATTGAACCATCCCTGTATCCCTGGGATGAAGCCTACTTGATCATGGTGGATGATCGTTTTGATGTGTTCTTGGATTCAGTTGGCAAGAATTTTATTAAGTATTTTTGCATCGATATTCATAAGAGAAATTGGCCTGAGGTTCTCTTTCTTTGTTGGATCTTTGTGTGGTTTTGGTATCAGCGTAACTGTGGCTTCATAGAACGAATAGGGTAGAGTTCCTTCTGTTTCTATTTTGTGGGATAGTTTGAAGAGTATTGGTGTTAAGTCTTCTATGAAGGTCTGATAGAACTCTGCACTGAATCCATCTGGTCCCATGCTTTTTTTGGTTGGGAGACTTTCTATGACCCTTTTTATTTCTTCAGGTGTTATGGGACTGTTTAGTTGATCTATTTGATACTGATTTAGTTTTGGTGTCGGATATCTGTCTAGGAAACTGTCCACTTCCTCCAGATTCTCCAGTTGTGTTGAGTAAAGGCTTTTTCAGTAGGATCTAATGGTTTTTTGAATTTCCTCAGTTTCTGTGGTTATATCTCCCTTTTCATTTCTATATTTGTTAATCAGGATACTGTCTCTTTGCCCTTTGGTTAGTCTGGCTAAGGGTTTATCTATCTTGTTGATTTTCTCAAAGAACCAGCTCCTGGTTTGTTGATTCTTTATATGTATTCTCTTTCTTTCTACTTGATTGATTTCGGCCCTGAGTTTGATGATGTCCTGCCTTCTATTCCTCCTGGGTGAAATGGCTTCTTTTTGTTCCAGGGCTTTCAGGTGTGTCATTAAGCTTTTAGTGTTTGCTCTCTCCATTTCCTTTTTGGAGGCACTCAGGGCTATGAGTTTTCCTCTTAGCACTGCTTTCATTGTGTTCCATAGATTTGGGTATGTTGTGTCTTCATTTTCATTGTGTTCTAAAAAGTCTTTAATTTCTTTCTTTATTTCTTCCTTGACCAAGGTATCATTGAGTAGAAGATTGTTCAGTTTCCACGTGTATGTGGGTTTTCTGTTGTTTTTCTTGCTATTGAAGACCACTTCTACTCCATAGTCATCTGATAGGAGGCATGGGATTACTTCGATCTTCTTATATTTGTTGAGGTCTGTCTTGTGACCAATTATATGGTCGATTTTTGAGAAGGTACCATGATGTGCTGAGAAAAAGGTATATTCTTTTGCTTTAGAATAGAATGTTCTATATAAATCTGTTAAATCTAATTGGTCCAAAGCTTCAATTAGTTTCATTGTGTCCCTGTTTAGTTTCTGTTTAACTGATCGGTCCATTGAGGAAAGTGCAGTGTTTAAGTCACCCACAATTATTGTGTTAGGTGCAATGTGTGCTTTGAGCTTTAATAAAGATTCTTTTACAAAAGAGAGTGCCCTTGCGTTTGGAGCATAGATGTTCAGGATTGAGAGTTCTTCCTGTTGTATTTTTCCTTTGACCAGCAAGAAGTGTCCCTCAGTGTCTCTTTTGAGGACTTTGGGTTGAAAGTCAATTTTATCTGATATTAAAATGGCTACTCCAGCTTGTTTCCTGAGACCATTTGCTTGTAAAATTGTCTTCCAAAATTTTACTCTACGGTAGTGTTTGTCTTTGACCCTGAGGTGTGTTTCCTGTAAGCAGCAAAATGTAGGGTCCTGTTCATGTATCCACTCGGTTAGTCTATGTCTTTTTATTGGGGCATTGAGTCCATTGATGTTAAGAGATATTAAGGAATAGTCATTGTTACTTCCTGTCATTTTTTGACGTTATTTTTTAAATTTTATTGGTTAACTTCTTTTGGGTTTGATGAAAGGTTATAATCTTGCTATTTCCAGGGTGAAGTTTCCCTCCTTGTATTGGTGTTTTCCTCCTATTATTCTTTGTAGGGCTGGGTTTGTGGATAGATATTGGGTAAACTTGGTTTTGTCATGGAATATCTTAGTTTCTCCATCTATGGTGATTGAGAGTTTTGCTGGATATAGTAGTTTTGGCTGTCATTTGTGTTCTCTTAGAGTCTGCATGAGATCTGCCCAGGATCTTCTAGCCTTCATAGTCTCAGGTGAAAAGTCTGCTGTGATTCTGATAGGTCTTCCTTTATATGTTACTTGACCTTTTTCTCTTACTGCCTTTAATATTCTTTCTTTGTTTAGTACATTTTGTGTTTTGATAATTATGTGACAGGAAGGATTTCTGTACTGGTCCACTCTGGAGTTCTGTAGGCTTCTTTCATATTCATGAGCATCTCTCTCTTTAGGTTAGGGAAGTTTTCTTCCATAATTTTATTGAAGAATTTTATATTTGCTGGCCCTTTAAGTTGTAAATCTTCACTCTCATCTAGGCCTATAATCCTTAGGTTTGGTCTTCTCATTGTGTCCTGGGTTTCCTGGATATTTTGGGTTACAAGCTTTTTGCATTTTGCATTTTCTTTAACTGTTGAGTCCATGGTTTCTATGGAATCTTCAGCATCTGAGATTTTTTCTTCTATCTCTTGTATTCTCTTGTTGATATTTGCATCTCTGTCCCCTGATTTCTTCCCAAGGCTTTTTATCTCCAAAGTTGTCTCCCTTTGAGTTTTCTTAGTTGTTTCTACTTCTGATTTTAGATCCTGGATGGTTTTGCTTTGCTCCTTCACTTGCTTGTATGTGCTTTCCTGTAATTCTTTAAGAGATTTTTGTCTTTCCTCTTTCATGACCTCAGCCTGTTAACCAAAGTTCTCCTGTATTTCTTTAAGTGTTTTATGCGTTTCCTCATTATTGGCTTTTGTATTCTCCTGGATTTCTTTCAATGATTTTTGTGTTTCCCTTGCAAGGGCTTCTAACTTTTGATCCATTTTCTCCTGAATTTCTTTAAGTATGTCCTTCATGTGTTCCTGTACCCGCATCATAACCAGTGATTTTGAATCCAAATCTTGTTTTTCTGGTGTGATGGGGTATCCAGAACTTGCTATTAAAGGAGAATTGGGTTCAGATGCTGCCATAGTGTCTTGATTTCTGTTAATGACGTGCCTGCGTTTGCCTTTTGCCATCTAGTTCTTTCTGGTGTTTGTTGGTCTTGTCAATGCTGGACTCACCAGTGCAAGCTGCCCCTTCGCAGGTGGCCTTTGGTGCACAGCTTACCTCCTGCACTGCCTGGAGACAGGGTGCTGTTGCCCAGGCTGTCCAGATCCCGAAGCAGACACCTGAAGGCTCCTGCTAGCACCTGCTGGATTCATCAGAGCACACTGACACCTCCCAGTAGGCCTCCCAGAAGCCCCCTTGCCACTTGCAGGACCTGGAGATGTGGCATTGCTGCCCAGGCTGATCTGGATACAGAAGCAGAGAGATCTGATGGCTCCCACCAGAGGCCTCAGGACTGGAAGCTAAGTTCTGTGACACTGGAGCAAGCTGTGCGCTCCCAGTCTGCCTCCAGGTGCACACCAGGTCTCCTGCACTTCCTGGAGACCAAGTGCTGTGGCCCAGGCTGATCAGATCCGAATGCAGACACCTGGAGGCTCCTGCTGGGGCCCACTGGATTCATCAGAGCACACTGACTTCTCCCAGCTGGCCTCCCAGAAGCCCCTCTTGCCTCTTGCAGGACCTGGAGATGTGGCATTGCTGCCCAGGCTGATCTGGATAAGGAATCAGAGAGATCTGAGGGCTCCCACCAGAGGCCTCAGGACTGGAACCTAAGCTCCCTGCCACCGGAGCAAGCTGTGTGCTCCCAGACTGCCTCTGGGTGCACACCAGGTCTCCTGCACTTCCTGGAGCCTGAGTGCTGTGGCCCAAGCTGTTCAGATACCAAAGCAGACATCTCATGTCCAATATGTTTATAGCAGGCTTATTCATAATAGCCAAAAGATAGAAAGAACCCATATGTCCCTCAATGGAGGAATGGATACAGAAAATGTGGTATATTTACAAAATGGAATACTACTCAGTAATTAAAAACAATTAATTCACAAAAATTTTTGGCAAATGGTTAGATCTGGAAAATATCATCCTAAGTGAGGTAACCCAATCACAAAAGAATACACAAGGAATGCAATCTCTGATAAGTGGATATTAGTTAGCCCAGAAGCTCTGAATACCCAAGGCACAATTAGCATAACAAATGACTCCCATGAAGAAGTAAGGAGAGGGCCCTGATCCTGGTAAGGCCTGATCCAGCATTGTAGGGGAGTACCAGGAGAGAGAAAAAGGAGAGAGGTGATTGGAGAATGGATGGAGAGAAGAAGGTTTATGGAATATATAGAGAGGTAGGAACTTGGAAAGGGGAAATAATTTCGAATGTAAACAAAGAATATAGAATATAAAAATATATAATTAAAAAAAAAACTCAGGAGACAGCAGGTGTTGGTGAGGAACACTCCTACACTGCTGGTGGAATTGCAAGATGGTACAACCACTTTTAAATCAGTCTGGCGGTTCCTCAGAAAACTAGACATGACACTTCCAGAGGACCCTGCTATACCACTCCTGAGCATATACCCAGAGGATTCCCTGACATGCAATAAGGACATGCTCCACTATGTTCATAGCAGTCTTATTTATAATAGCCAGAAGCTGGAATGAATACAGATGTGCCTCAATGGAGGAATGGATACAGAAAATGTGGTATATTTACACAGTGGAATACTACTCAGCAATTAAAAACAATGAATTCATGAAATTCTTAGGTAAATGGTTGAAACTGGAAAATATCATAAGAGAGATAACCCAATCACAAAAGAATACACATGGAATGCAATCACTGATAAGTGGATATTAATTAGCCCAGAAGCTCTGAATTCCCAAGACACAATTAGCATATCAAATGATACCCAAGCAGAGGGAAGGAGAGGGCCCTGGTTCTGAAAAGGCTTGATCCAGCATTGTAGGGGAGAATCAGGACAGAGAAATTAGAGGGATGTGATTGGGAAATGGGGGGGAAGAAAGAGGGCTTATGAGACCGATGGGGAGGGTGGAACCAGGAATGGGGAAAGCATTCGGAATGTAAACAAAAAATATAGAACATAAAAACAAATTAAAAAATGAAAAAAAAGAAAAAAGAAAAAAGACATAGACTAAAAGAATGGATATGTAAACCATATTTTACTGCTTACAGGAAATGCACCTCAGTGTCAAAGACAGATATTACCTTAGAGTAAAAGGTTAGAAAACAATTTTCCAAGGAATTTGTCCCAAGAAAGAAGCTGGAATAGCCATTCTAATATTGAGTAAAATTGACTTTCAACCTAAAATTATCCAAAAAGATAAGAAAGGACACTTCAATCAGGTCAAAGGAAAAATCTACCCAGATGAACTCTCAATTCTGAACATCTACTCCAAATACAAAGGCACGCACATTCATAAAAAAAAAAAAAATACTCAAGCTGAAAGCATACATTGCACCTCACACAATAGTAGTGAGAGACTTCAACATCCTACTCTCATCAATGGACAGATTATGGAAACAGAAATTTAGCAGAGACATAGTGAAAGTAACAGAAGTAATGAACCAAATAGATATGACAGTTATTTATAGAACATTTCATCCTCACACAAAAGAATATACCTTCTTCACAGAACCTCATGGTACATTCTCCAAAACTGACCATATAATCAGTCAAAAGACAGATCTCAACAGATTTAAGAATATTGAAATAATCCCATGGATCTTATCAGATCTCCATGGACTAAGGATGGACTTCAATACCAACCAAAACAACAGAAAGCCTAAATACACATGGAAGATGAACAATGCTCTACACAATGATAACTAAGACTTTTTATAATTTAATTAAAATGAAGGTACTACATACCCAAACTTATGGGACTCAATAAAAGGCATGCTAAGAAGAAAACACATAGCTTTGATTGCCTTCAAAATAATATTGGAGAGAGCATACATTATCAGCTTAACAGCACATTTGAAAGTTCTAGAACAAAAAAGAAACAAATACAACCATGAGGAGTAGATGGCAGGAAATAATCAAACTCAGAGTAGAAATCTAGCATGTTAAAGTGTTCTGACTTAGAAGGAAAAAGAAAAAATAGCATACCATTTAAAAACAACAGATTCTTCATGTCAAAGAAATGTGAATGAAATTGAAAAAAAAAAAGCAATGGTGGGAGAGACATCTGTATCTTTTGTCAGGAAGCATCTAGGGAGAACACACAGAAAACACTGTTGATAGACTGAAAACCTCAATAAAAGTATAAAGGGTACAGGATAGGGGAGTTGAACAAAGGATAAATGATTCCTCTTACAGTGTGGCTATAAGGAAGATGTTAAAGCTGAGGTAAAGTAGAAAAGGGGGATAGCTCAGTCTGTAAAGAGCTTACTGTATAAGAGCAGTCTTCTTGCAGTGGAGGATCTGGGGAGGTGGAGACTAGCAGATGCCTGATACTTGAGGTTAAGGAGCCTAGCCTTCTTGTGAGCTCCTGACCAGTGAGAGACTCTGTCTCATTTAAAAAAAAAAGGTAGATGTTTTCTGAAGAACAACAAACGTCTGAAGTTGACCTCTACATAGATAGACATGTACACACATATGCAACTATACCCACATGACCAAAGCACATACAGAGAGAGAGAGAGAGAGAGAGAGAGAGAGAGAGAGAGAGAGAGAGAGAGAGAGAGAGAGAGAGAATAAATATTTCTCAAAATACCTTAAAAGATTCCAATCCCTGATGGAGTGGCTTCTTTAACTAAACTCAGAAAGTGGCAGTCATTCAATGAAGGACTAACATTTACAGAGGAGAAATTCCTACATGAGGCAGGCCTTACTAATGTGGATTTTATAAAATCTCATTTTATTTATTTTTTTACAGATTTTTATTCCATACATTTTTAATTTATATTTTAAATGATTTCCCCTTTTCTGGGTTCCAACTCCCTGAAAGTCCCATAAGCCCTCCACCCTCCCCCTATTCTCCCGTCCACCCCTTCCCATTTCCCTATTCTGGTATTGCCCTATACTGCTACACTGAGTCCCTCCACAACAAGGGGAATCTCCTCCATTCTTCTTGGACATCATTTGTTGTGTGGATTATGTTTTGGGTATTCCAATTTTATAGGCTAATATCCAGTTACTAGTGAGTGCATACTGTGATTGATCTTTTGAGACTGGGTTACCTCACTGAGTTAGTATGATGTTCTCCAGCTCCATCCATTTGTCTAAGAATTTCATGAATTCATTCTTTCTAATGGCTGAATAGTACTCCATTGTGTAGATATACCACATTTTTTGTATCCATTCCTCCATTGAGGGATACCTGGGTTCTTTCCAGCTTCTCGCTAGTATAAATAGGGTTGCTATGAACATAGTGGAGCATGTATTCTTATTACATGCTAGGGAATCCTCTGGGTATATGCCCAGGAGTGGTATAGCAGGATCCACTGGAAGTGATGTGCCCAGTTTTCTGAGGAACCACCAGACTGATTTCGAGAGTGGTTGTACCAATTTGCTAACCCACCAGCAGTGGAGGTCTGTTCCTCTTTCTCCACATCCTTGCCAACACCTGATGTCTCCTAAGTTTTTAATCTTAGCCATTCTGACTGGTGCAAGTTGAAATCACAGGGTTGTTTTGATTTGCATTTCCCTAATGACTAATGATGTTGAGCATTTTTTAAGAAGCTTCTCAGCCATCCGAAGTTCTTCAGGTGAAAATTATTTGTTTAACTCTGTACCCCATTTTTAATAGGGTTATTTGATTTTCTGGGGTCCAAAATCTTGAGTTCTTTGTATATATTGAATATTAGCCCTCTATCTGATGTAGGGTTGGTGAAGATCTTTTCCCAATGTGTTGGTTGCCGATTTGTCGTTTTGATGGTGTCCTTTGCCTTACAGAAACTTTGTGATTTTTCTTTATGAGGTCCCATTTGTCAATTCTTGATCTTAGAGCATAAGCTATTGGTGTTCTGTTCAGGAACTTTCCCCCTGTACCGATGTCCTCAAGGGTCTTCCCAAGTTTCTTTTCTATTAGCTTCAGAGTGTCTGGCTTGATGTGGTGGTCCGTGATCAATTTGGCGTTGAGCTTAGTATAAGGAAATAAGGATGGATCAGTTCACATTCTTCTGCATGCTGACCTCCAGTTGAACCAGTACCATTTGCTGAAAAGGCTATCTTTTTTCCACTGGATGTTTTCAGTCCCTTTGTTGAGAATCAAGTGGCCATAGGTGTGTGGGTTCATTTCTGGACCTTCAATCCTATTACATTGATCTGCCTGCCCAGCACTGTACCAATGCCATGCAGTTTTTAACACTATTGCTCTGTAGTATTGCTTGAGGTCAGGGATACTGATTCCCCCAGAATTTCTTTTGTTGTTGAGAATAGTTTTAACTATCCTGGGTTTTTTCTTATTCCAGATGAATTTGAGAATTGCTCTATGAAGAATTGAGTTCAGATTTTGATGGGTATTGCTTTGAATCTGTACATAAGTAAAGTAGCACAACTCTTTGTGAAAAATATCTGGCTATAGACATAAATTTAGCTGTTTGTAAAAGACTTCAAACACAGTAGACTGTTTTTCTAGAGATTTGCCTACCATTCATAAAGATGTACCAAAGCTCGTCTAAGTATGCATGCTCATGAGGCCATGATGTAAACTGCATTTACTGTTTCTGAAATTGTTGCTCTTTAATCACACTGAGAAACAATATAATTTCCATTTTTGGTACTTACATCATTATTATTGACAGTTTTTCAGCCCCTCATTTTCCTAGTAAACTCTCTTGATTCTCAACAAGCAAATGCTCATGTTCACATTCTTATGAGGGTATCCTGTGTGTAGCTACAGGGTTCTGATTTCTCTGCTTTGCCCAAAAGAAAGAATTCCACAATGATTTTTATCAATAACCTTGTAACATCAGGATTGTGTTGTTTCTCTAAAGCCAGTGGATTTCACAGACTATAATAGCAAGGGAAACCCTGTGAAAAAAAACTCTACTAGAGTTTTATAAATATTTGTGTAGGTTCTAAATGTTAGGTTAGAACCAAACCATTATCCACTTGAGACAATACCAGAGAGCAAAGGAAAATTCAAGTGGACATGAACCAAAACAAAAAAGAGTGCCATGTCTTCCCTATCCACCAAGAGCCAAAAGCATACGTCCATCCATGGGAGGAAAGATACTACAATCAATGATTTTTGGGTGTTCTGAGTCTGTAGACTCAGAGTAGGAACTAAGATGGCAACATGAGAGACCTACATTATGAATTTCCTTCCACTCCCGACTCTTTAAATGCATGTACAGAACAGAGCAGCAGACTTGGTGCACCAGTTACTCTTCTCAGTTCACTCTATGCATACTCAATCCCCAACTTCTGATCAACTTCACATTTCTGTCACCTTCATACCCTCCATATATGTTCCTTTCAATACCAATAGCTTTTTATTTTATATTGTGATACATTGAGTTAAGCTGTACTTTATTTTTGATGACAGAATTCACATTATCCATCAGAATCTAGTATGACTTACTGTTGGCTATACAGCTAATGGCTGTCCTTTCAGAATCTAAAAGTGACCCTCGGTTCAGCAGTGGTAAGTAATATACTATCAGTCTCCCTAAACTGTGATTGACAAGAACAATCTGTGTATGCCGATTACAGGCATGTCAGCTGTTTAAATACCATGTTTTCAAAGCCCATGTTATGCCTGAAAAATAAATTTAGTAGCTGTTTTTGCAATTTTGTGCTCTTTCTTTCTGCTCCCACTTCTTTGATGTTTTCCCAGGCCTGATGCTTGGAGTAAAAACCATTACATTTAGGGCTGAACATTCCTCTATCACTTATGACCAATGTCTCAAACTGTCATATATTCACTACTGCTTATTTCCACCTCCCTCCAGCATCCAAGAGAATTCATACAATGGCCATTAAATGCCACTCAGAGAATCCTATTTTGACATTCATCCTCCTTTGTGAGAACTCTTGATCCATAGTTCGTCACTTCTTTATATGAGTAAATATATTCCAACCAGATCCCTGCAGGTTAATTTCTATCTAGGAAACTTGATTGTCATTAAAGGTTTTGTAGGACAATACACTAATTTGTATGCCCCAGACTAAAGAATACAAAGATCATCAAGGCCTGAAATCTGAAAATCTCAGACACTTGAAATAATCATCATTACAGAGAGCCTTATTCAAATTGAATGGTTTAATGGTCTTCGGCAGAAATTATTTGAGACCAGGTTGAAAATTAGTAGGAGAGATGTGGCCTATCCTTATTCCATTTTTATTGCTTTTTATAAGCAGGTTATATGAAGCATCATAACATTGAACAAAAATACTAGTTTAGTCCTAAAGTATTATGATAATTGTGAACACTAACATCCCTTTATGATTAAATGAATCTTGGTACATAGATATTTAGCTTGACTGATAATTGTGAGTCTGGTAATTACTTTTATGTCACAGTAAAAATAAACACTTTATCCCAAGAAAGACAAAGAAACCTCCTTTCACTGCCATGTTGGAAGGCACAAAGAAGAATATAGCTCTGTGTGTCTATACACCAGAAGACTTGAAATGTTGGCAAGTGATCAGTATTAAAGTAAGTACATTTTTGAGCCGATTAACTCATAGAAAAGCCCTCAGAAGTACTACAAGTAGGAAGATGGTTCCCTGAAGTGATATGGGCTTCTTTTTCTCCTGTAATATCAAGAAAGTTGTCTGTTGCTTTGAAAAGATATATTATGATTTTCTCCAGCTCACAGAGTAGAAATTTTTTTGCCATCAAGTATTACTTGAAAGAGAGAGGACTTATATTGAGGGTTAGCATGATTGAAGGGTTTTCAATTGCCTTGATATATGGAGAAGACACAAGTCCTCATTTAAAATCATTGACATGCTTGGCAGATTCAATATTGCCCTGGGATTCAGTCCTCATGTCACTGTGGGATAGGAGTACTAGAATTCTATTCTTCCCATATAAGAGCTATTGCTACTAATCCCAAACTGGTTGTATGCTACTTCTCAGTCACATGTGAGATATCTCATGTTCTCTTTGTGGAATATTTCTTGATTAGCTTACTGCTGACTTCATTTTATTGTATACCAGTTTTCTGCTAATGTTCCATTTCTCCTCTAAAAATTATATATGAGATATTAGACTTCATTTTTTATCTTATTTTTTTTGACAGGAGTTGAAACAGTCTCACTGTACAGGGATGGCTGTCATGGAACTCATTTTGTAGACCAAGGTGGCCTTGAAGTCATAGAGATTTACCTGACTCTTTTTCTTGTGTTCTGGGACTAAAGGTTTATTCTACTATACCCAATTGATGTGGTGCTTCTGAATAAGTTTACATGTCATTAGTGATTAGCCCTGATTCCACCATTCCTATCTTTGTTTGTCTTCTCAACTTCTTCTCTCTCCTCTTTGACTGAACACTGAATAACAACCTGATGGGTAGATCAAGTGGGGACACCAAAAGTTATGGTGATATAAATCTCTTAAGAAACTTCAACATTTGTTCTATATTAGGCTCAGAATACCTGCAAAGAAGAATTTCTCTTTCTGTGTCTTTGAAGGATTGTGTTGGGATTTTGGTGGGGATTGCATTGAATCTGTAGATTGCCTTTGATAGGATGGCCATTTTTACTCTATTAATTCTACCAATGGGAGAAAGTCTTAGTATGGCAGATATATATAGATATACTAGAAGTCAGCCTAGGGTACATCTAAAAGCAAGAAATGGGCAGGGTAGCTGGTATTCCTTTGTGGCACAATTACTTTCTAAAGAGTACATTATTTTCTACAGAGGCTTAGTTTGCTTCTGTATTCTTATTCTTGCATCACTGAAGCACTTAGAAAAATTGTTTAGTTTCATTAAAAAATTGTCTCTGCTTTTATATAGAAGGTCCCTTAAGTATCAGACATTATTAGTGAAGGTTAGTATTTATAACAGATTATTATTATAAGGTCTATGTGTGTTGTCTGTTGATGGGTTTGTACTCTGTAATTTATTATGAAATTATTGAGAGCTGTGAAATGAAGTAAATCCAACTGTATTTCAGTAGTTCCTTTAATCAGGTTGGTCCATTTCAAAACCTACTATGTAAAACAAAATAGAAAAAGAAAATCAAGAGAAAGTTATAAAAGTTTACAAAAACTAGGTAGCTGCATAAGTTCATGAATTAACATTTGCTTCATGTTACCTCTGATGGTGAAGAAGAAAGTATATTTTAGATTGTAGATTTATAAAGTTATTGGACTGCTCCTATCTCTTAAGCTGTGCCTGGTGAGCCATCTCCTTTTTTAAATGTAGAGTTATTAGACCTACATTCATGAGAAATTAAGTTGAGATTACTAACTCTCGAGTAATTAGTTACTAAGTTGTGCTCATTTTTACCTTCTATTTCCCCTCCAAACTGCCAAAATATTTTTATAAGTTGTGGTGATATAAATCTCTTAAGAAACCTCAACATTTGTTCTGTATCAGGCTCAGAATACCTGCAAATAAGAATTTCTCTTTCTGTGTCTTTGAAGGATTGTGTTGGGATTTTGGTGGGGATTGCATTGAATCTCTAGATTGCCTTTGATAGGATGGCCATTTTTACTATATTAATTCTTCCAATCCTGAGCATGGGAGATCTTTCCATCTTCTGAGATTTTCCTTGCTTTCTTTCTTGAGAGACTTGAAGTTATTGCCATACACACTTTTCCCTTGTTGGGTTATAGTCATCGCAATATGTTTTATATTATTTGTGACGATTATGAAGGGAGTTGTTTCTCTAATTTCTTACTCAGCCTGTTTATCATTTGTATAAAGGAATGATTTATTGGAGTTAATTTTATATCCTGCAACTTAGCTAAAGTTGTTTACCAGCTGGAAAAGTTCTTTGGTAGAATTTTTGGGGTCACTTATCGATACTATCATATCATCTGCAAATAGTGATATCTTTATTTCTTCTTTGCACATTTGGATCCCCTTGATCTCTTTTTGCTGTCTTAGTGTTCTAGCTAGTACTTTGAGTACTGTATTGAATAGTTTTGGGCATAGTGGGCATCCTCTTCCTATCCCTGATTTTAGTAGAATTGCATCAAGTATTTCTCCATTTAATTTGATATTGGCTGTTAGTTTGCACTAAGTTGCTTTTACTATGTTTATGTATGGGCCTTGAATTCCTGATCTCTCCTGGAATTTTAACCTGGAGTGAGGTTGGACTGTGTCAAATGCTTTTTTTGCATCGAAGGACATGATCATGCAATTTTTTTTCTTTGCGTTTGTTTATGTAGTGGATTATGTTAATGGATTTTCATATATTGAACTAAACTTCCATCCCTGGGAGTATGCCTACTTGATTGTGGTTAATGATGATTTTGATGTGTTCTTGGATTTGGTTTGTGAGCATTTTATTGAGCATTTTTGCATCAATAATCATAAGTGAGATTGGTCTGAAGTTCTCCTTTTTTATTGGACCCTGGTGTGGTTTACTTATGAGAGTAATTGTGGCTTCATAGAATGAATTGTGTAAGTCTTCCTCCTGTTTTTATTTTATGGAATAATTTGCAGGATACCGGTATCAGGTTTTCTTTGAAGTCTGGTTGAAATCTTAATTAAGTCTATCTAGTCTTAGGTTTTTTTTTTTTTAAGTTGGAAGGTTTGTAATGATTTCTTCTAGTTCCTTATGGGATATGGTCCTATTAGATCCTTTATCTGCTCTTGATTTAACTTTGGTGTGTGCTGTCTGGAAAACCATCCATTTCATCTACATTTTCCCATTTTGTTCAATGTGGAATTCTATAGTAGAATCTGATGATTCTTTGAATTTACTCCATTTCTGTTGTTATGTCTCTCTTTTCATTTCTGATTTTTTTAGTTTGGATACTGCCTCTTGGCCCTTTAGTCAGTCTGGCTAGGGGGTTATCTATCTTCTCTCAAAGAACCAGGTTTTGGTTTTGTTGGTTGATTGTTTTGTACTATGTTTCTACTTGGTTTATTTTGGCCTTGAGTTTGACTATTTAATGCCATCTACTCCTCTTGAGTGAGTTTGCTTCTTTTTGTTCTAGAGTTCACAGGTATGCTGTTAAGTTGTTAGGGTAAGATCTCTTCAGTTTCTTTACCAGAGCACTTAGTGTTATGAACTTTACTTTTAGCACTGTTTTCATTGTGTCCCATAATTTTGGGTATGGTATGTCAATATTTTCACTAAATTCCAGAAAGTATTTAATATCTTTCCTTATTTCTTCCCTGACCAAATTATCATTGAGTGGAGAGTTGTTCAGTTTCCATGTATATGTGGGCCTTTTGTTGTTTTTGCTGTTATTAAAGACCAGCCTTAGGCCATGTTCTTCTGATACAATGCATGGGACTATTTCATTCTTCTTGTATTGGTTAAGGGTTATTTTGTGACCAATTGTAGGACTTATTATGGAGAAATTACATTAACATGCTAAAAAGAAGGTGTATTCTTTTGTTTTAGGGTGAAATGTTATGTACATATCTGTTAAATCCATTTAGTTCATAACCTTTATTAGTTTCACTGTCTCTGTTTAGTTTCTAATTCAGTGAACTGCCCATTGGTGAGAGTGGGGTGTTGAAGTCTCCCACTATTATTGTTTGGGGTTCAATGTGTGTTTAGTAAAGTTTCTTTTATGAATATGGATGACTTTGCATTTACAGCATAGATGTTCAGAATTGAGATTTTCTCTTGGTAGATTTTCAATTTGATGAATGTTAAGTATCCTCCCTCATCATGCTTGATAACTTTTGGTAGAAAGTCTATATTAATGGATATTAGTAATGCAACCCCAGATTATTACTTGGGACCCTTTGCTTGGAATACCTTTTTCCATCCTTTTACTGAGATTGTGACTGTCTTTGTTACTGAGGTGTGCTTCTTATTTGCAGTAAAATGCTGGATCCTGTTTGTGTATCAAGTGTGTTAGCTTATGTCTTTTTATAGGTGAGTTAAGTCCTATTAATATTGAGATGAATTAAATATATATGACTATTGGTTCCTATTATATTTGTTTTTCTAGATAGCTTTTGGTGCTTATGGTTTTCTTCTTTTGGCTTTGTTTGAGATGATTACTATCTTGTCTTTTCTTTGGTATAGGAACCTCACTTGTGTTTGTGTTTTCCTTCTAGGATCCTGTGTTAGGATAGATTGGTAGATAGATCCTGCTTGATTTTAGTTTTGTCCTGTAATATTTTGGTTTCACCATCTTTGTTGATTGAGAATTTTGCTGAGTATAGTAGCATGGGCATTTGTGTTTGAGTCTGCATGACCTCTTTGGACTTTCATAGTCTCTGTTGAGAAGTCTGGTGTAATCCTGATAGGTCTGGCTTTGTATAATACCTGGCCCTTTATCTACTGTAGCTTTTGCTATTCTTTATTCTGTGCATTTATTGTTTTGATTATTATGTACCAAGAGGACTTTCTTTTCCGCTCCCATTTATTTGGGGTTCTATAGGCTTCTTGTACCAGTATGGCTGTCTCTTTCTTTAGGTTGGGGAAGTTTTCTTCTATGATTTTTAAGGACATTTTCAGATCTTTGTGTTGGGAATCTTCATTCTCCTCTATTCCAATTATTCTTAGATTTTTGTCTTTTCAATGTGTACTGAATTCATGGATTTTTTTCTATATTTTGAATTTTCTTTGCCGGTTGTGTCAATCTCTTCCAAATTATCTTGTCCACCTGTGATTCTCTTTTCCATTTCTTGTTGTCTGTTGGCAATACTTACATCTGTAATTCCTGACCATTTTCCTAGGTTTTCCATTTCCAGGTTTGCCTCCATTTGTGTTTTCTTTATTGTTTCTACTTCCACTTTTAGTTCTTAGACTGCTTTATGCAATTTTTTTTTCACCTGTATGATTGTGGTTTTCTATAATTCTTTAAGGGATTTTGTTGTTACCTTATTTAGGGCATCTACTTGTTTAAACATGTTTTACTGTATTTCTTTCAGGGAGTTATTTATATACTCCTTCAAGGCCAACACTATCTTCAGGAGATAGGATTTTAGGACAAATTCCTAGTTTTCAGGTATTTTGGTGTATTCAGGGTTTGCTGTGGTAGGAAAACAGGGTTCTGATGATGTCCATGTATATTGGCTTCTGTTGCTTGTGGTCCTGCGCTTGCCTCTCAACATCTGGTGATCCCTGGTGATTGCTGGTCTGGGTGGCTCTGTCTAGATTCTGCTTCTTTTGTCCCTGGGTTGCTTCTTGTCTCCTTTTAGGTTGGCTGCCCTGTAGCAGACCTCTTGTGGAGCCTTCCAACTGGAGGGTTTCAGAGGGCCTAAGAACCTTGGCTGTAGTAGATCTATTAAGAGGTCTTCAGACTGTTGGCTCTTCAGGGGAGCAGTCAAGCTGATGTACTGTGTGAAACTGTTCTCCAGGGGGCCTATGGACTGGGGTTTCTGTTTCCCTGTGTGCAGCAGAACTCCAGAGAGGCTTTCAGGATGTTGGATCAGTTGCCCCGCATGTCACAGATCCACTGGGAAGTATTTAGACTGTCTTGCCAAGTTTCCCTATACACAGAAGAACTTCTGGGGTGTGTTCGAGCTGTGGTGTTGTCATGGGAGCAGACAATCTGGCAATTAATTGCTCAGTTATCCTGTGTGCAGTAGATCTCCTGGGATGTCTCTTGCTGTTGTTTCAGATGTCCTGAATGCAGTATATCTATGGGGGTGCCTCAGGATGTGGTATCTTCAGGGGAGCAGACTAGCTACCAGTCTGTCACAGCAGAAAGAACTGGGTATATTGCTAGGTGGGAAATTTAGAGGGTGATGGGTCCCCTGAGTCCACTGGGACCTGGAGGCAGCTGTGCAACTTCAGAGGTATTCTTACCAAATGCTCTGAGTGCAGTGGATCTTCTAGGATATCTCAGGATATGGTGTCTTTTGGGGAACCCATGTTCAAGTCTTAACGTTTAAAAATAGAATTAACATGCATATATATGCATATATATATATATATATATATATATATATATATATATAAAACATATATGTAATAATATGTATTATATGTAAAGTACTATATATCACATTATTTCTGTGAATACATACATCTGTATGCATAGAAATAGTTGTTGAGTTTTTCTCCCAGAGAACATTACGTTTATTCTCTTCTATCAAGAAGAGTGATGTTTATTTTTCTTTAAAGGTGTAAACCATCAAGACTGATACAAAGTCAAGTCAAGCATGTGAGGGCATCACAGTGATGTACTGAGCTATAGGTAGAAGGATAGTAACAAAGGGCTGGCTGTGATGTTGTGAAGGCTATTCATCCATACGAATCAGTAAGTTGTAACTGTGCTGACATACAGTAAGGTGTAATATGCTGGCACTTAGATTTTATAACTACAATGCATGTCTTCCTTAAGATAGAATATTATCAACTATATTTCAATCTACTTATGTAGGAAGTCAGAATTTCATATATACAGAAGGAAATACAAGTGAATATGAAACTTGCATATCATCACAGAGAATACAGCATACCTGACATATACTTGTTGATAAGAGCCTCAGGGTTCTATATGTTTTATCCTATCTTCCCACATAGCAGTTGTTCTTAAACAACAACATCTCAAGAGGAATGGCAATGTTTTTATTGAGTAAAGCATGGGCTAGTCATGGGAGGCTTACAATGATTCATTCAAAAGAAGTGTGTGAAAATATAAAGGAAGACAATTTTGCATAACTGGACTGCATATCTCTGGTACTCCTTGCATCCAGACT
Source organism: Apodemus sylvaticus (assembly GCF_947179515.1). Classification (NCBI taxonomy): domain Eukaryota; kingdom Metazoa; phylum Chordata; class Mammalia; order Rodentia; family Muridae; genus Apodemus; species Apodemus sylvaticus. The sequence goes on along the minus strand of NC_067476.1, from coordinate 132,895,427 downwards.
GAAGTGATGAATCCATATTAGAGTTCCAAAACTAGAATCAAGGTCTTCAAGGGGTGGGTAACAGTGTAGCCTGGCTCATAGTCTCATCTCTTTTACAATGGGCTCTTATAGAATGTATTCTTTTCTTAAATACATTAAAGGAGATATGAAGGGAACAGATTTGTCTCTAAAAATAAGGAAAGAAATATAGACCATTAGGGATCTTAAAATTAAAGGGAATATAATCATTCTCATAAGTCAAGTAGAAATGGTAACCATGATAATGACCCACTAGTTTTTCCAGTCTCCTTGGGTCTCCAGATATTCAGTGAACAATGATCATTACTCCAATTATCTACACTCCACAATATGTTATGCAACAAAACAAGATTCATGAGATCCTTAACCCTGGTACACAACACAGGAGTCCTCAGTGTCATGGCTCATCTAGTTCAAAATCAATGGCAAATCGTTTAGTGTAGTGCATGGAAATATCAAAGGAGGAGATATGGTGTTGAAAATAAGAGGTGATACAAATATTTGAGAAGATGAGCACTGCCACCCCCAGTATGTAGTTTCACAGGAACCCAAGGTTTTGAAAAACATCTGTCAGTAGAAGCAGAGTTTCAGCAAGAGGTATTTCAGTCATGGAAATATCTTAGATCTCTTACATGCATGGGACAAACCATGTAGGAAAGGTGATGGCAAGCAAGTAGGTTTTCTGGAGATGGCCCACCATTTTGCACAGATATGACTGGTGTGCTCTGAGAGACATGGAAACATCACAAAATTGCTTCTTACTGCTGATATGGCTTTTCTATCACTATTACACAGCTTAGTAATTCCTGGGCATCACCTCATACTATTGAACACATTTTCTACAAATCAATACGAAGACATCCTTTCATATACTATGCTATTTAGATGAATTAATGACTACAGAATTATTGATTTGATTCACTAATTTTAGAAATTTAAGGAGATGGTTTTAGCTGTTTTCCCCAAAAGACACAATAATGTTAAAATCAAGAATAGAACATGCCCCTCCTCATAGAATAATAAGTAAAGGCTCTATAATAAGGGGTACAATGAGCTTAAAAATTGCACTAAGGAAAAATATTTGAGAGCAAGGAAAAATATTCATTCTATGTAATATCCAGAGATGATGCCACCAGTGTGAACTATAATAAAACAAGGACATCTAAAACTCTTGTTTTGAAATTATAATGAGTTTATACAATGAAACAGTACTTTGAACTTAATATCTACATTATTCTGTAACTACTTTTTGTGCAATTTTATCTGTGAGGTAACTTCATAAAGGATTTTGTCTAAAATGTATAAAAAGGCTGAGAGAAAAATAAAGTTTAGCTGTCAGGGCTCTTCTGAATCCACAAAATGTTTATGCTTTTTATATAAGTATACATGTCTATCTATCTGTCTCTATGTCTGTGTCTCTATATATGTACATACATATGTAGGTATATATGTATGTCTATATGTATGTATGTGCACATGTGAGGTTGATGAATGGTCGGAACCAGCCAAATCTGTATGTGAGTGTGTGTGTGTGTGTGTGTGTGTGTGTGTGTGCGCACGTGGGTGTGTGTGTGTGTGTGTGTGTGTGTGTGTATGCACATGCGTGTACTCGTGCATAACTTTGTTTTTATCCTTTTTTATTCTCTCTGCCTCACAAAAAGTTAATGAGATCCTCACCTCTTACCTGTCTAGGAAGACACCACTGAGTAAAAGAACCCAAGTAACTAAGGTTTTTTTCCCCAAATACTCTCCTGCTAACAGCAGGAATCAAATGCCAGAAACCATCAGCTTCTGAAGCCAGAACAATAAGCAAAAGTTAATGGAGAGAGGTCATGACCTTCTGGTTTTTCCAAGGCCACCCCACCTCCGTATTTGAATGTCTGAGTGGAACCTTCCCAAGTGCACTCTGAAAATGTAGGTTAAACTTGAAGTAAAAGGACGCTCTTCTGACAAGAAAACATCACCACATCTCGTTATTCTGTCAGTGAAAAATTCATTAAGACCCTTGGTACCAAATTTCCTGGTAAATGGAGATAACTAATTGTTATGGACTCTTCCTCCTCATATGTATACAGAGCTACTTTTGAGGTATTGATGCACCCAACAAGTGTATCTATTGTATCTATGATGACTTCCACATTCTCTCTACAAATGTTTGCATATTATCATTTCCTATGCACTTCCTTTACATACACAAGCATACAAACACTAGCACAAAAACCTCCTCAGACATCATACATAGGTCCTACTTTTCACAAGGTTCTGTCAGAATGAGGTGTCACTTAATGAACCATGTTTATATCTTCTGCTGATGTACCTGTTCATTGAAGGGACAGTTGGCCAACTTAGACAGGAACTTATTGCATGTGACTTTTTCAGGACTCTTTATATAGTATGATGTTTTTCCAGCATTCTCCTTTAGAAAACAAACAGGATTAATTCATCACTTCCCACTGGTAAACGTTTCTTTGCAGTAGCTTTTTGTAATGGAACTAACTAGTTTGTTTATCATTTATGTCAGTTAACGTTATTTCACACAACACATAAAACTCATCTTTATAGAAATTACTGCACACCCTTCTGGCTGCTTGTCTTGTGAGCATCTTTTATGAGTAGTCTTGTGCTGCTGAGGAAGAGGGAAACAGGACAAAGAGAAGGATCCAATCCATTCAGTAGAGTTACGAATGAAAGGATAATATCTGAGCTATGATGTTGTCAGAAACAACCCTACACACATGGAATAGTTTAAGGGGCAGCACTGGAGACCTTTGTCCTGTTTGGGTCTCCTTTCTTTTACAGCCACCTGGAAATCTGTTGTAGCTCAGTTTAATTAATTGCCATCTCCCCAGAAAGTGTGCTTGCAAAGGGAGGAACAATTTAGGGAACCTTGTCCTCTCAGTTTGAAGAGCTCCGTGGTAAACACTTCATAATTTAAAATAATGATTTGTGCACATATTCTTACTTTAACACACAAAGATATAGATGTGCAGAAACACACAGAGTATTGATCTGAACTGACACAAGTACATGTGTATCGACCTCCAGCTCTATCCCTTCATAAATCACCACATTGCTACACATGTTATTTTCAATCACACACATTTTCTCAAAATATCCATATATCTATATGAATCCATGTCCATAGAAACTTGGGCCCCTGCCCAATTTAGCTGGAAACTAGGCATCATCAAATACGCACCCTTATCCGAATGAATTCTTTCTGGACAAAACATTTGTCAAAGTCAGATTCAGCCTTTCTACATGCTGTTCTTTCCATTGCAATGTCAACAAATTCCTAAGAGAAAATGAGCAAAATTCATGTACAGTTATGTATTTTCATTTACATATATGCTTTAATTTTCTTTTGTAGCTAACACTTTTACTTGGATCAATGACTATACTTATTTTTTAATTTTTTATTTTATTTTTTATTAGATATATTTTTATTTACATTTCAAATGATTTCCCCTTTTCTGGACCCCCCACTCCCCAAAAGTCCCATAAGCCCCATTCCCTCCCCCTGTTCTCCCACCCACCCCTTCCCAATTTCCTGTTCTGGTTTTGCCCTATACTGCTACATTGAGTCTTTCCAGAACAAGGGGCCACTCCTCCATTCTTCGCTTACATCATTTGGTGTGTGGATTAAGTTTTAAGTATTCCAGTTTTCTAGGTTAATATCCACTTATTAGTGAGTGCATACAATGATTGATCTTTTGAGACTGGGTTACCTCACTTAGTATGATGTTCCCCAGTTCCATCCATTTGCCTAAGAATTTCATGAATTCATTATTTCTAATGGCTGAATAGTACTCAATTGTGTATACATACCACATTTCTTGCATCCATTCTTCTGTTGAGGGATACCTGGGTTCTTTCCAGCTCTGGCTATCATAAATAGGGCTGCTATGAACATATCATAAATAGTGGAGCATGTATCCTTATTACATGCTGGGGAATCCTCTGGGTATATGCCCAGGAGTGGTATAGCAGGATCTTCTGGAAGTGACATGCCCAATTTTTTGAGGAACCACCAGACTAATTTCCAGAGTGGTTTTATCAATTTACAACCCCACCAGCAGTGGGGGAGTGTTCTTCTTTCTCCACATCCTTGCCAACACCTGCTGTCTCGTGAATTTTTTATCTTAGCCATTCTGACTGGTGTAAGGTAAAATCTAATGGTTGTTTTTATTTGCATTTCTCTAATGACTAATGAAGTTGAGCATTTTTTATGATGCTTCTCCGGCATCCGAAGTTCTTCAGGCGAAAATTCTTTATTTAACTCTGTACTCCATTTTTTAATAGGGTTGGATGCCGATTTGTCCTGTTGATGGTGCCTTTGCCTTACAGAAACTTTGTAATTTTATGAGGTCCCATTTGTCAATTCCTGATCTTAGAGCATACACAACTGGTTGTCTGTTCAGAAACATTCCACCGTTGTCCTCAAGGGTCTTCCCCTGTTTCTTTTCTATTAGCTTCAGTGTGTCTGACTTTATGTGTAGATCCTTAATCCATTTTGAGTTGAGCTTAATACAAGGAGACAAGGATGGATCAATTCTCATTCTTCTGCATGCTGACCTCCAGTTGAACCATCACCATTTGTTGAACTGGCTATCTTTTTTCCATTGGATGTTTTCAGCCCTTTTGTCGAGGATCAAGTGGCCATAGGTATGTGGGTTCATTTCTGAATCTTCAATCCTGTTCCATTGATCTGCCTGCCTGTCACTGTACCAGTACCATGGAGTTTTTAACCCAATTGCTCTGTAGTATTGCTTGAGGTCAGGGATACTGATTCCCCCAGAATTTCTTTTGTTGTTGAGAATAGTTTTAGCTATCCTGGGTTTTTTGTTATTCCAGATGAATTTGAGAATTGCTCTTTCTAACTCTATGAAGAATTGAGTTGGATTTTTGATGGGTATTGCATTGAATCTATAAATTGCTTTTGGCAAAATGACCATTTTAAATATATTAATCCTGCCAGTCCATGAGCATGGGAGTTTTTCCATTTTTTGAGGTCTTCTTCCATTTCCTTCTTCAGAGTCTTGAACTTTTTGTCATGCAGATCTTTCACATGTCTGGTAAGAGTCACCCCAATGTATGTTATACTGTTTGAGGCTATTGTGAAGGGTGTCATTTCCCTATTTTCTTTCTCAGCCTGCTTATCCTTTGAGTATAGGATTTGCTTGAGTTGATTTTATAAGCTGTCACTTTGCTGAAGTTATTTATCAGCTATAGGAGTTTACTAGTGGAGTTTTTTTGGTCACTTAGGTAGACTATCATATCATCTGCAAATAATGATAATTTGACTTCTTCCTTTCCAATTTGTATCCCTTTGACCTCCTTATGCTGTCGAATTTCCGGAGCTAGTACCTCAAGTACAATATTGAAAAGATAAGGAGAAAGGTGGCAGCCCTGTCTAGTCTCTGATTTTAGTGGGATTGCTTCAAGTTTCTCTCCATTTAGTTTGATGCTGGCTACCAGTTTGCTGTATATTGCTTTTACTGTGTTTAGGTATGGGCCTTGAATTCCTGTTCTTTCCAAGACTTTAAGCATGAAAGGATGCTGAATTTTGTCAAATGTTTTTTCAGCATCCAAAGAAATGACCATGCAGTTTTTTCCTTTGAGCTTTTTTATGTAGTGGATTGGATTGTTGGATTTCGATATATTGAACCAACCCTGCATCCCTGGGATAAAGTCTACTTGATCATGGTGGATGATCGTTTTTATGTGTTCTTGGATTCGGTTGGAAAGAATTTTATTGAGTATTGTTGCATTGGTGTTCATAAGGGAAATTGGTCAGAAGTTCTCTTTCTTTGTTGGATATTTGTGTGGTTTTGGTATCAGCGTAACTGTGGCTTTGTAGAAGGAATTGGGTAGTGTTCCTTCTATTTCTATTTTGTGGAATAGTTTAAAGAGTATTGGTGTTCGGTCTTCTTTGAAGGTGTGATAGAATTCTGCACTGAAAGAATCTGGTCCTGTGCGTTTTTTTTTTTTTTTTTTTTTTTTTTTGGTTGGAAGACTTTCTATGACCCCTTCTATTTTTTTAAGGGTTATAGGACTGTTTAGATGATACATTTGTTCCTGATTTAATTTTGGAATTTGGTATCTGAGTAGGAAATTGTCCATTTCCTCCAGATTCTTTAGTTGTGTTGAGTAAAGTCTTTTGTAGTAGGATCTGATGATTCTTCGGATTTCCTCAGTTTCTGTTGTTATATCCCCCTTTTCATTTCTAATTTTATTAATTTGGATACTTTCTCTGTGCTGTTTGGTCAGTCTGGCTAAGGGTATATCTATCTTGTTGATCTTCTCAAAGAACTAGCTCCTGGATTCGTGAATTCTTTGTATGGTTCTATTTGTTTCCACTTGATTGATTTCCAGCCTGAGTTTAATGATTTCCTTTCTTCTACTCCTCCTTGGGGAATTGGCTTCTTTTTTTCCAGGGGTTTGAGGTGTGTCCTTAAGCTGCTAGTGTATGCTCCTCCATTTTCTTTCTGGAGGTACTCAGGGCTATGAGTTTTCCTCTTAGCGCTGCGTTCTTTGTGTCCCAAAGATTTGGGTATGTTGTGCCTTCATTTTCATTAAATTCTAAAGAGTCTCTGATTTCTTTCTTTATTTCTTCTTTGGCCAAGGTGTCATTGAGTAGGGTATTGTTCAGCCTCCATGTGTATTTGGGCTTTCTGTTGTTTTTGTTGCTATTCAAAACCACTCTTGGTCCAAAGCATCAATTAGTTTTACTGTGTCCCTGTTTAGTTTATGTTTTCCTGATCAGTCCATTGAGTAGAGCGGAGTGTTGAAGTTACCGACAATTATTGTGTTAGGTGCAATGTGTGCTATGAGTTTTAGTAGAGTTTCTTTTATGAATGAGGGTGCCCTTGCATTTGGCGCATAGATGATCAGGATTGAAAATTCTTCTTGGTGGATTTTTCCTTTGACCAGCAAGAAGTATCCTTCTGTGTCTCTTTTGATGACTTTAGGTTGAAAGTCAATTTTATCTGATATTAGAATGGCTACTCCGGCTCATTTCCCGAGACCATTGGCTTGTAAAATTGTCTTCCAGCCTTTTACTCTGAGGTAGTTTTTGTCGTTGACACTGAGGTGTGTCTCCTGTATGCAGCAAAATTTAGGGTCCTGTTTCCTTATCCAGTGTGTTAGTCTATGTCTTTTTATTAGGGAATTGAGTCCATTGATGTTAAGAGATATTAAGGAATAGAGATTATTACTTCCTGTCATTTTTGATGTTATTTTTATATTTGAGTGGGTATCTTCTTTTGGGTTTGATGAAAGAAGGTAACTATCTTGCTTTTTCCAGGGTGCAGTTCCCCTCCTTGTATTGGAGTTTTCCTCCTATTATTCTTTGCGGAGCAGGGTTTGTGGAAAGATATTGCGTAAATTTGGTTTTGTCATGGAATACCTTGGTTTCTTCATCTATAGTGATTGAGAGTTTTGCTGGGTATAGTAGTCTTGGCTGGCATTGTGTTCTCTTAGAGTCTGTATGAGATCTGCCCAGGATCTTCTAGCTTTTCATGGTCTCTGGTGAGAAGTCTGGTGTGATTCTGATGGGTCTTCCTTTATATGTTACTTGGCCTTTTTCTCTTATTGCCTTTAATATTCTTTCTTTGTTTTGTGCATTTGGGGTTTTGATTATTATGTGACAGGAGGTATTTCTGCTCAGGTCCAGTCTGTTTTGAGTTCTGTAGGCTTCTTGTATATTCATAGGCATCTCTCTATTTAAGTTGGGAAAGTTTTCTTCCATAATTTAGTTGAAGATATTTGCGGCCATTTCAGTTGTAAATCTTCACTCTCATCTATACCTATAATCCTTAGGTTTGGTCTTCACATTGTGTCCTGGATTTCCTTGGTGTTCTGGGATACAAGCTTTTTGCATTTTGCATTTTCTTTGACTGTTAAGGCAACGGTTCCTATGGTATATTCGGTATCTGAGATTCTTTCTTCCATCTCTTGTATTCTGTTGTTGATATTTGTATCTATGGCCCCTGATTTCTTCTCAAGGTTTTCTATCTCCAAAGTTGTCTCCCTTTGTGATTTCTACTTCTGTTTTTAGATCCAGGATGGTTTTGCTCAGTTCCATCATTTGTATGTTTGTGTTTTCCTTTAACTCTTTAAGAGATTTTGTGTTTCCTCTTTCATGACTTCTGCCTGTTGGCTCAAGTTCTTCTGCATTTCTTTAAGTTTTTTTTGTGTGTTTCTTCTTTATTGGCTTCTATCTCTTTAGCCTTATTCTCCTGATTTTTGTGTTTCCAATATAGAGTTTCTAGTTTATTCATGCTCCCCTGTATTTCTTTAATAGATTCATTTATGTCCTTTTTGTGTTCTTCTAGCAGCATCATAACCAGTGATTTTAAATCCAAATCTTGTTTTTCTGGAGTGTTGGCATAACCAGGACTTGCTGATGTTGGAAAGTTTGGTTCAGACACTGCAATATTGCCTAGATTTCTGTTAGTAGTGTTCCTGCATTTGCCTTTTGCCATCTTGTTCTCTGGCTTTAGTTGGTCTTGTCTCTGGCTGGAGTTTGAGCCCCCTGTGAGGCTCTAGGGCTATTTCTGCAACACTGGATGGCTGAGTTTCCCCTGTCGCAGATTGCTGATGTGCTGTCCTCCTCTTGGGTACCCCTGCAGCCCTAGTGAGCCTTGCCCCAGATTGTGTCTGTAAACCAGATGGTTCCCTGCTTGCTCCTTCAGGGAGTGCTGATGATGTGTTCTGCGGGACCTTTTCCAAGTGATGATCACTCTGCTGGGCAGCCAATCTTCCAACCAGGTTGGTGCACACAATGCTAGCCTAGCTGCTCAGGCCCCAAGTCTAGGCAAAAGCCTGGCAGTCCAAGGTCCAAGGAAAGTTCCCCTCGGGCTATGAGTGTTAATTGGTTGTGTCAGGTGGCCAGGATGGCGGAGTGAGTGTGAGAGCTCCCTGAAAGTTCCTGGAGAGTCTGCTGGGCTGAAAACCTCCTGGCTGGGTTGGCACACAAATGGCCCACTGAGCAGCCCAGATCTTGGGGGCAGTCCAGGGCCTGCCGGGCCTAGATCCCAGCAATGTTAGCCCTGGGCTATGAATGTTAGCCGGCTTGCCTGCAAGATCTCTCTGGCTTCCTGTAGCCATAATGGTGGTATGAACACCTGGTGGGGCAAACAACCTCCTGGCCAGGTTGGCACACCGATGCCCCTACTCACCCCGAACAGCCCAGGGCCTGGGTGCAGGCCAACGCCCATCGGGCTTAGACCCCTGCGATGTTGGCCCCGGGGTTATGTTTGCATACATAAGTCTGTCTGATTTCTCTGGCGCCCGAGATCCAAGATGGAGGAGAGTCTATGACTACACTTATGATCGTCAAAATTATCACCATCTTAACACACATGCAGACTACTTTTTTCCAACAGAATGATTATCAGGACCTTCTTGATACATTTTTTACTATTTTAAGTAATACGATGAACAAGACACCAAAGGTGGAAGACCAGGACTAACATTTTTAATATTGTTCGTAAGGTAGAACCAGACTGGAAGAGAAACTACAAGGAGTAAGAACCATTCCCAATAACTCATCTGCCCTGAACAGAAACAAAGGCTGCAGAATGGAGCATTAAATGAATGAGCCTGTTGATTTCAGAATAAAATGCATTCACACTTTGAAATGATAACAAAGATTCAGGATGGTTTGATTGCCTGATGATTACCATCAGTGATCATCATTTACTACATTTTAACACAGAGCATGCCTTTCTTTAATTTCCTCAGTTTACTTCCTATAGTGGAAAGAGAATTGGGAATGCTTCACATAAGGGGAAATTTCAGACCAAATGAATAGAGTCTGTGAGTGTCTCAACTTTCAAACTGACTGATGATGTTAACATATCTCAAGGCATTCTAATCACGTGCTTGTGCAAATAATAGGCACCCACATATTCATTGCAGAGGGCATCTCAGATACACTGCCTGGAAGAAACAAAGCTGAGATAATAGAATTTATCCCTTGGAAGCATGAGTAAGGTCAATCATTCGTGGAGTGATGTCTGTTCTGTGTGTCCAATTAGACTCAGATACAAACTGAACAATATGCACCTTTGCTATGTGTTTGGATTGCACGTTTACCCTTTTTATAATTTTATAATTTTAACATTGATCAGGATTTGGCTAGTCTAGTACTTGTGGCTTGACTAACATATCTACTCAAAACAGTTGCATTTTGCAAGAGATGCTGAAAGATGCCGCATACAAGGTGGTCATACGTTATATGTATGGGTCCTAGTTGCCTAGTGCCTAGTTCCTAATGTATTTTTCTCAGAATTGGGACTCTGGTTCCTAAGTTCTGCCCTAGGAACATTCCAAGGTAACTGTGAAGATGGAATGTTGAATCTGCAGTGTAATTTGATAGTATAAGTTTACAAGTTACATGTAGAGAACTGCTTAGATGACTTTATCTGTCCTGTAGAGGTCTCCATACAACTTGAAATGAGGCCCAATCTGCATGCTGAACTGTTTGAAAGGGCACATATGCATGGTCTGAAATATATCCTTAAATTCTTTTTCTGTAGGATCTCACATAGCACATTTAACATCTAAGAAGTCTACAGCATCATCGAATGATATCACTTTTATGTCTTGCTACTGTCAATCACCTTGTTGGTTTAACAACATCTGACATAGAATAATTGACTGTTTTACAGTGTGGCATAGAACCTTACTCAGCATCTATATTAGAAAACTACCTCAGGTTCTGTACATAAAGCACACCTGTGTACAAAAGATGGGGACCATAGTCTGTCTCAGGTGTGTATGTCAGTGTTCACAAACAAGAAGGAAATAAGGGCAAGATTATCAGAGCAAGAACAATGACTCTTCATTTTCTTGAAAGGGATATTTATCATATAGAAAATGTCATTGTTTGCTGAAGTGCACAAAATTGTTATTATCAAGAGATTCAGAAAAACATATTAACATAAACACACATACCAGGAGTCCCTTGCACTAAATGGCAGTGGGGAGGATGGAGCAAACATGGCCACATCTGCAGGGAAAGGGTTCACGATTTACATGGAGGCTGTGACCTCATGATCATGAGGAAACCCTTTTCTCATATAATAATTGTTATAATTAGGCTGTCTAGAGATCCTAGTAAGGAAAGATGAAAGCCATAAAGATGAAACACCAAGATTAGTTCCTGGACTTCCCATGATATAAGAGGATGTTTAACTTGCCAAAGGCATCCATGACCTCCATTTATATATTGGCATACTGGCCCCAAACACACACACACACACACACACACACACACACACACACACACAGGTAAAAAATAACTGAAAGTCTTGAAAAGTGTACATATATATCTGGTATTTCTGCCATTTAGCCAAATTAGAAGACACCTTATGCTGACTCTGAAATAGGAACTTATTGGTTCCTATTACTATAGCTAAATTTAAACAGAATAAAATGGTGAGTTCCCCTTACAAACTAGTATTTTGCTACTATTGTTGTTGCTCTTCTTGTTGTTGTTGTTGTTGTTGTTGTTCTTGTTCTTCTTCAGGAGTTCCTTGAAAACTTAGGTATAAATGATGAATTTATGTGGACACACTTAAGTGCTAAGAATGCATCATTCAAATTGGAGTGTGATGAGACCTTCCCTGAGCCATCTGTTTCAGTGAATAATCATTGTATATTAGAGATAAACAAACATGCTTACAGAAAAGGTTATAGTAATATTGATCCTAAAATAAATAATAGTGCCACAAGTTGACTAAATTCTTTTAGGAGTCCTGTAAAACTAATACTCTAACCTTTTGCACAATAAAGGATTACTTCAGTAGTTTTAGCAAAAAACCTTCTCTAGAATGTTCAGGATGAAATCCCTACAGCACATGATATAACAGCCCAGGAATGAACACCAGATATTAAAGCAGGGCTCAAGGATTCCTTTTAACTCTGAGGATACCGGTAACTCAAAACTTGAGTTAAAACTTGAGAGACAAGTCAAGATTGTCTCACTCTGGGAGAAGTACTCACCAAATTGTGCACTTGAGATATTTGCCGTAATTTTCTGAGATACGTGTCATTGCTGTTCTGATTGTAAACAATTCTGAAGATATCAAATGCTTCCTTCAGTTTGAATGCATTCACGAGATTCATGGTATTATTTCTGGTTACATGGCTAAAGTTCAAGATCAGGACAAACATAGCCAGGAGGAGAAATTTGCTACACAGAGGTTTGCACATTTTCTGCTTAGATCTGAACCTGGAGCTTCAGCAGATCAGAGGATTTAAGACCTATGGGCAGCAAGCACAGTTCTTCGACCTTAAATGATGAACCTCATATTTAGCCACACCCTTCAAATGGAATCCCCTTTCCGTACTTCCCTATCCTGATGCTTTCCACCTTTAATCTCTATAGTACACGTGCTACCTCATGAACATACGTTTAGGATTTCTGGCACTTGTCTGTCCTTATGGTAATGCTGCATGGTTCTCTTGGGCTAGAAGTTTGGTGTTGCTTTAATCCATGCATAATTTATAATAGTTTGCCCATTTAAAATCTGTGAGGTAAAGCTTAATTTATTTAAAATTAAATATAAGACTCTGATCATTAATTTTATACTATAAAGTTAATACTATAGAATATACTGAATAAAACAGACAAGTGTGAGTATATTAGCCCCAGGTAGGGCACTTAGAACAGATACCCTTAGTGCATCAAGAATGCCCACAGAAATATTACCTGAAGCAATTGGCGATTAATATTTGTTCCTCCTTTGAATTTGCACGTGTACCTGGAACAGACTCCAGGTCTTTGGTTCCCCATCCACTCCTACAACTCTCATAGGAAGCGTGATTCCCAGGAGCCCAAACACACCAGGATATTAAGATCTCAGAGACAACATGACTCTCAGGAGCTCAGACACACCCAGGATCTCAGGACCCCAAGATCCCTGAATCACAGTATCACAGAGACAGTTGGACTCCCACGAGTTCTGACACAACCAGGATCACCGGACCACAGGCTCACAGGCTTACAGGTTCACAAGCTCATGGACTCACAGGCTCACAGGCATACAGGAGAGACAGAATCCAGTCATAGACATCAAAGCTAGTTAGCACTAAAAACACCAGATGCCAAGAGGCAAGCACAAGAACATAAGCAAAAGAAACCGATAATATATGGCAAAATCAGAAAACAGTTTTCCTAACACAGCAAGCCCTGGATACACCAATACACTGGAAAAGCAAGATTCATATCTAAAATTTAATCTTCTAAATATGATAAAGGGTTTTAGAATGACACAAACAACTCCCTTAAATAATTACAGGAGAAGACAGGTGAACAGGTAGAAAGCCTTAAAGAGCAAACCCATAAAAAAGGAATTAGAAACAATTAAGAAATCACAAAGGTAGACAACCCTGGAGATGGAAAACCTAGAAAAGAGATCTGGAGTCACATATGCAAGCATTACCAACAAAATACAAGAGATAGAAGAGAGAATCTCAGGAGTACAAAATATCATAGAAAACATTGACACAACAATCAAAGAAAATGCAAAATTCAAAAAGCTTCTAACCCAAAACATCCAGGAAATTCAGGACACAATGGGAAGACCAATCCTAAAGACAATAGGTATAAAAGAGACTGAATGCTCCCAACTTAGAGGGGAGTAAATATCTTCAACAAAATTGTGGAAGAAAACTTTCCTAAGCTAAAGAAATAGATGCCCATGAACATACACAAGGCCTACAGAACTCCAAATAGACTGGACCAGAAAAGAAATTCTTTCCATAACATAATAGTCAAAACACCAAACGCACATACCACTGAAAGAATATTAAAAGCAGTAAGGGGAATCAAGCCTTCACAGGGCAAAGGACTTCTCCTCCTTTTGATGCCAGACAATGCCATCCTCTTCTACATATGTGGCTGGAGTCATGGGTCCTTTGTTGGTGGTTTAGTTCCTGGGAGCTCTGAGGGGTCTGTTTGGTTGATATTGCTCTTCATCAGATGGGATTACAAAACCATTCACCTCCTTCAGTCCTTTATCCCTTATCTGTCTCTTCCTGGAGATGCTACCCACATCCTCATACCTGACAGTTGCAGGTGCAATTTATATTTGACAATGCGCTTTGCCTCAAAAATTGCACATTTCTTTCACGTTTTATAAACTTTTTTTGTTGTAGTCCTGAAGAAGTGTGAAAACAATAACCATACCATACAGGTAGTGCTAGCCATGTTGAATTTTCCTCTGGAAAACACATTAATCTATTACTTAGAAAAAGGTCTCTTAAAGTTTTCAGGCAGAATATATTAAATTCTTTACCAGAATATAATGTCAATGACCTATAGCATGTTTCCCCATATTTGACTTTTTCTGCTCTGACATTCTCATCAGGCAAACTTTCAGTGTTCTTAATTCTCTATGTACTCTGGTTTTTGAAACTCTCTCCAGGACAGACTATTAAGCTCTTCTTTAAGAACCCAAGGGCTTTTCTATACCACACTTGAAAAACATTCATGCACCTATCCAGCTTTCTTTAAAGGATTATGAAAACCATATAGTCTTGGTTTTCATAGGAGTTGCCCCATTTCTTAGCTAAAATTTTCTATCTTAGTATTTTTCTCCATTGCTGTTATAAAATGACCATGAAAAAAATCAATGTGACTAAACATGGTTTAATTTTACTTTGGTTTGAGGGACTATCCTTATCCTTTCCTGCTCAGATATAAGCTGATCCACTCTTTATTAACCAAAGATGATGCAGAAATATTTTATAAAAATACTGAGTTATAAAATGCATCTTAATAGTGAAAATATCAAGTTTGTACTGCATCCAGATCTCTGGGTAGAGAAATCCACATTAAAATACACAGTGTACAGAGAAGCACAGCCAGTTATTGAAGTAATATATTTTTGGCCTTCTTTATACAATATAAGCTCAGACTCAGTTGTCTTTGCTTTATATCAATACTATAAAGTTTATTCCCATGAAGGCCATTGGAGAATTGTTTAAGAGAATAAATTGAGTAATCCTTATGAATCTTGGAAAAGGGAATACTGTGTCCATTTGCACAGTATCAGTTCCTGTAGGAGATACGACATAGACACGTCTCTGGAAATGACATGTTGGAACTTTTTCCATCTATTATTGTAATGACCCTAGAATAGACTCTAGATCATGATGCAGGTAGCAAAATTTTTTTGAAAATGGCGAGGCATTAAAGATGTGGCATCATATATTGAGTGAAACACTAAGTGAAGTTAGAAGATACTCAGACCCAGACTCATGACACATGTTTATTGAAGAAATGGTGACCAGAAATTGGCAAGGTGACATAAAGAACCTAGACCAATGTATGGGGGGGGCTGAACAGAAGAACTGTGAAAACTTCAGGAATCCTACAGGGAAGAAATGAGAGAAACAGTTTGGGAATGGAGGGACATCTAAAGAAGTCAGAAGAGGAAGTAGGAGAAGAACAGGAGTGAGGAATGTATTAGAATTGTATGGCTAGCCTTAAAATCCAAGACATAATACACAGTAGACTTTCTTCTAACCCATGCACCTCATTGCTTTAAGATGGCTACATAGGCACTGGTTTTAAGCAATGCAGATATCACTGGCCCCAGAGACTTATGAATGCCTTTACAGAGACCAGTCAGAAAGAAGAGGAGAAACAATGTATTCTGGAGATAATACAAATTGCTTGCAATCTCAAGCATGATATCAGCCAAGTCATGTTGTGGTGAACATGTGAGGGGAACAGTGTCGATTTGTCCACATGAAGAAGTGCCATTGTTCCAATCGCAGAAACACTCTAGCTACCACATCTAATTTTAACTGAGGTGCACCGTTTTGTTATTTTTTTTTTAATTTTTTTTTTACAGAAACCGATTATCTGAAACAGCTCTAATTTGATCAGAACTCATAATGCACATCTATTACTCAAGCCATGTTTTCAAATATTTCTCATGGCTACTAACTATGCCATCAAGAAGTAGGTCCAAAGTAGTTCAGGCACTAATGTGAACAGGTAGAATGTTTCAACTTGGATAAAGGACCTGCATTGCTAATTCTCATGCAAAGTGCTCACACACAAGTATTACCAAAGTGGAATATCAGGTTCACAGGTGTCCTGGTTTAGTTCCTTGGCATGCAGTATCTGAGGGTAGTACATAGAGCAAAATAAATAAGCATAAGAAGGTTAAGTAATACCTGGCCTGAACTTCTCTGCACAACACATCCAGTTCTGGAGCTTTAAATCAGCCAAGGTATTATCTCCAACCAATATCCTCTCTTAGTCTCTCTTTATGGACATTATCTGTGCCAAACAGTGCCAAGTGTCACCTGCTCCCTAGGAGTCATTTAAGCCTTAAAAATCAATACCACTACAGTGAATTTTAACCTCCAAACTGTGGTTGTCACAATGATGTACAACTTTTAAAGCCTCTGGAGCACAGCTTCTTTTTGAGGACTCTGAGAAAACAACAAGAAATATCACTTTACCCTGAAATTCAAAAATTTCACCGTAGTTCTTTTAATTCAAACTGTCACATAAAGGATTATTTAGAGCCTTTCGCCCATCTAAATCCTCACAAGATGATACTCTATCATCTAGATGGACCTCAGCATTGTTCTGTATAATCCCAGAGAAAAGTCCAGTGAGTTTTAATCATGATATGAGTTTTCTAACACAGATCACACGTTCTTCTACAGTCCATCTCAAATTATATGATCATGTTTGTCACATAAGTACACCACGGTTTCAATGAGAAACATTTTGGTCTCATGAAGGTTATCAGTCCATTGCTAAGGAAATTTGGGACAAACACTAAAAAATAGTAGAACCTTTAGATTTGTGTTGATGCCCCTTCTCATCAACTCCTAATTACCCTAACACATATTTACATATTTCTTTTAACATTCCTTTGTATTTACCCTGTTTTGGGGGGCATTTATTTGAACTTTGACTGACTTATTTTTCCACACATTTCTAGTTATCCATTGGACCTCATGAAGAAGACTGTTGGGTATACAAAAGAAAACAATATGTTTCCTTCTCTCAGAGACCACCAGCATCCTACATTCAGCCCAGAGCAGTAATATCACTTAAGTATATCTCTAATAAAAGATTGACTGTTGACAAAACACACTTTTTTAAATTAGATATATTTATTATTTACATTTCAATTGTCCCCTTTCCTGGTTTCTCCCAAAAACCTTCTAACCCATTCCCTCTCCCCCTGCTCAAAAATCGACCCACTCTAACTTCCCTGTCCTAGCATTCTCCTAAACTGGGGTATCTAGCCTTCTCAAGAACAAGGGCCTCTCCTCCCTTTGATGTCCAACAAGGCCATCAACTGCTTCCTATAAATCTGTAGCCATGGGTCTCTTCATGTGTACTCTTTGGTTGGTGGTTTAGTCGCTGGGAGCTCTGGGGATACTGGGTGGCTCATATTGTTGTTCCTCCCATGGCATTGCAACCCATTTCAGCTCCTTGGGTCCTTTCTCTAGATCCTCCATTGGGGAACCTGTGCTCAGTTCAATTGTTGGCTGAGAGTGTTCACCTCTGTATTTGTCATGCACTGGCAGAGTGACAGGTGACAGGAATGTCATGCTCCTGTCAGCAAGGACAATTCTTGTGTAGGCAAAGTACAGGCAATATCAGCTTTATTGTGATCATTGTTTCAAAACTCAAGATGCATCTAGAAGATAGAATTTGCCAGCTATTTTCCCATTTTTTATTGTTTTTCACTCTCTTATTTCATTTCTCAGATGTTCATCAGCAATTTTAGTTGCAATAAACATTCTGTTTATGAATGTCAACATACCTATTATGTAGGTTGACTGTTAATTGTCTAGTTTTCCCAGGACCAAGGGTCTCTCCTCCCTTTGATGTCCAACATGCCATGCTCTGCTGCATATGCATCTGGAAACATTGGTCTCTCTATATGTACTCTTTGGTTGGTTAGTAGTTTAGTCCCTGGAAGCTCCGGATGATTAATATTGTTGTTTAGGTTAACATTTACTAATCTAAATGCCTTGAACTACCATATATTCACTATTTCCTCTTTCCAACAAACAAGTACTCAATAGATATTCATGTAACAGACCTTCAATGCTTCCTTTTAGGGAATCCAATCCTAAAATTTATATTCTTACAATAGGCACTTAATGAAACTGTAACAAGTATACACAGTATAATACTGATATTTATATATGTATAAATATCTGTAAGATTTCAGATAACTTTTCTTTTGTTCTCTTGCCATCTTTCTATGATGCCTTGACACGTAGAGCCAAAACAGCAGTATTATCTGTTTCCATTGATTGTAATGCAGTAGAAACATTTCCTGATATAGTTGTTAAGAAGAGTGAACATAGCTGAATTGTCAGTTTAGGATTTTGTGTTTTCAAAGAAATTCACATTTCCAAACTGCAGTCTTACTTGGGAAGGCCCTTCTATTATGAGTAGCATTATTTGTGTCACGGTTCTGTTTATGATATTTCTTTAGAACAATTACAGATTCATTTCCATAACATGCTTTGGTTAGAGTTTATTGTAGCACATACTGTTTTCTATAATACACTCTAAATTTCTTTGTCATTTTGATATGTGGTTTTTTTTGTTTTGTTTTGTTTTGTTTTGTTTTTGTTTTTTTTTAGTTTGTTACCTGCCTGGACTCAATTGCAATTTCTGTTGCATAAAGAAAAATGGAGTGAAATTTGTACATTGAGTTTGCCTTGTTTGTTATCTAGTGTATTAAAACCCTGGGTATAAGTATTGAAAAAAATAAAAGTAGTCCAGTTTTAGTTTGCTTCAAATAATGAAGGATATCACTACAGCTTCTTTTCATAATACATGAGAAAATTTTGAATAACCATGTTCTCTGATCTCCAAAAAGGTATAGTTATTGTCACATGTCTGAGGGTCACTTTATGCATGAGAACTTCACCTTTTCATTTCTTTTTTATTTTATTTTCTATATTCTTTCTTTACATTCCAAATGATTTCCTTTTTCCCTGGTCCCCCCTGTCCATAAGTCCCATAAGCCCTCCTCCCTATGCCCAGTCTCCAATCAACCAGAGCTTTCAGGTGTGTCATTAAGCTGCTCATGTATGCTCTCTCCATTTTCTTTTTGGGGCATTCAGGGCTATGAGTTTTCCTCTTAGCACTGCTTTCATTGTGCCCCATAGATTAGGGTATGCTGTGCCTTCATTTTCACTAAATTCTAAAAAGTTTTTGATTCCTTTCTTTATTTCTTCTTTGACCAAGTGATCATTGAATAGAGTATTGTTCAGCCTCCATGTGTATGTGGGCTTTCTGTTGTTTTTTGTTTGTTTGTTTTTGGTTTTTGGTTTTTTTTCCATTGAAGACCACTCTTTTTTTTAATTTTTTTTATTCGATATAATTTATTTACATTTCAAATGATTTCCCCGTTTCTAGCCCCCCACTCCCCAAAAGTGCCGTAAGCCCCCTTCTTTTCCCCTGTCCTCCCACCCACCCCTTCCCACTTCCCCGTTCTGGTTTTGCCAAATACTGCTTCACTGAGTCTTTCCAGAAGCAGGGGCCACTCCTCCTTTCTTCTTGTACCACAATTGATGTGTGGATTATGTTTTGGGTATTCCAGTTTTCTAGGTTAATATCCACTTATTAGTGAGTGCATACCATGATTCACCTTTTGAGTCTGGGTTACCTCACTTAGTATGATGCTCTCTAGCTCCATCCATTTGCCTAAGAATTTCATGAATTCATTGTTTCTAATGGCTGAATAGTACTCCATTGTGTAGATATATCACATTTTTTGCATCCACTCTTCTGTTGAGGGATACCTGGGTTCTTTCCAGCATCTGGCAATAATAAATAGGGCTGCTATGAACATAGTAGAGCATGTATCCTTATTACATGGTGGGGAATCCTCTGGGTATATGCCCAAGAGTGGTATAGCAGGATCTTCTGGAAGTTTGTTTGTTTGTTTTGTTTTTGGTTTTGTTCTTTGTTTTTTTTGGTTTTGGTTTTTTTTTTTCTTTTTGCTATTGAAGACCACTCTTAATCCATAGTGATCTGATAGGAGGCATGGGATTAGTTCGATCTTCTTATACTTGTTGAGATCTGTCAGGTCAGATGCTTCCATGGATGAGTTGGCTGTTTTGTCACTGGATCCAAGCTGGTGGTGAGCTCTGACCAGGGCTCCCTGAAGGTCAGACTCTTCCCTGCAGGATGTGTGCCCACACATCTGTAGTGTTGCCCAGCATCCACACACAGAAGGAACCCAGACAGGCTTCGATCCAAGTGATCCCAGACTCCAGTGTCCCCTGCACACCCAGTGCAGCTGGCTACTTGGCCATGGTAGCCAAGATGGTGGGTAACATAGACCACCAGGCTCCCTCTAACTACAGGACTCCCTGCAGGTCAGATGTTAGCCTGTAGGTACGTGCCCAGGCAGCTCTAGAGCTGCCCACCTCCCTCATGTGGAAGAAACCCAGGCAGGCTGTGTCCTGAGCAATCCTTCAGTCTGGTGTCCTTTGCGTACCTGGCTGCTTTGTCACTGGACCCAAGATGTTGGCAACCTCAGACCAGGGCCAATATCCTGTATTTTAATGTCTTTGGTATTCAGCATCTTGTTTCAGTGATCACCTCAGAAGAATGGTGGCAAATAATAAATATGCTAAAGAATTTGTACTATTTCATGTTAATATTTCCTTTACCAAGCACATAATATTATAAGAAAGCTTGTCCTCAATTAAGTTTAGAGTAGAGAACAAATTGACCCACATTATTTGGCAGGAAATTCTAGCTCATTTCCCAATACATGCCTTCTTGTGTACTAACATCTTATTAGACAGACTTCCACTGTTCATCAAGCATTCTGGTTTTTTAACTCATTGTAGAATAAAACATGAAGAATAGGGCCTCGGGTGGCAGCAGCTACAGCTACTGCAGCAGAAGCAGCAGCGTCACATCCAGAGGAAGGGCAATCAGCAGTGAAACCAAGGTGACAGGGTCCAGGCACTATCACTGACTATTGCTGGCCAGCCAGGCTGCAAGTAGCAGCAGATTTACAGATTTACAGATTTTCACCGCACAGAAGCCACATCAGAAATCTGCCTCTCACCAGTCAGTTATGAGAGACTAGCCTCGATCTTGGTTCTTGGATGCCAGAGAGATCAGACAACCTGAGGTATGCAAACATAACCCCTGGCCAACATCGTAGGGGGTCTAAGCCTGATGGGCACTGGCCTGCACCTAGGCCCTGGGCTGTTGGGGGGAGGCGATCAGTGTGCCAACCTGGCCAGGAGGTTGTTTGCCCTACACTGCGTGTGCACAGCCATTTCGTCTACAGGATGCCAGAGAGTCCTAGCAGGCAAAGTCAACTAACAGTCATAGCCCGAGGCTAACATAGTGAGGGTCTAGGCCCGACAGGCCTTGGACTGCACCCAGGACCTGGGCTGCTTGGTGGGCCATCTCTGTGCAACCCGGCCAGGAGGGTGTTAGCCCAGCAGACTCTCCCAGCACTTTCTGGGAGCACCTGCACTCCACCATCCTGTCCACCTGACAGAACCAGTTAACACTCATAGCCCGAGGGGAACTTTGCTCTGACATTGGCCTGCCAGGCTTTTGCCAAGGCTCCAGGTCTGAGCAGCTGGGCTAGCCTTGTGTGCACCAACCCTGTTGGGAGATCAGCTGCCCAACAGAGTAATCATCACTCAGAAAAGGTCCTGCAGCATATACCATCAGCACACCCTGAAAGAGCACCGGGCACCACCTGGTTCACAGAGTCAATCTGGGGCAAGGCACACTAGGACTCCAAGGGTGCCCAAGAGGAGGACAGCACATCAGCAATCTGTGTCAGGGGAAACCCAGCCACCCAGTGTTGCAGAAATAGCCCTAGAACCACACAGGAGGCTCAAACGCAATCCAGAGACAAGACAAACTAACGCCAGAGAACAAGACAGCAAAGGGCAAAGGCAGGAACAATGCTAACAAAAATTTTGGCAATATGGCAGCATCTGAATCAAACTCTCCAACATCAGCAAGTCCTGGTTATGCCAACACACCAGAAAAACAAGATATGGATTTAAAATCACTGTTCATGAAACTGCTAGAAGAACACAAAAAGGACATAAATGAATCTCTTAAAGAAATACAGGGGAACATGAATAAGCTAGAAACCCATATAATGAAACACAAAAGTCACTTAAAAAATTCAGGAGAATAAGGCTCAAGAGATAGAAGCCAATAAAGAAGAAACACACACACACACACACACACACACACACAAAAGCTAAAGAAATGCAGGAGAACTTGAGTCAATAGGCAGAAGTTATGAAAGAGGAACGACAAAAATCTCTTAAAGAATTAAAGGAAAACACAAAAAAAAAAAACAAAAAAACAAATAAAGGAACTAAGCAAAACCATCCAGGATCTAAAAACAGAAGTAGAAACAACTAAGAAATCACAAAGGGAGACAACTTTGGAAATAGAAAACCTTGATAAGAAATCAGGGGCCATAGATGCAAATATCAACAGAATACAAGAGATAGAAGAAAGAATCTCAGATGCTGAAGATACCACAGAAACCATTGACTCAACAGTCAAAGAAAATGCAAAATGCAAAAAGCTTGTATCCCAGATTGGGATAGAGAAGATTTACAACTGAAAGGGCCAGCAAATATCTTCAACAAAATTATGGAAGAAAACTTCCTTAACCTAAAGAGAGAGATGCCCATGAATATACAAGAAACCTACAGAACTCCAAACAGACTGGACCTGAGCAGAAATACCCCCGTCACGTAATAATTAAAACCCCAAATGAACTAAACAAAGAAAGAATATTAAAGGCAGTAAGAGAAAAAGGGCAAGTAACATATAAAGGAAGACCTATCAAAATCAACCAGACTTCTCACCAGAGACCATGAAAGCTAGAAGATCCTGGGCACATTTCAATGTCAGCCAAGACTTCTATGCCCAGCAAAACTCTCAATCACCATAGATGGAGAAACCAAGATATTCCATGACAAAACCAAATTTACAAAATATCTTTCCACAAACCCAGCTCTGCAAAGAATAATAGGAGGAAAACTCCAATACAAGGAGGGAAACTACACCCTGGAAAAAGCAAGATAGTTACCTTCCTTCCTCAAACCCAAAAGAAGATAACCACTCAAATAAAAAATAACATCAAAAATGATGGGAAGTAATAATCATTGTTCCTTAATATCTCTTAACATCAATGGACTCAGTTCCCCAATAAAAAGACTTAGACTAAAGGACTGGATAAGGAAACAGGACACTACATTTTGCTACATACAGGAAACACACATCAATTTCAAAGGCAAAAACTACCTTAGAGAAAAAGGCTGGAAGACAATTTTAAAAGCCAATGGTCTTGGGAAATGACACAGAATAGCCATTCTAATATCAGATTAAATTGTCTTTCAACCTAAAGTCATCAAAAGAGACTCAGATGGACACTTCTTGCTGGTCAAAAGAAAAATCCACCAAGAAGAACTTTCAATTCTGAACATCTATGTGCCAAATTTAAGGGCACCCTAATTCATAAAAAAAAAAAAAAAAAAAAAAAAAAAAAAAAAAAAAAAAAAAAAAAAAAAAAAAAAACCTTTACAAAAGCTCAAAGAACACATTGCACCTAAAACAAAAATTGTGGATGACTTCAACACTCTACTCTCCTCAATGGACCAATCAGGAAAACAGAAACTAAACAGGGACACTGAAACTAATTGAAGCTTTGGACCAATTGGATTTGACTGATATTTATAGAACATTTCACCCTAAAGCAAAAGAATATACCTTCTTCTCAGCACCTCATGGTACCTTCTCCAAAATCGACCATATAATTGGTCACAAGACAGACCTCAACAAATATAAGAAGACCGAACTAATCACATGCTTCCTATCAGATCACTATGGAGTAAGAGTGGTTTTCAATAGCAACAAAAACAACATAAAGCCCACATACACATGGAGGCTGAACAATACTCTACTCAATGACACCTTGGCCAAAGAAGAAATAAAGAAAGAACTTTTTAGAATTTAATGAAAATGAAGGCACAACATACCCAAATCTTTGGAACACAAAGAAAGCAGTGCTAAGAGGAAAACTCATAGCCCTGAGTGCCTCCAAAAAAGAAATTGGAAAAGCATACACTAGCATCTTAAGGACACACCTGAAAGCCCTGGAACAAAAAGAAGCAGATTCACCTGGGAGGAGTAGAAGACAGGAAATCAACAAAGTCAGGGCTGAAATCAATCAAGGGGAAACAAAGAGAACCATACAAAAAAAATCAACGAATCCAGGAGCTGGTTCTTTGAGAAAATCAACAAGATAGATAAACCCTTAGTCAGACTGACCAAAGAGCACAGAAAAAGGATCCAAATTAACAGAATTAGAAATGAAAATGGGGATAAAACAACAGAAACTGAGGAAATTCAAAAAATCATCAGATCCTACTACAAAAGTGTATACTCAACACAACTGGAGAATCTGGAGGAAATGGACAATTTCTTAGACAGATACCAAATACCAAAATAATTCAGGGCATAATAGATCATCTAAACAGTCCCATATCCCCTAAAGAAATAGAAGGGGTCATAGAAACTGTGGGGTACAGAAAAGGGGAAATCATTTGAAATGTAAATTGAAAATATATCGAATAAACAAAGAACAAAAACATGAAGATCCTTCCAATTTATTTCAGGAATTTTCTACTGTACAGTTCAAAACTCTTCTCTATTTCTTTAACACACAACTTAGAAAAAGAACCAGATGGTCATTAGGATCATTACAATGCCCCTACTTCTAAATATCCATATTCTACTTAGTTTCTTTATACCTTTTAATAATTCATCAAGACAAATCTGTGTAAGAAGGTAATGGCTCACTCTTCACTTTATTTTCCTATTTTAGGTACTGAGGTAAAAATTTCATAGTGCATCTGATTGTGTCATAAATTAAACTTCATGGAGTTTTCCACAAAAACATGTACATATTATTAACTCAGTATCTTTAAATATAAAATGGATACAAAAGTTGTTCTTTCCATAGAAGAAATTCTCTACACTCTGTAATAAAAAGTGCTTTTACAGGACATTCTGAATTTACTCCTGCTGGCTCTGGGCATCCACACATACACAAAATCCTTTAAATTTACGTACTCAGATCTTGGATATGGAAAAAATTCTCAAATTCAGTGTTTTAGGAAATGATTCCTGCTCTCTCTTCCTTTCTTCTTCCCTCTCTGTCCCGTCTCCTCATTTCTCTTCCTTCTCTTTCCATGTGCACACGGCCAGGCTCTACTTCTATACTCTCTCACTGTCTGTCTCTGACTCTGTCTCTGTCTCTCTCTCTGCCTTTCTCTGTCTCTACTATCCCTTCAAATCCCCTCACCATGTCCTAAGTAATCTCTATTCAATACTAACAACAACAGATATGATTCCTTAAATGATGGCTATTGCTCCAGTTACTCATTTCCTATTAGATAATGTTAGTTACTATTGCTGTGATGATGTTTCAAGACAAAACATAAAACAGCAAGTAGTAAACATTGATTTAAATATTGGTATCACAACCCTTCATTAAAGGTATGTTGACCAAGAACAGGAATTTGGCATAAACCTGGAGGCAACAGTTAATGCAGAGACGATGAAATAGTACAGCCTCTGGAAGGCTCTTGATGCCTTTCTTATCCTACCTTTTTATAGAACTGATGAATAACAGTCCACATATCAAAATCCAGAATAGGTTGAAATCTCCCTCATCTATCCTAAGTCAGAATAAGCCCTACAGATTTGCATGCAGCCCAATCTTATTGATGTACTTTCTAAATGTCGGTTAGCCTTGTGAGTTTAGTCTATTTCAAGTTAAAATTAAGTGAACCAGCACACTTGAAAATGTGGATTTTCACACATCGCCATTCTATCTTAACTTTAATATACAGGCTTAGCTATGTTCTGTTAATTATCACCTGGCATCAGTACAACACTTACACATAAGGAAATTTACTGTAGTTACATGCAGGATCCCTAATAATAGAGCAATGCTTTGTAAACACGATTTTTATATTTCCATTTTATTTTATTTTAAAGATACAACCTTTATTGAATAAGACATGGCCATGGCATGCTTCACAGAAAAAGTAGTTTTATCAGACAAGTCGAGCTTCTATTTTCACTAATCATGAGATATACATATAGAAAAATTATAGACATCTTTGTAAGGATGAATCTCAAGAATTTTATTGTACCAATCACCATATTATTATTAATGCAGATATTTTCTCCCTTATATATTTTTAATACTTTTAATTATTATTAGATATATTCTTTATTTACATTTCAAATTTTGTCCCCTTTCCTGATCCGCCCCCTCCACAGAAAATCTCATAAGCCATCTCCCCTTCCTTAATTTATTGGTATTTGCCTTTTTAAACAGTATTAATACTTATTAACTTTTTGTTTCATCACATTCAATTCGGTTTTTTCTCTTACTTCACGTCATGAATTTTTGTTAGACCCATTCTTTCACATTCAATTTCTTTGATATTCAATCAATTAATAGATTCTTCCTGTCAACTTTTCCCACACCAGCCTCCCATTTAGGCAACTATCTACAGGCTGAATCAGATTATTTCATTCCCTGTGTCTTAAATGTTAGACCTGAGGGTTAACTACTGTCACATCTGAATTTCTGTCTTCACTATTTACATTTCTTATGGTTTTTTTAAATCTTTGCTTGGGATATTTCTCACAGATGAAATATGGTCTTTTTTTCAAGTTGTATCTCTTTGTCACAACAAATGTCAAGTTAGTGATGACCTATTGTCTTTGCTTTGAATCTATTTCTGTGCTAGTCATGGGCTAACATAGAAGGTCATGGCTGTGTACCCTCTTCTTATGGTGACATTATATCCTTTAAAAATATCTTTGGGGAGCCTTATCAAATTACATAGCATACTTTATACATAGCAACACTCAGACAACCTGGGAGATATCTTAAGCCCCCTCCTCTCTTTCAGGCTTTCCTTGTTACTGTACAGTTACAACTGTGTTTGAGTACCACAGATAAGAGTAAAGTCCACAAAATCCAGGAAGATGAGCTAGCAAACAAGACCAGAAAGAGAATGCTGCATGTAGGAGTAGTTTCTAGACAATTAGACAATTAAATACTGTGTCCATGGCCTAAAAGATGATGATAAAGGAAAAAAGATTGAATTACAAACTGAGTAACATTTTACTGGGTCCTGGCACGGATTTGTATCTATCACATGGGATCAGTCATTACAACATCATTCAGGTGCTAACTTTCAAAAGTTTTATTTATTGGAGTAATATGTGCTTGTGCTGGTGTCTGTAACTTCTGACCTTGACAATATCAATTTTCTAATTTCCATTGATGACCTGTCTTAATCTCATTTTGTTGTTGATATTGCAACGAGCTTCTCTGATTTACAGAATAGCCTGCTTCACCCGTTAATTCAGGTTTTTCTTTGTACTGGTGTTCATGGTTGTCTGTTGATAAGTTTACATTGTATGGTTTAAGTTCAATACCAAAACAAGAAATACAGCAGTAGATCTACAAAGTACTTTGGTCCTAATTTTCTCAGAAATGAAGCTGGAGCTTTGGCAGCACAGAAGACACAACATCTAAGGGAATCAAAATGGGCAATGCTAACTCAACCTATGAAATACACCCCTCTTTTCTGGTATTTCCTATCCTGTCTCCCCATCCTCTCCAGATATCCTACCATACCCAAACAATCTCTCCTCTCATGTAACTCTTTAGAGGATTCCTAACACTTATTCTGATTTCTCAGTTTGGGAAATTCCCAAATGTCCATACCATTATTTTCATCATGCCAAGTTCAAGTTAACATGCTTCTGTTAACAAGTTCTGTAAACATGGCAACTAAACTTCTATCCTCAAAGACCTATAGCCTCACTTTGTTTTTAGTGAAAGTATTTGAAGACTTGGTTTTTATGCCTAGGATCCTGATTGTTCAGATCTATCCCCTTGACATCTAGAGCAAATATTCCAGTACCTCACAGTGCTATTATATCAGGGGTTGGAAGAAGACAAAAATTGCTCTGTCAGAAATTTCTTGTCAATTTAATTGAGAGTTCATCTATGATAGAAAATAACACAGTGTTCCCCTTTCAGTACTCATGATCACCAATCCCTTTAGTCAATATTTCCCAGTATTCTTCCAGAGCCTAAAACCTCAGGGCTAAGATATGTAGGACAGATAATTGGGTTTTCAGTGATTCCTCATAATAGAAGTCAGAAGAGATTTTACCTGAAACAATATGTACTTAAATATTTACCAGTACACATTTAATATTTCAAATCTCAAATCTCTCAATACAGTAAATTTTCTCTTGACTTATGGCATTAATACTATTTTAGTACTAATTTTGAAAGTGAGATAAAGCTCTGGATCTTCATTTTCCAGACATACAGTCCAATAATTTTCTTTGATTTGTGTGCTTTGCTAATTATTTACTGGAGGTAGTGATGCTCTGTGGGGAGGAGAAAAACTCTTTATATGTTCATGATGATAAGTTTAGGGTGTAAAATTATTTTCTTGTTTCTGACTTTGTTTCTTTTTAACCATAGTTAGGAACTATTTGAATCCCTTTCTTTCACATATTGATAATTGCTGTGAACACCTTTCAAAGCCCTTGTTTACTCTCTGGAATAATAGAATAACTCTCTAAAAATTACAAAATTTGTATTTATTTCATATTTGTAAATCTATATTGACACATGCTTCTCCATTCTGTTGTCATCTATAGAGTGAGACTTGACTCCATTGGCCAAAATGATAGTATTATCTCTGTTATTTTGAGATGAATCATTGGGAATATTTCCCTCAGCTTCCTTTGAGAAAGTAAGCCATGCAACTTGATTTCTATGTTTTGGCTGTCTCCTTTCTTAGACATTCCCCTATTACACATGAATGTTTGAACAAATATTCATAAGTCATAAGTCATGAAAGTAGAACAATCCTTGCAATGTTGTCTATTGAAGATATGGGTAAGAGTTTTGAACTGTGGGGTAATAAATGCACAGATTCAGTAAAAAGAATTTAATGGTTCATCACGGAAGCTGTTTGGAACAAAAGAACTGTCATGAATTATGAACAGTGGAAGTCTAGGATTGATGAAGACTTGCCCTCTGAGTAGTTTCCCATGTTCCAGTACAGAGCATGAGGTTTCTTTGGAGCAAATGTTACTTCCTAGAGATTTTCCTTCATTAAACATTACATATGGTATTGTAGACATATTAACTAAACTGCATGTATCCTTTCATACTTCAGTATTGACTGTCTTTTTCCTTTTCAGTATAGGCCTCAAAACTAATTGTGACAAGTGATAAACATGTTCTTAGATGAGTGATATTGTTTATGGAAAATTTCTACCAAATACATCAATTTATTACATCAGAAATCAATTTCATTGAAGTTGTTAATACTCAAAAAAAATGCAGCAGTATTCTTTTTCAGAATATAACTGCAGTGGCCTCTAAACAAGTTCTTATTGGCATTTTCCTGCTCTGACATTCAATGAGCCAGGCTTCTACTGTTCATAATTTGCTGATGGTTCTTGTTTTCGAAACAGCTTCCAGGATGAACCATTAAAGTGTTCTTTATGAATCTGTGGATTTTCTTATCTCACAGATTAAAGCTCTTACCCATATCATCCAGAAACAAAATTGAGAAGATAGTTCTACCATTGTGACTCATGAATATCAGTCCAAACATTCTCTTTTCATTGTCCGGACTTCTTCCTGGGTATAACCCCCATGGCTCTGAGATGATAAAGAAGTAATAGGACCTGGAATATAGATAGATATACTTGTGACTCACATAATTTTGTATCTCTTTCTCAAATTATTGTCTACAATTGATAGGTAGCGAAGCTCATAACAGAAAAGTAGTCCAACTCTATCTACATGATCAGGAATTTATGGAGAAAATTGTTTTAAATGTTTCTAACTTTGTTGTCATTTAATTACAATTAGGAATTACTTGATGTACAAAGATTCTTTGTCTTAATAATCCTTACTCTGGACAGATATTCAGCCTATAGATTACCAAGAAAATGTTCTTGACTCTTGATGAAGGAACATTTGTGGGCATATCTCATGACAATCTCCACTGAGTAGCCACAGGTTTCTGATTTTAAGGCAGGAATGTACAGAAAAAACAAATTTTACATTATTTTCATCCATCACCCTGTAACCTTATATCAGGAGTTCACCCTGTCTATAAACCTTGTGGCTGTCTGTGAATGCTTTGATTAGTGAAGCACAGCAATGGACAAACTTTGTATCCAAATGTTTTTACAACCATTTTACAAGTTTCCATTGTAATTTCAAATTGTTACTTTAGAATCAAAACACTGTACTCAATAACAAAGGAATATAAGTTAATGTGGAGAAGAATCAGAACCCAGAAAAATGCCCTATCTACCCTATCTGCCAGCACCCAACATAAACTTCAAACTAAGCTAAGAGAGCTGTTGCACTGTATGTTGTTAGTATGTTCTGGGTCCTATAGAGTCGGTGTAAATTCTGAAAGAAATTAACAATAAGGTTATACAACATTCTTCAGCTCCTTTTTCTACAAATTCATGTGCATGTGCAGAGCAGGTGGTCAAGTTTGGTACCCTGTTAATACTTATAGTGCCTTGAGTGTATTATCACCCCCATATATTATTGTGTTTTTACACTGCTCTGATATTTAACAGAATGGTAAATTCTGAACTTTATTCATGGGTTGGTAATTCTACATTCTATTGTGAAATCCTTTGCACAGAGGGGTTTCTCTGTATTTTATAATAAAAACTTACATCGTATTCTGAATTTACTCTTGAGATCTTTGTGTACATGAGCAAGAATAACAATAATAACAATGATGAGAACAACAAGTGCTTTCACCTTGTGTATTCAGGACTTGCATACAAGAAACTTTCTCAAGTTAACTGTTTCAAGTATTAGTTCTTTTGATGTTGACTACTTTTCCAGTTACTCATATTCTTATTTAGGGTTACTATTGCTAATGTGAAGTAATTAGACCAAAATAATGCCTAATTCCTGGTAAACCCTTCCCTACATCCTTCCACAATATATTGCATATTTTATACACAGTAAAACTCCTGTGACCTAGGAGATGTCTTAAGCCTTTATCCCATACAGGGATCATGTCCTAACGACAAGTAATGATGGAGTCTATTGATCCTAGAGAGATGAACTAGAAACTGACGTATAGAAAAAAATATTCTATGCTCAGAAGGAATTCCCCAGAATGAAAGAACTTAAACATTTCTGTAGAGTGTCTAAGACATGATGTTAAAGAAAAATGTGAATACAACCTCTGTGAAATCTTCCTGGGGTCAGGTTCTTGATTTGCATCTATCAGATGGGATGAATTATTATATGGTTACATCAGTTACTTACGGTTTAACAAATTATCTTTATTGGTGTAGTAGGTGTTTGTCAAGGTGATTGGCACTTCTGAATGTGTCTTGCTTAGTGTCCTGTCTTAGTCTTATCTTATTGATACACAAAACCATCTCTATGGTCTAGAGAATTTCCTGCTTCTCTCTTTTCAGGCTTTTCTCAGTACTTGTCTGCATTGTTATATATTGGTCAGTTCTGGATGCATAATTTCAAAACCAGAGCAACACATCATAAAAAAACAGTGATATTGTAAATATTTATGTCAATTTGTACACATGAAGCTGGAGCTTCAGAAGTACAGAGGACTCAATATCTAAGGGGGGCAGTGCTACTACCTCAGAGCTGGAGGGAGTCCCATTCTCCATTGTTCCAGAAATTTATTTTTCAAATCAATTGACATATCATCTATGGTAGAAAAAGACACTGTGTTCCCCTTTCAGGGATCATGAGCAATGTTCAATCTCTTTAGTCAACATTTCTCAGTGTTTGTCTAAATTGTAACCTTCAGCACTAGGAGATGGAGCACATGTGATTGGGCTTAGAATAACATTCTATCAGAGAAAAAATCATAGATTTTACCTGAAAAATATATAGTTAAATATTAATTAAATAGCACATAATGAACATTTCAAATTTTCAGCTATTTGAATACTGTAATTCTGTATTAACATTAATGACATTGGTAATATTTTAACTTTAATTTCTAATGTCATATAAAACTCAAGATGTGGATTATCCTTAAATATATTCTAATGCTTGTCAATAAGATGAGTGTTTTTCTCCAAATATTTGGCTGATGGGAGAAGCCACAAATTGTTGAACAATTTTTTCTGTGCTTGGTCTGATCAAAAAAGTCTCAAATAACAGAGAAAACAAAACATATATCTAACTGATAAGAAGAAATTCATAAGAGAAAACCCCTTTCCTATTTCTGATCTTGTTTCTTTCAAGCATAGTTAGGGAATATTTTGGTGCTTTTTTTCACGTGTTAATCACTTCTGTGGACAATTTTCTAAGTCCTAGTTTACCTATATTATCCCTCTCAGAAATAATACCAAAAATGTCCTTAATTGTAAATCTTTCATTTCTATATGTCTAACAACACTTGTGCTTATCCATTCTGATGCTATCTCTGGATGGATACTTGAGCCTTTGGGTCATAACAGAAGCATTATCTTTGTCCTTTGGCTCCAAGTCATTGGAAATATTTCTGTAGGTATTTGTTTGAGAAAGAAACCCATCAAACTGAATTTCAAGTTTCATCACTCTCCTTTCTAAGACATACACATTTTCACATAAAAGTCTTAGTTATTGAGGCCTTGTCCTCTGAAAGGTGTTCATGTAACCAGGTACAGAGCATGAGGTTTTCTTGGTGCACTTGTGACTTCTTTTCTAGAACATGCCTTGGTTAGATATTAGCAACACTCTTGAAAGAAAAAAAGCACAAATCTTTTCATATTTTGCTGTTCAACTTCATGTTGCTTCTCAGGGTCATTTCAAGAATAATGGTGATAGTCAAAAACCATGCTATGGAATTGGTTCTATTTTGTGTGGACATTTTCTCTGCCCAACACATTAATTTGTTACATGTAATATTAATATCTTTGAAGTTCTTAGGATGAAACATTCAGTTCACCTTACAGCATTGAAGACATTTCTATCCTTCAGTTCAAAACTCCTTTAGATATCATTGATAGATGACATTTAAAAGATTGAAAATCAGGTACTATGGGCTTAAAACTTCTATCTTACTACTCATTTCTACCTTAGTTTCACCCCTCACTGTTAAGACAAAACCACAGAGAAATTGGGGAAGGGAAACAATGGCTTGTTATTAACTTCAGGTACATGTTTCAGTTGTCAAAAGATGAAAATTGCATAAATCTCATAGAGTATCTGACTGATGGTTTTATATCTTAGTATAAATAAAAAATATGGAGTTTTCAGCCTACAGTCAACACAACTGGATTATCTGGATGCAATGGAAAAGTTTCTAGACAGATAATACCATAGTCAAATCAGGATCAGATAGACCATCTAAACCAACCCATAACCCCTAAAGAAATAGAAGCAGTCATTAAAAGTCTCCCAACCAAAAAAAAGCCCAGGACCAGATGGTATTAGTGCAGACTACTATCAGACCTGCAAAGAGGACCTAATACCAATATTCTTCAAACTAATCCACAAAATAGAAAAAGAAGAAAGAATACCTAACTCATTCTATGAAGCCACAATTCTGTTGATGTCAAAACCACAGAAAGATCCAACCAAAAAATAGAACTTCAGACCAATTTCCCTATGAATATGGATGCAAAAGTACGCAATAAAATTCTTGCCAATGGAATCTAGGAACACGTCAAAATGATCATTCACCATGGTCAAGTAGGCTTCATCCAACGGATGCAGAGATGGTTCAATGTATGGAAATCCATTAATATAATCTATTATATAAACAAATTCAAAGAAAAAACACATGCTCATTTCATTAGATGCTGACAAAATTCAGCATCCCTTAATGTTAAAAGTCTTGGAACGATCAGAAATTCATGGTCCATACCTCAACATAGTAAAAGCAATATACAGGAAACCAGTAGCCAACATCAAATTAAATGGAGAGAAATGTGAAGAAATCCCACTAAAGTTGGGAAACAGACAAGGCTGCCCACTCTCTCCCTATCTATTCAGTATAGTACTTAAAGTTCTAGCTAGAGCCATTAGACAAAAAAAGGAGGTAAAATGGATACAAATTGGAAAGAAAAAAGTCAAACTATCACTATTTGCAGATGAAATGATAGTTAAGTGACCGGAAAAGCTCTACCAGAGAAATCCTACAGGTGATAAACAAATTTAGCAAAGTGGCCAAATATAAAATTAATTGAAATAAATTAGTAGTCTTCCTATACTCAAAGGATAAACAGGTTGAGAAAGAAATTAGGGAAATGACACCCTTCACAATACTTACAAACAATATAAAGTATCTTGGTGTGACTCTAACAGAACAAAAGAAAGATCTGTATGACAAGAACGTCAAGTCTCTAAAGAAATTAATTGAAGAAGACCTTAGAAGATCTTAGAAGATGGAAAATTCTCCCATTCTCCTGGATTTCCAGGATTAATATAGGAATGATCATCTTGCTAAACGCAATATAGAGATTTAATGCAATTCCCTTCAAAATTTCAACTCAATTCTTCATACAATTAAAAATAGCAATTCTCAAATTCATCTGGAATAACAAAAAACTCAGGATAGCCAGAAACTATTCTCAACAATAAAGAACTTCTGGGTAAATCATCATCCCAGAACTCAATCTTTACTACAGAGAAATAGTGATAAAAAAAAAAAACTAAATAAAAAAAATCTCTAAAAAAACTGCATGTCATTGGCACAGTGACAGGCAAGAAGATCAATGTAATAGAATTGAAAACCCAGAAATGAACACATGCAGCTATAGATACTTGATCTTTGACAAAGGAGCTAAAACCATCCTGTGGGAAAAGGATATTCTTTTCAACAAATGGTGCTAATTTAACTAGTGGGTACCATGTGGAAGAATGCAAATCAATCCATTTGTATCTCCATGTACAAAGCAAAAGTCCAAGTGGATCAAGTACCTACACATAAAACCAGATACACTGAAACTAATAGAAAAGAAAGTGGGGAAGAGCCTCGATCACATGGGCACGGCAAAATTTCCTGAACAGAGCAATAGCTTATGATCTAAGATCAAGAATCAACAAATGGGACCTTATAAAATTGCAAACTTCCGTAAGGCAAAAATCACTGTCAATAAGAAAAAAAGGCAACCAACAAATTGGGAAAAGATCTTTATAACAGATCAACAGATTTAGTGCAATCCCCATCAGAATTCCAATTCAATTCTTTACCGGGTTAGAAAAAGCAATTCTCAAATTCATCTGGTATAACAAAAAACCCAGGATAGCCAGAAACTATTCTCAAAAATAAAAGAATCTCTGGGGGAATCACAACCCCTGACCTCAAGTTGTACTGCAGAGCAATAGACATAAAATAGTCATGGTATTGGTACAGAGACAGAAAAGTAGATCAATGCAGTAAAATTGAAGACCCAGAAATGAACTCACACACCTTGAACTTTGACAAAGAAGTCAACACCAACCAGTGGACAAAAGACAGCAGTTTGAACAAATGGTCCTGGTTCAACTGTTGATCAGTAAGTAGAAGAATGCAGATTGATTCATTCTTATCTCCTGGTACAAAGCACAAGTCTAAATGGATCAAGGACCTCCACATAAAACCAGATACTAACTGATACTAAGTGAAACTAACTGAAGAGAAAATAGGGAAGAACCTCAAATACAGGGGCACAGGAGAAATTTTCCTGAACAGAATACCATTGGCGTATGTTCTAAGATCAAGAATTGACAAATGGGACCCCATAAAATTGCAAAGATTCTGGAAAGCAAAGGACACTGTCAATAGGACAAAACAGCAACCAATAGATTGGGAAAAGATCTCTACTAATCCTATATCTGAAAGAGGGCTAAATCTCCAATAAATGCAAAGAACTCAAACAGTAGACAGAAGAGAATCAAATACCACTATTAAAAATGGGGAACAGAGGTAAACAACGGATTCCACTAAGGAATATCAAATGGCCAAGCACCCTTAAAGAAATGTTCAACATCCTTAGTCATCAGGGAAATGCAAATCAAAACAAACCTGAGAATCCACCTCAAAGCAGTAAGAATGGCTAAGATCAAATACTCAGGTGACAGCAAATGCTGGAGAGGATATGGGAAAGTGGAACACTCCTCCATTGTTGGTGGGATTGCAAGCTGGTACAACCACACTGCAAATCAGTCTCACGGTTTCTCAGATTATTGGATATAGCACTACCTGAGGACCCAGCTATATCACTCTTTGGCATAAACCCAAAAGATGCTCCAACATATAACAAGGATACCTGCTCTACTATGTTCATAGTGGCCTTATTTTTTTTTTTAGAGTCTCTAAGTGCCTATTGTCATTATGAACTCTGCCAATATGAGAATAAATGCTATGGCTTTTATGTTTAAAAAAAAAACATGTTATCTTGAAAGAGTATTATATTTTGAGATAAAATTCCCAATTATACGAATTACCTCATATACAACTTTAAATAATTTGATTAATTTTTATGGTCCTGAGTTCTCTATTTTATTCAATAATAACAATAGTATTGCTAATGACTAAGATACTTTAAGTGAACTGATACATAATTAGTGCTTAATACTGTAATTCAATGATACTGGAGTACCACTGATTTTTTTTTAAATTTTATTCGATATATTTTTTTATTTACATTTCAAATGATTTCCCCTTTTCTGGTTCCCCACTCCTCGAAAGTCACATAAGCCCCCTTCACTCCCTCTGTTCTCCCACCCATCCCTTCCCATTTCCCTGTTCTGGTTTTGTCTTATACTGCTACACTGGGTCTTTCCAGAATTAGGGGCCACTCCTCCGTTCTTCTTGTACCTCATTTGAAGTGTGGATTATGTTTTGCATATTCCAGTTTTCCAAGCTAATATCCACTTATTTGTGAGTGCATACCATGATTGATCTTTTGAGACTGGGTTTCCTCGCTTAGTATGATGTTCTCCAGCTCCATCCATTTGTCTAAGAATTTCATGAATTCATTATTTCTAATGGCTGAATAGTATTCCATTGTGTAGATATACCACATTTTTGCATCCATTCTTTTGTTGAGGGATACCTATGCTCTTTCCAGCTTCTGGCTATTATAAATAGGGCTGCTATGAACATAGTGGAACATGTATCCTTATTACATGCTGGGAAATTCTCTGGGTATATGCCCAGGAGTGATATAGCAGGATCTTTCAGAAGTGACATGCCCAGTATTCTGAGGGACTGCCAGACTGATTTCCAGAGTGGTTGTACTAATTTGCAACCCCACCAGCAGTGGAGGAGTGTTCCTCTTTCTCCACATCCTTGCCAACATCTGCTGTCTCCTGAGTTTTTAATCTTAGCCATTCTGACTGGTGTAAGGTCAAATCTCAGGGTTGTTTTGATTTGCATTTCCCTGATAACTAGTGCAGTTGAGCATTTTTTAAGATGTTTCTCCGACGTCCGAAGTTCTTCGGGTGAGAATTCTTTATTTAACTCTGTACCCCATTTTTAATAGGGTTATTTGGTTTTCTTGGGTCTAACTGATGTAGGGTTGGTGAAGATCTTTTCCCAGTTTGAAGTTGCCGATTTGTACTTTTGATGGTGTCCTTTGCTTTACAAATACTTTGTAATTTTATGAGGTCCCATTTGTCAGTTCTTGATCTTAGAGCATAAGCTATTGGTGTTCTGTTAAGGAAGTTTCCCCTGTACCGATGACTTCAAGGGTCTTCCCCAGTTTCTTTTCTAGAAGCTGGAAAGAACCCAGATGTCCATCAACAGATATATGGATACAGAAAATGTGGTAAATTTACACAATGGAGTACTACTCAGCTATATGAATTCATGAAATGTTTAGGCAAATGGATAGAATTAAAAAATATCATGCTGAGTGAGATGACTTAGTCACAAATGAACACATGTCATATGCAGGCACTGTTAAGTGGATATTAGATCAAAATCTCTCAATACTGAATATGCAATTCAGAGTCCACATGAAGCTCATGAAGAAGAAAAGACCAAAGTATAGGTGCTTATGTTCTTCTTAGAAGCAGGAACAAAATGCTCAAAGGAGCAAATATGGAAAAAAAAAGTATGTAGCGGAGACTGAAGGAAAGGCCATCCAGAGATTGCCCCATATACAGTCCCATATAGAGTCACCAAATGCAGACACTATTGTAGATGCCAAGAAGTGCATGCTGAGAGGAGATTGATATAGCTGTCTTGGAAGGGACTCTGCAAGAGCCTAACAACTACAGAGCAGATGCTAGCAGCCAACTATTTAATTGATCATGGGGGCCCCTATGAAGGAGTTAGAGAAGGAACTATTGTAACTGAAGGGGTTCACAATGCCATCAGAATAACAACTATATTGACCACCCAGACACTCCCCCCCAGAGCTCCCAGGGACCCATAGCTACAGCCACATATATAGCAGAGGATGAACTTGTTGGGCATCAACTGGAGGAGTGGCCCTTTGTCCAGTTAAAGCTAGATTCCACAGTGAAGTAGAATTTGATGGCAGGGAGGCAGGAGAGGATGGGTGGGTGGGGCAACACCCTCATAGAAGTAGGGGAGCGGGAAACTGGGAAATGGGGTAACATTATAAATGTAAATAGAGAAAATAACCAATAAAAACAAAAGCAAAACAAAAAATGAAGTTAGACCCCAGATAAACAAAAAACACTATTATAAATGGAGTAAAGAGGTAAACAAAGACTTCTCAACTGAGGACTATCAAGTGACTGAGAAGCTCCTTAAGAAATGTTCAACATACTTAGTCATCAGGGAAATGCATATCAGAACAACCCTGAGATTCTACCTCACAACAGTCAGAATGGCTAAGATCAAAAACTCAGGTGACAGCAGGTGCTGGGGAGGATGTGGAGAAAGAGGAACACTCCTCCATTGTTGGTGCAATTGCAAGCTGGTACAACCATTCTGGAAATCAATCTCATGGTTCCTCAGAAAATTGGAAATACTTTTAACTGAAGACCCAGCTATGATACCAAGAACACATGCTCCATTATGTTCATAACAGCCTTATTTATAGTAGGCAGAAGCTGGAATGAACCCAGATGTTCTTCAACAGATGGATACAGAAAATGTGGTACACTTACACAATGGATTACTACTGAGCTATTAAAAACAATGAATTCATGAAATTCTTAGGCAGATGGATGGAACTAGAAAACAGCATCCTGAGTGAGGTAACCCAGTCACAAAAGAACACACATGGTATACACTCACTGATCAGTGGATATTAGTCCAAGAGTACAGAATACCTAAAATACAATTCACAAAATTCACAGGACATATGAAGCTCAAGAAGGAAGACTAAAACGTGGATGCTTCAGCCCTTCTTAGAAGGGGGACAAAATACTAAAGAGAGGCAGAGGTTGTGAGTGAATTAGGAGGAAGATGTAGGGGATGATGAAAAATGGAGGGCAGGAATAGGCATGAGAGGAGACGGGATATATAAAGAGGGTCAGAAATTTGAACAGGGGTGTGTAGCAATGGCAGATGGGGAATTGGCAATAGCCACCAACAAGTCCCAGATGCCACACAACAAGAGGCTCTCGTTACTCAACAGGAATGAGATTAAACAAACTGTCCAACAAAGGTGTGAGAAAGGCTCTATAGACCATATCCAGATGCTAGGCAAGTCCCCTGTTTGGGACATGGGGCCACCCACTGACCTCCAAATTCCTAACCCAGAAAAGTTCATGTCTAAAGGAAATATGGGAATACATGTTAGGGAAGACACTGAAGGAAAGGCCAACCAGAAACTGCCCCACCTGGGGATACATCCCATATACAGGTACCAAACCCAGACTCTATTGCTGATGCCAAAAGTGCTTGCTGACAAAAGTCTGTTATATCCACCTCACAAAAGGCTCTGCCAGAGTCTGACAAATACAGAGGTGGATTCTTGCAGCCAACCATTGGACTCATCATTGGGTCTCCAATGTAGGAGTTAGAGAAAGGACTGAAGGAATTGAAGGAGTTGTGGGGATTGCAACCCCATAGGAAGAACAATATCAACCCACTAGAACTCCCAGAGCTCCCTGGAACTAAACTACCAACCCAAGAGTATACGTGGAGGGCTCTATTAATCTAACCATATATGTAGAAGATTATGGAATTGTCTGGCATCCATAGGAGGAGAAGCCCTTGGTCCTATGGAGGCTCAATTCCTCAGTATAGGGGAATGCCAGGGTGGTAACCTGGGAGTTGGTCGGTGGAGGAGGGAACAACCTCATAGAAGCAGGTGAAAGAGGCATGGGATGGGGGGTTCTGGAGGGAAAACCTGGAAAGGAGGGAGAGAGGAGGAAGATGAAAAGGGGGGAAAGAGCAGGTATTTGAAGGAACAGTAGGGAAGTACTGAGGATCAGGAAATTGAATAGAAACATGTTGCAGAGGGACATGGGGAACTGGGGTAGCCACTAGAAAATCCCAGACTCCAGGGAAGCAAAAGATTCCAAGGAACCAATGTCAATGACGTTAGGTGAAATACTCAAAAAATGGAGATACAACCTGTACAGACTACCTCCAGTAGACAGGCTTAGACAAAGTTGAGAAATGTGGCTCCCTAAACATCTCAAAAATTTAAACCTATAAATGTTCCTATCCAAAGGAAAAACAGGAGCAACAAATGGAACAGAGACCAAAGGATAGGCCCTTCAGGCTCTGCCTC
Organism: Apodemus sylvaticus; assembly: GCF_947179515.1. NCBI lineage: Eukaryota > Metazoa > Chordata > Mammalia > Rodentia > Muridae > Apodemus > Apodemus sylvaticus. The sequence goes on along the minus strand of NC_067476.1, from coordinate 132,854,605 downwards.
ACCTAGAGATACATCTCATTTGCAGACACCAAACCCACAAACAATTGCTGATACCAAGAATTACTTGCTGATCAGAGCCTGATGTGCTGCTTCCTTAGAGTTTACCAGTACCTGACCAATACAGACAAATATACTTACAACTATCTATTGGACTGAGCCCAGAGATCCCAATGGAAGAGGTAATGGAAGGACAGAAGAAGCTGCATGGGATTGCAACCCCATAAGAAGAACAATATCAACTAACTGTTCTCCTAGAGCTCCCAGCAACTAAACCAAAAACCAAAGAGTATTCACTGAGGGAACTAGGACTCTAGATATATCTGTAGTAGTAGATGCCTTATCTGACTTCAGTGGAAAGTGAGGGAGACTTGAGGATCTTATGTAGGGGGATAATAGAAGGGTGAGGCTGGAGTGGATGAATGGGTTGAGGATCACACTCATAGTGGCACAGGGGAGGGAAATGAGGAATGCTGGGATCAGTGGCTAGTGGAGAGGAAATTGTTATGGGGATTATCATCTGAAATGTAAATGAATATAATATTTAATAAAATATATGTAGACAGTTAATATTTACCCATAGACACTGAGTATTCCAGATTACAGATCTAGTTTAGTACTCCAGGTTTTGTATTGATGTTGAGAATATTTTAATATTGGTATTTAATAAGAACATTAGTTCTCTATTATTCATCTTAGGTAAAGTTCACATGATTATTCGTTAAATCTGATTATGAATAAAGATTTATTTTACTTTTTTCATTTTAAATTAAAATTTTAATTTTTACAACCTTATTTGCTCCAAACATTTCTCAATCACATGACATTCAAAACAGACTCATGTCTATTGCCACTGGGACGTTTGAGTAAGGTCTGCATGGCCTGAAACTATGAGCCAAAAGTAAGGCTTCTTTGAAATGTTTAAAAATCTTAAGTCCTGCCTAGAGGACATAATTTGGCACATGATTTCCTATCTTCACACTCTTTCATTCTTTCTCCTCCCACTTCTATCATGTGGTTAACATGAATAATCTGATAAGAATAAATACCCATACATCATTTATTCTCAGTGCCTTGACTTCTTATATGTTTCCTACCATTCATTGTTTTTACCCCACCAGTTAAGACTTCAGAGTTAATTATGTTTCACATGCACAGCTACACCTAATGAACTCTGGAAGCTTTCTTTCAGGGAAACCAATATTACCTTCCTCTGGGCCTCACTAAGCTACACCATGATAATACTAATGTCATGTCATGATACTGTCATTTATGGAACTTTGTTGTTGTTGTTGTTGTTGTTGTTTGTTTTGTTTTGTTTTTTATTTTATTTTATTTTTTATTTACATTGCAAATGATTTCCCCTTTTCTGGGTCTCCACTCCCCGCAAGTCCCATAAGCCCTCTTCCGTCCCCCTATTCTTCCATCCATCCCTTCCCACTTCCCTGTTCTGGAATTCCCCTATACTCTTACACTGAGTCTTTCCAGAACTCCTCCATTCTTTTTGGACATCATTTAATTTGTGGATAATGTCCTGGGTATTCAAAGTTTCTAGGCTAATATCCACTTATCAGTGAGTGCATACCATGATTGATCTTTTGAGACTGGCTTACCTCACTTAGTATGATGTTCTCCAGCTCCATCCATTTGTCTAAGAATTTTATGAATTCATTATTTCTAATGGCTGAATAGTACTCCATTGTGTAAATATACCACATTTTTTGTATCCATTCCTCCGTTGAAGGACACCTAGGTATTTTCCAGCTTCTGGCTACTACAAATAGGGCTGCTATGAACATAGTGGAGCATGTGTCCTTATTGCATGCTGAAGAATCCTCTGGATATATGCCCAGGAGTGGTATAACAGGGTCCTCAGGAAGTGACATGCCCAGTTTTCTGAGAAACCACCAGACTGATTTCCAAAGCGGTTGCACCATCTTGCAATCCCACCAGCAGTGGAGGAGTGTTCTTCTTTCTCCACATCCTTGCCAACACCTGCTGTCTCCTGAGTTTTTGACCTTAGCCATTGTGACTGGTGTGAGGTGAAATCTCAGGGTTGTTTTGATTTGCATTTCCCTAATGATTAATGATGTTGAACATTTCTTAAGGTGTTTCTCAGCTCTCTGAAGTTCTTCATGTGAAAATTCTTTGTTTAGTTCCGTACCCCACTTTTTAATGAGGTTATTTGGTTCTCTGGGTTCTACTTTCTTGAGTTCTTTGTATATATTAGATATTAGCCCTCTGTCGGATTTAGGGTTGGTGAAGATCCTTTCCCATTCTGTTGGTTGACGTTTTGTCCTTTTGATGGTGTCCTTTGCCTTACAGAAACTTTGTAGTTTTATGAGGTCCCATTTGTCAATTCTTGATCTTAGAGCGTAAGCTATTGGTATTCTATTCAGGAACTTTTCCCCTGTGCCCATGTCCTCCAGGGTCTTCCCCAGTTTCTTTTCTATTAGTTTCAGTGTGTCAGGTTTTATGTGGAGGTCCTTGATCCATTTGGAGTTGAGCTTGGTACAAGGAGATAAGAATGGATCGATGCACATTCCTCTGCATGCTGACCTCCAATTGAACCAGCACCATTTGTTGAAAAGACTATCTTTTTTTCCACTGGATGCTTTCAGGCCCATAGGTGTGTTGGTTCATTTGTGGGTCTTCAATCCTATTCCATTGATCCGCTTGCCTGATATTGTACCAATACCATGCAGTTTTTATCACTATTGCTCCGTAGTAGAGTTTAAAGTCTGGGATATTGAATCCCCCTGAAGTTCTTTTACTGTTGAGAATAGTTTTAGTTATCCTGGGTTTTTTGTTATTCCAGATGAATTTGAGAATTGCTCTTTCTAGCTCTATGAAGAACTGGGTTGGGATTTTTATGGGAATAGCATTGAATCTGTAGATTGCATTTGGCAAGATGGCCATTTTAACTATATTAATCCTGCCAATCCACGAGCATGGAAGGTTTTTCCATTTTCTGAGATCTTCTTCAATTTCCTTCTTCAGTGATCTGAAGTTCCTGTCATATAGGTCTTCACTTGTTTGGTTAGAGTCACCCCAAGATACTTTATGCTGTTTGTAGCTATTGTGAAGGAGGTCATTTCCCTAATTTCTTTCTCAGTCTGCTTATCCTTTGAATATATAAAGGCTACTGATTTACATGCGTTGATTTTGTAGCCAGCCACTTTGCTGAAGTTATTTATCAGCTGTAGGAGTTCTCTAGTAGAGTTTTTAGGGTCACTTAAGTATACGATCATATCATCTGCAAATAGTGATAGTTTGACTTCTTCCTTTCCAATTTGTATCCCTTTGACTTCCTTCTGTTGTCTAATTGCTCTAGCTAGGACATCAAGAACTATATTGAAAAGATATGGAGAGAGGGGGCAGCCTTGTCTAGTCCCTGATTTTAGTGGGATTGCTTCAAATTTCTCTCCATGTAGTTTGATGTTGGCAACTGATTTGCTGTATATTGCTTTTACTATGTTTAGATATGGGCCTTGAATTCCTGTACTTTCCAAGACTTTTAGCATGAAAGTATGCTGAATTTTGTCAAATGCTTTTTCAGCATCTACTGAAGTGATCATGTGCTTTTTTTCTTTGAGTTTGTTCATGTAGTGGATAGCATTTATGGATTTCCTTATATTGAACCATCCCTGCATCCCAGGGATGAAGCCTACTTGATCATGGTGGATGATCATTTTGATGTGTTCTTGGATTCGGTGGGCAAGAATTTTATTTAGGATCTTTGTATCGATATTCATAAGGGAAATTGGCCTGAAATTCTCTTTCTTAGTTGGATCTTTGTGTGGTTTTGGTATCAGTGTAATAGTGCCTTCGAAGAAGGAGTTAGGTAGTGTTCCTTCTGTTTCTATTTGGTGGAAAAGTTTGAAGAGTATTGGTGTTAATTCTTCTTTAAGGTCTGATAGAATGCTGCACTGAAACCATCTGGTCCTGTGCTTTTTTTAGTTGGAAGCCTATATATGACTCCTTCTATTTCTTTAGGGGTTATGAGTCTGTTTAGATGGTCTATTTGATCCGGGTTTAATTTTGGTAATTGGTATCTGTATAAGAAAATGTCCATTTCCTCCAGATTCTCCAGTTGTGTTGAGTTCAGGTTTTTGTAGTAGGATCTGATGATTTTTTGAATTTTCTCGGTTTCTGTTGTAATATCTCCGTTTTCATTTCTAATTTTGTTAATTTGGATACATTCTCTGTGCCCTTTGGTTAGTCTGGCTAAGGGTCTATCTATCTTGTTGATTTTTTCAAAGAACCAGCTTTTCGTCTTGTTGATTCTTTGTATGGTTCTCTTGGTTTCTACATGATTGATTTCAGCCCTGAGTTTGATGATTTCCTGTCTTCTTCTCCTCCTGGGTGAATTAGCTTCTTCTTGTTCCAGGGTTTTCAGTTGTTCTGTTAATCTTCTAGCATAAGCTCTCTCGAATTTCTTTTTGGAGGTACTCAAAGCTATGAGTTTTCCTCTTAGCACTGCTTTCATTGTGTCCCATAGATTTGTGTATGTTATGCCTTCATTTTCATTAAATTCTAAGAAATCTTTTATTTCTTTCTTTATTTCTTCCTTGACCAAGGTATCATTGAGTAGAGTATTGTTCAGTTTCCATGTGTATGTGGGCTTTCTGTTGTTTTTACTGTTACTAAAGACCACTTTTACTCCATAGTGATCTGATAGGAGGCATGGGATTATTTCAATCTTCTTATATTTGTTGAGGTCTGTCTTGTGACCAACTATATGATCTATTTTGGAGAAGGTACCATGAGGTGCTGAGAAAAAGGTATATTCTTTTGCTTTGGGATAAAAAGTTCTATGTATATCTGTTAACTCCAATTGGTTCAAAGCTTCAATTAGTTTCATTGTCTCCCTGTTTAGTTTTTGTTTTCCTGATCGGTCCATTGGTGAAAGTGGAGTGTTGAAGTCACCCACAATTATTGTGTTAGGTGCAATGTGTACTTTGAGCTTTAGTAAAGTTTCTTTTATGAATGAGGGCACCCTTGTATTTGGGGCATAGATGTTCAGGATTGAGAGTTCTTCTTGTTGGATTTTTCCTTTGACCAGCAAGTAGTGACCTTCCATGTCTCTTTTGATGACATTAGGTTGAAAGTCAATTTTATCTGAAATTAGAATGGCAACACCGGCTTGTTTCCTGGGACCATTTGCTTGTAGAATTGTCTTCCAGCCTTTTACTCTAAGGTAGTTTTTGTCTTTGACATTGAGGTGTGTTTCCTGTATGCAGCAAAATGTAGGGTCCTGTTTACGTAACCAGTCTGTTAGTCTATGTCTTTTTATTGGGGAATTGAGTCCATTGATGTTAAAAGATATCAAGGAGTAGTGGTAATTGCTTCCTAACATTTTTGATTTTAATTTTATACGTGTGTGGTTATCTTCTTTGGGTTTGATGACAGAAGCTTAATATCCTGCTCTTGCCAGGGTGTAGTTTCGTTTGTTGTAATGTATTATCCTTTGTAGGGCTGGGTTTCTAGAAAGATATTGTGTAAATTTGGTTTTGTCATGGAATATCTTGGTTTCTCCATCTATAGTAATTGAGAGTTTCGCTGGGTATAGTAGTCTCGGCTGGCATTTGTGTTCTCTTAGAGTCTGCATGAGCTCCGCCCAGGATCTTCTAGCTTTCATAGTCTCTGGTGAGAAATCTGGTGTAATTCTGATAGGTCTTCCTTTATATGTTACTTGCCCCTTTTCTCTTACTGCCCTAAGTATTCTTTCTTTGTTTAGTACATTTGGGGTTTTGATTGTTATGTGACGGGAGGTATTTCTGTTCTGGTCCAGTCTGTTTGGAGTTCTGCAGGCTTCTTGTATATTCATGGGCATCTCTCACTTTAGGTTAGGGAAGTTTTCTTCCATAATTTTGTTGAAGATATGTGCTGGCCCTTTAAGTTGTAAATCTTCACTCTCATCAATACCTATAATCCTTAGATTTGGCTTATTCATTGTGTCCTGGATTTCCTGGATATTATTGGTTACAAGCTTTTTGCATTTTGCATTTTCTTTAACTGTTGAGTCCATGGTTTCTATGGTATCTTCGGCATCTGAGATTCTTTCTTCTATCTCTTGTATTCTGTTGTTGATATTTGCGTCTATGGTCCCTGATTTCTTCCCAAGGTTTTTTATCTCCAAAGTTGTCTCCCTTTCTGCTTTCTTAGTTGTTTCTACTTCTGTTTTTAGATCCTTGAAATTTTTGCTCAGTTCTGTCATTTGCTTGTTTGTGTTTTCCTCTAATGCTCTAAGCGATTTTTGTGTTTCCTCTTTCATGACTTCTGCCTGTTGATCAAGGTTCTCCTGTATTTCTTTATGTGATTTTTGCATTTCCTCCTTATTGGCTTTTGTATTCTCCTGAATTTCTTTCAATGATTTTTGTGTTTCCCTTGTAAGGGCTTCTAATTTTTGATCCATTTTCTCCTGAATTTCTTTAAGTATGTCCTTCATGTGTTCCTGTACTAGCATCATGACCAGTGATTTTAAATCCAAACCTTGTTTTTCTGGTGTGTTGGGGTATCCAGGACTTGCTAATGTTGGAGAATTGGGTTCAGATGCTGCCATAATGCTTGGTTTCTGTTAGTAACATTCCTACATTTACCTTTAGCCATCTGGTTCTCCCAGGAGTTAGATGGTCTTATTGTCACTGGCTGGTGCTTCAACCTACTGTGGATCTTTAAGATTCTCTCTGCACCACTGGATGACCGGGTTTCTTCTGGAACAGATTACTGATATGCTGGCTTCCTCTTTTGTGCCTTTGGAGCCCTTCTCAGTCTTTCCTAAAGCAATACTATTCTTAGGTTGTCAAGGTCAACCAGGTGTTCTCTGTCTGCTCTATTATGGAGGGAAGACATTGTGGTGGGGGTCACTCCCTCTGTTGATTCTCACATAGGACACAGGTCCTGCGATGGACTGGCTTGCAGATGAAGCGCCTATGTGCTCAGTTCCTGAGTGCAGGCAGACCCCTGGCAGTTTGCACCACCAGAAATCTAAAGCTCAGGGTGATACAGTACCTAGTGATCCTTTTGTGTCCCTGCAGGCAGAGTATGGCTGCCGGGCTTCTCTCCTTCCACAGCTCCCTGGGCAGACACCAGTCCTGAGCCCGGCGGGCTGGCAGACAAAAGCCATCTATGTGCTCAGCTCCTCAGTGCAGGCAGATCCCTGGCGGTTTGCACTACCAGAAATGTAAAGCTCAGGGTGATACAGTACCTAGTGATCCTTTTGTGTCCCTGCAGACAGCAAATATGGCTGCGGGGCTTCTCTCCTTCCACAGCTTCCTGGGTCATTTATGGAACTTTAGCAAATATAGACTATGTTTCATAGTTCTGTTATCATGATTCAGTGGAACATTGATCCCTAGGACCTAAACTGTAATATCTGCTGTGTACTTTGGTTATGACTCAACAGACATAATTCCCTGTTGTTTGACATGAGAACCTCTGAAATGACATTATCAATTCCGTTCCTTTACTTTTAAACAAATGAATACTTTCTCTGTTGAAATCTTGATTAGGTGCAGTCTTCTCAGAACAGGGTTAATTTGGTCCAAATATTAAGTCTGAATTTGCTTTTATGTGCTTGAAGTCTCATCTGCAATTATATGATTTCGAGATGCTGATGTCTTAGGGTCAAGGATCTCTGGAAAGCGATTTGCTCCATGGAACTGTTAGCGTAGTGTCCTTATAGGGGTGATTTGTGCTTCCAAGATGAACCATTAAGCTCTCTTCATGAAACTATGGACTTTATCGCACTGTTCAAAGCTCTGACCCATATCTTCCAAAGACAACATTGAAAAAATGACTTTACCTTTATGACTCATGAATATCAGTCCAAACATTCTCTTTACATTGTCCAGAGTTCTTCCTAGGTTTAATCACCAGGGCTCTGAGACAATATACAGGTAATAGGACCTGGTATCACATGGCATCAGGAAAGCCAGAAGAGATATGTTCTGAAATTTTGTACTGAATATATACTAGTGCATTGTATTCATTCTGAAATAAATACATATTTTAATACTATACATTTTATATTGCCATCAATTAGGTTAATGTTTAATATTAGAACTTAATGGCAGCAATGCTGCCTGTGGCTCATTTTGGAGATAAAGTCCTAATGCTTCTCAATAAGTTCTGAGTTTACAAAAATATAGATGTACAGTGACTCACACATTTTTATATCTCTTTCTCAAATTATTTTCTACAATTGATAGTAGGGAAGCTTATAACAGAGAAGTAGTCCAAATCTATATACATGTTCAGGGCTTCACGGAGAAAACTTACTTTACTGTTTCTAACTTTGTGGTTATTTAATCACAATTAGGAATTACTTGATGTAGAAAGTTTCTTTGTCTTATTAATCCTTACCCTGGACAGATTTTCAGGCTGTAGATTACCAAGCCAATGTTCTTGACTCTTGATGAGGGTATATTCCTGGCCATATCTCATGAAAATCTCCACTGGGTAGCCACAGGTTTCTGATTTTAAGGCATAACTGTACAAAAAAAAATTCTACATTATTTTCATTCATCACCCTGTAACCTTCTATCAGGAGTTTGCCCTGACTACAAACTTAGTAGCATTGATTAGTGAAGCACAGCAATGGACAAACTTTGTATCCAAAGGTAATAACATTTTACAAGTTTCCTTTGTAATTTCAAACTGTTACTTTAGAATCCAAACACTGTACTCAATAACAAGGGAAGAGAAGTTAATGTAGAGAAGAATCAGAACCCATAAGAAAGCCAAATCTAACCTATCTGCCAATACCCTTCAAACCATAGCCTTCAAACTAAGCTATGAAACATGTTGCAGTGTATAGTGTTAGTATGTCCTTTGTCCTACAGAGTCTTAGTGGGAATTCTGAAAGAAATACAAGACCAAGACATACAACTTTCTTTAGCTCCCTTTTTTACAAATGCATGTGCAAAGCAGGTAATCAAGGTTGGTATACTTGTTAATACTTATAGTACCTTTAGTGTATTATCATCCACCATATTATTTATTGTCAAGTTCATATTGCTCTCTTCTTTAACAGAATGGTGAATTCTGAACTTTATTCATTGGTTGGTAATTCTGTATTCTATTGTGATGTCCATTGCACAGAGGGGTTTCTCTATATTATATAATAAATACTCACAGTGTATCCTGAATTTAATCTTGAGATCTTTGTGTACATGAACAGCAACAACAATAATGCAATGATGAGAACAACAAGTGCTTTCAACTTGTTTATTTAGGACTTGTGTATAAGAAACTTTCTCAAATTTAGTGATTCAAGCATTAGTTCTTTTGATGATGACTAGTGTTCCAGTTGCTCATGTTCTTATTTAGATTTACTATTGCTAAGGTTCACTGTAGCTGCCCACTGTTAGTATTCTGTCTAAGCTCCACCCCACACTTACCTGGCAACAGCCAGGTATGCCCCACCCCATAGATCTGGCCCACTATAAAAGGAGCTACTTGCCCCTCCTTCCTCTCTCTCATTGCTCTCTCTCATCACACTCTCACCTCTCTGCCCCTCTTGGGCTCTCCTTCCCTCCCCCCTCTCAACGTGGTCAAGGCCAGCCTCCAGTTATCTACTCTCTACTATTCTCTCTCTCTCTCTCTCTCTCTCTCTCTCTCTCTCTCTCTCTCTCTCTCTCTCTCTCTCTCCCTTTTTCTACCTCAAATATACCATTAACTCCCATCCTCTGCCCTGAATAAACCCTATTCTAAACCATGTCTGTGTTCATGTGGTCATCAGGGGAAAGAGGTGTCTGGGCATGGGCCCACCTAGGCATCTCCTTCTCCCACACCTCCGTGCAACATTCCCTAAACCCCACTCTCTCTTTCTATGCCCCCTTCATTGAACAGACCCATCAATGGTGCATTGGCTGGGAATGAGAAACACTGCGGGTATGCTTGCCAGTTTTGCCATTTAAGCCACAGCGTTGCTTGCTTGCTAGCCCTGTACAGTAAGCTAACCACCCGCCACTGGTCAGAATGACAATTTATATAGACCTAGGGTAATTTGGAGCTACCGCTGCATTGGACAGGAGTATGTAATTTTCCCCTTTTCCCTCATCTGCAAACTACTAATTAGCTGCATTTGCCTAAACTGTTCTTACTCCCTCTCTTAGCTCTCATAGCCTCTGAGACAAATGGTCTATGTTTGTGGTGCTACAACAACAGGGTGTGCATGCGTGCTGCTGTGCAAAACAAACAGTTCTGCCACACAGCCACTATTGCCTGCGCCCCGGCCATGAACCTCTGCTGTAGTTCTAGCCATGGTGCCCTGCACTGGTGCTAGGAAACAAAACAAACTACTTGGGTACTTTTTTCCCACCCACTTGGCGCTACTAGCTCATTCACATCTGTGCCATTGCTAGGATAAGAAAAAAGTTACTTTGATACTGCCTTTTCCCAGCCAACGCAGGTCAGAAGCCCCACCCTGCACCTGCACAGTCATAAAATCTCCCCCCCAAACATACACACAACTTTTCCCACTGACAAACCATTCTGCCCTATAGCCACTACCGCTCAGACAACCCCGAGTCATGGCAGCAATCGCCACAGCTGTGGTATCTCCAGGAGGGTCTCAGCATGTCCCCGCCATCGCGGTCCTGCTCCGCAGGCCACAGTGCTGGTTTCTTGTGCTGTTACCCACCACAGCTGGGCTGCGGTCCATGCCCAGCTCAGTTCCTCTATGGCTACCTGTAATACTAAATCTTGCAGTGGCCCTCAGTGCCGTGCTGCTTCTGCTCCTGTGGGCTGGATAGTGATATCTGGTTCTTTGCCAAAAGAAGTCAGTGCCTGCGTCCTTCCAAGGATAATCATCTGGGCTACTGCCTCATAATATGGCAAGATATTATGTTTATGAGACACCCTTGAATGAATCCCCATAAGAGGAGCCTTTTGACATAATAATTCTGTAGGTGTATAAGTCATATTAAAAAATCAACAGATGTAAAGGCAAAGAATAATCTATATAGGTAACAAATTGGTTTTCAATAGCTCTTTCTACTTGCTGTAAAGTTAGCAGCCATTCTCAGGTTAAAGATCTAGGGGACATTGGGTCAGCACTCCCTTTTAGAATATCAAATAAAGGTCATAATTCTACCGTAGTAAGCTTTCAATAGGGACAAAGCCAATTAATATCAACTTTGAAAATTATTTAAAGGTTTTAAACTGTCCCTGAGAATAATTATCTTCTGGGAAAAAAAAAACAGCTTGATCTGTAAATATGAAACCAAAATAATTATAAGGATCTTGAGTTTGCACCGTTTCTGGAGCTATTTTCAGTCCTTTATCAGTTAAAACCTGTTGTAAATCTTTATTAAAAAAAAAAAAAAGCAAGTCCTGAGGATTTTTTCCAACTATCAAAATACCATTCATGTAATTAACAAGATATACAATCTTAAAAACTGAATGGCTCATGCCTCAAACTTTTGACATAAGGTAGGACCTTTGGCCATGCCCTGAGGAAGAACTGTCCATTGGTATCTTTTCATAGGTTCCATGAAGTTAATAAAAGGAAGACTGAAAGCAAATCCTTCAAAACCCTCAGGGTACTAAGGAAGAGTAAAGAAACAGTCTTTCAAATCTACCACTATTTTAAAATATCCTATAGGAGTAGCCATGTGTGATGGAAACCTAGGTTGCAAAGCTCCCATAGGTACTATGGTTCACTAACCTGTCTTAGATCTTGTCATAATCTCCATTGTTTTTTCTTGATAACAAATATTGGTGTATTCCATGGTGACAGAGATTCTCTTAGATGTCCTGCCTCTAGTTGCACCTGCACTATCAAAAAGGCAGCTTATGGTTTTCCTTTAGATAAAGATCACTGATCAACACACATTGGATAATATTAAGCCATTGAATTTTACCAGCATGAGATGCAGGCAAGATAGTGGCCATTACAGAAAATTCTCCAAACCTCTACTGTTAGAGTTAGGCTAAGGACTTTCAAACTTTTTAATGCCTTGTCTTTCTTTACCTAGCCCATGACCAGGCAAAAATCCTTGTTCTAGAATTTGCTTAGCCACTACCTCATTAGGACTACACATTATAAGACCCATCTGTAACAAGAGACCTCTTCCCCAAAGGGTAGTAGGCAAATTTGGCATAACATAAGGCTGAATTTGTCTCTTATTGCCCTCTTCTTCTTTCCAGGTTAGGAGTTTAGTGCTTTCCTTTGGATTATTGGCATAACCAATCCCTTGGAGGTAAATGAGCATTTCTGACAAGGGTCAAGCAGAAGGCCAATCTTGTCCTCTAATAATTCTCACATCAGCTCCAGTGTCTATTAATACTTCAAAGCTTTTTCCCTCAATTGTTAATTTAAGGTTAGGTCTTTTACTAGTAATAGATTGAACCCAATACACACCAGAGGAACCAAAGCCGCTCTGTCCTCTCTTACTGTTATTGAATCTGGAAGGTAACGAATGCAAAGGAACTAAGATAAATTGAGCAATTATTTGGTTAGTAGATACAGTTATAACACCAGGAGGGAAAGCAGCCATAATTTTAATTTCTCCCTATAATCATTATCTATGACACCTGGATAAACCTACTGCACACTTACAATAATACTGCTTCATGCTATAAGCAATCTCCAAGTTTCTTCAGGCAAAGGTCCAAAGACTCTTCTAGGCAGAGTCTGAATTCCCATTTCTGGAGTTAATACAACATGGGTGCAACCGATGTCTGGTCCTGCACTTCCTGGGGGGAAAAAAAGCTTGATCTGTAATTCTGAAAATCAAATAATTATAAGGATCCAGGGTTTGTACCCTTTCTGGAGGTATTTGCAGTTCTTTATCAGTTCAATAATAATCAGTTGATAAGTTCAAAAAAGGATTTTTCTGTCCTGGCATCAGCTTCATGGCCCCATAAGTTGCTTATGTGGGACTCTGACGTCCTGAGGCTGGCTCCTCTACCCATTTCCTGACAGGAGACAACCCTGAATATCTATCTTAGATTTAGAATCTCTGGCCCAGTGATTACTTTCTTGCATCTAGGACAAACTCCTGGGGTACAACTTGATTGCCCACATATAGTGCCTCTGTTCTTAGGGCAATCACTTCTAAAATGACCCAAATCTCCACATTTTGAACACGTTTTTTTTCCCCTCTTAACTGTGAAAATATCCCCTGTGCAGTGGTTCCTTGCAAAGTTGCAGACACGGCTAGAACTTGATTGTATGAAGACCCAATCTCCAAACAAAGGCGAATATACCAATCTAAGTCTGTCTGTCCCTTGTGAGATCTAAAGGTGGTGCAACAAGCTGCATTAGCAGTCTCATAAGCCAACTGTGTGACAAATGGAGTTTCTGCCAGAGAATCTCCAAAGATTCTATTATGTGATTTCAGTAGCCTAACCAGGAAATCCTGAAAAAGTTCATCAGGAGCCTGTCTAATGCTAGTTAAACTTCCACTGAGATCCCCTTTAGTCGGTCATTGATTCCACATGCAACAGGCAGCCATTGCAGCCTGAGCACACACTCCAAAAGGAAAACCAATCTGATTAGCATTGCCTTCATATTGACCTTCTCCCAATAGCATGTCAGTATCACAATCTGGATTGCCTGCCTGAGCATTCATCGAGGTGGTCCTCTTGACTAGCTTCATGCCATTCAGAACTCCAAAGCAAGAAATCTCCTCTTGACAAAGTAGCCTTACATAGAATCTCCCAATCTTGTGGGGTTAAATTTGACTCCATCACTGTATCCAATAAAGCTTGTGTAAAAGGAGCCATAGGGCCAAACTCTAACACAGGTATTTTTAATTCTTTTATCACTTTGAACTCCAAGGTCTGATATTGTCGGACTATTCTGCTGCTCTATGATCTCAATAACAGGGAAAGCTAGCAGGTCAGATGTATCCTGTCCTTTCCCACAAGCCTGACTTACAGCTCTTTCTAGCGGTGATTGGTGCATCTCAGGATCACTGCTCCTTCCTGCACTTGATACCCTTTTAGCTCCTGTAGCTCATTTGTCAATTTCTGCAATTTAATTTCAAACTCCAATTTATGTAGCTGCATATCCATCTGGTTATCTTCTCATACAGTAGAGGCCATAGGCATATCAGAGGGTACATTAGAAGGCCAATCCTCAACATAATATTGGCAGGTCCTTCCTCTAGATGACCTTTCTTCTCTGATGTTAGCTCATCAGTACTATTTGTATATCTTTCTAATTTAGGGTTGAGAGGACCCTTTTCTAAGAAAGTCCCCTCTGGCAGGCTTCCTTCTTGAGATTCCTCAAGTTCTCCCTGAAGAGGCCTGAGAGCTCTCTTCATGAATAGCATGTTTTATAAGCATCCGGAGGCAGAGGGTTATATCATCTGCCTTCGTGGCTCTTAGCGCATTTCCATTTTTTCCCAGGTTCTCTTATCTAAAGTTCTTTTTCTCAGACCCATGGGCAGCAAGAATCTATATAATCTGAAAAATCTTCTAACCACTGTCCTTCAACTCCTACTCCTTTCACCTGAAGCAGCTCTTGAAAGCTGCAGACATATGCCTGCTTAGAGGGTTCCTGTCCCATATTCCACTGTCAACCACAAAGAGAGGTCAGCATTGGGTTGACACTGTCCCACTTAGTCCACATCCTTCTGCACCTACAACAACAGCTTCAAAAGGATGACATCTTACACTAGCGCTATTACTTAACTCCTGTATTTGCTCACCATGCAGGATACCATCTTTTTCCATTTTCTACAAATCTTTGCAAAGACAGGGTCACCTCAGGAGACCTTCCCTTGTCTGTCCACCACATTCAGGCGCCAATCTGTAGCTGCCCGCCGCTATATTAAACCTGGTACCTGGAAAGGGAAGCTGAAGGTGGATGGGAACGTGGTGAGAAAGAGAAGGAGACCAGGACAACACAATAGCCTATTGAGCTCAAAAGTTTAATGGGTGACTGAGAATTTAAGGATGGAAGCAAGACCCTACACCCTAAGGTTCAAGAGTCTGCTTGGTGGGTGTTGGCTCCACAGTTCCACTCCTTGACAGGATAGCCTGCTTAATTCAGAAAGCTGTAGATCTGGAAGAAAAATGGACTTCACCTTGAACCGAGCGCTCCACCATAGGATGGGGAGGCTTGTGATTAGCACTGAGGTCTGGACCTTCCCATTCAGAAGGCTGTGGGGGTGGAGGGCACAGTGAAGTAATTAGACCAAAAGCAACTTGAGGAGAAAAGGCTTTATTTGATGTATACTGTGATGCTATAGTCCATTGTTGAAGAAAGGCAGAATAGAACCACAAACAGAACAGGTACCTGGGTGCAAAGGAAATAAATAGGACATGGAGAGGTGCTGCTATGTGAATTGCATCCAATGGCTTGCTTAGCCCACTTTCCTATAAAACCCATGATCCTGAGGCTAGTAGTGGATACATCCTCAAAGGGTGAGTCCCTCCTTCTTCATGTTTTTATGAATAAAACATCCTACAGAATTTTATGTAGCCTGATCTTATAAAGGCATTTTCTGTATCGGAGCTGCCTGAGCTCCAATAACATTAATTTGTATCATGTTTCAGTAAAACTAACCAGCACACACATTGCTCTATCAAGGGATCATTTTGAACTGTATTTATCACATTTTTCTTGTGTATATTCTATATGCTTAGCTATGCTTTATGAATACTCCCATGAGTTTGCCACAGTCTTTTATCTATCATTAAAGTTTATTTTCTCTTTTAGATACATCTTCTCTAACACAACAATGCTCTTTATTTCATGAGATTTTAATTTTTGTCTATTTAATCTTCATTAAACATGGCTATTTCATCACACTCCCTGTCTATGTCTCTCTAATCCACTTCTCTGTTCACAGCTCCTGGTCTTCCAAATTCATCATAATATTGTTTTCTACACCACTCTACTATTCATGTTTACATCTGGAATCTGAGTCAGACAATTTGAATTCCTACAATAAGAGGCTAGACCTGAGGTGTGTCTTATATCAAATGCAAGTTTCTCTATCTTCACAGTCTGACATTTCTCATGAGTTATAAGTTGTTTCGATACTAGCATGGGATCTTTAGCATATTTATTTAATCACATTTCTTTTATCACATTTATTTAATATGGGTTTCCATTTGGATTCTCAGGTGGTAAGCTATTGTAGCCATCTCATCTTTGCTCTCCTTTAACTTAGCTTCAAATTTGAGGATAGAAAGAGAACATAAATAATCCTTTTCTGTTCTCTATGTGATTTCTTACACAAAAAAACTCCTGATCAAAATTACCATCCTAAGTTTCATATCATATTATAAATAACTGCAGCCATAAAGCATGTGAGGTGTCTTAGGAACTTTTCTTTTCAGTACAGGTTATGTATTTTATGAGTTTGCCACAATTGTGATTTTACCACCACAGACATATAAGACTGAAGTCTAGACACTCTAGAAAGATTCACTGCCATCCCAAATATTTTAATCAATAGAAGAGAAGGCAGAATATGTACGCTGCTGTTTGTGTGTATCTAGGAACAAATTTTTGCTGAACGTCTTAAGAACAAGACCAGGTTGAAGGCCACTAGAAGTAGCAGAGATCTGCTAAGACATTTGTTCTTTGATTGCTCAGATATGAAGTTGTATCTTCAACAAACTGAGGACTTAACATCCTTAGGAAGGAAGAATGGCCACTCTTTATCGTGCTGAGCAAGGCTACATACATGGTTCAAATGTTCCTGTATTATCTTTTCTTTTTCAATTTCTTCTACCCATATTCCTCAAATCTGTCTCCATACCTAAATTACCACTCATCTCAAGTTATCCTCCAAGGGAACCTACCATATCTTCAGGCTCCTCAGATCAGCCACTCCCTGCTGGTCCAGGGATTTCTTTTGCTTTGTTAATTTCAGTTTTTGTGATTTGTATAATTACATGACCTCTTTCTTCAGCCCCACAAACTTCTAACACCATTTTTTTAAAACAAAAATATATGAAGAATCAAGTTTAATGCCTAGGATCTGCCTTGTTCATGTGTGACCATGTCATCTGGATTAGAAGCAGAAGACTATTGCATGGATGTTATATTAGGCCAGAAGGGACTCAACTTACATGAGAAGGTTCTTTCTCAAACTGATAGAATGGCCTTCTACTGTGGAAAAACAAAAAGACACAATACTCCTTTTTCAGAACTCTTGATCAGTGCTTAATCAATAAAGTCAAAAAACGACTCAGGGATTATCATGAATGTAATCTCCAGGGCCTTCTAATTGTGGACAGATGAGTTTACATTCTAACAGACAGCCCATCAGAGATATTACTTGAAATAGTATGTACATAAATATTTATCAGTACAAATGAAACATTATAAAACACAATTATTTAGTAGTATGCTTTTTGTATTAATATGAATAATGTTGATAATATCTTAATACTGATGTTTAAATCAGAACTATCACTTTATCTGGATTTTCATTAGAGACTGTCCTAATATTCATTTTTAAGGTCTGGGTAGTGTCAAGTAATGAGGTGGATTATAGTCCAAATCTTGGTGGATGTCCTTGTCAGATTCTTGTCTTCTTTTAATAAAGAGTTAGTAATACTCATCCAAGATGAGATGATGAATGCTTTATTTGAACATGATTGTGAGGAAATTAAAAGTCATCTTTTGATGTTTTCAATCTTGTAGTATGTAAATTATAGTTAGAATTTAATTGATGTATGTTTTTAAATATATTCCTCATTATAGGCAATTTTTCAGCCTATGCTATATCTACTGAAGGCTTTTGATCTTCCATAAGAAGTTAATTTAGGTTTGGGTTATTTTTTTTTTCACATCTGTGGATATCCATGTTTATGATTTTAAGACATCAATGTCTCTACTATGTCCAGTAGGAAGCATTCCATAATGAATATAATCCATAACTTCATATGTTGACCACAAAATTTCTGCTCCACAACTAGTTGTCATGAATGACATCTTTGCTTTTTGAAGACAAGCAAGTTATATCCTGTAAGATAGAAGGTAGTAAAGGTTTAAGAATGTTTCTATAGCTTCAAAGTTTTACTTTATAACCAAGTTTCTATGCCCTGAGATAACAGAGAAGAGCAGAGGGAAGTGTATGTTTTGATGAACCAGACCTCAGGAGAGCATTCTGTTTACCTGTACACAGAAACATGCTTCTTTGGATGAAATAAGAATAATTACAATAGGTGGTCTTAAGTTTGTTTAGAGACTCAGACAACCATTTCTTTTGGCAACCTAGAACAATGAAAGATATTTTCTATAACTCCTGAATATACAAATTTAAGTAAAATATAGATGATAGCCAGGGCATGCTCACCAGGTATGGAGGGGACCATTCTAGAGGGTCTCTTCAACCTCCTACCTACTGAGGTTGCCTGTTTCCATACATTCTGCTGGCCCTCAGAGCTTCAGTCCTTTTTCCCAACCCAATACCAGATCATGTTTCCCTCTCCCACTTGATGTACACTTTCCTCCCAGGTCGCTCTTTACCTCCCTCCTTCTGGTTGATTTCTTCTCCTAAAGGTCAGATGCATCCTATCACGATGAGCCCCCTTTTCCCTAAAGTTTTAAAGGGAGATTGTTACATTGCTGTTGATAGAGAAGCATCTATTCTGACAACTGATATATGAAAATGCCAATATTGCCTGCCAGTATTTCTGAATATATTTAATTGTATCCAGATATCATACCATCTTATTTGAATGCATTGGTCATTCCCCTGGCATTTAAAGGACTGACTCATCAATAAATATTGCAGATGCACCAGGATTAAGGTGTGTGTGTGTGTGTGTGTGTGTGTGTGTGTGTGTTTCCCTTGTTTTTCATAGAATGGACTTTCTTATTTCCTGTGTTTTCTTGGATCTCAGCATCAGGGAATAAAAAGTCCTTTCAAAATGCCCATGGGAGGAAATCAAGAGACAAAGTGTGGAACAGAGACTGAAAGAAAGGTCATACAGAGACTTCCCCACCTGGGGATCCATCTCATATAGAGTTACCAAACCCAGACACTACTGTGGATGTCAACAAGTTCTTGCTGACAGGAGCCTCATATAGTTCTCTCCTGAGAGGCTCTGCCAGTGCTTGACGAATACAAAGATGAATACTCTCAACCAAACATTGGACTGAGTACAGTGTCCCCAATGGAGGAGCTAGAGAAAAGACCCAAGTTGTTGAAGGAGTTTGCAGCCCCTTAGGAAGAACAACAATATGAACCAACCGGTACCCCCAGAGTTCCCAGGGGCTAAAGCACCAACCAAAGAGTACATGTGGAGGGACCCATGACTCCAGCCACATATGTAGCAGTGGATGAACTTGTTGGGCATCAATGAGAGGAGAGGCCCTTGCTCCTGTTAAGTCTCATTGGCCCAGTGTAGCCGAGTGCCAAGACAGGGAAACAGGAGTGGGTGAACTAGTAAACTGGGGTAGGGGAGATAGGATAGGGGGTTTCTGAGGTGAAAGGAGGAAAGGAGATAACATTTGAAATGTAAATAAAGAAAAAATCTAATAAAATAATTAGTTGATTAATTAGTATTGGTGTATTGTTTGCATGTATGTCCATTAAGAAAGGAAGGAAGGAAGGAAGGAAGGAAGAAAGGAAAGAAAGAAAGAAGGAAGGGAATAAGGAAGGACTTTCTAGAATTAACTGAATATGAAAACACAACATGGGGAGCTGTGGAAGGAGAGAAGAACTGCGGCCATATTTGATGCCTGCCGGGACAGAAAAGGATCACTAGGTACTGTATCACCATGCGCGTTAGATTTCCGATATTGCAAACAGCCAGGGGTCTGCCTGCACTCAGGAACTGAGCACATAGGCAGGTTTGTCTGCCAGCCTGCCTCGCTCGGGGCCCGTGTCCTGCCCGGGGAGCTGTGGAAGGAGAGAAGACCTATGGCCATATTTGCTGCCTGCCGGGACAGAAAAGAATCACTAGGTACTGTATCAACCTGAGCTTTAGATTTCTGGTGGTGCAAACCACCAGGGGTCTGCCTGCACTCAGGAACTCAGCACATAGGTGGTTCTTCTGCAAGCCAGTCCATCACAGGACCTGTTTACTATGTGAGAACCAACAGAGGGAGTGACGCCCACCACAACATCTTCGCTCCATAATAGAGCAGACAGAGAACACCTTGTTGACCTTGACAACCTAAGTATAACATTGCTTGAGGCAAGACTGAGAAGGGCTCCAAAGGCACAAAAGAGGAAGGCAGCATATCAGTCATCTGTTCCAGAAGAAACCCACTCATCCAGTGCTGCAGAGATAACCTTAAAGATCCACAGTAGGTTGAAGCACCAGCCAGTGATAATAAGACCATCTAACACCTGGGAGAACTAGATGGCTAAATTCAAATGTAGGAACGTTACTAACAGAAACCAAGGCATTATTTCAGCATTTGAACCCAATTCTCCAACATTAGCAAGTCCTGGATACCCCAACACACCAGAAAAACAAGATTTGGATTTAAAATCACTGGTCATGATGCTGGTACAGGAACACATGAAGGACATCCTTAAAGAAATTCAGGAGAAAATGGATCAAAAATTAGAAGCCCTTATAAGGGAAACACAAAAATCATTGAAAGAAATTCAGGAGAATACAAAAGCCAATAAGGAGGAAACACAAAAAAACACTTAAAGAAATACAGGAGAACTTTAATCAACAGGCAGAAGTCATGAAAGAGGAAACACAAAAATCTCTTAAAGAATTGGAGGAAAACACAAACAAGCAAATGACAGAACTGAGCAAAAACTTCCAGGATATAAAAACAGAAGTAGAAAGAACTAAGAAAGCAGAAAGGGAGACAACTTTGGAGATAGAAAACCTTGAGAAGAAATCAGGGACCATAGACGCAAATATCAACAACAGAATACAAGAGATAGAAGAAAGATTCTCAGATGCCGAAGATACCATAGAATCCATGGACTCAACAGTTAAAGAAAATACAAAATGCAAAAAGATTGTAACCCAAAACATCAAGGATATCCACGACCCAATGAGAAAGCCAAATCTAAGGATTATAGGCATTGATGAGAGTGAAGATTTACAACTTAAAGGGCCAGCAAATATCTTCAACAAAATTATGGAAGAAAACTTCCCCAACCTAAAGAGAGAGATGCCCATGAATATACAAGAAGCCTGCAGAACTCCAAACAGACTGGACCAGAACAGAAATACCTCCCGTCACATAATAATCAAAACCCCAAATGTACTAAACAAAGAAAGAATAGTTAGGGCAGTAAGAGAAAAAGGCCAAGTAACATATAAATGAAGACCTATCAGAATTACACCAGATTTCTCACCAGAGACCATGAAAGCTAGAAGATCCTGGGCAGAGCTCATGCAGACTCTAAGAGAACACAAATTCCAGTCGAGACTACTATACCCAGCGAAACTCTCAATTACTATAGATGGAGAAACCAAGATAATCCATGACAAAACCAAATTTACACAATATCTTTCTACAAACCCAGCCCTACAAAGGATAATAGGGGAAAACACCATTACAGCGAGGAAAACTATACCCTGGAAAGAGCAGGATATTAAGCTTCTTTCATCAAACCCAAAGAAGATAATCACACACATATAAAATTAAAATCAAAAAGGATAGGAAGCAATAACCACTACTCCTTGATATCTCTTAACATAAATGGATTCAATTCTCCAATAAAAAGACATAGACTAACAGACTGGTTACATAAACAGGACCCTACATTTTGCTGCATACAAGAAACACACCTCAGTGTCAAAGACAAAAACTACCTTAGAGTAAAAGGCTGGAAGACAATTCTACAAGCAAATGGTCCCAGGAAACAAGCCGGAGTTGCCATTCTAATTTCATATAAAATTGACTTTCAACCTAATGTCATCAAAAGAGACATGGAAGGTCACTACTTGCTGGTCAAAGGAAAAATCCAAGAAGAAGAACTCTCAATCCTGAACATCTATGCCCCAAATATAAGGGCGCCCTCATTCATAAAAGAAACTTTACTAAAGCTCAAAGGACACATTGCACCTAACACAATAATTGTGGATGACTTCAACACTCCACTCCCACCAATGGACCGATCAGGAAAACAGAAACTAAACAGGGAGACAATGAAACTAATTGAAGCTTTGAACCAATTGGAGTTAACAGATATATATAGAACTTTTCATCCCAAAGCAAAAGGATATACCTTTTTCTCAGCAACTCATGGTACCTTCTCCAAAATACATCATATAGTTGGTCACAAGACAGACCTCAACAAGTATAAGAAGATTGAAATAATCCCATGCCTCCTATCATATCACTATGGAGTAAAAGTGGTCTTTAGTAACAGTAAAAACAACAGAAAGCCCACATGCACATGGAAACTGAACAATACTCTACTCAATGATAGAGAAACTAAACAGAGACACATTGAAACTCAGTGATGTTATGGACCAAATGGATAGAAACAAAAAGAACCATACAAAGAATAAACCAAACCAGGAGCTGGATTGTTAAGAAAATCAACAAGAGAGATAAACCCTTAGCCAGACTAACCAGAGGGCACAGAGGCAATACCCAAATTAATAAAATCAGAAATGAAAACAGAGACATAACAACAGAAACTGTGGAAATTCAATAAGTCATCAGATCCTACTACAAGAGCTTATACTCAACAAAGTTTGAAAATCTAGATAAAATGGTCAG
This sequence comes from Apodemus sylvaticus, assembly GCF_947179515.1. Taxonomy (NCBI): domain Eukaryota; kingdom Metazoa; phylum Chordata; class Mammalia; order Rodentia; family Muridae; genus Apodemus; species Apodemus sylvaticus. Next base: position 132,831,975 of record NC_067476.1, on the reverse strand, counting down.
CTTTCTAGATACATACCAGATGCCAACATTAAAACATGATCAGATAAATCATCTAAATAGTCCCATAAGTCCTGATGAAATAGAAGCAGTCATAAATAGTCTCCCATCAAAAAAGCCCAGGACCAGATGGACCAATTCTAATCAGATCTTCAAAAAGAGTTAATACCAATACTCTTCAAATATTTTCACAAAATAGAAACTCAAGGAACACTACCCAATTCATTCCATGAAGCCACAATAACACTTATACCTAAACCAAACAAAGACCAAACAAGGAAGGAGAACTTCAGACCAATCTCCCTCAAAAACATTGATGCAAAAATACTCAACAAAATTCTGGCCAACCGAATCCAAGAATGGATCAAAATTATAATTCACCACAATCAGGTAGGCTTCATCTCAGGAATGCAGGGATGGTTCAATATACAGAAATTCATCAATGTAATCCACTACATAAACAAACTCAAGGACAAAAAACACATGGTCATTTCATTAGATGCTGAAGAGGCTTTTGACAAAATCCAGAATCCCTTCATGATAAAAAAAAGTCTTGGAGAGATCAGGAATCCAAAACCCATGCCTAAACATAGTGAAAGCAATATACTGCAAACCGGTAGCCAACATCAAATTAAATGGAGAGAAACTTGAAGAAATCCCACTAAATTCGGGGACCAGGAAAGGATACCCACTCTCTCCCTATCTATTCAATATAGTCCTTAAAGTCCTAGCCAAAGCAATAAGACAACAAAAGGAGGTCAAAGGTATACAAATTGCAAAGTAAGAAGTCAAAATATCACTATTTGCAAATGATATGATCATATACTTAAGCGACCCCTAAACTTCCACCAAAGAACTCCTAAAGCTGATAAACAACTTCAGGAAAGTGGATGGATATAAAATTAACTCAAAAATCAGTAGTCTTTCTCTACTCAAAGGATATAAACAAGCTGAGAAAGAAATTAGAAAAATGACACCTTTCAAAATAGTCCCAAATAATATTTCATACCTTGGTGTGACCCTAAAAAATCAAGTGAAAAATATGTATGACAAGAACTTCAAGCCTCTGAAGAAAGAAATCAAAGAAGATCTCAGAAGTTGGATAGATCTCCCATGTTCATGGATTGGCAGAATAAATATAATAAAAATAGACACCTTGCCTAAAGAAATCTAGAGATGCAATCCCCGTCAAAATCCCAAATCAATTCTTTGTAGATCTAGAAAGAGCAATTCTCAAATTCATCTGGAATAACAAAAAACCCAGGAGAGCAAAAACTATTCTCCAAAACAAAAGATCTCCTGGGGGAATCACCATCCCTGACCTCAAGCCCTACTACAAAGCAATAGTCATAAAAACTGTTTGATACTGGTATGGAGACGGGCAGGAAGATCAACGGAATAGAATCGAAGACCCAGAAAAGAACATGTACAATCATTTGATATTTGACAAATGAGCTAAAAACATGCAGTGAAAAAAAGACAGCATTTTATCAAAAGGTGCTGGATCAACTGAAGGTCAGCATGCAGAAAAATGCAAATCAACCCATTCTTATTTCCCTGTACAAACCTCAAGTCAAAGTGGATCAAAGACCTACACATAAAACCAGACACACTAAAGCTTATAGAAGAAAAAGTAGGAAAGAATCTTGAACACATGGTAACAGGGAAAAACTTTCTGAACAGAACACCAATGGCTTATGCTCTAAGAACAAAAATCAACAAATGGACCCTCATAAAACTGCAAAGCTTCTATAGAGCAAAGTACATGGTCAATAGAATAAAACGACAACCAACAAATTGGGAAAAGATCTTTACCAATTCTACATCTGATAGAGAGCTAATATCCAATGTGTACAAAAAATTCAAAAAGTTAGTCTCCAGAGACTCAAATAACCTTATGATAAATGGAGTACAGAGCTAAACAGGGAATTCTCAATGGAGGAAACACAAATGGCTCTAAAGCACCTAAAGAAATGTTCAGCATCATTAGTTATTAGGGAGATGCAAATCAAAACAACACTGAGATTTCACTGCACACAGGTCAGAATGTCTAAGATGAAAAACTCAAGGGACAGCAGATGCTTGAGACGATGTGTGGAAAGAGGAACACTTCTCCATTTTTGGTGGGATTGCAAGCTGGCAAAGGCACTCTGAAAATCAGTTTAGTGATTCCTCACAAAATTAGACATATTACTACCTGAGGACCTAGCTATACCACTCCTGGGCATATACCCAGAAGATGCTCCTACATGTAATAAGGACACATGCTCCACTATGTTCATAGCTGCCTTATTTATAATAGCCAGAAGCTGGAAAGAACCCAGATGTCCTTCAACAGAGGAATGGATACAGAAAGTGTGGTATATATACATAATAGAGTACTATTCAGCTACTAAAAACAATGAATTCATGAAATCCTTAGGTGAATGGATCGAAGTAGAAAGTGTCATCCTGGGCGGCGGCTGCGGCGGTGGCAGCGGCAGTGCAGCAGGGGCTGGTCCAGCTGAAGGGCCATCAGCAGTGGAATCAAGGCGACACAGGGTCCATTTAGGCCCTGCGCTCAGTTAGGCCCTGCGCTCACGACCACTGACCTTCGCTGACCAGCGGGGCTAAAAGCAGCTGCGGTTTTGCAGCGCCTTTTGCTGCACTGAAGCCACTTTAGAACTCGGCCTCCCGCCAGTCAGGAGTGGTTCACCCCCATATTGGTTTCGGACTCCAGAGATATCAGACAGACTGAGATCAGCCTGGGCGGCAGCACCACATCTCCAGGTCCTGCAAGAGGCTAGAGGGGCTTCCGGGCGGCCACCTGGGAGAAGTCAATGTGCTCCGGTGAATCCAGCGGGCCCCAGCGGGAGCCTTCGTGTGCTTGCTTCGGGATCTGAACAGCCTGGGCAGCAGCACCCTGTTTAAAGGCAGTGCAGGAGGTAAGTTGTGCACCAGAGGCCAACTGGGAAGGGGCAGCTTGCACTGGTGAGTCCAGCACTGACAAGACCAACTAACACCAGAGAGAACTAGATGGCAAAAGGCAAAAGCAGGATCGTCACTAACAGAAATCAAGGCAATATGGCAACATCTGAACCCAATTCTCCTTTACCAACATGTCTGGGGACCCCATCACACCAGTAAAACAAGATTTGGATCTAAAATCACTGGTCATGATGCTGGTACAGGAACACATGAAGGACATACTTAAAGAAATTCAGGGGAAAATGGATCAAAAGTTAGAAGCCCTTGCAAGGGAAACACAAAAAAAGAAAGAAATCCAGGAGAATACAAAAGCCAACAATGAGGAAACGCAAAAAACACTTAAAGAAATACAGGAGAACTTTGGTCAACAGGCTGAGGTCATGAAAGAGGAAACACAAAATTCTCTTAAAGAATTACAGGAAAGAACAAACAAGCAAGTGAAGGAGCTAAGCAAAACCATCCAGGATCTAAAATCAGAAGTAGAAAAAACTAAGAAAACACAAAGGGAGACAACTTTGGAGATAGAAAGCCTTGGGAAGAAATCAGGGGACAGAGATGCAAATATCAACAGCACAACACAAGAGATAGAAGAAAGAATCTCAGATGCTGAAGATTCCATAGAAACCATGGACTCAACAGTTAAAGAAAATGCAAAAAGCTTGTAACCCAAAATATCCAGGAAATCCAGGACACAATGAGAAGACCAAACCTAAGGATGATAGGCATAGATGAGAGTGAAAATTTACAACTTAAAGGGCCAGCAAATATCTTCAATAAAATTATGGAAGAAAACTTCCCTAACCTAAAGAGAGAGAGATGCCCATGAATATACAAGAAGCCTATAGAACTCCAGACTGGACCAGAACAGAAATACTTCCCGTCACATAATAATCAAAACACCAAATGTTCTAAACAAAGAAAGAATATTAAAGGCCATAAGAGAAAAAGGCCAAGTAACATATAAAGGAAGACCTTTCAGAATCACAGCAGACTTTTCACCTGAGACTATGAAGGCTAGAAGGTCCTGGGCAGATCTCATGCAGACTCTAAGAGAACACAAATGCCAACCAAAACTACTATATCCAGCAAAACTCTCAATCACCGTAGATGGAGAAACTAAGATATTTCATGACAAAACCAAGTTTACCCAATATCTATCCACAAACCCAGCCCTACAAAGGATAATAGGAGGAAAACACCAATACAAGGAGGGAAACTTCACTCTGGAAAAAGCAAGATAGTAACCTTTCATCAAACCCAAAAGAAGTTAAGCAATCAAATTTAAAAAATAACGTCAAAAATGTTAGGAAGTAACAATTACTATTCCTTAATATCTCTTAAGATCAATGGACTTAATGCCCCAATAAAAAGACACAGACTAACTGACTGGATATGTAAACAGGACCGTACATTTTGCTACTTACAGGAAACACAACTCAGGGTCAAAGAAAAACACTACCTTAGAGTAAAAGGCTGGAAGACAATTTTACAAGCAAATGGTCTCAGGAAACAAGCTGGAGTAGCCATTTTAATATCAGATAAAATTGACTTTCAACCCAAAGTCATCAAAAGAGACTCTGAGGGACACTTCTTGCTGGTCAAAGGAAAAATACAACAAGAAGAACTCTCAATCCTGAACATCTATGCTCCAAATGCAAGGGCACCCTCTTTCGTAAAAGAAACTTTATTAAAACTCAAAGCACACATTGCACCTAACACAATAATTGTGGGTAACTTCAACACTGCACTTTCCTCAATGGACCGATCAGGAAAACAGAAACTAAACAGGGACACAATGAAACTAATTGAAGCTTTGGACCAATTAGATTTAACAGATATATATACAACATTCTATCCTAAAACAAAAGAATATACCTTTTTCTCAGCACCTCATGGCACCTTCTCCAAAATCGACCATAAAATTGGTCACAAGACAGACCTCAACAAATATAAGAAGATCGAACTAATCCCATGCCTCCTATCAGATCACTATGGAGTAAAAGTGGTCTTCAATAGCAACAGAAACAACAGAAAACCCACATACACGTGGAAACTGAACAATACTCTACTCAATGATACCTTGGTCAAGGAAGAAATAAAGAAAGAAATTAAAGACTTTTTAGAACACAATGAAAATGAAAACACAACATACCCAAATCTATGGGACACAATGAAAGCAGTGCTAAGAGGAAAACACATAGCCCTGAGTGCCTCCAAAAAGAAAATGGAGAGAGCATACATTACCAGCTTAATGACACACCTGAAAGCCCTGGAAGAAAAAGAAGCTATTTCACCCAGGAGGAGTAGAAAGCAGGAAATCATCAAACTCAGGGCCGAAATCAACAAGTAGAAACAAAGAGAACCATACAAAAAATCAACAAAACCAGGAGCTGGTTCTTTGAGAAAATCAACAAGATAGATAAACCCTTAGCCAGACTGACCAAAGGGCACAGAGAAAGTATCCAAATTAACAAACTTAGAAATGAAAAGGGAGATATAACAACAAAAACTGAGGAAATCCAAAAAATCATCAGATCCTACTACAAGAGACTGTACTCAACACAACTGGAGAATCTGGAGGAAATGGACAATTTCCTTGACAGATACCAAATACCAAAATTAAATCAGGACCAACTAGACCATCTAAACAGTCCCATAATGCCTAAAGAAATAGAAGGGGTCATAGAAAGTCTTCCAACCAAAAAAAAGCACAGGACCCGATGGTTTCAGTGCAGAATTCTATCAGACCTTCAAAGAAGAGTTAACACAAATACTCTTCAAACTATTCCACAAAATAGAAACAGAAGGAACATTACCCAATTCCTTCTATGAAGCCACAATTACGCTGATACCAAAACCACACAAAGATCCAACAAAGAAAGAGAACTTCAGACCAATTTCCCTTATGAACATCGATGCAAAAATACTCAATAAAATTCTTGCCAACCGAATCCAAGAACACATCAAAACGATCATCCACCATGATCAAGTAGGCTTTATCCCAGGAATGCAGGGTTGGTTCAATATACGGAAATCCATCAATGCAATCCACTACATAAACAAACTCAAAGAACAAAACCACATGGTCATTTCATTGGATGCTGAAAAAGCATTTGACAAAATTCAGCATCCTTTCATTCTTAAAGTCTTGGAGAGAACAGGAATTCAAGGCCCATACCTAAACATAGTAAAAGCAATATACAGCAAACCAGTAGCCAGCATCAAACTAAATGGAGAGAAACTTGAAGCAATCCCACTGAAATCAGGGACCAGACAAGGCTGCCCCCTTTCTCCTTATCTTTTCAATATTGTACTTGAAGTACTAGCTCGGGCAATTCGACAACATAAGGAGGTCAAAGGGATACAAATTGGAAAGGAAGAAGTCAAACTATCATTATTTGCAGACGACATGATAGTCTACCTAAGTGACCCAAAAAACTCCACTAGAGAGCTCCTACAGCTGCAAAGTGGCAGGTTATAAAATCAACACAAGCAAATCAGTGGCCTTCCTATACTCAAAGGATAAGCAGGCTGAGAAAGAAATTAGGGAAATGACCCCCTTCACAATAGCCACAAACAGTATAAAGTATCTTGGGGTGACTCTTACCAAAAACGTGAAATATCTGTATGAAAAGAACTTCAAGACTCTGAAGAAGGAAATGGAAGAAGACCTCAAAAAATGGGAAAAACTCCCATGCTCATGGATCAGTAGAATCAATATAATTAAAATGGCCATTTTGCCAAAAGCAATATACAGATTCAATGCAATACCCATCAAAATCCCAACTCAATTCTTCACAGAGTTAGAAAGAGCAATTATCAAATTCATCTGGAACAACAAAAAACCCAGGATAGCTAAAACTATTCCCAGCAATAATAGAAAATCTGGGGGAATCAGTATCCCTGACATCAAGCAATACTACAGAGCAATAGTGTTAAAAACTGCATGGTATTGGTACAGTGACAGGCAGGAGGATCAATGGAACAGGATTGAAGATCCAGAAATGAACCCACACACCTATGGCCCCTTGATCCTAGACAAAGACGCTGAAAACATCCAATGGAAAAAAGATAGCCTTTTCAACTAATGGTGCTGGTTCAACTGGAGGTCAGCATGCAGAAGAATGTGAATTGATCCATCCTTGTCTCCTTGTACTAAGCTCAAATCCAAATGGATCAAGGACCTCCACATAAAGCCAGATACTCTGAAGCTAATAGAAAAGAAACTGGTGAAGACCCTTGAGGACATAGGTACAGGGAGAAAGTTTCTGAACAGAACACCAATAGCGTATGCTCTAAGAGCAAGAATTGACAAATGGGACCTCATAAAATTACAAAGTTTCTGTAAGGCAAAGGACACCATCAAGAGGATAAATCGGCAACCAACAAATTGGGGAAAGATCTTCACCAATCCTACATCAGATAGAGGACTAATATCCAATATATATAAAGAACTCAAAAAGTTAGCCTCCAGAAAACCAAACAACCCTATTAAAAATGGGGTACAGAGTTAAACAAAGAATTCTCACCTGAAAAACTTCGGATGGCGGAGAAGCATCTTAAAAAAATGCTCAACTTCATTAGTCATTAGAGAAATGCAAATCAAAACAACCCTGAGATTTCATCTTACACAAGTCAGAATGGCTAAGATTAAAAATTCAGGAGACAGCAGGTGTTGGAGAGGGTGTGGAGAAAGAGGAACACTCCTCCACTGCTGGTGGGGTTACAAATTGGTACAACCATTCTGGAAATCAGTCTGGCGGTTCCTCCGAAAACTGGGCACCTCACTTCCAGAAGATCCTGCTATACCACTCCTGGGCATATACCCAGAGGATTCCCCACCATGTAATAAGGATACATGCTCTACTATGTTCATAGCAGCCCTATTTATAATTGCCAGATGCTGGAAAGAACCCAGGTATCCCTCAACAGAAGAGTGGATGCAAAAAATGTGGTATATCTACACAGTGGAGTACTATTCAGCCATTAGAAACAATGAATTCATGAAATTCTTAGGCAAATGGATGGAGCTAGAGAACATCATACTAAGTGAGGTAACCCAGACTCAAAAGGTGAATCATGGTATGCACTAACTAATAAGTGGATATTAACCTAGAAAACTGGAATACCCAAAACATAATCCACACATCAAATGAGGTACAAGAAGAAAGGAGGAGTGGCCCCTGGTTCTGGAAAGACTCAGTGAAGCAGTATTCGGCAAAACCAGAACGGGGAAGAGGGAAGGGGTGGGTGGGAGGACAGGGGAAGAGAAGGGGGCTTATGGGACTTTCGGGGAATGGGGGGCTAGAAAAGGGGAAATCATTTGAAATGTAAATAAATTATATCGAATAAAAAAAAAAAAAAGAAAGTGTCATCCTGGGTGAGGGTATCCAATCACACTGATAAGTGGATGTTAGCCCAAAAGCTTAAAATAAACAAGTTACAATTCATAGAGCACACAAGCTCAAGAATAACAATGACTTAATTTAGGATGTTTTGTTTCCTCTTGACCTATGGCATTAATACTATTTTAGTACTAATTTTGAAAGTGAGATAAAACTCTGGATCTTCATTTTGCAGACATACAGTCCAATTATTGTCTTTGATTTGTGTGCTTTGTTACTTATTTACTGGAGGTAGTGATGCTCTGTGGGGAGGAGAAAAACTCTTTATATGTACATGATGATAAGTTTAGGGTGTAAAATTCTTTTCCTGTTTCTGACTTTGTTTCTTTTTAACTGTAGTTAGGAACTATTTGAAGCCCTTTCATTCACATATTAATCATTGCTATGGACAGTTTCAAAGCCCTTGTTTACTTTCTGAAATAATAGAATAACTCTCTAAAATACCAACATTTGTATTTATTTCATACCTGTAAATCTATCCTGACGCATGCTTCTCCATTCTGTTGTCATCTATAGATTGAGACCTGACTCCATTGGCCAAAATGATAGTATTATCTCGGTTATTTTGAGATGAATCATTGGGAATATTTCCCTCAGCTTCCTTTGAGAAAGTAAGCCATACAGCTTGATTTCTAAGGTTTGGTTGTCTCCTTTCTTAGACATGCCCATATTACACATGAATGTTTGAACAAATATACATAAGTCATAAGTTATAAAAGTAGAACAATCCTTTCCATGTTTTCTATTGAACATATGGGTTAGAGTTTTGAACTGTGGGATAATAAATGCACAGATTCAGTAAAAAGAACTTAATTGTTCATTCTGGAAGCTGTTTGGAACAAAAGAACTGTCACTGAATTATGAACAGTGGAAGTCTAGGATTGGTGAAGACTTGGCCTCTGAGTAGTTTCCCATGTTCCAGTACAGAGCATGAGGTTTATTTGGAGCAATTGTTACTTCCTATAGCATTCCTTCATTAGACATTACATATGGTATTGTAGACATATTAACTAAACTGCATGTATCCTTTCATACTTTAGTATTGAATGTCTTTTTCCTTTTCAGTATAGACCTCAAAACTAAGTGTGACAAGTGATAAACATGTTATTATATGAGTGATTTTGTTTAAGGAAAATTTCTACCAAATACATCAATTCATTATATCTGAAATCAATTTCATTGAAGTTGTTAATACTTAGAAAAATGCAGCAGTATTCTTTGTCAGAATATCACTGCAGTGGTATCTAAACCATTTCTTATTATTGGCATTTTCCTGGTCTGACATTCAATGAGTCAGGCTTCTAGAGTTCATAATTTGCTGATGGTTCTTGTTTTCCAAAAAGCTTCCAGGATAAAACATTAAGGTGTTCTTCACGAATCTGTGGATTTTCTTATCTCACAGATTAAAGCTCTTACCCATATCTTCCAAAAACAAAATTGAGAAGATAGTTCTACCATTGTGACTCATGAATATCATTCCAAACATTCTCTTTACATTGTCCAGGCTTCTTCCTGGGTCTAACGCCCATAGCTCTGAGATGATACAGAGGTAAAAGGACCTGGAATATAGATATACTTGTGACTCACATAATTTTGTATTTCTTTCTCAAGTTATTGTCTACAATTGATAGGTAGGGAAGCTCATAACAGAAAAGTAGTCCAACTCTATCTACATGATCAGGACTTTATGGATAAATATGTTTTAAATGTACAGAAAAAAACATTTTTTACATTATTTTCATCCATCACCCTGTAACCTTATATCAGCAGTTCACCTTGGCTATAAACCTTGTGACTTTCTGTGATTGCTTTGATTAGTGAAGCACTGAGATTTCACTGCACACCGGTCAGAATGTCAAAGATGAAAAACTCAGGGGACAGCAGATGCTTGAGAGGGTGTGGGAAAAGAGGAATACTTCTCCATTTTTGATGGGATTGCAAGCTGGCAAAGTCACTCTGGAAATCAGTTTGGCGATTCCTCACAAAATTAGACATAGGACCTAGCTATACCACTCCTGGGCATATACCCAGAAGATGCTCCTACATGTAATAAGGACACATGCTCCACTATGTTCATAGCTGCATTATTTATAATAGCCAGAAGCTGGAAAGAACCCAGATGTCCTTCAACAGAGGAATGGATACAGAAACTGTGGTATATATACATAATAGAGTATTCTTCAGCTATTAAAAGCAATGAATTCATGAACTCCTTAGGTAAATGGATCGAAGTAGAAAGTGTCATCCTCAGTGAGGTAATCCAATCACAATAATAAGTGGATGTTAGCCCAAAAGCTTAAAATAAACAATTTACAATTCATAGAGCACACAAGCTCAAGAATAACGATGACTTAAGTTAAGATGTTTTCTTTCCTCTTGACCTATGGCATTAATACTATTTTAGTACTAATTTTGAAAGTGAGATAAAGCTCTGGTTCTTCATTTTCCAGACATACAGTCCAATAATTGTCTTTGATTTGTGTGCTTTGCTAATTATTTACTGGAGGTAGTGATGCTCTGTGGGGAGGAGAAAAACTCTTTATATGTACATGATGATAAGTTTAGGGTGTAAAATTCTTTTCTTGTTTCTGGCTTTGTTTCTTTTTAACCATAGTTAGGAACTATTTGAAGCCCTTTCTTTCACATATTAATCATTGCAGTGGGCAGCTTTCAAAGCCCTTGTTTACTTTCTGAAATAATAGAATAACTCTCTAAAATACCAACATTTGTATTTATTTCGTACCTGTAAATCTATCTTGATTCATGCTTGATTTCTAAGTTTTGGCTGTCTCCTTTCTTAGACATGCCCATATTACACATGAATGTTTGAACAAATATTCATAAGTCATAAGTTCTGAAAGTAGAGCAATCCTTTCAATGTGGTCTATTGAAGATATGGGTAAGAGTTTTGAACTGTGGGATAATAAATGCACAGATTCAGTAAAAAGAACTTAATGGTTCATCTTGGAAGCTGTTTAGAACAAAAGAACTGTCACTGAATTATGAACAGTGGAAGTCTAGGATTGGTGAAGACTTGCCCTCTGAGTATTTTCCCATGTTCCAGTACAAAGCATGAGGTTTCTTTGGAGCAACTGTTACTTCCTAGGGCATTCTTTCATTAGACATTACATATGGTATTGTAGACATATTAACTAAACTGCATGTATCCTTTCATACTTTAGTATTGATGTCTTTTTCCTTTTCAGTATAGACCTCAAAACTCATTGTGACAAGTGATAAACATGTTATTAGGTGAGGGATATTGTTTATGGAAAATTTCTACCAAATACATCAATTCATTACATCTGAAATCAATTTCATTGAAGTCGTTAATACTCAGAACAAATAAATGCTGCAGTATTCTTTGTCAGAATATAACTGCAGTGGCCTCTAAACCATTTCTTATTATTGGCATTTTCCTGCTCTGATATTCAATGAGTCAGGCTTCTACTGTTCATAATTTGCTGATGGTTCTTCTTTTCCAAACAGCTTCCAGGATGACCATTAAGGTGTTCCTCATGGACCTGTGGATTTTCTTATCTCACAGATTAAAGCTCTTACCCATATCTTCCAAAATCAAAATTAAGAAGATTGTTCTACCATTGTGACTCATGAATATCAGTCCAAACATGCTCTGTTCATTGTCCAGACTTCTTCCTGGGACTAACTCCCATGGCTCTGAGATGATTCAGAGGTAAAAGGACCTGGAATATAGATATACTTCTGACTCACATAATTTTGTATCTCTTTCTCAAATTATTGTCTACAATTGATAGGTAGGGAGGTTCATAACAGAAAAGTAGTCCAACTCTATCAACATGATCAGGACTTTATGGAGAAAATTGCTTTAAATATTTCTAACTTTGCTGTCATTTAATTACAATTAAGAATTACTTGATGTACAAAGATTGTCTTAATAATCCTTACTCTGGATAGATCTTCAGTCTATAGATTACTGAGAAAATGTTCTGACTATTGATGAGGGAACATTTGTGGGCATATCTCATGAAAATCTCCACTGCGTAGCCACAGGTTTCTGATTTTAAGGCAGGAATGTACAGAAAAAAACAAATTTTACATTATTTTCATCCATCAACCTGTAACCTTATATCAGTAGTTCATCCTGTCTATAAACCTTGTGGCTATCTGTGACTGCTTTGATTAGTGAAGCACAGCAATGGACAAACTTTGTAACCAAAGGAAATAACATTTTACAAGTTTCCTTTGTAATTTAAAATTGTCACTTTGGAATCAAAACACTGTACTCAACGCCAAAGGAATATAAGTTATTGTGGAGAAGAATCAGAACCCAGAAAAATGCCCTATCTGCCCTATCTGCCAGCACCCAACATAAACTTCAAACTAAGCTAAGAGAGTTGTTGCAGTGTATGTTGTAAGTATATTCTGTGTCCTATAGAGTCAGTGTGAATTCTGAAAGAAATTCAAGATCAGGTCATACAACATTCTTCAGCTTGCTTTTCTACAAATGCATGTACATGTGCAGAGCAGGTGGTCAAGGTTGGCACCCTGTTAATACTTATAGTGCCTTGAGTGTATTATCACTCCCACATAATATTGTGATTTCATACTGCTCTCATATTTAACAGAATGGTAAATTCTGAACTTTATTCATGGGAGAGCATACACTAGAAGCTTAATGGCACAACTGAAAACCCTATAACAAAAAGAAGCTAAGTAACCCAGGAGAAGAAGAAGACAGGAAATCATCAAACTCAGGGCTGAAATCAATCAAGTAGAATCAAAGAAAACCATACAATGAATCAACAAATCCAGGAGCTGGTTCTTTGAAAAAAATCAACAAGATAAATAAACCCTTAGCCAGACTAAACAAAGGGCACAGAGACAGTATCCAAATTAACAAAATTGGAAAAGAAAAGGGAGATATAACAACAGAAAATGAGGAAATTCAAAAAATCATCAGATCTTACTACAAAAGCCTATACTCAGTACAACTGGAGAATCTGGAGGAAATGGACAATTTCCTTGACAGATACCAAATACCAAAATTAAATCAGGATCAAATAGATCATCTACACAGTCCCATAACCCCTAAAGAAATAGAAGGGGTCATAGAAAGCCTTCCAACCATAAAAAAAGCACAGGACCAGATGGTTTTAATGCATAATTCTACCAGACCTTCGAAGAAGACTTAACATCAATACTCCTCAAACTATTCCACAAAATAGAAACAGGAACACTACCCAACTGGTCAATGAAGCCTCAATTATGCTGATTCCAAACCACACAAAGATCCAACAAAGAAAGAACTTCAGGCCAATTCCCCTTATGAATATTGATACAACAATACTCAATAAAATTCTTGCCCACCAAATGCAAGAACACATCAAACCGATCATCTACCATGATCAAATAGGCTTCATACCAGGCATGCAGGGATGGTTCAATATACAGAAATCCATCAATGCTATCCACTACATAAACAAATTCAAAGGAAAAAACCACATGGTCATTTCATTAGATGCTGGAAAGCATTTGACAAAATTCAACATCCTTTCATGCTAAAATTCTTGGAAAGGACAGCAATTCAAGCCCATTACTAAACATAGTAAAAGCAATATATAGCAAACCAGTAGCCAACATCAAACTAAATGGAGAGAAACTTGAAGCAATCCCACTAAAATCAGGGACTAGATAAGGTTGCCCCCTCTCTATATATCTTTTCAATATAGTTCTTGATGTCCTAGCTGGAGCAATTAGACAACATAAGGAGGTCAAAGGGATACAAATTGGAAAGGAAGAAGTCAAACTATCACTATTTTCAGATGACACGATAGTATACTTGAGCAACCCAAAACACTCCACCAGAGACTTCCTACAGCTAATAAACAACTTCATCAATGTGGCTGGTTACAAAATCAACTCAAGCAAATCAGTAGCCTTCCTATGCTCAAAGGATAAGCAGACTGAGAGAGAAATTAGGGAAATGACACCCTTCACAAAAGCCACAAACATCATATCTTGGTATCTTGGTGTGATTCAAACTAAACAAGTGAAAGATCTATACGCCAAGAACTTCATGTCTCTGAAAAAGGAAATCAAAGAAGACCTCAGAAAATGGAAAAAACCTTCCATGCTCATGGATTGGCAGGATGGAAGACCCAGAAATGAACCAACACACCTATGGTCACTTGGTCTTCGACAAAGGAGCTGAAAGCATCCAGTGGAAAAAAGATAGTCTTTTCAACAAATGGTGCTGGTTCAATTGGAGGTCAGCATGCAGAAGAATGCAAATCGATCCATTCTTATCTCCTTGTACGAAGCTCAACTCCAAATGTATCAAGAACCTCCACATAAAACCTGACACACTGAAACTAATAGAAAAGAAACTGGGGAAGACCCTTGAGGACATAGGCACAGGGGAAACGTTCCTGAATAAAATACCCCATAGCTTATGCTCTAAGATCAAGAATTGACCAATGGGACCTCTCATAAAACGACAACGTTTCTGTAAGGCAAAGGACACCGTCAAAAGGACAAAACGTCAACCAACAGAATGGGAAAGGATCTTCACCAACCCTAAATCCGACAGAGGGCTAATATCTAATATATACAATGAACTCAAGAAGGTAGAACCCATAGAACCAAATAATCCCATTAAAAAGTGGGGTTTGGAGCTAAACAAAGAATTTTCACATGAAGAACTTTGGAGGGCTGAGAAACACCTTACGAAATGTTCAACATCATTAATCATTAGGGAAATGCAAATCAAAACAACCCTGAGATTTCACCTCACACCAGTCAGAATGGCTAAGATCAAAAACTCAGGAGACAGCAGGTGTTGACGAGGATGTGGAGAAAGAGGAACACTCCTCCACTGCTGGTGGGATTGCAAGATGGTGCAACCACTTTGGAAATCAGTCTGGCAGTTCTTCAGAAAACTAGGCATGACACTTCCTGAGGACCCTGTTATACCACTCCTGGGCATATACCCAGAGGATTCTTCAGCATGCAATAAGGACACATGCTCCACTATGTTCATAGCAGCCCTATTTGTAGTAGCCAGAAGCTGGAAATAATCCAGGTGTCCTTCAATGGAGGAATGGATACAAAAAATGTCTTATATTTACACAGTGGAGTACTATTAAGCCATTAGAAACAATGAATTCATGAAATTGTTAGACAAATGGATGGAGCTGGAGAACATCATACTAAGTGAGGTAACACAGTCTCAAAAGATCAATCATGGTATGCACTCACTGATAAGTGGATATTAGCCTAGAAACTTTGAGTACCCAAGATATAATCCACATATTAAATGATGTCCAAAAAGAATGGAGGAGTGGCCCATGGTTCTGGAAAGTCTCAGTGCAAGAGTATAGGGGAATTCCAGAACGGGGAATTGGGAAGGGGTAGATGGAGGAACAGCGGGAGGGAAGAGGGCTTATGGGACTTGCAGGGAGTGGGGACCCAGAAAAGGGGAAATTATTTGAAATGAAAATAAAAAAATATATCACTAAAAAAAAGCCAAGAGCTAAGAAAGAAGATCGTGGCAGAGTACATAGAAGACCCTCTCTTTGACACTCAGCACTTAATAAGTGGTGGGTGAGTAAGAACCTATTTTCCAATCTCACCTATCTAGGACAGTGGTTTTTAGACTATCCTGAGTATAACGGTTACCATGTTATTTCTATAATAACAATTATAAAGAATCTTTCATAAATTTTTGTCCTTTATTCATCAAAAGTATTCTTTTACTGCTGCATGCTTAGCTCTCCTTTAAAGGTGTCCAGTTTGTCTGGAACTAACACTTGTCTCATAAAAATTCTTTGCAATTTCTGTTTGCACAAATTCTGTTACATTAATATTAGAAATACTTTCTTTCACTCTGTGGCTTGTATTTTTTTTTTGCTCATGAAATAAATCATGTATTTAACATGAACGTCTGTCATCTAGTAAATGTGTAGAATTAATAAATAAATGATGGTACGTGATCTTTATTAAAATAAAAAAAAAAGAATTGACAAATGGGACCTCATAAAATTACAAAGTTTCTGTAGGGCAAAGGACACTGTCAAAAGGACAACACAGCAACCAGAAAATTGGGAAAGATCTTCATCAAACCTAAATCCCACAAAAGGCTAATATCCAATATATACAAAGAACTCAAGAAGTTAGACCCAAGAGAACCAAATAGCCCTATCAAAAATGGGGTACAGAGTTAAACAAAGAATTTTCACCTGAAGAACTGCAGATGATTGAGAAGCACCTTAACGAATGTTCAACATCATTAATCATTAGGGAAATGCAAATCAAAACAACCCTGAGATTTCACCTCACACCAGTCAGAACGGCTAAGGCTAGAAACTCGGGAGACTACCAGCTTGCTGTATACTACTTTAACTATGTTTAGGTATGGGCCTGGAATTCCTGTTCTTTCCAAGACTTTTAGCATGAAAGAATGCTGAATTTTGTCAAATGTTTTCTCACCATCTAATGAAATGATCATATGTTTTTTTTCTTTGAGTTTGTTTATGTAGTGGATTGCATTGTTGGATTTCCTTATATTGAACCATTCCTGCATATCTGGGATGACGCCTACTTGATCATGGTGTATGATTGCTTTGATGTGTTCTTGGATTTGGTTGGCAAGAATTTTATTAAGTATTTGTGCATCGATATTCATAAGGGAAATTGGCCTGAAGTTCTCTTTCTTTGTTGGATGTTTGTGTCCATTATATTCATAGCAGCCTTATTTATAATAGCCAAAAGCTGGAAAGAAGCCAGATGTCCTTCAATGGAGGAATGGATACAGAAAATGTGGTATATTTACACAATGGAATACTACTCAGTAATTAAAAACAATGAATTCACAAAATTTTTATGGAAATGGTTAGATCTGGAAAATATCATCCTAAGTGAGGTAACCCAATCACAAAAGAATACACAAGGAATGCAATCTGTGATAATTGGATATTAATTAGCCCAGAAGCTCTGAATACCCAAGGCACAATTAGCATAACAAATGGCTCCCATGAAGAAGTAAGGAGAGGGCCCTGATCCTGGAAAGGCCTGATCGAGCATTGTAGGGGAGTACCAGGACAGAGAAAAAGGAGAGAGGTGATTGGAGAATTGATGGAGAGAAGAAGGTTTATGGGACATATGGAGAGGTGGGAACTTGGAAAGGGGAAATCATTTGGAATGTAAACAAAGAATATAGAAAATAAACATATATATAATTAAAAAAAAAAACCTCAGGAGACAGCAGGTGTTGGTGAGGAACACTCCTCCACTGCTGGTGGAATTGCAAGATGGTACAAGCACTTTGAAATCAGTCTGGCAGTTCCTCAGAAAACTAGACATGACACTTCCCGAAGACCCTGCTATACCACTCCTGAGCATATACCCAGAGGATTCCCTGACATGCAATAAGGACATGCTCCACTATGTTCATAGCAGTCTTATTTATAATAGCCAGAAGCTGGAAAGAATCCAGATGTGCCTCAATGGAGGAATGGATACAGAAAATGTGGTATATTTACACAATGGAATACTACTCAGCAATTAAAAACAATGAATTCATGAAGTTCTTAGATAAATGGTAGGAACTGGAAAATATCATCTTAAGTGAGATAACCCAATCACAAAAGAATACACATGGAATGCAATCACTGATAAGTGGATATTAATGAGCCCAGAAGCTCTGAATTCCCAAGACACAATTAGCATATCAAATGATACCCAAGCAGAGGGAAGGATAGGGCCCTGGTTCTGAAAAGGCTTAATCCAGCATTGTAGGGGAGTACCAGGACAGAGAAATTGGAGGGATGTGATTGGGAAATGGGCAGAAGAAAGATGGCTTATGAGACCGATGGGGAGGGGGGAACCAGGAAAGGGGAAAGCATTCAGAATGTAAACAAAGAATGTAGAATATAAAAACAAATTAAAATCGAAAAAAAAAGAAAAAAGACATAGACTAAAAGAATGGATATGTAAACCGTATTTTAGGGCTTACAGGAAATGCACCTCAGTGACAAAGACAGACATTACCTTAGAGTAAAAGGTTAGAAAACAATTTTCCAAGGAATTGGGCTTATGAGACCGATTGTGTAGCGGGGAACCAAGAAAGGGGAAAGAATTCAGAATGTAAACAAAGAATATAGAACATAAAAACAAATTAAAATAGTTTTACTATACTGGCTTTTTTGTTATTCCAGATGAATTTGAGGATTGCTCTTTCTAACTCTATGAAGATTTGAGTTTTGATTTTGATGGGTATTGGGTTGAATCTGTATATTGCTTTTGGCAAAATGGCAATTTTAATTATATTAATCCTGCCAATCCATGAGCATGGGATGTTTTTCCATTTTTTTAAGGTCCTCTTCCATGTCCTTCTTCAGAGTCTTGAAGTTCTTGTCATACAGATCTTTCACATGTTTGGTAAGAGTCACCCCAAGGTACTTTATATTGTTTCTGGCTTTTGTGAAGGGGGTCATTTCCCTAATTTCTTTCTCACCCTGCTTTTCCTTTGAGTATAGGAAGGCTACTGATTTGCTTGAGTTGATTTTATAACCTGCCACTTGCTGAAGCTGTTTATCAGCTGTAGGAGTTCTCTAGTGGAGTTTTTTGGGTCACTTAGGTAGACTATCATATCATCTGCAAATAATGATAGTTTGACTTCTTCCTTTCCAATTTGTATCCCTTTGACCTCCTTATGTTGTCGAATTGCCTGAGCTACTACCTCAAGTAAATATGGAAAGATAAGGAGAAAGGGGGCAGCCCTGTCTAGTCCCTGATTTTAGTGGGATTGCTTCAAGTTTCCCTCCATTTAGTTTGATGCTGGCTACCAGTTTGCTGTATAGTGCTTTTACTATGTTTAGGTATGGGCCTTGAATTCCTGTTCTTTCCAAGACTTTAAGCATGAAAGGATGCTGAATTTTGTCAAATGCTTTTTCAGCATCCAATGAAATGACCATGAGGTTTTTTTCTTTGAGTTTGTTTATGTAGTGGATTGCATTGATGGATTTCTGTATATTGAACCAACCCTGCATCCCTGGGATAAAGCCTACTGGATCATGGTGGATGATCATTTTGATGTGTTCTTGGATTCAGTTGGCAAGAATTTTATTGAGATTTTTTGCATCGATGTTCATAAGGGAAATTGGTCTGAAGTTCTCTTTCTTTGTTGGATCTTTGTGTCCATTATGTTCATAGCAGCCTTATTTATAATAGCCAAAAGCTGGAAAGAACCCAGATGTCCCTCAATGGAGGAATGGATAGAGAAAACCCAGGATAGTTAAAACTATTCTCAACAACAAAAGAAATTCTTGGGGGAATCAGTATCCCTCACCTCAAGCAATACTACAGAGCAATAGTGTTAAAAACTGGAGGGTATTGGTACAGTGACAGGTAGGCAGATCAATGGAACAGGATTGAAGATCCAGAAGTGAACCCACACACCTATGGCCACTTGATCCTCAACAAAGGTGCAGAAAACATCCAATGGCGATCAAAAGCCTTTTCAACAAATGGTGCTGGTTCAACTGGAGTTCAGTATGCAGAAGAATGGGAATTGATCCATCCTTCTCTCCTTGTACTAAGCTCAACTCCAAATGGATCAAGGGCCTCCACATAAAGCCAGATACTCTGAAGGTAATAGAAAAGAAACTGGGGAAGACCCTTGAGGATTTCGGCCCAGTGGGAAAGTTCTTGAACAGAACACCAATAGCTTATGCTGTAAGATCAAGAATTGACAAATTGGACCTCATAAAATTACAAAGTTTCTGTAAGGCAAAGGACACCATCAAAAGGAGAAATCGGCAACCAACAATATGGGAAAAGATCTTCCCCAACCCTACATCAGATAGAGAGCTAATATACAATATATATAAAGAACTCAAGAAGGTAGACTCCAGAAAACCAAATAACCCTATTAAAAATGGAGTACAGAGTTAAACAGAGAATTTTTACCTGAAGAACTCCGGAGGCAGAGAAGCATCTTAAAAAATGCTCAACTTCATTAGTCATTAAGGAAATGCAAATCAAAACAACCCTGAGATTACACCTTACACCAGTCAGAATGGCTAAGATTAAAAATTCAGGAGACAGCAGATGTTGGCAAGGATGTGGAGAAAGAGGAACACTCCTCCACTGCTGGTGGGGTTGCAAATTGGTGCAAACACTCTGGAAATCAGTCTGGTGGTTCCTCCAAAAACTGGGCACCTCACTTCCAGAAGATCCTGCTATACCACTCCTGGGCATATATCCAGAAGATTCCCCAGCACGTAATAAGGATACATGTTCCACTATGTTCATAGCAGCCCTATTTATAATTGCCAGAAGTTGGAAAGAACCCAGGTATCCCTCAACAGAAGAGAGGATGCGAAAAATGTGGTATATATACACAATGGAGTACTATTCAGCCATTGGAAACAATGAATTCATGAAATTCTTCCGCAAATGAATGGAGCTGGAGAACATCAAACTAAGTGAGGTAACCCAGACTCAAAAGATGAATTATGGTATGCACTCAGTAATAAGTGGATATTAACCTAGAAAACTGGAATACCCAAAACATAATCCACACATCAAATGAGGTACAAGAAGAATGGAGGAGTGGCCCCTTGTTCTGGAAAGACTCAGTGAAGCAGTATAGGGCAAAACCAGAACAGGGAAGTGGGAAGGGTTGGGTGAGAAAACAGGGGGAGGGAAGGGGGTTTATGAGACTTTCAGGGAGTGGAGGTCTAGAAAAGGGGAAATCATTTGAAATGTAAATAAAAATATATCGAATAAAAAAATCAAATTAAAAAATGAAAAAAAAGAAAAAAGAAAAAATACATAGACTAAAAGAATGGATATGTAAACCATATCTTACTGCTCAGTGACAAAGAAAGACATTACCTTAGAGTAAAAGTTTAGAAAACAATTTTCCAAGGTATTGGTCCCAAGAAAGAATTTGGAGTAGCCATTCTAATATTGAATAAAATTGACTTTCAAACTAAAATTATCCAAAAAGATAAGAAAGGACACTTCAATTAGGTCAAAGGAAAAATCTACCCAGATGAACTCTCAATTCTGAATATCTACTCCAAATACAAAGGTACCCACATTCATAAAAAAATGTACTCAAGCTGAAAGCAAACATTGCACCTCACACAATAATAGTGAGAGACTTCAACATCCTACTCTCATCAACGGACAGATTATAGAAGCAGAAATTTAGCAGAGACATAGTGAAAGTAACAGAAGTAATGCACCAAATAGATATGACAGTTATTTATAGAACATTTCATCCTAACACAAAAGAATATACCTTCTTCTCAGAACCTCATGGTACCTTCTCCAAAACTGACCATATAATCAGTCAAAAGACAGATCTCAACAGATTTAAGAATATTGAAATAATCCCATGGATCCTATCAGATCTCCATGGACCAAGGACGGACTTCAATAGCAACCAAAACAACAGAAAGCCTAAATACACATGGAAGATGAACAATGCTCTACACAATGATAACTAAGACTTTTTATAATTTAATTAAAATGAAGGTACTACATACCCAAACTTATGGGACTCAATAAAAGCTAAGAAGAGTACCATGATTAAAGGCATACAGCACCATGCCTGGTCTGTGACAAAGACAACTACATATAAGTCCATTGATGAATCACTTAATTCCTATCACTTAAATTCTAGAATGATTTCAACATTTAGCCTCTTCCATGTGGAAAAAGGGAGCTATAGAAATAGGAGAGAATTAACACAGGTGTTTTCCAAACAGTAATCTAAGTACTCTTTAAACGCTGCATCAGTAAATATGATACAAATTGAAATTATATTTTTAGAGGATTATTTAGTAGACATAGTAAATTCTTTTCTTTTTTTTCTTTTCTTTCTTTTTTTTTTTAAGATTTATTTATTTATGTATATGAGTACGCCATTGCTCTCTTCAGACACACCATAAGAGGGCATCAGATTTCATTACAGATGGTTGTGAGCCCCCATGTGGTTGCTGGGAATTGAACTCAGTACCTCTGGAAGAGCAGTTGGTACTCTTAACCTCTGAGCCATCTCTCCAGCCCAGTAAATTCTTTTCTAGCTTTGTCCAGTTCCACTGGGAAAAAGTCTTACAAGTTCTTTATACTTAACTTCAGGTAGACATAGTCGAAATAGTGGTTACAGAATTTGATAATTTGAATTATCCTTTTAAATGAACTTTTCTTTACAGAACAGGTACTCTGCTAAGAAGAAAACTCATAGCTTTGATTGCCTTCAAAATGATACTGCAGAGAGCATACATTACCAGCTTAACAGAACATTTGAAAGTTCTAGAACAAAAAAGAAACAAATACACCCAAGAGGAGTAGATGGCAGGAAATAATCAAACTCGGAGTAGAAATCTAGCACGTAAAAGTGTTCTGACTTAGAAGAATAAAGAAAAAATAGAATGCCATTTAAAAACTACAGATTCTTCATGTCAAAGAAATGTGAATGAAATAGAAAAAAAGCAATGGAGGGAGAGACATCTGTGTCCTTTGTCAGGAAGCATCTAGGGATAACAGACAGAAAACACTGCTGACAGACTGAAAACCTCAATGAAAGTATAAAGTGTACAGGATAGGGGTGTTTAACAAAGGATAAATGCTTCCTCTTACAGTGTCGCTATAAGGAAGATGTCAAAGCTGAAGTAAAGTAGAAAAGGGGGATAGCTCAGTCTGTAAAGAGCTTACTGTATAAGAGCAGTCTTCTTGCATTGGTGGATCTGGGGAGGTAGAGACTAGCAGATGCCTGATACTTGAGGTTAAGGAGCCTAGCCTTCTTGTGAGCTCCTGACCAGTGAAAAAGGTAGATGTTTTCTGAAGAACAACAAACATCAGAAGTTGACCTCTACATACATATACATGTACACACATATGCAACTATACCCACATGACCAAAACACACACACACAGAGAGAGAGAGAGAGAGAGAGAGAGAGAGAGAGAGAGAGAGAGAGAGAGAGAGAGAATAAATATTTCTCAAAATACCTTAAAAGATTCCAATCCCTGATGCAGTGGCTTCTTTGACTGAACTCAGAGAGTGTCAGTCATTCAATGAAGGACTAAAATTTATAGAGGAGAAATGCCTACACGAGGCAGGCCTCACTAATGTGGATTTTATAAAATCTCATTTTATTTATTTTTTTACAGATTTTTTATTCGATATATTTTTATTTACATTTCATATGATTTTCCATTCTCTAGGTTCTGACTCCCTGAAAGTCCCATAAGCCCTCTTCCTTCCCCCTATTCTCCCATCCACCCCTTCCCACTTCCCTGTTCTATTTTTCCCTATACTCCTACACTGAGTCTTTCCATAACCAGGGGACACTCCTCCATTCTTCTTGGACATCATTTGATGTGTGGATTATGTTTTGGGTATTCCAATTTTCTAGGCAAATATCCAGTGATTAGTGAGTGCATACCGTGATTGATATTTTGAGACTGGGTTACCTCACTGGGTTAGTATGATGTTCTCCAGCTCCATCCATTTGTCTAAGAATTTCATGAATTCATTCTTTCTAATGGCTGAATAGTACTCCATTGTGTATATATTCCACATTTTTTGTACCCATTCCTCCGCTGAGGGATACCTGGGTTCTTTCCAGCTTCTGACTATTATAAATAGGGCTGCTATGAACATAGTGGAGCATGTATTCTTGATACATGCTGGGAATCCTCTGGGTATATGTCCAGGAGTGTTATAGCAGGATCCACAGGAAGTGATGTGCCCAGTTTTCTGAATAACCGCCAGATTGATTTCCAGAGTGGTTGTACCAATTTGCAACCCCACCAGCAGTGGAGGAGTGTTCCTCTTTCTCCACATCCTGCCAACACCTGCTGTCTCCTGAATTTTTAATCTTAGCCATTCTGACTGGTGTAAGCTGAAATCTCAGGGTTGTTTTGATTTGCATTTCCCTAATGACTAATGATGTTGAGCATTTTTTAAGAAGCTTCTCAGCCATCCAAAGTTCTTCAGGTGAAAATTCTTTGTTTAGCTCTGTACCCCAATTTTAATAGGGTTATTTGGTTTTCTGGGGTCTAACTTCTTGAGTTCTTTGTATATATGATTATTAGCCCTCTATCTGATGTAGGGTTGGTGAAGATCAATTTGTTGGTTGCCGATTTGTCCTTTTGATGGTGTCCTTTGCCTTACAGAAACTTTGTAATTTTCCTTTATGAGGTCCCATTTGTCAATTCTCGATCTTAGAGCATACGCTATTGGTGTTCTGTTCAGGAACTTTCCCCCTGTACCAATGTCCTCAAGGGTCTTACCCAGTTTCTTTTCTATTAGCTTCAGAGTGTCTGGCTTTATGTGGAGGTCCTTGATCCATTTGGAGTTGATATTAGTATAAGGAGATAAGGATGGATCAATTCGCATTCTTCTGCATGCTGACCTCCAGTTGAACTAGTACCATTTGTTGAAAAGGCTATCCTTTTCCAGTGGATGTTTTCGGCCCCTTTGTTGAGGATCAAGTGGCCATAGGTTTGTAGGTTCATTTCTGGATCTTTAGTCCTATTCCATTGATCTGCCTGCCTGTCACTGTACCAATACCATGCAGTTTTTAACACTATTGCTCTGTAGTATTGCTTGAGGTCAGGGATACTGATTCCCCCAGAATTTCTTTTGTTGTTGGGAATAGTTTTAACTATCCTGGGTTTTTTCTTATTCCATATGAAATTGAGAATTGCTCTTTCTAACTCTATGAAGAACTGAGTTGGGATTTTGATGCGTATTGAGTTGAATCTGTATATGAGTAAAATAGCACAACTCTTTGTGAAAAAGATCTGGCTATAGACATAAATTTAGCTGTTTGTAAAAGACTTCAAACACAGTTGACTGTTTTTCTAGAGATTTGTCTACCATTCATAAAGATGTACCAAAGCTCGTCTAAGTATGCATGCTCATGAGGCCATGAAGTAAACTGCATTTACTGTTTCTGAAGTTGTTGCTCTTTAATCACACTGAGAAACAATATGATTTCCAGTTTTGGCACTTACATCATTATTATTGGCAGTTTTTCAGCCCCTCATTTTCCTAGTAAACTCTCTTGATTCTCGACAAGCAAATGCTCATGTTCACATTCTTATGAGGGTCTCCAGTGTGTAGCTACAGGGTTATGATATCTCTCCTATGCCCAAAAGAAAGAATTCCACACTGATTTTTATCAATAGCCTTGTAACATAAGGATCATGTTGTTTCGCTAAAGCCAGTGGATTTCAGACTATAATAGCAAGGGAAACCCTGTGAAAACCAAAATAGTAGAGTTTTATAAATATTTGTGTAGGTTCTAAATGTTAGGTTAGAACCAAACCATTATCCTCTTGAGACAAAACCAGAGAGCAGAGGAAAATTCAAATGGACATGAACCAGAACAAAGAAGAGTACCATGTCTTCTCTATCCACTAAGAGCCAAAAGCATACATCCATCCATGAGAGGAAAGCTACTAAAATCAATGATTTTGGGGTGTTCAGAGTCTGTAGACTCAGAGTAGGAACTACTATGGCAACATGAAAGACCTACATTATCAATTTCCTTCCACTCCTGACTCTTTAAATGCATGTACAGAACAGAGCAGCAGACTTGGTGCACCAGTTACTTTACTCAGTTCACTCTATGCATACTCACTCCCCAACTTCTGATCAACCTCACATTTTTGTCACCTTCATACCCTCCATATATGTTCCTTTCAACACCAATAGCCTTTTATTTTATATTGTGATACATTGAGTTAAGCTGTACTTTATTTTTGATGACAGAATTCACATTATCCATCAGAATCTAGTATGACTTACTGTTGGGTATACAGCTAAAGATAATGTCTATTCTTTCAGAATCTAAAAGTGACCCTCAGTTCAGCAGTGATAAGTAATACACTATCAGTCTCCCTAAACTGTGATTGACAAGAACAATCTGTGGATGCCCATTACAGGCATGTCAGCTGTGTTGATACCATGTTTTCAAAGCCCATGTTATGCCTGAAAAATAAATGTAGTAGCTGTTTTTGCAATTTTGTGCTCTTTCTCGCTGCTCCCACTTCTTTGATGTTCTCCCAAGCTTGTTGCTTGGAGTAAACACCATTACATTTAGGGCTGAACATTATCAGCCCTATCCTCTATCACTTATGAACAATGTCTCAAACCGTCATATATTCACTACTGTTTACTTCTGCCACCCTCCAGCATCCAATAGAATTCATACAATGGCGATTAAATGCCACTCAGGGAATCCTATTTTGACATGCATCCTCCTTTGTGAGAGCTCTTGATCCATAGATCGTCACTCCATTATATGGGTAAATATATTCCAACCAGATCCCTGCAGGTTAATTCCTATCTTGGAAATTTGATTATCAGTAAAGGTTTTATAGGACTATACACTAATTTGTATGCCCCAGACTAAAGAATGCAAAGGTCATCAAGGCCTGAAATCTGAAAATCTAAAACACTTGAAATAATCATCATTACAGAGAGCCTTATTCAAATTGAATGGTTTAATGGTCTTAGGCAGAAATTGAGACCAGGTTGAAAATTCGTAGGAGAGATGTGACCTATCCTTATTCCATTTTTGTTGGTTTTTATAAGCAGGTTATATGAAGAATCATAACAGTGAACAAAAATACTAGTTTAGTCCTAAAGAATTATGATATTTATGAACACTAACATCTCTTTATGATTAAATGAATCGTGGTACATACATATTTAGCTCGACTGATAATTGTGAGTCTGGTAATTACTTTTATGTCACAGTAAAAATAAACACTTTATCCTAAGAAAGTTGAAGAACAGCTCCTTTCACCGCCATGTTAGAAGGCACAAAGAAGAATATAGCTCTGTGTATCTATACACCAGAAGACTTGAAATGTTGGCAAGTGATCAGTATTAAAGTACATTCTTGAGCTGATTAACTCATAGAAGAGCCATCAGATGAGCTACATATAAGAAGATGGTTCCCTGAAGTGATATGGGCTTCTTTATCTCCTGTAATATCAAGAAAGTTGTCTGTTATTTTTAAAAGATATATTATGATTTTCTCCAGCTCACAGAGTAGAATTTTTTGGTATCAAGTATTACTTGAAAGAGAGAGGACTTATATTGAGTGTTAGCATGATTGAAGGGTTTTCAATTGCCTTGATGTATGGAGAAGACACAATTCCTCATTTAAAATCATTGACATGCTTGGCAGATTCAACATTATCCTGGCATTGAGTCTTCATGTCACTGTGGGATAGGAGTACTAGAATTCTATTCTTCCCATATAAGAGCTATTGCTATTAATCCCAAACTGGTTGTATGCTACTTCTCAGTCACATGTGAGATATCTCATGTTCTCTTTGTGGAATATTTCTTGATTAGCTTACTGCTGACTTCATTCTATTGTATACCAGTTTCCTGCTGATGTTCCATTTCTCCTCTAAAAATTATATATGAGATATTAGACTACATTTTTTATCTTATTTTTTTTTATTATTCGATATAATTTATTTACATTTCAAATGATTTCCCCTTTTCTAGCCCCCCCACTCCCCGAAAGTCCCGCAAGCCCCCTTCTCTTCCCCTGTCCTCCCACCCACCCCTTCCCACTTCCCCGTTCTGGTTTTGCTGAATACTGTTTCACTGAGTCTTTCCAGAACCAGGGTCCACTCCTCCTTTCTTCTTGTACCTCATTTGATGTGTGGATTATGTTTTGGGTATTCCAGTTTTCTAGGTTAATATCCACTTATTAGTGAGTGCATACCATGATTCACCTTTTGAGTCTGGGTTACCTCACTTAGTATGATATTCTCTAGCTCCATCCATTTGCCTAAGAATTTCATGAATTCATTGTTTCTAATGGCTGAATAGTACTCCATTGTGTAGATATACCACATTTTTTGCATCCACTCTTCTGTTGAGGGATACCTGGGTTCTTTCCAGCATCTGGCAATTACAAATAGGGCTGCTATGAACATAGTAGAACATGTATCCTTATTACATGGTGGGGAGTCTTCTGGGTATATGCCCAGGAGTGGTATAGCAGGATCTTCTGGAAGTAAGGTGCCCAGTTTTCGGAGGAACCGCCAGACTGATTTCCAGAGTGGTTGTACCAATTTGCAACCCCACCAGCAGTGGAGGAGTGTTCCTCTTTCTCCACACCCTCTCCAACACCTGCTGTCTCCTGAATTTTTAATCTTAGCCATTCTGACTGGTGTAAGAAGAAATCTTAGGGTTGTTTTGAATTTTATCTTATTTTTTGACCAGAGTTCAAAACAGTCTCACTGTACAGGAATGGCTATCCTGGAACTCATTTTGTAGACCAAGGTGGCCTTGAAGTCATAGAGATCTACATGACTCTTTTTCTTGTAGACTAAAGGTTTATTCTACTACACCCAATTGATGTGGTGCTTCTGAATATGTTTACATGTCATTAGTGATTACCCCTGATCCCACCATTCCTATCTTTGTTTGTCTTCTCAACTTCTTCTCTCTCCTTTTTGACTGAAAACTGGATAACAACCTGATGGGTAGATCAAATGGGGGCACCAAAAGTTACGGTGATATAAATCTCTTAAGAAACTTCAACATTTGTTCTATATTAGGCTCAGAATACCTGCAAATAAAAATTTCTCTTTCTGTGTCTTTGAAGGATTGTGTTGGGATTTTGATGGGGATTGCATTGAATCTGTAGATTGCCTTTGATAGGATGGGCATTTTTACTATATTAATTCTACCAATGGGAGAAAGTCTTAGTATATCAGAAATATATAGATATACTAGAAGTCAGGCAAGGGTACATCTAAAAGCAAGAAAGGGGCAGGGTATCTGGTATTCATTTGTTGCACAATTGCTTTCTAAAGAGTACATTATTTTTCTTAAGAGGCTTAGTTTGCTTCTGTATTCTCATTCTTGCATCACTGAAGCACTTAGAAAAATTGTTTAGTTTCATTAAAAAATTGTCTCTAGTTTTATGTAGAAGGTCCCTTAAGTATCAGACATTGTTAGTGAAAGTTAATATTTCAAAACAGATTATTATTTTAAGGTCTATGTGTGTTGTCTGTTGATGGGTTTGTACTGTGTAATTTATTATGAAATTATTGAGAGCTATGGAATGAAGTAAATCCAACTGTATTTCAGTAGTCCCTTTAATCAGGTTGGTCCATTTCAAAACCTACTATGTAAAACAAAATAGAAAAAGAAAATCAAGAAAAAGTTATAAAAGTTTACAAAAAGTAGGTAGCTGCATCTGTTCATGAATTAACATTTGCTTCATGTTACCTCTGATGGTGAAGAAGAAAGTTCATTTTAGATTGTGGATTTATGAAATTATTGGACTGCTCCTCTCAAGCTGTGTCTGGTGAGCCATCTCCTTTTTTTAATGTACAGTTATTAGACCTACATTCATGAGAAATTAATGAGAAATTTCTCTTTCTGTGTCTTTGAAGGATTGTGTTGGGATTTTGATGGGGATTGCATTGAATCTCTAGATTGGCTTTGATAGGATGGCCATTTTTACTATATTAATTCTACCAATCCTGAGCATGGGAGATCTTCCCATCTTCTGAGACTTTCCTTGCTTTCTTTAATGAGAGACTTGAAGTTATTGTCATACAGAATTTTCACTTGTTGTGTTATAGTCTTCCCAATATATTTTATATCATTTGTGACAATTATGAAGGGAGTTGTTTCTCAAATTTCTTACTCAGCCTGTTTATCATTTGTATAAAGGAAGGCTACTGATTTATTGGAGTTAATTTTATATCCTGCAACTTAGCTAAAGTTGTTTACCTGCTGGAAAAGTTCTTTGGTAGAATTTTTGGGGTCACTTATGTATACTATCATATCATCTGCAAATAGTGATACCTTTATTTCTTCCTTGCCAATTTGGATCTGCTTCATCTCTTTTTGTTGTCTTATTTTTCTAGCTAGTACTTTGAGTAGTGTATTGAATAGATATGGGGATAGTGGGCATCCTTTTCTTATCCCTGATTTTAGTGGGATTGCATCAAGTACTTCTCCATTTAACTTGATATTGACTGTTAGTTTGCAGTAAGTTGCTTTTACTATGTTTATGTATGGGCCATGAATTCCTGATCTCTCCAGGAATTTTAACGTGGAGGGATGTTGTACTTTGTCAAATGCTTTTTCTGCATCCAAGGAGATGATCATGTAATTTTTTTTCTTTGAGTTTGCTTATGTAGTGGATTATGTTAGTGGATTTTCATATATTGAACAAAACATGCATCTCTGGAGTATGCCTACTTGATTGTGGTTAATGATGATTTTGATGTGTTCTTGAATTTGATTTTTGAGCATTTTATTGAGTATTTTTGCATCAATAATCATAAGTGAGATTGGTCTGAAGTTCTCCTTTTTCATTGGACCGTGGTGTGGTTTAGTTATCAGAGTGATTGTGGCTTCATAGAATGAATTATGTAAGTCTTCCTCCTGTTTCTGTTTTATGGAATGATTTGCAGAATACTGGTGTCAGGTTTTCTTTGAAGTCTGGTTGAATTCTTAATTAAATCTATCTAGTCTTAGGAGATTTTTTAAGTTGGAAGGTTTTTAATTATTTCTTCTAGTTCCTTATGGGATATGGGCCTATTTAGATACTTTATCTGCTCTTGATTTAAATTTGGTGTGTGCTGCCTAGAAAACCATCCATTTCATCTACATTTTCCCATTTTTTTCAATATGGACTTCTGTAGTAGAATTCGATGATTCTTTGAATTTACTCCATTTCTGTTGTTATGTCTCTCTTTTCCTTTCTGATTTTGTTAGTTTGGATACTGCCTCTTGGCCCTTTAGTTAGTTTGGCTAGGGGGTTATCTATCTTCTCTCAAAGAACCAGGGTTTGGTTTTGTTGATTGTTTTGTTCTTTGTTTCTACTTGGTTTATTTTGGTCTAGAGTTTGACAATTTAATGCCCTCTACTTCTCGGGTGAGTTTGCTTCTTTTTGTTCTAGAGTTCACAGGAATGATGTGAAGGTGTTAGGGTAAGATCTCTTCAGTTTCTTTACCAGAGCACTTAGTGTTATGAACTTTACTCTTAGCCCTGTTTTCATTGTGTCCCATAATTTTGGGTATGGTAAGTCAATATTTTCATTAAATTCCAGAGAGTATTTAATATCTTTCTTTATTTCTTCCCTGACCAAATTATCATTGAGTAGAGAGTTGTTCAGTTTCCATGTATAAGTGGGCTTTTTGTTGTTTTTGCTGTTATTAAAGACCTGCCTTAGGCCATGTTCTTCTGATACAATGCATGGAATTATTTCATTCTTCTTGTATTGGTTAAGGGTTATTTTGTGGCCAATTATAGGACTGATTATGGAGAAATTACACTAACGTGCTGAAAAGAAGGTGTATTCTTTTGTTTTAGGGTGAAATGTTATGTACGTATCTGTTAAATCCATTTATATTATAACCTTTATTAGTTTCATCATCTATGTTTAGTTTCTAACTCAGTGACCTGCCCATTGGTGAGAGTGGGGTGTTGAAGTCTCCCACAATTATTGTTTGGTGTTCAATGTGTGTTTAGTAAAGTTTCTTTTATGAATATGGGTGACTTTGCATTTACAGCATAGATGTTCAGAATTGATATTTTCTCTTGGTGGATTTTCCATTTGATGAATGTTAAGTATCCTCCCTCATCATGCTTGATAACTTTTGGTAGAAAGTCTTTATTATTGGATATTAGTATGGCAACCCAGATTATTCCTTGGGACCCTTTGCTTGGAATACCTTTTTCCATCCTTTTACTGAGATGGTGACTGTCTTTGTTATTGAGGTGTGCTTCTTGTTTGCAGTAAAATGCTGGATCTTTTTTTGTGTATCAAGTGCGTTAGCTTATGTCTTTTTATATGTGAGTTGAGTCCTATTAATATTGAGAGGAATTAAAGACATATGACTGTTGGTTCCTACTATATTTGTTTTTGTAGATAGCTTTTTGTGCTTATGGTTCTCTTCCATTGGCTTTGTTGTGAGGTGATTAATATCTTGTCTTTTCTTTGGTATAGGTACCTCCCTTGTGTTTGTGTTTTCCTTCTAGGATCCTCTGTAAGGATGAATTGGTAGACAGATCCTGCTTGATTTTAGTTTTGTCCTGTAATATTTTGGTTTCACCATCTATGTTGATTGAGAATTTTGCTGGGTATAGTAGCATGTGCATTTGTGTTTGAGTCTGCATGACCTCTTTGAACTTTCATAGTCTCAGTTGAGAAGTGTGGTGTAATCCTGATAGGTCTGGCTTTGTATAATACTTGGCACTTTATCTACTGTAGCTTTAGCTATTCTTTGTTCTGTGCATTTATTGTTTTGATTATTATGTACCAAGAGGATATTCGTTTCTGCTCCCATTTATTTGGGCTTCTTGTACCTTTATGGTTGTCTCTTTCTTTAGGTTGGGGAAGTTTTTTTTCTATGATTTTTAAGGACATTTTCAGATTCTTTGTGCTTGGAATCTTCATTCTCCTCTATTCCAATTATTCTTAGATTTTGACTTTTCAATGTGTCCTGAATTTCATGGATTTTTTTCTATAATTTAAATTTTCTTTGCCTGTTGTCAATCTCTTCCAAGGTATTTTCTACACCTGTGATTCTCTTTTGCATTTCTTGTTGTCTGTTGGCAATACTTACATCTGTAATTCCTGACCATTTTCCTAGGTTTTCCATTTCCAGGTTTACCTCCATTTGTGTTTTCTTTATTGTTTCTACTTCCACTTTTAGTTCGTAGATTGCTTTATGCAATTTTTTCACCTGTATGATTGTGTTTTTCTATAATTCTTTAAGGGATTTAGTTGTTTCCTTTTTTAGGGCAAATACCTATTTACCCGTGTTTTATTCTATTTCTTTCAGGGAGCTATTTACATACTCCTTCAATACCTCCACTATCTTCATGAGATAGGATTTTAGGACAAGTTCCTAATTTTCATGTATTTCGGTATATTCAGGGTTTGCTGTGGTAGGAAAACAGGGTTCTGATGATGTCCATGCATATTGGCTTCTGTTGCTTGTGGTCCTGTGCTTGCCTCTCAACATCTGGTAATCCCTAGTGTTTGCTGGTCTGGGTGACTCTGTCTAGAGTCTGCTTCTTTTGTCCCTGGATTGCTTCCTGTCTCCTTTTAGGTTGGCTGCCCTGTAGCAAACCTCTTGTGGAGCCTTCATCTGGAAGGTTTCAGAGGGCCAAAGAACCTGCTGCTGTGTTGCCTTGGCTGCAGTAGATCTATCAGGAGGTCTTCAGACTGTTGTGTCCTCAGGGGAGCAGTCAAGCTGATGTACTTACTGTGTGAAACTATTCTCCAGGGGACCTATGGACTGTGGTTTCTGTTTCCCTGTGTGCAGCAGAACTCCAAAGAGGCTTTCAGTCTGTTGGATCAGTTGCCCTGCATATCACAGATCCACTGGGAAGTATTTAGACTGTGTTGCCAAGTTTCCCTATGTACAGAGGAACTTCTGGGGTGTGTTCAAGCTGTGGTGTTGTCAGGGGAGCAGACAAGCTGGCAATTAATTGCTCAGTTATCCTGTATGCAGTGGATCCCCTAGGATGTCTCTGGCTGTGGTTTCAGATGTTCTGAATGCAGCATATATATGGGGATGCCTCAGGATGTGGTATCTTCAGGGGAGCAGACTAGCTACCAGTCTGTCACAAAAGAAAGAACTGGGTATTTTGTTGGGTGGGAAATTTAGAGGATGATGGGTCCCCTGAGTTCACTGGGACCCGGAGGCAGCTGTGCAACTTCAGAGGTGTTCTTACCAAATGCTCTGAGTACAGTAGATCTTCTAGGATATCTCAGGATACGGTGTCTTTTGGGGAACCCATGTACAAGTCTTAACGTTTAAAAATAGAATCAACATGCATATATGTATATAACATATATGTAATAATATGTATTATATGTGAAGTACTATATAGCACATTATTTCTGTGAATACATACAGCTGTATGCATAGAAATGGTTGATGAGTTTTTCTCCCAGAGAACATTATTTTTATACTCTTCTATCCAGAAGAGTGATGTTTATTTTTCTTTAAAGGTGTAAACCATCAAGACTGATACAAAGTCAAGCATGTGAGGGCTTCACAGTGATGTACTGAGCTATAGGTAGAAGGATAGTAACAAAGGGCTGGCTGTGATGTTGTGAAGGCTATTCATCCATACGAGTCAGTAAGTTGTAAATGTGCTGACATACAGTAAGTTGTAATGTGCTGGCACTTAGATTTTATAACTACAATGCATGTCTTCCTAAAGACAGAAGATTATCTACCATATTTCAATCTACTGGTATAGGAAGTTAGAATCTTCATATATACAGAAGGAAATACAAGTGTATATGAAACTTGCATATCATCAGAGAGAATACAGCATACCTGACACATACTTGTAAGAGCCTCAAGGTTCTATGTGTTTTTTCCTATCTTCCTACCTAGCACTTGTTCTTAAACAACAACATCTCAAGAGGAATGGCAATGGTTTTATTGAGTAAAGCATGGGCTAGTCAAGTGAGGCTTACAATGATTCATTCAAAAGAACTGTGTATATATATAAAGGAAGACAATTTTGCATAACTGGACTGCATATCTCTGGTACTCCTTGCATCCAGACTGAAGTGATGAATCCATATTAGAGCTCCAAAGCTAGAATCAAGGTCTCCGAGTGGTGGGTAACAGTGTAGCCTGGCTCATAGGCTCATCTCTTTCACAACGGACTCTTATATGATCTAGTCTTTGTATAAATTCATGAAAGTAAATCCTTTGAAGGTAACAGATTTTTCTCTAAAAATAAGGAAAGAAATATAGACCATTAGGGATCTTAAAAATTAAAGGGAATATAATCATTCTCATAAGTCAAGTAGAAATGGTAACCATGATAATGACCCACTAGTTTTTCCAGTTTCCTTGGGTTTCCAGATAGTCAGTGAACAATGATCATTACTCTGATTGTCTACATTCCACAAGATATTATGCACCAAACCATGAGATTCTTAAACCTGGTACGCAACACAGGAGTCCCCAGGGTCAAGGCGCATCTAGTTCAAAATCATTGGCAAATCATTTAGTGTGGCGTTTGGAAATATCAAAGGAGGAGATATGATGTTGAAAATAAGAGGTGACACAAATATTTGAGAAGATGGGCACTGCCACCCTCAGTATGTAGTATCACAGGAACCCAAGGTATTGGAAAGCATCTGGCATTAGAAGCAGAGTTTCAGCAAGAGGTATTTCAGTCATGAAAATATTATGATCCCTTACATGCATGGGACAAACCATGCAGGAAAGGTGATGGCAAGCAAGTAGGTTTTCTGGAGATGGCCCACCATTTTGCATAGATATGATTGGTGTACTCTGAGAGATATGGAAACATCACAGAATTGTTTCTTACTGCTGATATGGCTTTTCTGTCACTATTACGCAGCTTAGTGATTCCTGGGCATCACCTCATACTATTGAACACATTTTCTACAGATCAATATGGAGACATCCTTTTATATACTATGCTATTTAGATGAATTAAGGACTATATAATTCTTGATTTGATTCAATAATTTTTGAAATAAATTTAAGGAGACAGTTTTAGTTGTTTTCCCTAAAAGATATAAAAAGTTAAAATCAAGAATAGAACATGCCCCTCCTCATAGAATAATAAGTAAAGGCTCTATAATAAGGGGTACAATGAACTTAAAAATTGCACTAAGAGGGGAAATACATTTGGCAGATATTTGACATCAAAGGAAAAATATTCATTCTATGTAATATCCAGAGATGATGCCACCAGTGTGCACTATAATAAAACAAGGACATCTAAAACTCTTGTTTTGAACTTATTATGAGTTTATAGAATGAAACCGTACTTTGAACTTACTATCTACATTATTCTATAACTCCTTTTTTTGTAATTTTATCTGTGAGGTAACTTCAGAAAGGATTTTGTCTAAAATCTAATACATTTGGCAGATATTTGACATCAAAGGAAAAATATTCATTCTATGTAATATCCAGAGATGATGCCACCAGTGTGCACTATAATAAAACAAGGACATCTAAAACTCTTGTTTTGAACTTATTATGAGTTTATAGAATGAAACCGTACTTTGAACTTACTATCTACATTATTCTATAACTCCTTTTTTTGTAATTTTATCTGTGAGGTAACTTCAGAAAGGATTTTGTCTAAAATCTATAAAAAGACTGAGAGAAAAATAAAGTTTAGCTGTCAGGGCTCTTCTGAATCCACAAAATGTTTATGCTTTTTATATATGTATACATTTCTATCTATCTGTCTATATTTCTGTGTCTCTATATATATACATACATATGTAGGTATATATGTATGTCTATTTGTATGTATGTGCACAAGTGAAGTTGATTAATGGTCAGAACCAGCCAAATCTGTGTGTGTGTGTGTATGTGTGTGTGTGTTTGTTGTGTGTGTGTGTGTGTGTGTGTGTGTGCACATGCGTGTACTCATGCATGACTTTGTTTTTATCCTTTTTTATTCTCTCTGCCTCACAAAAAGTTAATGAGTTCCTCACCTCTTACCTGTCTAGGAAGACACCACTGTGTAAAAGAACCCAAGTACCTAAGGTTTTTTTCCCAATAGTCTCCTGCTAACAGCAGGAATCAAATGCCAGAATCCATCAGCTTCTGAAACCAGAACAGTAAGGAAAAGCTAATGGAGAGAGGTCATGACCTTCTGGTCTTCCCAAAGCCACCCTACCTCAGTATTTGAATGTCTGAGTGGGACCTTCACAAGTGTACTCTGAAAATGTAGGTTAAACTTGGAGTAAAAGGACTCTCTTCTGACAAGAAAACATCACCACATCTCTTTATTCTGTCAATGAACAGCAATTCATTAATACCCTTGGTACCAAATTTCCTGGTAAATGGAGATAACTAATTGTTATGAACTCTTCCTCCTCATATGTACACAGAGTTACTTTTGAGGTATTGATGCACCCCAACAAGTATATCTATTGTATCTATGATGATTTCCACATTCTCTCTACAAATGTTTGCATATGATCATTTCCTGTGCACTTCATTTAGATAAACAAGCATACAAACACTAGCACAAAAACCTCCTCAGACATCATACACAGGTCCTACTTTTCACAAGGTTCTGTCAGAATGAGGTGTCACTTCATGAACCATGTTTATATCTTCTGCTGATGTACCTGTTCAGTGAAGGGACAGTTGGCCAACTTAGACAGGAACTTATTGCATGTGACTTTTTCAGGCCTCATTATAAAGTATGATGTTTTTCCACGCCTCTCCTTTAGAAAACAAACAGGATTAATTCATCATTTTCTACTGGTAAACTTTTCTTTGCAGTAGCTTTTTGTAATGGAACTAACTAGTTTGTTTATCATTTATGTCAGTTAACTTTATTTCACACAACACATAAAACTCATCTTTATAGAAATTACTGCACACCCTTCTGGCTGCTTGTCTTGTGAGCATCTTTTATGAGTAGACTTGTGCTACTGAGGAAGAGGGAAACAGGACAAAGAGAAGGATCCAATCCATTCAGTAGAGTTACGAATTAAAGGATAATATCTGAGCTATGATGTTGTCAGAAACAACCCTACACACATGGAATAGTTTAAGGGGCAGCACTGGAGACCTTTGTCCTGTTTGGGGGCTCCTTTCTTTTACAGCCACCTGGAAATCTGCTGTACCTCAGTTTAATTAATTACCATCTCCCCAGAAAGTGTGCTTGCAAAGGGAGGAACAATTTAGGGAACATTGTCCTCTCAGTTTGAAGAGCTCCATGGTAAACACATCATAATTTAAAATAATGATTTGTGCACATATTCTTACTTTAACACACAAGGATATAGATGTGCAGAAACA
This sequence comes from Apodemus sylvaticus, assembly GCF_947179515.1. Taxonomy (NCBI): domain Eukaryota; kingdom Metazoa; phylum Chordata; class Mammalia; order Rodentia; family Muridae; genus Apodemus; species Apodemus sylvaticus. The sequence goes on along the minus strand of NC_067476.1, from coordinate 132,793,762 downwards.
CACAGAGTATTGATCTGAAGTGATACAAGTACATGTGTATCCACCTCCAGCTCTATCCCTTCATAAATCACTACATTGCTACACATGTTATTTCCAATCACACACATTTTCTCAAAATATCCATATATCTATACAAATCCATGTCCATAGTACCTCTGGCCCCTGCACAATTTGGCCAGAAATGAGGCATCACCAAATACGCACCCTTATCTGAATGAACTGTTTATGGAGAAAACATTTGTCAAAGTCAGATTCAGCCTTTGTGCATGCTGTTCTTTCCATTGCAATTTGAACAACACCCTAAGAGAAAAAGAGAAAAATTCATATACAGTTATGTATTTTTATTTACATGTATGCTTTAATTTTCTTTTGTAGCTAACATTTTTATTTGGATCAATGAATACACTTATGATCGTCAAAATTATCACCATCTTAACACATGTGCAAACTACTTTTTTCCAACAGAATGATTATCAGGACCTTCTTGATACATTTGTTACTATTTTAAGTAATACGATGAACAAGACACCAAAGGTAGAAGACTGGGACTAACATTTTTAATATTGTTAGTAAGGTAGAACCAGACTGGAAGAGAACCCACAAGAGGAGTAAGAAACATTCCCAATAACACATGTGCCCTGAGCAGAAACAAAGGTTGTAGAATGGAGCATTAAATGAATGAGCCTGTTGATTTCAGAATAAAATACATTCACCCTTTGTAACGATAACAAAGATTCAGGTTGGTTTGATTACCTGATGATCATCATCAGTGATCATCATTTACTACATTTAACACAGAGCATGTCTTTCTTTCATTTCCTCAGTTTACTTCCTACAGTGGAAAGGAGAATTTGGAATGCTTCACATAAGGGGAAATTTCAGGCCAAATGAATAGAGTCTGTGAGTGTCTCAACCTTCAAGCTGACTGATGATGCTAATTTATCTCAAGGCATTCTATTCATGTGCTTGTACAAATAATAGGCACCCACATATTCATTGCAGAGGAAATCTCAGATACATTGCCTGGAAGAAACAAAGCTGAGATAATAGATTTTATCCCTTGGAAGCATGAGTAAGGTCAATCAATCATGGGGTGATTTATGTTCTGTGTGTACAATTAGACTCAGATACACACTGAACAATATGCACCTTTGCTATGTGTTTGGATTGCATGTTTCCCCTTTTTATCATTTTATACTTTTAACATTGATTCAGGATTTGGCTAGTCTAGTACTTGTGGCTTGACTAACATATCTACTGAAAACAGTTGTATTTTGCAAGAGATTCTGAAAGATGCCACATACAAGGTGATCATACTTCATAGTTGGTTCCTAGTTGCCTTGTGCCTAGTTCCTAATGCATTTTTTCTCAAAATTGGGACTCTGGTTCCTAAGTTCTGCTCTAGAAACATTCCAAGGTAACTGTGAAGATGGTATGTTGAATCTGCAGTGTAATTTAATAGTATAAGCTTACAAGTTCCATGTAGGGAACTGCTTAGGTGACTTTATCTGTCCTGTAGAAGTCTCCATACAACTTGAAATGAGGCCCATTCTACATGCTGAACTGTTTGAAAGGGCACATATGCATGGTCTGAAATATATCCTTAAATTTTTTTTTTCTGTAGGATCTCACATAGAACATTTAACATCTAAGAAGTTTACAGCCTCACCGAATGTTATCACTTTTATGTCTTGCTACTGTCAATCAGTTTTTTTGGTTTAACAGCATCTGGCATAGAATAATTGACTGTTTTCCACTGTGGCATAGAATCTTACGCAGCATCTATATTAGAAAACTACCTCAGGTTATATCCATAAAGCACACCTGCATAGAAAAATGGGAACCATAGTCTGTCTCAGGTGTGTATGTCAGTGTTCACAAAGAAGAAGGAAATAAGGGCAAGGTTATCAAAACAAGTACAATGACTCTTCATTTTCTTGAAAGGGATATTTGTCATATAGAAAATGTCATTGTTTACTGAAGTGCACAAAATTGTTATGATCAAGAGATTCAGAAAAACATATTAACATAAACACACATACCAGGAGTCCCTTGCACTAAATGACAGTGTGGAGGATGGAGCAAACATGGCCACATGTAAGACTTCAGGGAAGGGATTCACAATTTACATGGATACTGTGACCTCATGATCATGAGGAAACCCTTTTCTCACATAATAATTGTTAGAATTAGGCTGTCTAGAGATCTCCATAAGCAGAAAACCATAAAGATGAAACACCAAGTTTAGTTCCTGGACACCCCATGATATAAGAAGATGTTTAAGTAGCCAAAGGCATCTATGACCTCCATATATATATTGGCATACTGGCCCCAAACACACACCCACACGTAAAATATAACTGAAAGACTTGAAAAGTGTACATATATATCTGGTATTTCATGCCATTTAGTCAAATTAGAAGACACCTTATGCTGACTCTGAAATAGGAACTTATTGGTTCCTATTAGTATAGACAAATTTAAACAGAATAAGATGGAGAGTTCCCCATGCAACTAGTATTTTGTTGTTGTTGTTGTTGTTGATGTTGTTGTTTTCAGGATTTCTGACGTGTGTGGTGTGTGTGTGTGTGTGTGTGTGTGTGTGTGTGTGTGTGTGTGTAGACAACTCACACACAAGGATTTCCTTGAAAACTTAGGTATAAATGATGAATTTATGTGGACACACTTCAGTGCTAAGAATGCATCATTCAAACTGGAGTGTGATGAGACCTGCCCTGAGCCATCTGTTTCAGTGAATAAACATGGTATATTAGAGATAAACAAACATGGTTACAGAAAAGGTTATAGTAATATTGATCCTAAAATAAATAATAGTGCCACAAGTTGACTAAACTCTTTTACGAGTCCTATAAAACTAATACTCTAACCTTTTGCACCATAAAGGCTTACCTCAGTAGTTTTAGCAAAAATCCTTCTGTAGTATGTTCAGGATGAAATTTCTACAACACATGATATAACAGCCCAGGAATGAACACCAGATATCAAACCAGGGCTCAAGGATACAATTGAACTCTGAGGACATGGTACCTCAAAACTTGAGTTAAGACTTGAGAGAAAAGTCAAGATTGTCTCACTCTGGGAGAAGTACTCACCATTTTATTGATTTTAGATATTTGCCGTAAGTTTCTGAGATATGTATCATTGCTCTTCTCATTGAAAACAATCCTGAAGGTATCAAATACTTCGTTCAGTGTGGATACAGTCTTGCGATTCATGGTACTTTTTCTGGTTGCATGGCTAAAGTTCAGGATCAGAACAAAAATAGCCAGGAGGAGCAGTTTGCTACACAGGGGTTTGCACATTTTCTGCTCAGATCTGAAACTGGAGCTTCAGCAGATCAGAGGATTTAAGATCTATGGGCAGCAAGCACAGTTCTTCGACCTTAAATGCTGAACCTTGTATTTAGCCACACCCTCCAAATGCAATCCCCTTTCCTTACTTCTCTATCCTGATTCTTGCCACCTTTAAATCTCCGTGGTACACGTGCTAACTCATGAACATACATTTAGGATTTCTGGCACTTCTCTGTCCTTATGGTAATGTTGCATGGTTCTCTTGTGCTGGAAGTTTGCTGCTGCTTTAATCCATGCATTATTTATAATAGTTTGCCCATTTAAAATCTGGGAGGTAAAACTTAATTTATTTAAAATTAAATATAAGATTCTAATCATTAATTTTATACTATAAACTTCATACTATAGAATATAATAAATACAACAGACAAGTGTGAGTATTAGGCCCAGTTAGGGCACTTAGAACAGATCCCCGTGGTGCATCAAGAATGCCCACCGAAATGTTACCTGAAGCAATTGGTGATTCGTATTTGTTCCTCCTTCCAGTTTGCACGTGTACCTGGAACAGACTTTAGGTCTCTGGTTCCCCATCCACCTCTACAACTCTCAGAGGAAGCTTGATTCCCAGAAGCCCAAACACACCAGGATATTAGGATCTCAGAGACAACATGACTCTCAGGATCTCAGACACACCCAGGATCTCAGGATTCCAAGATCCCTGAATCAAAGTATCACAGAGACATTTGGGCTACCAGGATTTCTGACACAACCAGGGTCACAGGACCACAGGCTCACAGACTCACAGGTTCAAAGACTCATGGGCTCACAGGCTCACAGGCACACAGGAGAGACAGGATCCAGTCAGAGACATCAAGGATAGTTAGCACTAAAAACACCAAATGCCAAGAGGCAAGCACAAGTACATAAGCAACAGAAACCAATAATATATGGCAACATCAGAAAACAGTTTTCCTATCACAGCAAGCCCTGGATACACCAATACACTTGAAAAGCAAGGTTCATATCTAAAATTTCATCTCCTGAATATGATAAAGGATTTTAGAATGATATAAGTAATTCCCTTAAATAATTATAGGAGAAGACAAGTGAACAGGTAGAAGGCCTTAAAGAGCAAACCCATAAAAATGTAATTAGAAACTATGAAGTAATCACAAAGGGAGACAACCCTGGAGATGGAAAATGTAGAAAAGAGATCTGGAGTCACATATGCAAGCATTACCTACGAAATACAAGAAATAGGAGAATCTCAGGTGTACAAATTACCATAGAAAACATTGACACAACAGTCAAAGAAAATGCAAAATTCAAAAGGCTCCCAACCCAAAACGTCCAGGAAATTCAGGACATGATGAGAAGAACAATCCTAAAGACAATAGGTATAAAAGAGAGTGAAGGCTCCCAACTTAGAGGGGAGTAAATATCTTCCACAAAATTGTGGAAGAAAACTTCCCTAACCTAAAGAAATAGATGCCCATGAACATACTGGAAGCCTACAGATCTCCAAATAGACTTTACCAGAAAGAAATTCTTTCCACAACGTAATAGTCAAAACACCAAATGCACATAACACTGAAAGAATATTAAAAGCAGTAAGGGGAATCAAGCCTTCACAGGGCAAAGGACTTCTCCTCCGATTGATTCCAGACAATCCCATCCTCTTCTACATATATGGCTGGAGTCATAGGTCCCTTCATGTATATTCTCTGGTTAGTGGTTTAGTTCCTGGGAGCTCTGAGGGGTCTGGTTGTTTGATTTTGTTGTTCTTCAGATTGGATTACAAAAACGTTCACCTCCATCAGTCCTTTATCCCTTATCTGTCTCTTCCTGGAGATGCCACCCACATCCTCATACCTGCCAGTTGCAGATTTCCATTCATTTTGATGGCAATCTATCCATCTCTCCAGCTCTTTCCAGCATCTGTTCCTGAGGCCCTCATTATGACCCTCCCTCCAAATAAAAATTCGATCCCCATACAAAGACTGAAGATTCCTTATAGCAATAGCAGCCCACGCCCCCCCCCTTTTAGGAACAGTCCTTGGTGCAATTTATATTTGACAATGCTCTTTGCCTCAAAAATTTGCACATTTCTTTCACATTTTATAAACAACTTTTTTTTTGTTGTAGTCCTGAAGAAGTATGAAAACAGTAATCATACCATGCAGCTAGTGCTAGCCATGTTGAATTTTCCTCTGGCAAACACATTCATTTATTACTTAGAAAAAGGTCTCTTAAAGTTTTCAGGCAGAATTTATTAAATTCTTTACCAGAATATAATTTCAATGACCTATGGCATGTTTCCCCATATTTGACTTTTTCTGCTCTGACATTCTCATGAGGCAAACTTTTAGTGTTTTGAATTCTCTGTGTACTCTGGTTTTTGAAACTCTCTCCAGAACAGACTATTAAGCTCTTCTTTTGGAACGCAAGGGCTTTTCTATACCACACTTGAAACACATCCATACACCTACACAGCCTGCTTTAAAGGACTATGAAAACCATATAGTCTTGGCTTTCATAGCAGTTGCCCCATTTCTTAGCTAACATTTTATATCTAGTATTTTTCTTCATTGCTGTTATAAAATGACCATGAAAAAAATTAATGTGACTAAACATGGTTTAATTTTACTTTTGTTTGAGGGACTATCCTAATCCATTCCTGTTTAGATATAAGCTGATCAGTTCAGTTTTAAACAATCAAAGAAGATGCAGAAATATTTTATAAAAATACTGAGTTAGAAAATTCATCTTAATAGTGAAAATATCAAGTTTGGACTGCATCCAGATCTCTGGGTGCAGAAATCCACATTAAAATACACAGTGTACAAAAACACAGCCTGTTGTTGAAGTAATTTATTTATGGCCTTCTTTATACAATATAAGCTCAGGCTCAGTTACCTTTCTTTATTTAAATACTATAAAGTTTATTCCCATGAAGGCCATTGGAGATTTGTTTAAGAGAATGAATTGAGTAATCCTCATGTGTCTTGAAAAAGGGAATACTGTGTCCATTTGCCCGGTATCATTCCCTGTAGGAGATACGACATAGAAACGTCTCTGAAAATGTCATGTTGGAGCTTTCTCCATCTATTATTGTAATGACCCTAGAATAGACTCTAGATGGTGATGCAGGTAACAAAGTTATTTTTGAATAAGGCTAGACATTAAAATGTGGCATCATATATTGAGTGAAATACCAAGTGAAGTTAGAAGATACTCAGACCCAGACTCATGACACATGTTTATTGAAGAAATGGTGACCAGAAAATGGCAAGGTGAGATAAAGAGCCTAGACCAGTGTAGGAGGGGCTGAACAGAAAACTGTCAGAACTTCAGGAATCCTACAGGGAAGAAATGAGAGAAACAGTTTGGGTATGGAGGGACATCTAAAGAACTCAGAAGAGGAAGTAGGAGAAGAACAGGAGTGAGGAATTAATTAGAATTGTATGGCTAGCCTTAACATCCAAGACATAATACACAGTAGACTTTCTTCTAACCCATGCACCTCATTGCTTTCAGATGACTGCATATGCACTGGTTTTAAGCAATGCAGATATCACTGGCCCCAGAGATTTATAGATGACTTTACAGAGACCAGTCAGAAGGAATAGGAGAAACAATGTATTCTGGAGATGATACAAATTGCTTGCAATCTCAAGCATGATATCATGTTGTGTTGAACATGTGAGGGGGACAGTGTCAATTTGTCCACATGAAGAAGTGCCATTGTTCTAATCCCAGAAACCCTCTAATCCTTGTAGCTACCACATCTAAGCTTAACTGAGGTGTACTGTTTTTTCACAGAAACCGATTATCTGAAACAGCTCTGATTTGATCAGAACTCATAATGCACATCTATTACTCAAGCCATGTCTTCAAAATATTTCTCATGGCTACTGTCTATGCCATCAAGGAGTAGGTCCAGAGTAGTTAAGCCACTAATGTGAACAGGTTGAATGTTTCAACTTGGATAAAGGACCTGCATCTCTAATTATAGTCCAAAGTGCTCACACACAAGTATTACCAAAGTGGAATATAAGGTTCACAGGTGTCCTGGTTTAGTTCCTTGGCATGCAGTATCTGAGGGTAGTACATAGAGCAAAATAAATAAGCATAAGAAGGTTAAGTAATAATTGGCCTGAACTTCTCTGCACAACACATCCAGTTCTGGAGCTTTAAATCAGCCAAGGTATTATCTTCAACCAATATCTTCTCTTAGTCTCTATTTATGGATATTAGCTGTGCCAAACAGTGCCAAGTGTCACCTGCCCCCCAGGAGTCATTTAAGCATTAAAAATCAATACCACTACAGTGAATTTTAACCTCCAAACTGTGATTGCCACAATGATGTACAACTTTTAAAGCCTCTGGAGCACAGCTTCTTTTTGAGGACTCTGAGAAAACAACAAGAAATATCACTTTACCCTGAAATGCAAAAATGTCACTGTAGTTCTTTTTAATTCAAACTGTCACATAAAGGATTACTTAGAGACTTTTCTACCATCTAAATCCTCACAAGCTGACACTCTATCGTCTAGAAGGACCTCATCATTGTTCTGCATAATCCCAGAGAAAAGTCCAGTGAGTTTTAATCATGATATGAATTTTCTAACACAGATCACAAATTTTTATACAGTCCATCTCAAATTATATGATCATGTTTGTCACATAAGTACACCATGGTTTCAATGAGAAACATTTTGTTCTCATGAAGGTTATCAGTCCATTGCTAATGGAATTTGGAACAAACACTAAAACCTAGTAGAACCTTCAGATTTGTGTTGATGCCCCTTCTCATCAACTCCTCATTACCTTAATACATATTTACATATTTCTTTTAGCATTCCTTTGTATTTAGTCTGTTTTGGGGGCCATTTATTTGAATTTAGACTGACTTTTTTTCCACACATTTCTAGTTATCAATTGGACCTCATGAAGGATACTGTTGGGTATACAAAAGAAGACAATATGTTTCCTTCTCTCAGAGACCACCAGCAGTCCTACATTCAGCCCAGAGCAGTAATACCCCTTAAGTATATCTCTGATACAAGATTGACTGTTGACGAAACACAATTTTTAAATTAGATATAGTTATTATTTACAGTTCAATTGTCCCCTTTCCTGGTTTCTCCCAAAAACCTTCTAACCCATTCCCTCTCCCCCTGCTCAAAAATCCACCCACTCCAACTTCCCTGTCCTAGCATTCTCCTAAACTGGGGTATCTAGCCTTCTCAGCACCAAGGGCCTCTCCTCCCTTTGATGTCCAACAAGGCCATCAACTGCTTCATATTAATCTGGAGCCATGGGTCTCTCCATGTGTACTCTTTGGTTGTTGGTTTAGTCCCTGGGAGCTCTGGGGATACTGGGTGGTTCATATTGCTGTTCCTACCATGGCATTGCACCCCCTTCAGCTTCTTGGGTCCATTCTCTAGCTCCTCCATTGGGGAACCTGTGTTCGGTTCAATTGTTGGCTGAGAGTGTTCACCAATGTATTTGTCAGGCACTGACAGAGTGACAGGTGACAGGTATGTCATGCTCCTGTCAGCAAGGACAATTCTTGTGTAGGCAAAGAACAGGCAATATCAGCTTTATTGTGATCATTGTTTCAAAACACAAGATCCATCTAGAAGATAGAATTTGCCAGGTATTTTCTCATTTTTTATTGTTTCTCACTCTCTTATTTCATTTCTCCGATGTTCATCAGCAATTTTAGTTGCAATAAACATTCTGTTTATGAATATCAACCTACCTATTATGTAGGTTGGTTGTTAATTGTCTAGTTTTCCCAGGACCAAGGCCTCTCCTCCCTTTGATGTCCAACAGGCCATGCTCTGCTGCATATGCATCTGGAAACATTGGTCTCTCTATATGTACTCTTTGGTTGGTTAGTAGTTTAGTCCCTGGAAGCTCTGGATGATTAATATTGTTGTTTCGGTTAACATTACTAATCTAAATGCCTTGAACTACCATATATTCACTCTATCCTCTTTCCAACAAACAAGTACTCAATAGATATTCATGTAAAAGACCTTCAATGCTTCCTTTTAGGGAATCCAATCCTGAAATTTATATTCTTACAATAGGCACTTAATGAAACTGTAACAAGTATACACAGTATAATACTGATAATTATATATGTATAAATATCTGTAAGATTTAAGATAACTTTTCTTTTTTCTCTTGCCATCTTTCTATGATAACTTGACACCTAGAGCCAAAAAGGCAGTATTATCTGTTTCCATTGATTGTAATGCTGTAGAAACATTTCCTGATATAGTTGTTAAGAAGAGTGAACATAGCTGAATTGTCAGGTTAGGATTTTGTTTTCAAAGAAATTCACATTTCCAAACTGCAGTCTTACTTGGGAGGGCCCTTCTGTTGTGAATAGCATTATTTGTGTCACGGTTCTGTTTATGATATTTCTTTAGAACAATTCCAGATTCATTTCCATAACATGCTTTGGTTAGAGTTTAGTGTCGCACATACTGTTTTCTATAATACACTCTAAATTTCTTTGCCGTTTTGTTATGTGGGGTTTTTTTTGTTTTGTTTTGTTTTGTTTTTTTAGTTTGTTATCTGCCTGCACTCAATTGCAATTTCTGTTGCATAAAGACAAATGGAGTGAAATTTGTGCATTGGGTTTGCCTTGTTTGTTATCTAGTGTATTAAAACCCTGGGTATAAGTATTGAAAAAAAAGTAGTCCAGTATTAGTTCCCTTCAAATAATGAAGGATATCACTACAGCTTCTTTTCATAAAACATGAGAAAATTTTGAATAACCATGATCTCTGATCTCCAAAAAAGTTACAGCTATTGTCACTTGTCTGAGGGTCACTTTATGCATGAGAACTTCACCTTTTCATTTCTTTTTATTTTATTTTCTATATTCTTTGTTTACATTCCTAATGATTTTCATTTTCCCTGTTCCCACCTCTCCATAAGTACCATAAGCCCTCGTCCATACGCCCGGTTTCCAATCAGCCAGAGCTTTCAGGTGTGTCATTAAGCTGCTCATGTATGCTCTCTCCAGTTTCTTTTTGGGGCATTCAGTGCTATGAGTTTTCCTCTTAGCACTGCTTTCATTGTGCCCCATAGATTTGGGTATGCTGTGCCTTCATTTTCACTAAATTCTAAACAGTCTTTGATTCCTTTCTTTATTTCTTCTTTGACCAAGTTATCATTGAATAGAGTATTGTTCACCCTCCATGTGTATGTGCGCTGTCTGTTTTGTTTGTTTGTTTGTTTGTTTTTGTTTTTTGTTTGTTTGGTTTGTTTTTGGTTTTGTTTTTTTTTTGTTTTTTTTTTTTGTTTTTTTTTTTTTTTGCTATTGAAGACCACTCTTAATTCATAGTGATCTGATAGGAGGCATGGGATTAGATCGATCTTCTTATACTTGTTGAGATCTGTCAGGTCAGATGCTTCCATTGCTGAGTTGGCTGTTTTGTCACTGGATCCAAGCTGGTGGTGAGCTCGGCCCAGGGCTCCCTGAAGGTCAGACTCTTCCCGGCAGGATGTGTGTCCACACAGCTGTAGTGTTGCCCAGCATCCACACAAAGAAGGAACCGAGGCAGGCTGTGATCCAAGTGATCCCAGACTCCGGTGTCCCCTGCACACCCAGTGCAGCTGGCTACTTGGCCAAGGTAGCCAAGATGGTGGGGAACTTAGACCACCGGGCTCCCTTTAACCACGGGACTCCCTGCAGGTCAGATGTTAGCCCGTAGGATATGTGCCCAGGCAGCTCTAGAGCTGCCCACCTCCCTCATGTGGAAGAAACACAGGCAGGCTGTGTCCTGAGCAATCCTTCAATCTGGTGTCCTCTGCGTACCTGGCTGCATTGTCACTGGACCCAAGATGGTAGCAACCTCTGACCAGGGCCAATATCCTGTATTTTAATATGTTTGGTATTCATCACCTTGTTTCAGTGATACCAATACCAAAGACCTCAGAAGAATGGTGGCAAATAATAAATATGCTAAAGAATTAGTACTATCTCATATTAATATTTCCTTTACCAAGCGCATAATATTATAAGAAAACTTGTCCTCAATTAAGTTTAGAGTAGAAAACAAATTGACCCACATTATTTGGCAGGAAATTCTAGCTCATTTCCCAATACATGCGTTCCTGTGTACTAACATCTTATTAGACAGACTTCCACTGTTCATCAAGCATTCTGGTTTTTTAACTCATTTTAGAATAAAACATGAAGAATAGGGACTCGGCTGGCAGCAGCTACAGCTACTGCAGCAGAAGCAGCAGCGTCTCATCCAGAGGAAGGGCAATCAGCAGTGGAACCAAGGTGACAGGGTCCAGGCAGGCCCTGTGCCCACTACCACTGACTATCGCTGGCCAGCCAGGCTGCAAGTAGCAGCAGATTTACAGCGCCTTTCACCACACAGAAGCCACATCGAAAATCTGCCTCTCACCAGTCAGTTATGAGAGACTAGCCTCGATCTTGGTTCCTGGACGCCAGAGAGATCAGACAACCTGAGGTATGCAAACATAACCCCAGGCCAACATTGTGGGGGGTCTAAGACTGATGGGCGGCATTGGCCTGCACCTAGGCCCTGGGCTGGTGGGGGGAGGCGATCAGTGTGCCAACCTGGCCAGGAGGTTGTTTTCCCGGCACTGCATGTGCACAGCCATATTGTCTACGGGATGCAAGACAGTGCTAGCAGGCAAAGTCAACTAACAGTCATAGCCCGAGGCTAACATAGCGTGGGTCTAAGCCCAACAGGCCCTGGACTGCACCCAGGACCTGGGCTGCTTGGTGGGCCATCTCTGTGAAACCCAGCCAGGAGGGTGTTAGCCCAGCAGACTCTCCCAGCACTTTCTTGGAGCACCTGCATGCCACCATCCTGTCCACCTGACAGAAACAGGTAACACTAATTGCCCGAGGGGCACTTTGCTCTGACCTTGGCCTGCCAGGCTTTTGCCAAGGCTCCAGGTCTGAGCAGCTGGGCTAGCCTTGTGTGCACCAACCCTGTTGGGAGATCAGCTGCCCAGCAGAGTAATCATCACTCAGAAAAGGTCCTGCTGCATATACAATCAGCACTCCCTGAAAGAGCAAACGGGCACCACCTGGTTCACAGAGTCAATCTGGGGCAAGGCACATTAGGACTCCAAGGGTACCCAAGAGGAGGACAGCACATCAGCAATCTCTGACAGGGGAAACCCAGCCACCCAGTGTTGCAGAAATAGCCCTAGAACCACACAGGAGGCTCAAACACAAGCCAGAGACAAGACAAACTAACGCCAGAGAATAAGACAGCAAAGGGCAAATGCAGGAACAATGCTAACAAAAATCGAGCCAATATGGCAGCATCTTAACCAAACTCTCCAACATCAGCAAGTCCTGGTTATGCCAACACACCAGAAAAACAAGATATGGATTTAAAATCACTGTTCATGATGCTGCTAGAAGAACACAAAAAGGACATAAATGAATCTCTTAAAAAAATACAGGGGAACATGAATAAGCTAGAAACCCATATAATGAAACACAAAAGTCACTTAAAGAAATTCAGGAGAATAGGGCTCAAGAGATAGAAGCCAATAAAGAAGAAACAGAAAAAAAAGTTAAAGAAATGCAGGAGAACTTGAGTCAACAGGCAGAAGTCATGAAAGAGGAAGCACAAAAATCTCTTAAAGAATTAAAGGAAAACACAAACAAACAAATGAAGGAACTGAGCAAAACCATCCAGGATCTAAAAACAGAAGTAGAAACAACTAAGAAATCACAAAGGGAGACAACTTTGGAGATAGAAAACCTTGAGAAGAAGTCAGGGGCCATAGATTCAAATATCAACAACAGAATACAAGAGATAGAAGAAAGAATCTCAGATGCCAAAGATACCACAGAAACCATTGACTCAACAGTCAAAGAAAATGCAAAATGCAAAAAGCGTGTATCCCAGAACACCCAGGAAATCCAGGACACAATGAGAAGACCAAACCTAAGGATTATTGGTATAGAAGAGAGTGAAGATTTACAACTGAAAGGGCCAGCAAATATCTTCAACAAAATTATTGAAGAAAACTTCCCTAACCTAAAGAGAGAGATACCCATGAATATACAAGAAGCTACAGAACTCCAAACAGACTGGACCTGAGCAGAAATACCCCAGTCACATAATAATCAAAACCCCAAATGCACTAAACAAAGAAAGAATATTAAAGGCAGTAAGAGAAAAAGGCCAAGTAACATATAAAGGAAGACCTATCAAAATCAACTAGACTTCTCACCAGAGACCATGAAAGCTAGAAGATCCTGGGCAGATTTCATTCAGACTCTAAGAGAACACAAATGTCAGCCAAGACTACTATACCCAGCAAAACTCTCAATCACCATAAATGGAGAAACTGAGATATTCTATGACAAAACCAAATTTACACAATATCTTTCCACAAACCCAGCTTTGCAAAGAATAATAGGAGAAAAACTCCAATACAAGGAGGGAAACTTCACCCTGGAAAAATCAAGATAGTTACCTTCCTTTGTCAAACCCCAAAGAAGTTAACCACTCAAATAAAAAATAATATCAAAAATGATGGGAAGTAATAATCACTATTCCTTAATATCTCTTAACATCAATGGACTCAGTTCCCCAATAAAAAGACTTAGACTAAAGGACTGGATAAGGAAACAGGACACTACATTTTGCTTCATACAGGAAACACACATCAGTTTCAAAGGCAAAAACTACCTTAGAGAAAAATGCTGGAAGACAATTTTAAAAGCCAATGGTCTTGGGAAACGAGGCAGAGTAGCCGTTCTAATATCAGATAAAATTGACTTTCAACCTAAAGTCATCTAAAGAGACTCAGATGGACACTTCTTGCTGGTCAAAGGAAAAATCCACCAAGAAGAACTTTCAATTCTGAACATCTATGCTCCAAATGCAAGGGCACCCTCATTCATAAAAGAAACTTTACAAAAGCTCAAAGCACACATTGCACCTAAAACAAAAATTGTGGATGACTTCAACACTCCACTCTTCTCAATGGACCGATCAGGAAAACTGAAACTTAACAGGGACACTCAAACTAATTGAAGCTTTGGACCAATTGGATTTGACTGATATTTATAGAACATTTCACCCTAAAGCAAAAGAATATAACTTTTTCTCAGCACCTCATGGTACCTTCTCCAAAATCGACCATATAATTGGTCACAAGACAGACCTCAACAAATATAAGAAAATCAAACTAATCACATGCCTCCTATCAGATCACTATGGAGTAAGAGTGGTTTTCAATAGCAACAAAAACAACAGAAAGCCCACATACACATAGAGGCTGAACAATACTCTACTCAATGATACCTTGGCCAAAGAAGAAATAAAGAAAGAACGTTTTAGAATTTAATGAAAATGAAGGCACAACATACCCAAATCTTTGGAACACAAAGAAAGCAGTGCTAAGAGGAAAACTCATAGCCCTGAGTGTCTCCAAAAAAGAAATTGGAAAGAGGATACACTAGCATCTTAAGAACACACCTGAAAGCCCTGGAACAAAAAGAAGCAGATTCACCCCCGGATTCATCCGGGAGGAGTAGAAGACAGGAAATCATCAAACTCAGGGCTGAAATCAATCAAGGGGAAACAAAGAGAACCATACAAAAAAATCAACGAATCCAGGAGCTGGTTCTTTGAGAAAATCAATAAGATAGATAAACCCTTAGTCAGACTGACCAAAGAGCACAGAAAAAGTATCCAAATTAACAGAATTAGAAATGAAAAGGGGGGATAAAACAACAGAAACTGAGGAAGTTCAAAAAATCATCAGATCCTACTACAAAAGCCTATACTCAACACAACTGGAGAATCTGGAGGAAATGGACAATTTCTTAGACAGATACCAAATACCAAAATAATTCAGGGCGTAATAGATCATCTAAACAGTCCCATAACACCTAAAGAAATAGAAGGGGTCATAGAAAGTGTGGGGGGCCAGAAAAGGGGAAATCATTTGAAATGTAAATTAAAAATATATCGAATAAACAAAGAACAAAAACATGAAGATCCTTCCAATTTATTTCAGGAATTTTCTACTGTACAGTTCAAAACTCTTCTCTATTTCTTTAACACACTACTTAGAAAAAGAACCAGATGGTCATTATGATCATTACAATGCCCCTACTTCTAAATATCCATATTCTACTTAGTTTCTTTATAGCTTTTAATAATTCATCAAGACAAATCTGTGTAAGAAGGTAATGGCTCACTCTTCACTTTATTTTCCTATTTTAGGTACTGAGGTAAAAATTTCATAGTGCATCTGATTGTGTCATAAATTAAACTACATAGAGTTTTCCACAAAAAACATGTAGATATTATTAACTCAGTATCTTTAAATATAAAATGGATACACAAGTTGTTCTTTCCATAGAGGAATTTCTCTACACTCTGTAATAAAAAGTGCTTTTACAGGGCATTCTGAATTTACTCCTGCTGGCTCTGGGCATCCACAGATACACAAAATCCTTTAAATGTATGTATTCAGATCTTGGATATGGAAAAAAAATTCTCAAATTCAGTGTTTTAGGAAATGATTCCTGCTCTCTCTTCCATTCTTTTTCCCTCTCTGTCCCGTCTCCTCATTTCTCTTCCCTCTCTTTCCATGTGCACACGGCCAGGCTCTACGCTCCCACTGTCTGTCTGTGACTCTGTCTCTGTCTCTCTCTCTCTGCCTTTCTCTGTCTCTACTATCCCCTCAAATCCCCTCACCATGTCCTAAGTAATCTCTATTCAATACTAACAACAAAAGTTATGATTCCTTAAATGATAGCTATTGCTCCAGTTACTCATTTTCTATTAGATAATGTTAGTTACTATTGCTGTGATGATGTTTCAAGACAAAACATAAAACAGCAAGTACTAAACATTGATTTAAATATTGGTATCACAACCCTTCATTAAAGGAATGTTGACCAAGACCAGGAATTTGGCATAAACCTGGAGGCAACAGTTAATGCAGAGACGATGAAATAGTACAGCCTCTGGAATGCTCTTGAAGTCTTTCTTATCCTACCTTTTTATAGAACTCATGAATACCAGTCCACATATCAACATCCAGAATAGGTTGCTAACTCTCTCATCTATCCTAAGTCAGAATAAGCCCTACAGATTTGCATACAGCCCAATCTTATTGATGTACTTTCTTTTTTATTATTATTATTTTTATTTATTTTTTATTTACAATGCAAATGATTTCCCCTTGCAAATGATTTCCCCTTTTCTGGGTCCCCACACCCCGCAAGTCCCATAAGCCCTCTTCCGTCCCCCTATTCTTCCATCTACCCTTTCCTACTTCCCTGTTCTGGAATTCCCCTATACTCTTGCACTGAGTCCAGAACCAGGGCCCCACTCCTCCATTCTTTTTGGACATCATTTAATTTGTGGATTATGTCCTGGGTATTCAAAGTTTCTAGGCTAATATCCACTTATCAGTGAGTGCATACCATGATTGATCTTTTGAGACTGGGTTACCTCACTTAGTATGATGTTCTCCAGCTCCATCCATTTGTCTAAGAATTTCATGAATTCATTGTTTCTAATGGCTGAATAGTACTCCATTGTGTAAATATATCACATTTTTTGTATCCATTCCTCCGTTGAAGGACATCTAAGTTCTTTGCAGCTTCTGGCTACTACAAATAGGGCTGCTTTGAACATAGTGGAGCATGTGTCCTTATTCCATGCTGAAGAATCCTCTGGATATATGCCCAGTAGTGGTATAACAGGGTCCTCAGGAAGTGACATGCCCAGTTTTCTGAGGAACCACCAGACTGATTTCCAAAGTGGTTGCACCATCTTGAAATCCTACCAGCAGTGGAGGAGTGTTCCTCTTTCTCCACATCCTCGCCAACACCTGCTGTCTCCTGAGTTTTTGATCTTAGCCATTCTGACTGGTGTGAGGTGAAATCTCAGGGTTGTTTTGATTTGCATTTCCCTAATGATTAATAATGTTGAACATTTCTTAAGGTGTTTCTCAGCTCTCCAAAGTTCTTCATGTGAAAATTCTTTGTTTAGCTCCGTACCCCACTTTTTAATGGGGTTATTTGGATCTCTGGGTTCTACTTTCTTGAGTTCTTTGTATATATTAGATATTAGCCCTCTGTCGGATTTAGGGTTGGTGAAGATTCTTTCCCAGTCTGTTGGTTGACATTTTGTCCTTTTGACGGTTAGACTCCAGAAAACCAAACAACCCTATTAAAAAAATGGGGTACAGAGTTAAACAAAGAATTCTCACCTGAAGAACTTCGGATGGCGGAGAAGCATCTTAAAAAATGCTCAACTTCATTAGTCATTAGGGAAATGCAAATCAAAACAACCCTGAGATTTCACCTTACACCAGTCAGAATGGCTAAGATTAAAAATTCAGGAGATAGCAGGTGTTGGCAAGGATGTGGAGAAAGAGGAACACTCCTCCACTGCTGGTGGGGTTGCAAATTGGTACAACCACTCTGGAAATCAGTCTGGCGGTTCCTCTGAAAACTGGGCACCTCACTTCCAGAAGATCCTGCTATACCACTCCTGGGCATATACCCAGAGGATTCCCCACCATGTAATAAGAATACATGCTCTACTATGTTCATAGCAGCCCTATTTATAATTGCCAGATGCTGGAAAGAACTCAGGTATCCCTGAACAGAAGAGTGGATGCAAAAAATGTGGTATATCTACACAATGGAATACTATTCGGCCATTAGAAACAATGAATTCATGAAATTCTTAGGTAAATGGATGGAGCTAGAGAACATCATACTAAGTGAGGTAACCCAGACTCAAAAGGTGAATCATGGTATGCACTCACTAATAAGTGGATATTAACCTAGAAAACTGGAATACCCAAAGCATAATCCATACATCAAATGAGGTACAAGAAGAATGGAGGAGTGGCCCCTTGTTCTGAAAAGACTCAGTTAAGCAGTATAGAGCAAAATCAGAACAGGGAAGTGGGAAGGGTTGGGTGGGAAAACAGAGGGAGGGAAGGGGACTGATGGGACTTTCGGGGAGTGGGGGTCCAGAAACGGGGAAATCATTTGAAATGTAAATAAATATATCAATAAGTTTTAAAAAAGGTGAGCAGATACAGTGATAGGTGAACATGTCAAATAATTTAATAAAAGGGTATAGTAATACACATAAAATATGATGGTGATTTGCATTATATTTGGATGATACAATATAGGTGTGTTGCTTATAATATTCATACAGTACAAAATGGGCTACAGAAGGATTAGTTACTTCAGGAATAAATGCATTAATTTTGTTTTGAGATGGTGATGCAATTATCTGATCTACTGGATTTTCGAATATTGTTGCCATTAAGGGAAAATTTAACAGTGAAAAATAAATTTGACCATTTGGGGCATGATTACTTATCAAAAAAAAAAAAAAAAAAAAAAAAAAAAAAAAAAAAAAAAAAAAAAAAAACATCATCCACCATGATCAAGTAGGCTTTATCCCAGGGATGCAAGGTTGGTTCAATATAAGGAAATCATCAATGCAATCCACTACATAAAAAAACTCAAAAAGAAAAACCACATGTTTATTTCATTGGATGCTGAAAAAGCATTTGACAAAATTCAGCATCCTTTCATGCTTAAAGTCTTGGAAAGAACAGGAATTCAAGGCCCATACCTAAACATCGTTAGAGCAATATACAGCAAACCAGTAGCCAGCATCAAACTAAATTGAGAGAAACTTGAAGCAATTCCACTAAAATCAGGGACTAGACAAGGCTGCCCCCTTTCTCCTTATCTTTTCAATATTGTACTTGAGGTACTAGCTCAGGCAATTAGACAACATAAGGAGGTCAAAGGGATACAAATTGGAAAAGAAGAAGTCAAACTATCATTATTTGCAGATGACATGATAGTCTACCTAAGTGACCCAAAAAACTCCACTAGAGAACTCCTACAGCTGATAAACAACTTCAGCAAAGTAGCAGGTTATAAAATCAACTCAAGCAAATCAGTGGCCTTCCTATACTCAAAGGATAAGCAGGCTGAGAAAGAAATTAGGGAAATGACACCCTTCACAATAGCCACAAACAGTATAAAGTACCTTGGGGTGACTTTTACCAAACATGTGAAAGATCTGTATGACAAGAACTTCAAGACTCTGAAGAAGGAAATGGAAAAAGACCTCAAAAAATGGGAAAACCTCGGATGCTCATGGATCGGCAGGATCAATATAGTTAAATGGCCATTTTGCCAAAAGCAATATACAGATTCAATGCAATACCAATCAAAATCCCAACTCAATTCTTCACAGAGTTAGAAAGAGCAATTATCAAATTCATCTGGAATAACATAAAATCCAGGATAGCTAAAACTATTCTCAGCAACAAAAGAAATTCTGGGGGAATCAGTATCCCTGACCTCAAGCAATGTTGATGTACTTTCTAAATGTAGGTTAGCCCTTCCCTAGTGAGTTTAGTCTATCTCAAGTTAAAATTAAGTGAACCAGCACACATGAAAATGTGGATTTTCACACATAGTCATTCTATCTTAACTTTAATATACAGGATTAGCTATGTTCTGTTAATTATCATGAGGCATCATTACAACACTTACACATAAGGAAATTTACTGTAGTTACATGCAGGATCCCTAGAGCAATGCTTTGTAAACACGATTTTTTTATTTGCCTTTTTATTTTATTTTATTTTAAAGATACAACCTTTACTGAATAAGACATGGCCATGGCATGCTTCACAGAGAAAGTAGTTTTATCAGACATGTCGAGCCTCTATTTTCACTAATCATGAGTTATACATATAGAAAAATTATAGACATCTTTGTAAGGAAGAATCTCAAGAATTTTATTGCACCAATCACCATATTTTTATTAATGAAGATATTTTCTCCCTTATATATTTTTAAATCTTTTTATTATTATTAGATATATTCTTTATTTACATTTCAAATTTTGTCCCCTTTCCTGATCCCCCCCTCCACAGAAAATCTCATAAGCCATCTCCCCTTCCTTAATTGATTGGTATTTGCCTTTTTAAACAGTATTAATACTTATTGACTTTTTGTTTCATCACATTCAATTCTGTTTTTTCTCTTACTTCACACCATGAATTTTTGTTAGACCCATTCTTTCACATTCAATTTCTTTGATATTCAATCAATTAATAGATTCTTCCTGTCAACTTTTCCCACACCAGTCTCCCATTTAGGCAACTATCTACAGGCTGAATCAGATTATTTTCATCCCTGTGTCTTAAATGTTAGATCTGAGGGTTACCTACTGTCACATCTGAATTTCTGTCTTCACTATTTACATTTCTTATGTTTTTTTTAAACCTTTGCTTGGGATATTTCTCACAAATAAAATATGGTCTTTTTTCAAGTTGTATCTCTTTGTCACAACAAATGTCAAGTTAGTGATGACCTATTATCTTTGCTTTGAATCTATTTATGTGCTAGTCATGGGCTAACATAGAAGGTCATGGCTGTATACCCTCTTCTTATGGTGACATTATATCCTTAAAAAAATATCTTTGGGGAGCCTTATCAACTTACATAGCATACTTTATACATAGCAACACTCAGACAACCTGGGAGATGTCTTAAGTCCCCTCCACTCTTTCAGGCTTTCCTTGTTACTGTAAAGTTACAACTGTGTTTGAGTACCACAGATAAGAGTAAAGTCCACAAAATCCAGGAAGAAGAGCTAGCAAACAAGACCAGAAAGAGAATGCTGCATCTAGGAGTAGTCTCTAGACAATTAGACAATTAAATACTGTCTCCATGGCATAAAAGATGATAATAAAGGGAAAAGGATTGAATTACAAACTGAGTGACGTTTTCCTGGGTCCAGGCTTTGATTTGTATCTATCACATGGGATCACTGACTGCAACATCAGTCAGGTGCTAACTTTCAAAAGTTTTATTTATTGGAGTAATATGTGCTTGTGCTGGTGTCTGGAACTTCTGACCTTGATAATATCAATTTTCTATTTTCCATTGATGACCTGTCTTAATCTCATTGTGTTGTTGATATTGCAACGAGCTTCTCTGATTTACAGAATAGCCTGCTTCACCTGTTAATTCAGGTTTTTCTTTGTACTGGTGTTCATGGTTGTCTGTTGATAAGTTTTCACTGTATGGTTTAAGTTCAATACCAGAACAAGAAATACAGCAGTAGATCTACAAAGTACTTTGGTCCTAATTTTCTCAGAAATGAAGCTGGAGCTTTGGCAGCACAGAAGACACAACATCTAAGGGAATCAAAGTGGGCAATGTTAGCTCAACCTATGAAATAAAACCCTCTTTTCTGGTATTTCCTATCCTGTCTCCCCATCCTCTCCATATATCATACCATACCCAAACAATCCCTCCTCTCATGTAACTCTTTAGAGGATTCCTAACACTTATTCTGATTCCTCAGTTTGGGCAATTCCCAAATGTTCATACCATTATTTTCATCATGCCAAGTTCAAGTTAGCATGCTTCTGTAAACATGGCATCTAAACGTCTGTCATCAAAGACCTATAATATCACTTTGTTTTTAATGAAAGCATTTGAAGAGTTGGCTTTTATGCCTAGGGTCCTGATTGTTCAGATCTATCCCCATGACATCTAGAGAAAATATTCCAGTACCTCACAGTGCTATTATATCAGGGGTTGGAAGAAGTCAAAAATTGCTCTGTCAGAAATCTCATGTCAAGTTAATTGAGAGTTAATCTATGATAGAAAATAACACAGTGTTCCCCTTTCAGTACTCATGATCACCAATCCCTTTAGTCAATATTCCCCAGTATTCTTCCAAAGCCTATAACCTCAGGGCTAAGATATGTAGGACAGATAATTGCGTTTTCCTCATCAGGTGAAAGTCGGAAGAGATTTTACCTGAAACAATATGTACTTAAATATTTACCAATACACATTTAATATGTGAAATCTCAAATCACTCAATACAGTAATTTTTCTCTTGACCTATGGCATTAATACTATTTTAGTACTAATTTTGAAAGTGAGATAAAGCTCTGGATCTTCATTTTCCAGACATACAATCCAATAATTGTCTTTGATTTGTGTGTTTTGCTAATTATTTACTGGAGGTAGTAATGCTCTCTGGGGAGGAGAAAAATCTTTATATGTACATGATGATAAGTTTAGGGTGTAAAATTCTTTTCCTGTTTCTGACTTTGTTTCTTTTTAACCATAGTTAGGAACTATTTGAAGCCCTTTCTTTCACATATTAATCATTGCTGTGGACAGCTTTCAAAGCCCTTGTTTACTTTCTGAAATAATAGAATAACTCTCTAAAATACCAAAATTTGTCTTTATTTCATACCTGTAAATCTATCTTGACTCATGCTTCTCCATTCTGTTGTCATCTATAAATTAAGACTTGACTCCATTGGCCAAAATGATAGTATTATCTCTGTTATTTTGAGATGAATCATTGGGAATATTTCCCTCAGCTTCCTTTGAGAAAGTAAGCCATACAGCTTGATTTCTAAGTTTGGGCTGTCTCCTTTCTTAGACATGCCCATATTACACATGAATGTTTGAACAAATATTCATAAGTCATAAGTCATGAAAGTAGAACAATCCTTTCAATGTTGTCTATTGAAGATAAATATTCATAAGTCATAAGTCATGAAAGTAGAACAATCCTTTCAATGTTGTCTATTGAAGATATGGGTAAGAGTTTTGATCTGTGGGATAATAAATGCACAGATTCAGTAAAAAAGAACTTAATGGTTCATCCTGGAAGCTGTTTGGAACAAAAGAACTGTCACTGAATTATGAACAGTGGAAGTCTAGGATTGGTGAAGACTTGCCCTCTGAGTAGTTTCCCATGTTCCAGTACAGAGCATGAGGTTTCTTTGGAGCAATTGTTACTTACTAGAACATTCCTTCATTAGACATTACATATGGTATTGTTGACATATTAACTAAACTACATGTATCCTTTCATACTTTAGTATTAAATGTCTTTTTCCTTTTCAGTATAGACCTCAAAACTAATTGTGACAAGTGATAAACATGTTATTAGATGAGTGATATTGTTTATGAAAATTTCTACCAAATACATCAATTCATTACATCTGAAATCAATTTCATTGAAGTTCTTAATACTTAGAACAACTGCAGCGGTATTCTTTGTCAGAATATAACTGCAGTGGCCTCTAAACCATTTCTTATTATTGGCATTTTCCTGTTCTGACATTCAATGAGTCAGGCTTCTACTGTTCATAATTTGCTAATGGTTCTTGTTTTTCAAACAGCTTCCAGGATGAACCATTAAGGCGTTCTTCATGAATCTGTGGATTTTCTTATCTCACAGATTAAAGCTCTTACCCATATCTTCCAAAACCAAAATTGAGAAGATAGTTCTACCATTGTGACTCATGAATATCAGTCCAAACATTCTCTTTTCATTGTCCAGACTTCTTCCTGGGTCTAACCCTCATGGCTCTGAAATGATACAGAGGTAATAGGACCTGGAATGTAGATATACTTGTGACTCACATAATTTTGTATCTGTTTCTCAAATTATTGTCTACAATTGATAGGTAGGGAAGCTCATAACAGAAAAGTAGTCCAACTCTATCTACATGATCTTTATAGAGAAAGTGTTTTAAATGTTTCTAACTTTGTTGTCATTTAATTACAATTAGGAATTACTTGGTGTACTTTGTCTTAATAATCCTTACTTTGTCTTAATAATCCTTTCTCTGGACAGATATTCAGTCAATAGATTACCAAGAAAATGTTCTTGACTCTTGATGAGGGAACATTTGTGGGAATATCTCATGAAAATATCCACTGGGTAGCCACAGGTTTCTGATTTTAAGGCAAGAATGTACAGAAAAAAATTTTTACATTATTTTCATTTATCATCCTGTAACCTTATATCAGGAGTTCACCCTGTCTATAAACCTTGTGGCTTTCTGTGACTGCTTTGATTAGTGAAGCACAGCAATGGACAAACTTTGTATCCAAAGGTAATAACATTTTACAAGTTTCCTTTGTAATTTCAAATTGTTACTTTAGAATCAAAACGCTGTACTCAATGACAAAGGAATATAAGATATTGTTGAGAAGAATCAGAACCCAGAAAATGCCCTATCTACCCTATCTGCCAGCACCAAACATAAACTTCAAACTAAGCTAAGAGAGCTGTTACAGGGTATGTTGTTAGTATGTTCTGTGTTCTATAGAGTCAGTGTGAATTCGGAAAGAAATTCACGATCAGGTCACACAACATTCTTCAGCTCCCTTTTCTACAAATGCATGTGCATGTGCAGAGCAGGTGGTCAAGGTTGGCACCCTGTTAATACTTATAATGCCTTGAGTGTATTATCACACCCACATATTATTGTGATTTCATACTGCTCTCATATTTAACATAATGGTAAATGCTGAACTTTATTCATGGGTTGGTAATTCTACATTCTATTGTGATATCCATTGCACAGAGGGGTTTCTCTGTATTTCATAATAAAAAACTTACATCGTATTCTGAGTTTACTCCTGAGATCTTTGTGTACATGAACAACAATAACAGTAATAACAATGATGAGAACAACAAGTGCTTTCACCTTTTGTATTCAGGACTTGCATACAAGAAACTTTCTCAAGTTAACTGTTTCAAGTATTAGTTCTTTTGATGTTGACTACTTTTCCAGTTACTGATATTCTTATTTAGGGTTACTATTGCTAAAGTGAAGTAATTAGACCAAAAGCATGCCTGATTCCTGGTCAACCCTTCCCCACATCCTTCCTCTATATATTGCATATTTTATACACAGCAAAACCCCTGTGACCTAGGAGATGTCTTAAGCCTTTATCCCATACAGGGGTCATGTCCTAACGACAAGTAATGATGGAGTCTATTGATCCTAGAGAGATGAACTAGAAACTGAGGTATAGAAAAAATTATTCTATGCACAGAAGGAATTCCCCAGAATGAAAGAACTTAAACATTTCTGAGCAGTGTCTAAGATATGATGCTAAAGAAAAATGTGAATACAACCTCTGTGAAATCTTCCTAGGACCAGGCTCTTGATTTGCATCTATCACTTGGGATGAATTATTATATGGTTACATCAGTTACTTAAGGTTTCACAAATTATCTTTATTGGTGTAGTAGGTGTTTGTCAAGGTGATTGGTACTT
Source organism: Apodemus sylvaticus (assembly GCF_947179515.1). Classification (NCBI taxonomy): domain Eukaryota; kingdom Metazoa; phylum Chordata; class Mammalia; order Rodentia; family Muridae; genus Apodemus; species Apodemus sylvaticus. The sequence goes on along the minus strand of NC_067476.1, from coordinate 132,768,278 downwards.
CTGAGTGTGTCTTGCTTAGTGTTCTATCTTAGTCTTATCTTATTGATACACAAAACCATCTCTATGGTCTAGAAAATATCCTGCTTCTCTCCTTCTTTCAGGCTTTTCTCAGTACTTGTCTTCATTGGTATATGTTGGTCAGTTCTGGATGCATAATTTCAAAACCAGAGCAACCTATCATAAAAAACAGTGATATTGTAAGTATTCATGTCAATTTGCATACATGAAGCTGAAGCTTCAGAAGTACACAGAACTCAATATCTAAGGGGAGTAGTGCTACTATCTCAGAGCTGGAGGGAGTCCCATTCTCCATTGTTCCAGAAATTTCTTTTTCAAATCAACTGACATATCATCTATGGTAGAAAAAGACACTGTGTTCCTTTTTCAGGATCATGAGCAATGTTCAATCCCTTTAGTCAACATTTCTCAGTGTTTGTCTAAATTGTAAACTTCAGCACTAGGAGATGGAGCACATGTGATTGGACTTAGAATAACATTCTATCAGAGAAAAAATCATAGATTTTACCTGAAAAATATATACTTAAATATTAACCAGCACACACTGAACATTTCAAACTTTCAGCTATTTGAATACTCTAATTCTTTATTGACATTAATGACATTGGTAATATTTTAACTTTAATTTCCTTTTTTTATTCGATATATTTCTATTTACATTTCAAATGATTTCCCCTTTTGTAGCCTCCCACTCCCCGAAAGTCCCCTAAGCCCCCTTCTCTCCCCCGTCCTCCCACCCACACCTTCCCACTTCCCCATTCTGGTTTTGCCAAATACTGCTTCACTGAGTCTTTCCAGAGCAAGGGGCCACTCCTCCTTTCTTCTTGTACCTCATTTGATGTATACAGCAAACCGGTAGCCAGCATCAAATTAAATGGAGAGAAACTTGAAACAATCCCACTAAAATCAGGGACTAAAGAGGGCTGCTCCCTTTCTCCTTATCTTTTCAATATTGTACTTGAGGTACTAGTTCGGGCAATTAGACAACATAAGGAGGTCAAAGGGATAAAAATTGCAAAGGAAGAAGTCAAACTATCATTATTTGCAGATGACATGATAGTCTACCTAAGTGACCCAAAACACTCCACTAGAGAACTCCTACAGCTGATAAACAACTTCAGCAAAGTAGTAGGTTATAAAATTAGCTCAAGCAAATCAGTGGCCTTCCTATACTCAAAGGATAAGCAGGCTGAGAAAGAAATTAGGGAAATGACCCCCTTCACAATAGCCACAAACAGTATAAAGTACCTTGGGGTGACTCTTACCAAACATGTGAAAGATCTGTATGACAAGAACTTCAAGACTCTGAAGAAGGAAATGGAAGAAGACCTCAAAAAATGGGAAAACCTCCCATGCTCATGAATCGGCAGGATCAATATAGTTAAAATGGCCATTTTGCCAAAAGCAATATACAGATTCAATGCAATACCCATCAAAATCCCAACTCAATTCTTCACAGAGTTAGAAAGAGCAATTCTCAAATTCATCTGGAATAACAAAAAACCCAAGAAAGGTAAAACTATTCTCAGTAACAAAAGAAATTCTGGGGAATCAGTATCCCTGACCTCAAGCAATACTACAGAGCAATAGTGTTAAAACAAACTGCATGGTATTGGTACAGTGACAGGCAGGCAGATCAATGGAACAGGATTGAAGATACAGAAATGAACCCACACACCTATGGCCACTTGATCCTCCACAAAGGGGCTGAAAACATCCAATGGAAAAAAGATAGCCTTTTCAACAAATGGTGCTGGTTCAACTGGAGGTCAACATGCAGAAGAAAGCGAATTGATCCATCCTTGTCTCCTTGTACTAAGCTCAAATCCAAATGGATCAAGGACCTCTACATAAAGCCAGACACTCTGAAGCTAATAAAAAAGAAACTGGGGAAGACCCTTGAGGACATTGGTACAGGGAGAAAGTGTCTGAACAGAATACCAATAGCATATGCTCTAAGATCAAGAATTGACAAATGGGACCTCATAAAATTACAAAGTTTCTGTATGGCAAAGGACACCATCAAGAGGACAAATCGGCAACCAACAAATTGGGAAAAGATATTCACCAATCCTACATCAGATAGAGGGCTAATATCCAATATATATAAAGAACACAAGAAGTTAGACTCCAGAAAACCAAACAACCCTATTTAAAAAATGGGGTACAGAGTTAAACCAAGAATTCTCACCTGAAGAACTTCGGATAGTGGAGAAACATCTTAAAACATGCTCAACTTCATTAGTCATTAGGGAAATGCAAATCAAAACAACCCTGAGATTTCATCTTACACCAGTCAGAATGGCTAAGATTAAAAATTCAGGAGTCAGCATATGTTGCTGAGGATGTGGAGAAAGAGGAACACTCCTCCACTGCTGGTGGGGTTGCAAATTGGTACAACCACTCTGGAAAGCAGTCTGGCAGTTCCTCCGAAAACTGAGCACCTCACTTCCAGAAGATCCTGCTATACCACTCCTGGGAATATACCCAAAAGATTCCCCAGCATGTAATAAGGATACATGTTCCACTATGTTCATAGCAGCCCTGCTTATAATTGCCAGAAGTTGGAAAGAACCCAGGTATCCCTCAACAGAAGAGTGGATGCAAAAAATGTGGTATATATACACAATGGAGTACGATTCAGCCATTAGAAACAATGAATTCATGAATTTCTTAGGTAAATGGATGGAGCTGGAGAACATCATACTAAGTGAGGTAACCCAGACTCAAAAGATGAATCATGGTATTCACTCACTAATAAGTGGATGTTAACCTAGAAAACTGGAATACCCAAAACATAATCCACACATCAAATGAGGTACAAGAAGAACGGAGGAGTGGCCCCTTGTTCTGGAAAGACTCAGTGAAGCAGTATAGAGCAAAATCAGAACAGGGAAGTGGGAAGGGTTGGGTGGGAAAACAGGGGGAGGGAAGGGGACTGATGGGACTTTCGGGGAGTGGGGGTCCAGAAAAGGGGAAATTATTTGAAATGTAAATAAATATATCAATAAATTTAAAAAGTCTCAAAAAAACAAATAACGCTATTATAAATGGAGTAAAGAGGTAAACAAAGAATTCTCAACTAAGGACTATCAAGTGGCTGAGAAGCTCCTTAAGAAATGTTCAACATACTTAGTCATCAGGGAAATGCATATCAGAACAATCCTGAGATTCTACCTCACAACAGTCAGAATGGCTAAGATCAAAAACTCAGGTGACAGCAGGTGCTGGGGAGGATGTGGAGAAAGAGAAACACTCCTCCATTTTTGGTGTAATTGCAAGCTGGTACAACCATTCTGGAAATCAATCTCATGGTTCCTCGGGAAAATTAGAAATACTCCTAACTGAAGTCCCAGCTATGATACCAAGAACGCATGCTCCATTATTTTCATAACAGCCTTATTTATAGTAGGCAGAAGCTGGAAGGAACCCAGATGTTCTTCAACAGATGGATACAGAAAATGTGGTACACTTACACAATGGAGTACTACTCAGCTATTAAAAACAATGAATTCATGAAATTTTTAGGCAAATGGATGGAACTAGAAAACAGCATCCTGAGTGAGGTAACCCAGTCACAAAAGAACACACATAGTATGCACTCACTGATAAGTGGGTATTAATCCAAGAGCTCAGAATACCTAAGATACAATTCACAAAATTGACAGGACATATGAAGCTCAAGAAGGAAGACTAAAACGTGGATGCTTCAGCCCTTCTTAGAAGGGGGACGAAATGGAAGGCGGCAGCAGCAGTGCAGCAGTGGCTGGTCCAGCTGAAGGGCCATCAGCAGTGGAACCAAGGCGACACAGGGTCCAGTTAGGCCCTGCGCCCACGACCACTGACCTTCGCTGACCAGCCAGGCGGCAAGCAGCTGCAGTTGTGCGGCGCCTTTCCTGCATGGAAGCCACTTCAGAACTCGGCCTCCCACCAGTCAGGAGAGGCTCATCCATCTTGGTTTCCGACTCCAGGGATCGGACAGACTGAGGTACGCAAACATAATCCGAGGCCAACACCAGGGTGGTCTGAGCATGACGGGCGTTGGCCTGCACCCAGGCCCTGGGCTGATCGGGGGGCCATCGGGGTGCCAACCCAGCCAGGAGGTTTTTTTTGCCCGGGCCTGCGTGCACGCCGCCATTTTGCCTGCAGGACGACAGAGAGCTCTGGTGGGCAGAGCCGTAACAGGCATAGCCAGAGGCTAACAAAGCGGGGGTCTAGGCCACAAAAGGCACAAAACTGACCCCAAGAACTGGACGGCTTGGTGGGCCATCTGTGAGTCAACCCGCCCAGGAGGTTGTTAGCACAGCAGACTCTCCCGGCGCTTTCAGGGACCGCGGGTGCGCACTCCCGCCATCCAGGTCACCTGGCAGACCCAATTAACAGTCATAGCCCTAGTGGAACTTTGCTCAGACCTTGGCCTCCCAGGTTTTTGCCTGGACTCAGGGCCTAGGCGGCCAGGCTAACCTTGTGTGCGCCAGCCCGGTTGGGGGATCGGCTGCCCAGCGGAGTGAGCGGGACACAGGGGAGGTCACAGCAGCAGACACCGTCGGCACTCCCTGCGGGTGCACACGGGCTCCATCTGGTCCACAGACACAATCTGGGGCAAGGCCTCAGGCGGAAGCCCTCAGCTCAACTCTCTCCTCTCCGCTTCCGGATCCAGATCAGCCTGGGCGGCCGCACCACATCTCCAGGTCCTGCCAGAAGCTAGCTGGGCTTCCGGGCGGCCAGCTGGGAGAAGTCAGTGTGCTCCAGTGAATCCAGCGGGCCCCAGCGGGAGCCTTCAGGTGCCTGCTTCAGGATCTGAACAGCCTGGGCAGCAGCACCCTGTCTACAGGCAGTGCAGGGGGTAAGCTGTGCACCAGAGGCCAACAGGGAAGGGGCAGCTTGCACTGGTGAGTCCAGCACTGACAAGACAAACTAACACCAGTGAGAACTAGATGGCAAAAGGCAAACGCAGGAACGTCACTAACAGAAATCAAGGCAATATGGCAACATCTGAACCCAATTCTCCTCTACCAGCATGTCCTGGATACCCCATCACACCAGTAAAACAAGATTTGGATTTAAAATCACTGGTCATGATGCTGGTACAGGAACACATGAAGGACATACTTAAAGAAATTCAGGAGAAAATGGATCAAAAGTTAGAAGCCCTTGCAAGGGAAACACAAAAATCATTGAAAGAAATCCAGGAGAATACAAAAGCCAACAAGGAGGAAATGCAAAAAACACTTAAAGAAATATAGGAGAACTTCGGTCAACAGGCTGAGGTTATGAAAGAGGAAACACAAAAATCTCTTAAAGAATTACAGGAAAGCACAAACAAGCAAGTGAAGGAGCTAAGCAAAACCATCCAGGATCTAAAATAAGAAGTAGAAACAACTAAGAAAACTCAAAGGAAGACAACTTTGGAGATAGAAAGCCTTGGGAAGAAATCAGGGGACAGAGATGCTAATATCAACAACAGAATACAAGAGATAGAAGAAAGAATCTCAGATGCTGAAGATTCCATAGAAACCATGGACTCAACAGTTAAAGAAAATGCAAAATGCAAAAAGCTTGTAACCCAAAATATCCAGGAAATCCAGGACACAATGAGAAGACCAAACCTAAGGATTATAGGCATAGATGAGAGTGAAGATTTACAACTTAAAGAGCCAGCAAATATCTTCAATAAAATTATGGAATAAAACTTCCCTAACCTAAAGAGAGAGATGCCCATGAATATACAAGAAGCCTACAGAACTCCAAACAGACTGGACCAGAACAAAAATACTTCCTGTCACATAATAATCAAAACACCAAATGTTCTAAACAAAGAAAGAATACTAAAGGCATTAAGAGTAAAAGGCCAAGTAACATATAAAGGGAGACCTATCAGAATCACAGCAGACTTTTCACCTGAGACTATGAAGGCTAGAAGGTCCTGGGCAGATCTCATGCAGACTCTAAGAGAACACAAATGCCAACCAAAACTACTATATCCAGCAAAACTCTCAATCACCATAGATGGAGAAACTAAGATATTTCATGACAAAACCAAGTTTACCCAATATCTATCCACAAACCCAGCCCTAAAAAGGATAATAGGAGGACAACACCAATACAAGGAGGGAAACTTCACCCTGGAAAAAGCAAGATAGTAACCTTTCATCAAACCCAAAAGAAGTTAACCAATCAAATTTAAAAAATAACGTCAAAAATGATAGGAAGTAACAATCACTATTCCTTAATATCTCTTAACATCAATGGTCTTAATGCCCCAATAAAAAGACACAGACTAACTGAATGGATACGTAAACAGGACCCTACATTTTGCTGCTTACAGGAAACACACCTCAGGGTCAAAGACAAACACTACCTTAGAGTAAAAGGCTGGAAGACAATTTTACAAGCAAATGGTCTCAGGAAACAAGCTGGAGTAGCCATTTTAATATCAGATAAAATTGACTTGCAACTCAAAGTCATCAAAAGAGACTCTGAGGGACACTTCTTGCAGGTCAAAGGAAAAATACAAAAAGAAGAACTGTCAATCCTGAATATCTATGCCCCAAATGCAAGGGCACCCTCTTTCGTAAAAGAAACTTTATTAAAACTAAAAGCACACATTGCACCTAACACAATAATTGTGGGTGACTTCAACACTGCACTTTCCTCAATGGACTGATCAGGAAAACAGAAACTAAACAGGGACACAATGAAACTAATTGAAGCTTTGGACCAAATAGATTTAACAGATATATATATAACATTCTATCCTAAAACAAAAGAATATACCTTTTTCTCAGCACCTCATGGTACCTTCTCCAAAATCGACCATATAATTGGTCACAAGACAGACCTCATCAAATATAAGAAGATAGAACTTATCCCATGCCTCCTATCTGATCACTATGCAGTAAAAGTGGTCTTCAATAGCAACAGAAACAACAGAAAACCCACATACACGTGGAAACTGAACAATATTCTACTCAATGATACTTTGGTCAAGGAAGAAATAAAGAAAGAAATTAAAGATTTTTTGGAACACAATGAAAATGAAAACACAACATACCCAAATCTATGGGACACAATGAAAGCAGTGCTAAGAGGAAAACTCATAGCCCTGAGTGCCTCCAAAAAGAAAATGGAGAGAGCATACATTACCAGCTTAATGACACACCTGAAAGCCCTAGAACAAAAAGAAGCTATTTCACCCAGGAGGAGTAGAAGGCAGGAAATCATCAAACTCAGGGCCGAAATCAATCAAGTAGAAACAAAGAGAACCATACAAAAAAATCAACAAAACCAGGAGCTGGTTCTTTGAGAAAATCAACAAGATAGATAAACCCTTAGCCAGACTGACCAAAGGGCACAGAGAAAGTATCCAAATTAACAAACTTAGAAATGAAAAGGGAGATATAACAACGGAAACTGAGGAAATCCAAAAAATCATCAGATCCTACTACAAAAGCCTGTACTCAACACAACTGGAGAATCTGGAGGAAATGGACAATTTCCTGGACAGATACCAAATACCAAAATTAAATCAGGACCAAGTAGACCATCTAAACAGTCCCATAATGCCTAAAGAAATAGAAGGAGTCATAGAAAGTCTTCCAACCAAAAAAAGCACAGGACCAGATGGCTTCAGTGCAGAATTCTACCAGACCTTCAAAGAAGAGTTAACACCAATACTCTTCAAACTATTCCACAAAATAGAAACAGAAGGAACACGACCCAATTCCTTCTACGAAGCCACAATTACGCTGATACCAAAGCCACAAAAAGATCCAACAAAGAAAGAGAACTTCAGACCAATTTCCCTTATGAACATCGATGCAAAAATACTCAATAAAATTCTTGCCAACCGAATCCAAAAACACATCAAAACGATCATCCACCATGATCAAGTAGGCTTTATCCCGGGAATGCAGGGTTGGTTCAATATACGGAAATCCATCAATACAATCCACTATATAAACAAACTCAAAGAACAAAACCACATGGTCATTTCATTGGATGCTGAAAAAGCATTTGACAAAATTCAGCATCCTTTCATGCTTAAAGTCTTGGAGAGAACAGGAATTCAAGGCCCATACCTAAACATAGTAAAAGCAATATACAGCAAACCGGTAGCCAGCATCAAACTAAATGGAGAGAAACTTGAAGCAATCCCACTGAAATCAGAGACCAGACAAGGCTACCTTCTTTCTCCTTATCTTTTCAATATTGTACTTGAGGTACTAGCTCAGGCAATTCGACAACATAAGGAGGTCAAAGGGATACAAATTGGAAAGGAAGAAGTAAACTATCATTATTTGCAGACGACATGATCGTCTACCTAAGTGACCCAAAAAACTCCACTAGTGAGCTCCTACAGCTGATAAACAACTTCAGCAAAGTGGCAGGTTATAAAATCAACTCAAGCAAATCAGTGGCCTTCCTATACTCAAAGGATAATCAGGCTGAGAAAGAAATTAGGGAAATGACCCCCTTCACAATAGCCACAAACAGTATAAAGTATCTTGGGGTGACTCTTACCAAACATGTGAAAGATCTGTATGACAAGAACTTCAGGACTCTGAAGAAGGAAATGGAAGAAGACCTCAAAAAATGGAAAAACCTCCCAGGCTCATGGAATGGTAGAATCAATATAGTTAAAATGGCCATTTTGCCAAAAGCAATATACAGATTCAATGCAATACCCATCAAAATCCCAACTCAATTCTTCACAGAGTTAGAAAGAGCAATTTTTAAATTCATCTGGAACAACAAAAAACCCAGGATAGCTAAAACTATTCTCAGCAACAAAAGAAAATCTGGGGGAATCAGTATCCCTGACCTCAAGCAATACTACAGAGCAATAGTGTTAAAAACTGCATGGTATTTGGTACAGTGACAGGCAGGAGGATCAATGGAACAGGATTGAAGATCCAGAAATGAACCCACACACCTATGGCCAATTGATCCTCGACAAAGAGGCTGAATACATCCAATGGAAAAAAGATAGCCTTTTCAACAAATGGTGCTGGTTCAACTGGAGGTCAGCATGCAGAAGAATGCTAATTGATCCATCCTTGTCTCCAAGTACTAAGCTCAAATCCAAATGGATCAAGGACCTCCACATAAAGCCAGACACTCTGAAGCTACTAGAAAAGAAACTGGGGAAGACCCTTGAGGACATCGGTACAGGGAGAAAGTTTCTGAACAGAACACCAATTGCGTATGCTCTAAGAACAAGAATTGACAAATGGGACCTCATAAAATTACAAAGTTTCTGTAAGGCAAAGGACACCATCAAGGGGACAAATCGGCAACCAACAAATTGGGAAAAGATCTTCACCAATCCTACATCAGATAGAGGGCTAATATCCAATATATATAAAGAACTCAAGAAGTTCGACTCCAGAAATCCGAACAACCCTATTAAAAAATGGGGTACAGAGTTAAACAAAGAATTCTCACCTGAAGAACTTCGGATGGCGGAGAAGCATCTTAAAAAATGCTCAACTTCATTAGTCATTAGAGAAATGCAAATCAAAACAACCCTAAGATTTCATCTTACACCAGTCAGAATGGCTAAGATTAAAAATTCAGGAGACAGCAAGTGTTGGAGAGGGTGTGGAGAAAGAGGAACACTCCTCCACTGCTGGTGGGGTTGCAAATTGGTACAACCACTCTGGAAAGCAGTCTGGCGGTTCCTCCGAAAACTGGGCACCTCACTTCCAGAAGATCCTGCTATACCACTCCTGGGCATATACCCAGAAGACTCCCCACCATGTAATAAGGATACATGCTCTACTATGTTCATAGCAGCCCTATTTATAATTGCCAGATGCTGGAAAGAACCCAGGTATCCCTCAACAGAAGAGTGGATGCAAAAAATGTGGTATATCTACACAATGGAGTACTATTCAGCCATTAGAAACAATGAATTCATGAAATTCTTAGGCAAATGGATGGAGCTAGAGAACATCATACTAAGTGAGGTAACCCAGACTCAAAAGGTGAATCATGGTATGCACTCACTAATAAGTGGATATTAACCTAGAAAACTGAAATACCCAAAACATAATCCACACATCAAATGAGGTACAAGAAGAAAGGAGGAGTGGCCCCTGGTTCTGGAAAGTCTCAGTGAAACAATATAACGGGGAAGTGGGAAGGGGTGGGTGGGAGGACAGGGGAAGAGAAGGGGGCTTACAGGACTTTCGGGGAGTGGGGGGGCTAGAAAAGGGGAAATCATTTGAAATGTAAATAAATTATATTGAATAAAAAAAAGAAGGGGGACAAAATAGTCAAGAGAGGTAGAGGTTGTGAGTGAATTAGGAGGAAGATGTAGGGGATGATGAAAAATGGAGGGCTGTAATAGGCATGAGAGGAGACAGGATATATAAAGAGGGTCAGGAATTTGAACAGGGGTGTGTAGCAATGGCAGATGGGGAACTGGCAGTAGCCACGAACAAGTCCAAGATGCCACAAAACAAGAGGCTCCCATTACTCAATAGGAATGAGATTAGATGAACTAACTGTCCAACAAAGGTGTGAGAAAGGCTGTATAGGCCATGTCCAGATGCTAGGCAAGTCCCCTGTTTGGGACATGGGGCCACCCACTGACGTACAAATTCCTAACCCAGAAAAGTTCCTGTCGAAAGGAAATATGGGCACACTTGTTAGGGCAGAAACTGAAGGAAAGGCCAACCAGAAACTGCCCCACCTGGGGATACATCCCATATACAGGTAACAAACCCAGAATCTATTGCTGATGCCAAAAGTGCTTGCTGACAAAAGCCTGTTATATCCACCTCACAAAAGGCTCTGCCAGAGTCTGACAAATACAGAGGTGGATGCTTACAGCCAACCATTGGACTCAGCATGGGGTCTCCAATGTAGGAGTTAGAGAAAGGACTGAAGGAGTTGAAGGGGTTTGCAACCCCATAGGAAGAACAACAATATCAACCAACTAGACCTCCCAGAGCTCCCTGGAACTAAACTACCAACTCAAGAGTATACATGCAGGTATCTATTAATCCAACCACATATGTAGAAGATTATGGAATTGTCTGGCATCAATAGGAAGATAAGCCCTTGGTCCTATGAAGGGTCAATTCCTCAGTATAGGGGAATGCCAGGGTGGTAACCTGGGAGTGGGTTGGTGGGAGAGGGAGCATCCTCATAGAAGCAGGTGAAAGAGGCATGGGATGGGGAGTTCTGGAGGGAAAACCTGGAAAGGGGATCCCACTTGAAACGTAAATACATAAAATATCCAATAAAAAAGAACTCAAGAAGTTAGATTCCAGTGAACCAAAGAACCGTATTAAAAAGGGGGTACAGAGGTAAACCAGGAATTCTCAATTGAGGAATATCAAATGGCTGAGAAGAACCAAAAGAAATGTTCATCATTCTTTGTTGGGCCTTACTTGGACAGACACTGAGGCCTAGTGAGGGAGCCTGAGCCTTTGCTCAAGATTTGAGATCTGTCTCAATTACTTCCATACTGGGGTAACTCAGCATGACCTGCCAAGCTACTGCTGATATGGAATAACTTTATTCACCCTGTCCATCACCCCATACCCTCTGTCACCTTTCCCTGCCCCCTATGTTATCTCACCCCACCAGAAATCCCCCACCTTCTTCTCCAACCCTATATAAATAAGACACTGATACAATAAAATGAGTTCCTGCTTTGCTTTGACAGACTCCTGGCTCAGCTCAGGGTGGTTATTCTTCAGATGCCCGGAGATTTGAGCCTCAACACTTACCATTCTATGTCAGCCTCGGAGAGATTCTCAGCTGGACCTTGTCCTCTCCTCTAAGCCTAGACATCTGGCAGAGAACTGGCAATTCTTTTTTTTAAATATTTTTATTTCCTATATTCTTTGTTTACATTCCAAATGATTTCCCCTTTCCCGGATCCCCCCTCCCCATATGTCCCATAAACCTTCTTCTCTCCATTCCTTCTCCAATCACCTCCCTCCATTTTCTCTGTCCTAATATTCCCCTCCAATGCTAGATCAATCCTTTCCAGGATCAGGACCCTCTCCATACTTCTTCATGGGAGTCATTTGTTATGCAATTTGTGCCTTGGGTATTCAGAGCTTCTGGGCTAATTAATATCCACTTATCAGAGATTGCATTCCATGTGTATTCTTTTGTGATTGGGTTACCTCACTTAGGATGATAATTTCCAGATCAAACCATTTGCCTAAAAATTTTGTGAATTCATTGTTTCTAATTGCTGAGTAGTATTCCATTGTGTAAATATACCACATTTTCTGTATCCATTCCTCCTTTGAGGGACATCTGGGTTCTTTCCAGCTTCTGGCTATTATAAATAAGGCTGCTATGAACATAATGGAGCATGTGTCTTTATTGCATGCCGGGGAATCCTTTGGGTATATGCCCAGGAGAGGTATAGCAGGGTCCTCTGGAAGTCTCATGTCCAGTTTTCTGAGGAACCTCCAGACTGATTTCCACAGTGGTTGTACCATCTTACAGCCCCACCAGCAGTGGAGGAGTGTTCCTCTTTCTCCACATGAGAACAGGCAATTCTTAGTCATCAGGGAAATGCAAGTAAAAAGTGCCCTGAGAGTCCACCTCATACCAATCAAAATGGTTAAAGATAAAAACTCAGGCAACACTTTGGAAATCATGGTTGGGTTCCTCAAAAAAAATGTGAAAATAGTTCTACCTGAAGACCCAGCTATACCACTATTGGGTATATACCCAAATGATGCTCCAACATACCATGGACACATGTTCATGTGTCCATGTTCCACTATGTTTAAAGCAGCCTTATCTATACTATCCAGAAGCTGGAAAAAGTCCAGATGTCTTTTAACAAAAGAATGTATACAGAAATTGTGGTACAATGGTGTACTACCGAGCCAGTTAAAATAATGACTTCATGAAATTTTCAGGCAAATGGGTGTAACTAGAAAATATCATCCCTAGGTAACTTATACACATAAAATCCCACAAGTTATATACTAACTAATAAGTGACTTGTAGCCCCAAAGTTCTGAATACCAGTGATACAACCCACATACCATATGCAGCTTAAGAAGAAGAAAGATCAATGTGTAGTTGCTTCATACTACATAGGATGGAGAACAAAATAATAAAAAGAGCTAGAGGGATGGAGGACCAAAGAAGGGAGAGAGGAGGAGGACAGAAATGGGGGGCAAGAGCAGGTATTTGAAGGGACAGTAGGGAAGTACAGAGGATCAGGAAATTGAATAGAAACATGTAGCCATGTAGCAGAGGGACATGGGGAACTGGGGTAGCCACTACAAAATCCCAGACTCCAGAAAAGATTCCCAGGAACCAATGTCAACGACTTTAGGTGAAATACTCAAAAAAAAAAAAAAAATGGAGATACAACCTGTACAGACTACCTCCAGTAGACAGGCCCAGACCAAGTTGAGGAATGGGCCCCCTAAACATCTCAAAAGTTTAAAGCTAGAAATGTTCCTATCCAAAGGAAAAACAGGGACAACAAATGGAACAATGACCAAAAGGATAGGCCATTCAGAGTCTCTCTCACCTAGGGATACATCTCTTTTGCAGACACCAAACCCACAAGCAATTACTGATACCAAGAATTACTTGCTGATCAGAGCCTGATGTGGCTGCTTCCTGAGAGTTTACCAGCACCTGACCAATACAGACAGATATACTTACAACTATCTATTGGACTGAGCCCAGAGATCCCAATGGAAGAGGTAATGGAAGGACAGAAGAAGCTGCATGGGATTGCAACCCCATAAGAAGAACAATATCAGCTAACTGTTCTCCCAGAGCTCCCAGAGACTAAACCACAAACCAAAGAGTATACATTGGGGGAGCTAGGACTCTAGATATATCTGTAGTAGTAGATGCCTTATCTCACATCAGTGGGAATGGAGGGAGGCTTGAGGACATTATGTAGTGGGATAATGGAGGGGTGAGACTGGAGTGGATGAATGGGTTGAGGATGACACTCATAGTGACACAGGGGAAAGAAATGAGGGGTGTTGGGTTAACATAAATAATCTGGTAAGAATAAATACCCATATATCATTTATTCTCAGTGCCTTGACTTCTTATATGTTTCCTACCATTCATTGTTTTCATCCTACCATTCATTGTTTTCACCCCACCAGCTAAGACTTCAGGGTTAATTATGTTTCACATGCACAGCTACACCTAATGAACTCTGGTAGCTTTTTTCAGGGAACCCAATATTACCTTCCTCTGGGCCTCACTATGCTACACCATGATAATACTAATGTCATGTCATGATACTGTCACTTATGGAATTTTAATGTCAGCAAAACATAGACTATGTTTCATAGTTCTGTTATCATGTCTCAGTGGAACATTGATCCCTAGGACCTAAACTGTAATATCTGCTGTGTACTTTGGTTATGACTCAACAGACATAATTCCCTGTTGTTTGACATGAGAACCTCTGAAATGACATTATCAATTCCGTTCCTTTACTTTTAAACAAATGAATAATTTCTCTGTTGAAGTCTTGATTAGGTGCAGTCTTTGCAGAGCAGGTTTAATTTGGTCCAAATATTAAGTCTGAATTTGCTTTTATGTGCTTGAAGTCTCATCTGCAATTATATGATTTCGAGATGCTGATGTCTTAGGGTCAAGGATCTCTGGAAAGGGTTTTGCTCCATGGAACTGTTAGAATAGTGTCCTTATAGGGGTGATTTGTGCTTCCAAGATGAACCATTAAGCTGCTCTTCATGAAACTATGGACTTTATCGCACTGTTCAAAACTCTGACCCATATCTTCCAAAGACAACATTGAAAAAATGACTCTACCTTTATGACTCATGAATATCAGTCCAAACATTCTCTTTACATTGTCCAGAGTTCTCCCTGGGTTTAATCCCCAGGTTTCTGAGACAATATACAGGTAATAGGACCTGGTATCACATGGTATCAGGAAGGCCAGAAGAGATATTTTCTGAAATTTTTGTACTGAATATATACTAATGCATTGTATCCATTCTGAAATAAATACATATTTTAATACTATACATTTTATATTGCCATTATGTTAATTTTTTAATATTAGAACTTAATGGCAGCAATGCTGTCTGTGGCTCATTTTGGAGATAAAGTTCTAATGCTTCTCAATACGTTCTGAGTTTACAAAAATATAGATGTACTGTGACACACACATTTTTATATCTCTTTCTCAAATTATTTTCTACAATTGATAGATAGGTAGTGAAGCTTATAACAGAGAAGTAGTCCAACTCTATCTACATGTTCAGGGCTTCATGGAGAAAATTTATTTTACTGTTTCTAACTTTGTTGTTATTTAATCACAATTAGGAATTACTTGATGTAGTAAGATTCTTTGTCTTATTCATCCTTACCCTGGACAGATTTTCAGGCTGTGGATTACCAAGCCAATGTTATTGACTCTTGATGAGGATATATTTGTGGGCATATCTCATGAAAATCTCCACTGGGTAGCCACAGGTTTCTGATTTTAAGGCATGACTGTACAGAAAAAAATTCTACATTATTTTCATTCATCACCCTGTAACCTTCTATCAGGAGTTTGCCTTGTCTACAAACCTAGTAGCATTGATTAGTGAAGCACAGCAATGGACAAACTGTATCCAAAGGTAATAACATTTTACAAGGTTCCTTTGTAATTTCAAACTGTTACTTTAGAATCCAAACACTGTACTCAATAACAAGGGAAGAGAAGTTAATGTAGAGAACAATCAGAACCCATAAGAAAGCCATATCTAACCTGTCTGCCAATACCCAACATATCCTTCAAACTAAGCTATGAAAGCTGTTGCAGTGTATATTGTTAATATGTCCTATATCCTATAGAGTCTTAATTCTGAAATACAAGACCAAGACATACAACTTTCTTTAGCTCCCTTTTCTACAAATGCATGTGCAAAGCAGGTAATCAAGGTTGGTATACTGGTTAATACTTATAGTACATTTAGTGTATTATCATCCACCACATTATTTATTGTCAAGTTCATATTGCTATCTTCTTTAACAGAATGGTGAATTCCGAACTTTATTCATTGGTTGGTAATTCTGCATTCTATTGTGATGTCCATTGCACAGAGGGGTTCCTCTATATTATATAATAAATACTCACAGTGTATCATGAATTTACTCTTGAGAGGTATCCCTCAACAGAAGAGTGGATGCAAAAAAATGTGATATATATACACAATGGAGTACTATTCAGCCATTAGAAAAAATTAATTCATGAAATTCTTAGGCAAATGGATGGAGCTA
Source organism: Apodemus sylvaticus (assembly GCF_947179515.1). Lineage (NCBI taxonomy): Eukaryota > Metazoa > Chordata > Mammalia > Rodentia > Muridae > Apodemus > Apodemus sylvaticus. The sequence goes on along the minus strand of NC_067476.1, from coordinate 132,751,997 downwards.
GAGAACATCATACTAAGTGAGATAACACAGACTCAAAAGATGAATCATGGTATGCACTCACTAATAAGTGGATATTAACCTAGAAAACTGGAATACCAAAAACATAATCCACACATCAAATGAGGTACAAGAAGAACGGAGGAGTGGCCCCTTGATCTGGAAAGACTCAGTGAAGTAGTATAGGGCAAAACCAGAACAGGGAAGTGGGAAGGGTTGAGTGGGAAAACAGGGGGAAGGAAGGGGTCTGATGAGACTTTTGGGGAGTGGGGGTCTAGAAAAGGGGAAATCATTTGAAATGTAAATAAAAAATATATCAAATAAAAAAATAAAAAAAGAGACCCACCTCAGTGACAAAGACAGTCACTACTTAAGAGTCAAAGTTTGGAAAACAATTTTCCAAACAAATGGTCCCGAGAAACAAGCTAGAGTAGCCATTCTTATATTGGATAAAGTTGACTTTCAATCAAAAGTTGTCAAAAAAGATAAGGAGGGACACTTCATATGGGTCAATGGAAAAGTCTACCAAGATGAATTCTCAATTCTTGAATATCTATGCTCCAAAAGCAAGGGCACCCACATTCACAAAAGTAACTTTACTAAAGCTCAAAGCACACACTGTACCCCACACAATAATAGTGGGAGACTTCAACACCCGACTCTCAACAATGGGCAAATAATGGAAACAGAAACTAAACAGAGACACAGTGAAAATAAGTGAAGTTATGGACCAAATGGATCTAACTGGTATTTATAGAACATTCCACCCTAGAGCAAAAGGATATACATTCTTCTGAGAACCTCATTGTACCTTCTCCAAAATTTACCATATAATTAGTCACAAAACAGGCTTCAACAGATACAGAAATATTGAAATTATTCCATGCACCTTATCAGATCACCACCACCTAAGGTTGGTCTTAAGCTCAAAAGAGAGAAAAATTGAAAACACACATACATGTGGACTTTGAGCAATGCTCTTCTCAATGATAGCTTGGTCAATGAAGAAATAAAGAAAGAAATTAAAGATTTTTTAGAATTTAATGAAAATGAAGACACATCGTACCAAAATTTATGGGACACAATGAAAGCAATGCTAAGAGAAAACTCACAGCTCTGAGTGCCTCCAAAAATAAAATGGAGAGAACTGACACTAACAGCTTGAAAGTGCACTTGAAGCTCTAGAACAAAAAGAAGCAAATACAGCAAAGAGAAGTAGAAAGCAGGAAATCATCAAACTCAGGGCAAAAATCAACCAAATAGATAGAAACAAAAAGAACCATGCAAAGAATAAACGAAATCAGAATCTGGATCTTTGATAAAATCAACAAGATAGATAAACCCTTAGCCAGACTAACCAGAGGGCACAGAAGCACTACCAAATTACTAAAATCAGAAATGAAAACAGAGACATAACAACAGAAGTTGTAGAAATTCAAGAAGTCATCAGATCCTACTACAAGAGCTTATGCTCAACAAAGTTTGAAAATCTAGATAAAACGGTCAGCTTTCTAGATACATACCAGGTGCCAACATTAAAACATGATCAGATAAATCATCTAAATAGTCCCATAAGTCCTGATGAATTAGAAGCAGTCATTAATAGTCTCCCATCAAAAAAATCCCAGGACCAGATGGGTTTAACAGGGGATTCTAATCAGATCTTCAAAAAGAGTTAATACCAATACTCTTCAAATATTTCCACAAATTAGAAACTCAAGGAACACTACCCAATTCATTCCATGAAGCCACAATAACACTTATACTTAAACCAAACAAAGACCAAACAAGGAAGGAGAACTTCAGACAAATCTCCCTCAAGAACATTGATGCAAAAATACTCAACAAAATTCTGGCCAACCGAATCCAAGAATGCATCAAAATTATAATTCACCACGATCAGGTAGGCTTCATCTCAGGAATGCAGGGATGGTTCAATATACAGAAATTCATCAATGTAATCTACTACATAAACAAACTCAAGGACAAAAACCACATGCTCATTTCACTAGATGCTGAAAAGGCTTTTGACAAAATCCAGCATCCCTTCATGATAAAATGTCTTAGAGAGATCAGGAATCCAAGGCCCATGCCTAAACGTAGTGAAAGCAATATACTACAAACCGGTAGCCAACATCAAATTAAATGGAGAGAAACTTGAAGAAATCCCACTAAATTCGGAGACCAGGAAAGGATGCCTACGCTCTCCCTATCTATTCAATATAGTCCTTGAAGTCCTAGCCAAAGCAATGAGACAACAAAAGAAGGTCAAAGGTATACAAATTGGAAAGGAAGAAGTCAAAATATCACTATTTGCAAGTGATATGATCATATATTTAAGTGGCCCCAAAACTTCCACCAAAGAACTCCTAAAGCTGATAAACAACTTCAGCAAAGTGGATGGATATAAAATTAACTCAAGCAAATCAGTAGCCTTCCTCTACTCAAAGGATAAACAAGCTGAGAAAGAAATTAGAGAAATGACACCTTTCAAAATAGTCCCAAATAATATTTCATACCTTGGTGTGACCCTAACAAAGCAAGTGAAAAATATGTATGGCAAGAACTTCAAGCCTCTGAAGAAAGAACTCAAAGAAGATCTCAGAAGTTGAAAAGATCTCCCATGCTCATGGATTGGCAGAATCAATATAATAAAAATAGACATCTTGCCTAAAGCAATCTACAGAGTGAATGCAATCCCCATCAAAATCCCAAATCAATTCTTTGTAGATCTAGAAAGAGCAATTCTCAAATTCATCTGGAATAACAAAAAAAACCCAGGAGAGCAAAAACTGTTCCCCAAAACAAAAGATCTCATGGGGGAATCACCATCCTGACCTCAAGCTCTACTACAGAGCAATAGTGATAAAAACTGTTTGATATTGCTATGGAGACAGGCAGGAAGATCAATGGAATAGAATTGAAGACCCAGAAAAGAACATGTACGATCATTTGATATTTGACAAATGAGCTAAAAACATGCAGTGAAAAAAGACACCATTTTTATCAAGTAGTGCTGGATCAACTGGAGGTCAGCATGCAGAAAAATGCAAATCAACCCATTCTTATTTCCTTGTACAAACCTCAAGTCGAAGTGGATCAAAGACCTACACATAAAAACAGACACACTAAAGCTTATAGAGGAGAAAGTATGGAAGAATCTTGAACACATGGTAACAGGGGAAAAGTTCCTGAACAGAACACCAATGGCTTATGCTCTAAGAACAAAAAATGAACAAATGGGCCCTCATTAAACTGCAAAGCTTCTCTAGAGTAAAGGACATGGTCAATAGAACAAAATGACAACCAACAAATTGGGAAAAGATCTTTACCAATCCTACATCTGATAGAGGGCTAATATCCAATGTGTACAAAGAACTCAAAAAGTTAGTCTCCAGAGAGTCAAATAACCCTATGAAAAATGGAGTACAGAGCTAAACAGGGAATTCTCAATGGAGGAAACTCAAATGGCTCTAAAGCACCTAAAGAAATGTTCAGCATCCTTAGTTATCAGGGAGATGCAAATCAAAACATCACTGAGATTTCACTGCACACCAGTCAGAATGTCTAAGATGAAAAACTCAGGGGACAGCAGATGCTTGAGAGGATGTGTGGAAAGAGGAACACTTCTCAATTTTTGATGGGATTGCAAGCTGCCAATGTCACTCTGGAAATCAGTTTGGCGATTCCTCAGAAAATTAGACATAGGACTACCTGAGGACCTAGCTATACCACTCCTGGGCATATACCCAGAAGATGCTCCTACATGTAATAAGGAAACATGCTCCACTATGTTCATAGCTGCCTTATATATAATAGCCAGAGGCTGAAAGAACCCAGATGTCCTTCAAGAGAGGAATGGATACAGAAACTGTGGTATGTATACATAATAGAGTACTATTCAGCTATTAAAAACAATGAATTCATGAACTCCTTAGGTAAATGGATGGAAGTAGAAAGTGTCATCCTGAGTGAGGTAATCTGATCACACTGATAAGTGGTTGTTAGCCCAAAAGCTTAAAATAAAGAAGTTACAATTCATAGAGCACACAAGCTCAAGAAGAAGGATGACTTAAGTGAGGATGCTTTGGTTCCTCTGAGAAAGGGAGCAAAATACTCACAGGAGCAATAAAGGAGACAAAGTGTGGAGCAGAGACTGGAGTAAAGACCACACAGAGACTGCCCTACCTGGGGATTAATACTATAAACAGTAACTAAACCCAAACAGTATTATGGATGACAAGAAGTGCATACCCAAAGGAGCATGCCATGATTGTCTCTGGAGGGGCCCTGCCAGAGCCTTACACATATAGAAGCAGATGCTAGCAGCAAACCATTGGTCTGGGTGTGGGATCACCAATGGAGGAGTTGGAGGGTGGTCCAGAGGACCTGAAGGGGTTTACATCCCCATGGGATAAACAATGACGTTGGCTACCAAGATGCCCCAAGACTTCCAGGGACTAAGCCAGCAATCAAGGACTCCCAGGGACTAAACCAGCAATCAAGGGGTACACATGGTTTCAGTGGCAGAGGAATGCTTTGTCGGGCATCAGTGGGAGGAGTGGTCCTTGGTCAGGTGAAGGCTCAATAGATGCCCCAAAAAAGGGAAATTAAGGGGAGGAGGGGGGAGTGGGTCAGGTGGAGGGGCATATACTTGGAAGTAGGGAGTGGGTGGAGGGGTTGCAGGGTTTGGGGGAAGGGAGAAACTGGAAAAGTTTTACCATTTGAAATGTAAATTAGGATTATATTCAATTAAAAAGGGGGAAAAAGAAATGCATAGCTAATAATCTTCTAGAACATTTGAGATCTTTGAATTGTGTATAGTTATGTGCAGTTATGTGCATATAGGTGTGTGTCTATGCAGGTGTCCCTCAGAGACCAGAGGTTTCAGATTCCCTGGAACTTTATATGTGTCCTGCTCAAAATCTATCATAGGAATCAAACATGATTGCTTCGTAAGAACAGTATATGGTTCTTATCAACAGAACCATTTCCCCAGTCCACTCAAATATTAATGTTCTTTGTAGCTGTACTATTTGTAGTATAAGAAACAGATTTAGAATGTAGTGTGGTTCCATTTTACACCTCTTCCTTGGGGTGTCCAGGTGCTGCTAGAGAGGTTATCTCAGGGCCTTTGGAAAATTCCACCAGGCCCCAGAACCTGAAGACCCCTCTCCTCTGGAAGGGAGAGGCTGATTATATTCCTCAGAAAAAAAAACACAGAGGGAACTGATCCCTTTGGGTGTAGGACTCCCCAGTGCACTGGAACAATAAACTCCACTTGCTTTTGAAGAAAAAAAAATTATCCTTCTTGGGTTGCAGTTTTTCTTCTAATATATTTTTTTCGAGACGGGGGTTTCTCTGTATAGCCCTGGCTGTCCTGGAACTCACTCTGTAGACCAGGCTGGCCTTGAACTCAGAAATCCAACTGCCTCTGCCTCCCAGAGTGCTGGGATTACAGGTGTATGCCACCACCGCCTGGCTTAATTTTTTGGTGGTGGTGGTGGGGGGGGCGGTTCGGGCTTAGTTTTTGGATAGATATTTGAATTTGGATTTGTCATTAAATATTTTATTTTCTCCTTCTATGGTTATTGAGAGTTTGACTGGTTATAGCTGGCATCTGTGGGCTTTTTTTTTTTTTAGAGGATGCAAGATATCTGACAGGGATCTTTTAGTTTTCAGAGTCTTTTTTGAGACAATAGCTCTAATTCTGATAGGCCTTCTTTTTTATTTTACTTGACCATTATTTGCTGCTTTTAATATTCTTTCTTTGTTCTGCAGATTTTGCATTTTGATTATTATGAGGCAGGAGGATTTTCTTTTCTGTTCCATTCTAATTGGTGTTCAATAAGCTTTCTGTGTGTTTATAGGCATCTTTTTCTCTAGTTTGAGAAAGTTTTCTTGTATGGTTGTGTTAAAAATATTTTCTGTGACTTGGAGGTGGAACTCTTCACCTTAAATTCCTATAATTCTTTCATTAGATCTTTTGTGGCATTCTGAATTTCCATGACATTTTATGTAAGAAACTTTTAGACTTAACATATCTTGTACTGATGTATAGATGTTTTCTGTTGTATCTTCTATGCCTATCTCTCTTTCATCTCTTGTATTAGATTCCTGATGCTTGTATCTCCTGTTCCTGTTCATTTCCCTAGGATTTCTATCTTCAGGATTCCATCACTCTTTGTTTTCTTTATTGCTTCTATTTTCACATTCTCATCTTGCACAGTTTTATTTACTTGCTCCATTTTTTTAAAATTTCATTTGCCTATGTCTTTTAAAGGATTTCTATGTTTCGTCATTAAAGAACCTTACAAGCTTGATTGTATTTTCCTATAATTCTTTAAGGGATTTGTGCATTTTCTCTTAAGTGGCATTTATCTTCTTTGTTAGATTGTATTTTCTAAGTTATTTTCTTAAACTTTTGTTGTATAAGGTTATTCAGAGCTTGCTGTAGTAGGATAGCTCTGCTCTGAGGTTGTTATCTTGCCATGGCTTTTATTGATTGTGTTATTTCCCAGGCCTTTAGCCATCTAGATTGCTTTTGTCTCTCAATGTTCTTCTTGTAATAAGTATTGAGAGGGGGGTTAGCCTCAATGGTCCATGTATGGCAGGCTTCAGATGGGTATCCTTGCCCTATGTAGTTCCAATTTAACATGTTTCTATGGTTCAGTTTCTGTAGGTCTGATGAAGATGTGCAAAGCAATGACAGCAGAATGTAAGTACTACTTGAAAAACAGAATGATCAGGGTATCTTAGGGTGTGCCAGATGACTCATAGTGAAAGGGTGATGCATGAGGGAAGGAAAGCTATCATGAATGGTTCAGACTCCCAGGACTGATAAAAGTGACATGATTATAGGAACATTATTGTCTACTGGTGATAGCAGACTGCTCAAGGCAGCTTGGGCTATGCCACAGGACTCAGAGTGCAGGGAACATGAATGGCAGAAGGGATAATAATCTGTTAGATTCAGAATCACACATTTGATGAATATGGGGTAAGATGTGGCTGGAGAATAGAGGTCCCAGTGGGAGAGCAAGCTGCTCAGGGAAAGTTGGCTTGGCTTAGAGGTCTCAGTGAGTAGAGATTATAAGAGTGTAAAGGCAGCTTTCCTGTATGCTTCAGGATCCACAGGTCTGATGAAGTTTGGTGGAGAGAGAACTGAGTTCCAGCAAGGATAGCAGATTTCTCAGGGCAGATTCTATATCAATGTAATAATTACAGGAATGACATGTAAATAGTAGGAACAAATAATGAAGTGTCATTTATTGCCTGCAAAGGCTCATTCTTCATAGCCCACATAAAGAGGAACACTCCTCCACTGCTGGTGGGGTTGCAAATTGGTACAACCACTCTAGAAATCAGTCTGGCGGTTCCTCCACAAACTGTGCACCTCACTTCCAGAAGATCCTGCTATACCACTCCTGGGCATATACCCAGAGGATTCCCCACCATTTAATAAGGATACATGCTCTACTATGTTCATAGCAGCCCTATTTATAATTGCCAGAAGCTGGAAAGAACCCAGGTATCCCTCAACAGAAGAGTGGATGCAAAAAATGTGGTATATCTACACAATGGAGTACTATTCAGCCATTAGAAACAATGAATTCATGAAATTCTTAGGCAAATGGATGGAGCTAGAGAACATCATACTAAGTGAGGTAACCCAGACTCAAAGGTAAATCATGGTATGCACTCACTAATAAGTGGATACTAATCTAGAAAACTGGAATACCCAAAACATAATCCATACATCAAATGAGGTACAAGAAGAAAGGAGGAGTGGCCCCTTGTTCTGGAAAGACTCAGTGAAGCAGTATTCGGTAAAGCCAGAATGGGGAAGTGGGAAGGGGTGGGTGGGAGGACAGGGGGAAAGAAGGGGGCTTATGGGACTTTCGGGGAGTGGGGGGCTAGAAAAGGGAAATCATTTGAAATGTAAATAAAAAAATATATCGAATAAAAAAAAAACTAACTCAGGAAGATCAGTTACTATCCTTCAGCCTCTACTAGATGGTACCTGACAATTTTCTTTCCCATGTACTATGGATTATATTCAAGACGTTATCTTCAGTAACATCTGAATTTCTTTTTCTTTTAATATTTTTATTTTCTATATTCTTTGTTTACATTCCAAATGATTTCCCCTTTCCCGGATCCTCCCTCCCCATATGTCCCATAAACCTTCTTCTCTCCATCCATTCTCCAATCACCTCCCTCCTTTTTCTCTATCCTTAATATCTGAATTTCTTTTTGAACAAAATAAGTACTTTACCATTTACATATCTTTTGTATACATTCTCTCATTTGACCTCACAACAACCGTGTGAGGTAGGCAGCAAATGTTTTCATGGAACAGCTATTAATGAATCTCTAAACCATTACCTGACCTGGCCAGGTTTCTACAGTTAGCAAAAAACTGTATGTCAGTCTTTGGCCTAAAAATTCAACCTTCCCTCTACCTACTTCAGAGGAATAATAAAGATAAAATGAATGCAAGTCTCAAAATATATGTTTGAGAGGGAAAGAAATCACTGTATAATTACATTCTATAATTACCAGTGGCATAATGATTCATCTTTTCCATCCAAGTTTGCATATGAATCCAGAATTTTATCTCTCTTCTGTGCTCAACTAAGGAAGGAAGGAAGGAAGGAAGGAAGGAAGGAAGGAAGGAAGGAAGGAAGGAAGGAAGGAAGGCTAAGAGTATAGTCCTGTTGGAAGCCATATAAATTACAGTCAAGGTAGCTGCAACAAACTGAAAATGACACCGACTAATGTGCAAACAGAATGCACTAGAGCACACACAGCAAGGTAGCATTATCCGATGGGCATGGATGCATAGAGAGAAGATATGTGTCAGAGTTCATACTGACACACACAGTTATATAAGGCAAAGTGGTGGCAAAGAAGAGTGACTTATTCTATATTTCCATAAAAGAGCAGATGCATGGGAACCCATACAAAAGCATTATACATGAGAGATATGTTCAGCTATTACAGGAAATACATGCTGTCCAAAAATGTGTGTACCTGCTATGCTCAAGTCTTGAACCAAGGAATAACTCCATGCTAAATCTCATAGCTAGAATACAACCAGTACCATCATTCCTAATCAGATAATAAATAAAATGTCTTTTCAGGTGAAAAGTTATGTGGCTCTTTACCTTTTCTTCAAGATCTACTTTGGATTATCCTGCTTTAAGACCCAAAGAAAGTTATATAGAGTTTTTAATTGTGATTCTATGTATATGTATTTATAATGTTAAAATGTGATGAGTGAATTTAACATATTAAAATTCATAGCATCTTTTCAGGAAAGATCATATACTATACAAGATATTCAAGTGATACAAAACCAGTTTTCATTGTCTTTTTTTTTATTTCTCCCATACCCTTGATCCTTGCACTGCTCATAAACCATGCCACCATATGTAGGCTATCCCCGCTGCTCAACAGAAGATGGTGGCTTTACCAGGCAGGATTATGTAGAGGCCATCTTCTCCCAACCACCTTCTTTCCCAGCTCCCACTTAATTACCCAGCATGCCTTATAAATAAAGGAGGGGGAGTGATTGCCTTCATCTTAGGAGCATAAATGTTTTCTAAATGATAATGTTACTGCAGATTCTGAGAGCCTCATAAATACTCCTGGCCTTGGATTTATTATGTAACCATAACCCTGGTTAGGCAGCTGGTGAGGGGCCTGGATCTGGCCCCTTCTCTAGCTACCTTCTCTACAGTGCCACGTGCAGAATTGAGCCAAGGGTGAAAGGTTGCAGGCTTGGGAGCAGTGACGTAATGCAGCATCCTACAAATAATGCTTCTGGCCAGCTTGGAGAACTATGAACTTTTTCTACAGTCTACCTGATCTCAAATGTAGCCAAACTGTCCTGTCAGTTCCTAGCAAATCTGAGAAATTCCTGGGAGAGAAGCAGGTCTCTCTGCAGGAGTGAGGGAGCCACATACACATGGCTTTTCCCTTCTACTGTTTTCCTGGAACAGAACAGCCTAAGTGCTGGTCCACACTACAACAGCCACAGGTATCAGCAGCTGCCTCTAGGTTTCCTGTAAGCCACTGGCTGCCCATCCGCTTGGATATTCCTGTTTGCAGCTCTTATATTTTTTTTAATATTTTTATTTTCTATATTCTTTGTTTACATTCCAAATGATTTCCCCTTTCCCGGATCCCCCTCCCCATATGTCCCATAAACCTTCTTCTCTCCATCCATTCTCCAATCACCTCCCTCCTTTTTTTCTCTAAGAATCCTATTCAGTATGCTTCTCCTCTTGAGGTGGTTCATACTGAAAAACTTTGCTTTCAGATTTTTATTTTCTTCTACAGTAGCTTCATATTTCTCTTTCTTTTCTGCCAATTCTAGGCAATGCAGCTCTATTTCTTTGGTTTTCCAGGAAAGCAGCTCCTAAGTGATGCTTTAAAAAATCCAGAGCACTGGTGAACTTCTCTGGTTCTTTATATAAGGCTACCAACAATTTTGTCAGTGTGTCCAGACCCCCACCCCGACTTCTCTATGTACCTCCAGAACTGTTTGCACTTCTACTCAGCGGCTTTGTAATGGACCATAGTGACAGCCACAGTGGTGTAGCTGGCAGCAGAGAAACGGGCTGCTCCTGAATTTCTTTATTTTCACCAGCTTTCATTTCCCATGAGTACCAATTTATTTGCATACTTGCATTGAATCCTTTCTCTAGATATAATATGGGCTCTTTTATCAGGTTTAGCCCTTGCCATAGCAAATGACAAATTAGTGATGACATTTCAGTTTTGCTTTGGTTGAATTTAACTCTAAGAAGAAAATATAGAACATAGCTTTGTTTCCTATAGTTTTGGTAGTGATTTTTTCCTTACAAAAGCAAGCTACCTCAGAACAGCCATCTCAGATTACATTGCATATCTTTTTACTTGAATATTACCTTATTGAAATTTACTTTTTTTTTTAACTTTATATCCTTCTCACTGCCCGATTCCTGGTCAACCCTTCCCTCACATCCTTCCTCTATATATTGCATGTTTTATACACAGCAAAATCCCTGTGACCTAGGAGATGTCTTAAGCCTTTATCCCATACAGATTATATTTATTATTGTATTTCTACAACTGTGATCATGTCCCACTGACAAGTAAGAATGGAGTCTATTGATCTTAGAGAGATGAACTAGCAATTAAGATATGGAAAAAATGTTCTATGTCCAGAAGGAATTCCCCAGAAAGTAGGAACTTAAACATTTGTGAAGAGTGTCTAAGACATGATACTACAGAAAAATGTGAATACAACCTCTGTGAAATCTTCTGGGGCCCAGGCTCTTGATTTGCATCTATCACATGGTATGAATTATTATACAGTTACTTGGGTTACTTTAGGTTTCACAAATTGTCTTTATTGGTGTAGTATGTGTTTGTCAACATGATTGGTACTTTTGAGTTAGTCTGGCCTACTATCGTCTAGTTTTCTCCAGTGACTCTTACATATATTAAATATATTTATCTAGAGACTATGAATTTTCCAGTGGCATTACTACAGTTGCTTACCCATCTAGAAAGTTACATTCTGTAATTACATGCACATTCTCTGTACAACTGCAATGGTTCTTTGTCGCAGGATCATTGTATTTGTCTTATAATCTTCATTAACATTTATAATTTTATAAAACAGAAGTAAGTTTTCTTTTCTTTTTTATTGCTTATTTTATTTATTTACATTTCAAATGTTATCTCCTTTCCCAGTTTCTCCTCCAGAAAACTCCTATCACATCCTCCCTCTCCTGCTTCAATGAGTGTGCTTACCTACCCACTCACCCACTACCACATCCCCATTCAGGCATTCCCCTACAATAGGGCATGGAGCCTTCCCAGGATCCCGACAAGGCCATCCTCTGCTAGGTATGCAGCTGGAGCAACGGGACCCTCCATGTGTACTCCTTGGTTGATGGTTCAATTCCTGGTAGCTCAGAGGGTCTGGGTGGTAGATATTGTTGTAAACCCTTTCAGGTCCTTCAGTCCTTTCCCTAACATGGGGCCCTCATGCTCAGTCCAATGGTTAGCTGGAAGCATCCACCTCTGTGTTTGCCAGAGTCTGAAAGACCATCTCAGGAGACAGCTATATCAGTATCCTGACAGCAAGCACTTTTGGGCATATTCAATAATGTCTTGGTTTGGTTTCTGTATATTGGATAGATCCCCAGGTGGGGCAGTCTCTGGACAGCCTTTCCTTCAGTCTCTGCTCCACACTTCGCCTAAGTGTTTCCTCCTGTGAGTATTTTGTTCCCCCTTCTTAAATGGCCTGAAGCATCCACACTTTGGACTTAATTCTTCTTGAGCCTCACATGGTCTATGAACTGTATCTTGGGTATACCAGGCTTTTAGGATAATATCCACTTATCAATGAGTGTATAGCATTTGTATTCTTTTGTGACTGGGCTACCTCACTCTGGATTATACTTTCTAATTCCATCCATTTGTCTATGAATTTCATGAATTCATTGTTTTTAATAGCTGAGTAATACTCCATTGTGTAAATGTACCACATTTTTTGTATCCATTCCTTTGTTGTAGGACATCTGGATTCGTTCCAGCTTCTGGCTATAATAAATTATGGCAGATAATGAACATATTGGAACATATGTCCTTGTTATATGTTGGAGTAACTTTTGGGTATATGCTCAGGAGTGGTATAGCTGAGTCCTAGCATAGTACTATAGTGTTTCTCTTTCTCCACATCCTTTTTAGTATCTGATGTTACCTCAGTTTTTGATCTTAGCCATTCTAACTGTTATGCAGATAATTCTCAGGGTTATTTTAGTTTGCGTTTCTCTAATGACTGAGGATATTGAAGATGCTTTTAGGTGCTTCTTGGTCATTCAACATTCCTCAGTTGAGAATTTTTTGTTTACATCTGTACCACATTTTAATAGGGTTATTTGGTTCCTTTGAGTCTAATTTCTTAAGTTCTTTTAATATATTGAATATTAGCCCTCTATTGGATGTAGGGTTAGTAAAGATCTTTTCCCAATCTCTTGGTTGTCATTTTGTCCTATTGACAGTGTTCTTTGACTTTCAGAAGATTTGCAATTTTATGAGGTCCCATTTGTCGATCCTTGATCTTAGGACATAAACCATTGGTGTTCTGTTCAGGGAAATTTCCCCAGCGCTCATGTGTTCTAGGTTCTTCCCCCACTTTCTCTTTTATTAATTTCAATGTGTCTGGTTTTATGTGAAGGTCCTTGATCCACTTGGAGTTTTGTACAAGGAGACAACAATGAATTGATGTGCATTCTTCTGCAATGCTGACCTCTAGTTGAACCAGCACCGTTTGTTGAAAATGCTGAGCAACTTATGAGCTTATATTGCATATCTTGAGCCACACTTTTTGTGATATCTCTTAAAAACCCAGGACACCTTCCAGAATATCATTGTTAGTGTGAGTGTGCATGTGTGTGTGTGTGTGTGTGTGTGTGTGTGTGTTTAACCAGTATAGTTTAGTCATATAGGTACCAAATTATGAACTCCACAAATCTCAGGGATATACACTATCAACCAACTCATTTTTAATAAAGAAGGAAGAAAAATGTCATGTGTTCAGAAGGAGTTTTCCATGGAATGTGTTCCATGAAGGATGACATGTAAGCACCAGTGTCTGAGGACTAAGAAATTGTGCTAAAGAAAAAAGGTTTGAAGCATAAGCTAAGCATAGTTTTCTGGAATTTGTTGCTTGATTTTCATATCACACATGGGAGGAATTCTTATAAAGTTATCAAATTCAGTGGCTAAGTTTCATAAACTGAAGTTACTGGTATAATGTTTGTTTGACCAGATGGCTGGGAACCCCAGCAGGCTGTTTCTATAACCTGCCTAGGTTCATTTGGGTCCTATTTTAATATCTTTTTGTTGGAAGGATCAAACAAAATAAAATAGAAAAAACAAACCGAGCCAAACAAAACAAAACAAAACCAATCTCAAAACACCAACCAAACATAAAAGAACAACTACAACAAACAACATGAAGAAGAAAAAGATGATGATGAGATGAAGAAGAAGAAGAAGAAGAAGAAGAAGAAGAAGAAGAAGAAGAAGAAGAAGAAGAAGAAGAAGAAGAAGAAGAAGAAGAAGAGCAAGAACAAGAGGAGGAGGAGGAAGAAGGAGCCGGAGGAGGAGGAAGAGGAATAGGAAGAGGAGGAGGAAGAAATGAAAAACAAAAAAATAAAAAACACCGACAATGACGATGACGACTATTACTACTATCAGTACTAGTACTAGTACTAGTACTAATAGTACTACTACTACACACATTCCATTATCTGCAGACTTCTCTACAACTTCCAATCCTTCTGTTTGTACACAGTTCTAATTTTCATGTTTATCTGGGAGCTATGAGTCAAAATTATGCACTATATCCTGCTTGGCAGGGTACCTACATTCTCTATTCATATTACTCTTTCATGTCCTTTTTTCACTTCATCAAATCTGCCTCCATACTCAAATAATCCCTCATCTCATGTACTCCTCCTTATGAATTCTGGTACTTTCTCTGTTTCCTTTTCTCAGAGACTTTGTAGCAGATACAGCCCATTCTCACCTTCCCAAGTTCTGGTCACCTTTCATATTCATAACATGGCAAACATATCTCTTACCCCAAATTTTCTAACTTTACTCTTGTCCTAAGAAATCATATGAAGAGTCAGCTTTAATGCCTAGGGTCCACCTTGTCTGGTAGTGAAGTTTACACATGGATCATTATCTGGAGGTCTTCACAGTTTATTATATCAGTGGAAGGAGAGAATCCAATGCAACATTTCCTGAGTAATTTAGTTGTGAAATCTAAGGGCTGAGACTTTATTTCACAAAAGGTACAGTGTTCCATTTTCAGGACTTCTAAACACCAACACAACTAATCTCTTAACAATTTCAAGAATTATTCATTGGCATTTTCCCCAAGACCTTGACATACATGATAGGGGAAGATTTCTGGAGTGACATTGCATCTGAGAGGTGATCGAATACAGTTCTTAAAAGTTATTTTTGTATTGAAATATATACAAATACACCCTGAGCATTCCAAAACCAAATAACTGTTTTAATAGTATGATTTTTATATTGGTATCAATGATGTTGATAATAGTTTAATAATAATATTGAGTGTCAGCAATAGCTCCAGCTCTTGATTTTGTTTATAAATTGCTAATGCTTTTCATGAAGTTCTGGTCTTTCCAGAAATGTACATGAGTTCATGATAATGAGTTCACCCTTTTTTAGATCTTTTTTTTCAAAACTTTGTCTAAACTTGATACTTAAATAGTAAAACTCCTATAAGAGAAATGGTCTAATCCTTCACATCTACATTAACATGATAGGAAGAAAATTTTTCTTTCTGTTTGTGACTTGTCCTAGCATTTGAGCTAGTAACCATTTAATGAATATCCTTACTGTGGACAGTTTTTCAGTCTGTAATTTCTTTACCAAGAAAATGTTCTTCACTTTCTCTGAGGGAATTTTTGTATCAAAATTCTAAAAGTCATATCCTTGTTGAAGAAGAGAGCTATTATGTATCCTCATAGGCTGTGTATCTGCTGCTATATATAATGTTACATGCAACTTAGGGTCATAATCCTGCTCTGAGTGATGTTGCTTATGTAAGGCCTCCACTGGGTAGCCAAAGGCTTCTGATTTCAATAGAGGGTCATAATCCTGCTCTGAGTGATGTTGGTTGTGTAAGGCCTCCACTGGGTAGCCAAAGGCTTCTGATTTCAATACAGGAGTGTGTTCATCACGCACTGATTAAAGAATTTCTACAGTGATTGTCACCCATCATTCTGTGCCTTGTGTCAGGTGTGTGTATTATCCACAAACCTATTAGTTTCCTGTGACTGCCTTGTTTATTGAAGCCAAGCAATAGATAATATTTGACACCCAAAGGTAATAAAGTTTTCTGAGTTACCTCTGAAATTTCAAAATGTTCCTATAGAACCAAACCACTATATTCTATGACAGAGAAAGAGAGCAGATGGAGAAGCATCAGAACCCAGAAGAGTAACATATATACCCTATCCACTAACATCCAGAAGTATTCTTCAAAACAAGGTTTGAGAGCTCTTAAAGTGTGTATTATCGGTTTGTGTTTTATAAGAGTAGCTATTGTGATAGTAACACAAATCCAGGACAAACAATTTCCTTTGGCTTCTATTTCTACAACTGTATATGAAAAACAGGAGGTCAAGCCTAGAATACTAGATACTTCATAAAATGACTTCTGTGTATTACTGTTTTCTGTCACATAAGAGTGTCCCCATTCACCATCCCCATTATCCCTAAAGACGCCCGAAAGGTCTCTTCATGAATAGCATCTTTTATAAGCGTCCAGAGGCAGAGGGTAATATTATCTACCTTGGTGGCTCTTAGCGCATTTCTGTAGCTGCCCACAGCCACATGTGAACTGGAGTACCTGGAAGAGAATTCTGGGGGTGATGGGGAGGGGGCGAGAGAGAGATGAGTCGAGGCGACAGTTGCCAGTCAGGACTGACTTTAATATTATTATGCCAAGATATACAATATAGTCTTTAGGGAACAACCCTGCCCCCCAGAAGGTGGTCACATCAAACGGCAGGCCAAGAACTCCTTGGCTCCAATTCTCAGCGGGTCACCTGCTTCCAGTCTGGCGGGGTCTCTGCTGGCTTCTAGGTGAGACTGCCTTGAGGTAGTCTTGGTAGTCAAGGTGAAAGCGCCTTATTGTTCCAAGGAACAAAGGCAGGAGATAACACCATCAGATGAGTGGGGGCTGTCAGCCAGCTCACTGGTGTGGGGGAAGGGACACATTTCCATTTTTTCCCAGGTTCTCTTATCTAAAGTTCTTTTTCTCAGACCCATGAGCAGCAAGAATCTATATAATCTGAAAAATCTTCTAACCACTGTCCTTCAACTCCTACTCCTTTCACCTGAAGCAGCTCTTGAAAGCTGCAGACAAATGCCTGCTTAGAAGGTTCCTGTCCCATATTCCACTGTCAACCACAAAGAGAGTTCAGCATTGGGTTGACACTGTCCCACTTAGTCCACATCCTTCTGCACCTACAACAACAGCTTCAAAAGGATGAAATCTTACACTAGCACTATTACTTAACTCCTGTAGTTGCTCACCATGCAGGATACCATCTTTTTCCATTTTCTGGAAAGCTTTGCCAAGACAGGGTCATCTCAGGAGACCTTCCCATGTCTGTCTACCACATTCATGCGCCAATCTGTAGCTACCCTCAGTTACATTAAACCAGGTACCTGGAAAGGGAAGCTGAGGGTGGATGGGAAGGTGGTGAGAAAGAGAAGGAGACCAGGACAACGCAATTGCCGACTGAGGTCCAAAGTTTAATGGGTGACTGAGAATTTAAGGATAGAAGCAAGACCCATCACCCTAAGGTTCAAGAGTCTGCTTGGTGGGTGTTGGCTCCACAGTTCCACTCCTTGACAGGATAGCCTGCTTATTTCAGGAAGCTGTAGATCTGGAAGAAAAATGGACTTCACCTTGGACCCAGCGCTCCACCATAGGATGGGGAGTCTTGTCATTAGCACTGAGGTCTGGACCTTCCCATTCAGAAGGCTGTGGGGGTGGAGGGCACAGTGAAGTAATTAGACCAAAATCAACTTGAGGAGAAAAGGCTTTATTTGATGTATACTGTGATGCTATAGTCCATTGTTGAAGAAAAGCAGAATAGAAACACAAACAGGACAGGTACTTGGGTGCAAAGGAAATAAATAGGCCATGGAGAGGTGCTGCTTTGTGGCTTGCATTCAACGGCTTGATTAGCCCCTTTCCTATAAAACCCATGATCCTGAGACCAGTAGTGGATACATCCTCGAAGGGCAAGTCCCTCCTTCTTCATGTTTTTATGAATGAAATATCCTACAGAATTTTATGTAGCCTGATCTTATAGAGGCATTTTCTGAATCAGAGCTGCATTAGCTCCAATAACATTAATTTGCTTCATGTTCCAGTAAAACTAACCAGCACACACATTGCTTTATCAAGGGATCATTTTGAACTGCATTTATCACATTTTTCTTGTGTATATTCTATATGATTAGCTATGCTTTATGAATACTCCCATGAGTTTCCCACAGTCTTTTACCTATCATTAAAGTTTATTTTCTGTTTTATATACATCTTCTCTAACACAACAATGCTGTCTATTTCATGAGATTTTAATTTTTGTCTACTTAATCTTCATTAAACATGGCTATTTCATCACACTCCCTGTCTATATCTCTCTAATGCACTTCTCTGTTCACAGCACCTGCTCTTCCAAATTCATCATAGTATTGTTTTCTACACCACTTGTAGTGGCTGTTCCTGGTTGTCAAATTGACTATATCTGGAATGAACTACAATCTAATTGGATTGGAAGGCTCACCTATGATCCTAATCTGGAGGCTCAGAGATATAAGTTTCTGACCTGGATCTTGGCATGAAGATCTTGAAGCATAGTGGCTATGAATTTCAGAAGATTAAGACAAGGAGATCTCTGAGTTCAAGATCATCTCTAATTAAAGGCATGGAGGCACACACCTTTAATCTGGGCCACACCCCCTGCTGGAGACCCACATGCCTGTAAACTGGGCTACACACTCTGCTGGAAATATATAAGGACATTGGAAGAAGAAAGATTTACTCACTCTTCCTTGCCTGCTTGCCTTGTGGGACTGAGAATCTGCTAGATCCTTGGAATTCCATCCACAACTGCTGCTGACCATTGTTGGGGAGTTGGACTATAGACTGTTAAGTCATTGACAAATTCCCTAACTATATAAATACTATCCATACGTTCTGTGACTCTAGGGAACCCAAACTAATACACCACTCTACTATTCTTGTTTACATCTGGAATCTGAGTCAGACAATTTGAATTCCTATAATAAAATGCTAGACCTGAGTTGTGTCTTACGTCAAATGCAAGTTTCTCTATCATCACAGTCTGACATCTCTCATGAGTTTTAAGTTGTTTCGATCCTAGCATGGGATCTTTATCATATTTATTTAATCACATTTCTTTTATCACATTTATTTAATATGGGTTTCCATTTGGAGTCTCAGGTGGTAAGCTATTGCAGCCATCTCATCTTTGCTCTCATTTAACTTAGTTTCAAGTTTGAGGATAGAAAGAGAAGATAAATAATCCTTTTCTGTTCTCTTTGTGGTTTCTTACACAAAATAACTCCTGGTCAAAATTACCAACCTAAGTTTCATATCATATTATAAATAACTGCAGCCATAAAGCATGTGAGGTGTCTTAGGAACTTTTCTTTTCAGCACATGTTATGTATTTTATGATTTTGCCACAACTGTGATTTTACCACCATAGACATATAAGACTGAAGTCTAGACACTCTAGAAAGATTCACTACCATCCCAAATATTTTAATCAATAGAAGAGAAAGAAGGTAGAATGAACTGCTGTTTATGTATATCTAGGAACAAATTTTTACTGAACGTCTTAAGAACAAGACCAGGTTGAAGGCCACTAGAAGTAGCAGAGATCTGCTAAGACATTTGTTCTTTGTTTGCTCAGATATGAAGTTGTAGCTTCAACAAACTGAGGACTTAACATCCTTAGGAAGGAAGAAAGGTCACTCTTTTTCATGCTGAGCAAGGCTAAATACATGGTTCAAATGTTATTGTCTTATATTTTCTTTTTCTCATCTCAAGTTATCCTCCAAGGGAACCTACCATATCTTCAGGCTCCTCAGATCAGCCACTCCCTGCTGGTCCAGGGATTTCTTTTGCTTTGTCCATTTCAGTTTTTTTTTTTTTTTTTTTTTTGTGATCTGTATAATTACATGACCTCTTTCTTCAGCCTCACAAAATTCTAACACCATTTTTTTAAAAACGAAAATATATGAAGAATCAAGTTTAATGCCTAGGATCTGCCTTGTTCATGTGTGACCATGACATCTGAATTAGAAGCAGAAGACTATTGCATGGATGTTCTATCAGGCCAGAAAGGACTCAACTTATATGAGAAGGTTCTTTCTCAAATTGATGGAATGGCCATCTACTGTGGAAAAACAAAAAGACACAATGATCCTTTTTCAGAACTCTTGATCAGTGCTTAATCAATCCAGTCAACAAACCACTCAGGGATTATCATGAATTTAATCTACAGGGACTTGTAGTTGTGGGCAGATGAGGTTACATTCTAACAGTCAGTCCATCAGAGATATTATTTGAAATAGTATTTACATAACTGCACATAACTATACATAATTCAAAGATCACAAATGTTCTAGAAGATTATGGTGCATCTACAATATTTATTGATGGGTCAGTCCTTTAAATGTCAGGGGAATGATCAATGCATTCAATAAGATGGTATCATATCTGGATACAATTAAATATATTCAGAAATACTGGCAGGCAATATTGGCATTTTCATATATCAGTTGTCAGAATAGATGTTTCTCTATCAACAGCAATGTAACAATCTCTCTTTAAAACTGTAGGAAAAGGGGGGCTCATCATGATAGGATGCATCTGACCTTTAGGAGAAGAAATCAACCAGAAGGAGGGAGGTAAAGAGGGACCTGGGAGGAAAGAGTATTTCAAGTGGGAGAGGGAAACATGATCTGGTATTGGGTTGGGAAAAAGGACTGAAGCTCTGAGGGCCAGCAGAAAGTATGGAAACAGGCAACCTCAGTAGGTAGGAGGTTGAGGGGATCCTCTAGAATGGTCCCCTCCATACCTGGTGAGCATGCCCTGGCTATCATCTATATTTTACTTAAATTTGAATATTCAGGAGTTATAGAAAATATCTTTCATTGTTCTAGGTTGCCAAAAGAAATGGTTGTCTGACTCTATAAACAAACTTAAGACCACCCATTGTAATTATTCTCATTTCATCCATAGAAGCATGTTTCTGTGTACAGGTAAACAGAATGCTCTCCTGGGGACTGGTTCATCAAAACATACACTTCCCTCTGCTCTTCTCTGTTATCTCAGAGCATAGAAACTTGGTTCTAAAGTGAAGCTTTGAAGCTATAGAAACATTCCTAAACGTTTACCACCTTCTATCTTACAGGTTTTAACTTGCTTGTCTTCAAAAACCAAAGATGACATTCATGACAACTAGTTGTGGAGCAGAAGTTTTGTGGTCAACATATGAAGTTATGGATTATAGTCATTATGGAATGCTTTCTACTTGACATAGTAGAGACATTGATGTCATAAAATCATAAACATGGGTATCCACAGATGTGAAAAAAATAACCCTAAATTAATCCCTTATGGAAGATCAAAAGGCTTCACTAGATATAGCAGAGGCTGAAAAATTGCCTATAATGAGGAATATATTTAAAAACATACATCAATTCAATTCTAACTATAATTTACAGACTACAAGATTGCAAACATCAAAAGATGACTTTGCATTTCCTCACAATCCTGTAGAAATAAAGCATTCATCATCTCATCTTTGATGAGTCTAACTCTTTATTAAAAGAAGACAAGAATCTGACAAGGACATCCACCAATATTTGGACTATAATCCACCTCATTATCTGACACTACCCAGACCTTAAAAATGAAAATTAGGACAGTCTCTGATGAAAATCCAGATAAAGTTTTATCCTTGATTTAAACATCAGTATTAAGATATTATCAACATTATTCATATTAATACAAAAAGCATACTACTAAAATAATTGTGTGTTTTATAATGTTTCATTTGTACTGAAAAATATAATCCTAATTTACATTTCAAATGGTAAAACCTTTCCAGTTTCTCCCTTCCCCCAAACCCCGCAACCCCTCCACCCACTCCCTCCTTCTTGGGGTGACTCTTACCAAGTTTCTCTCCATTTAGTTTGATGCTGGCTACCGGTTTGCTGTATATTGCTTTAACAATGTTTAGTTATGGGCCTTGAATTCCTGAAATACCTCTCGCCACATAATAATTAAAACCCCAAATGCACTAAACAAAGAAAGAATATTGAAGGCAGTAAGAGAAAAAGGCCAAGTAACATATAAAGGAAGACCTATCAACATCACACCAGACTTCTCACCAGAGACCATGAGAGAGAGCTAGAAGACCCTGGGTAGATTTCATGCAGACTCTAAGAGAACACAAATGTCAGCCAAGACTACTATACCCAGCAAAACTCTCAATCACCATAGATGGAAAACCAAGACATTCTATGACAAAACCAAATTTACACAATATCTTTGCACAAACCCAGCTCTACAAAGAATAATAGGAGAAAAACTCCAATACAAGGAGGGAAACTACACCCTGGAAAAAGCAAGATAGTTACCTTCCTTCATCAACCCCAAAAGAAGATAACCACTCAAATAAAAAATAACATCAAAAATGATGGGAAGTAATAATCACTATTCCTTAATATCTCTTAACATCAATGGACTCAATTTCCCAATAAAAACACTTAGACTAACAGACTGGAAAAGGAAACAGGACCCTACATTTTGCTGCATACAAGAAACACACATCAGTGTCAAAGACTAAAACTACCTTAGAGAAAAAGGGTGGAAGACAATTTTAAAAGACAATGGTCTTGAGAAACGAGGCAGAATAGCCATTCTAATATCAGATAAAGGTGACTTTCAACCTAAAGTCATCAAAAGAGACTCAGAAGGACACTTCTTCCTGGTCAAAGGAAAAATCCACCAAGAAGAACGTTCAATTCTGAACATCTATGGGCCAAATACAAGGGCACCCTCATTCGTAAAAGAAACTTTACTAAAGCTCAAAGCACACAATACACCTAAGACAATAATTGTGGATGACTTCAACACTCCACTCTCCTCAATGGACCGATCAGGAAAACAGAAACTAAACAGGGACACAGTAAAAGTAATTGAAGCTTTGGACCAATTGGATTTGACTGATATTTATAGAACATTTCAACCTAAAGCAAAAGAATATACCTTTTTCTCAGCACATCATGGTACCTTCGCCAAAATCGACCATATATAATTGGTCACAAGACAGAACTCAACAAATATAAGAAGATGGAAGTAATCCCATGCCTCCTATCAGATCACTATGGAGTAAAACTGGTTTTCAATAGCAACAAAAACAAAAGAAAGCCCACATACACATGGAGGCTGAACAATACTCTTCTCAATGACACCTTGGCCAAAAAAGAAATAAAGGAAGAAATCAGAGACGTTTTAGAATTTAATGAAAATGAAGGCACAACATACCCAAATCTTTGGGACACAATGAAAGCAGTGATAAGAGGAAAACTCATAGCCCTGAGTGCCTCCAAAAAGAAAATTGAAAGAGCATTCACTAGCAGCTTACGGACACACCTGAAAGCCCTGGAACAAAAAGAAGCCGATTCAACCAGGAGGAGTAGAAGACAGGAAATCAACAAACGCAGGGCTGAAATCAATCAAGTGGAAACAAAGAGAACCATACAAAGAATCAACGAATCCAGGAGCTGGTTCTTTGAGAAAATCCACAATATAGATAAACCCCTAGCCAGACTGACCAAAGAGCACAGAGAAAGTATTGAAATTAAGAAAATAAGAAATGAAAAAGGAGATTTTACAACAGACTGAGGAAATCCAAAAAATCATCAGATCCTACAATAAGAGCCTATACTCAACACAACTGGAGAATCTGGAGGAAATGGACAATTTCCTTGACAGATGCCAAATACCAAAATTAAATCAGGACCAAATAGATCATCTAAACAGTCCCATAACCCCTAAAGAAATAAAAGGGTCATAGAAAGTCTTCCAACCAAAAGAAGCACAAGACCAGATCGTTTCAGTGCAGAATTCTATCAGACCTTCAAAGAAGACCTAACACCAATACTCTTCAAACTGTTCCAGAAAATACAAACAGAAGGAAAACTACCCAATTCCTTCTATGAAGCCACAATTACGCTGATACCAAAACCACACAAAGATCCAACAAAGAAAGAAATCTTCAGACCAATTACCCTTATGAACATCGATGCAAAAATACTCAATAAAATTCTTGACAACCGAATCCAAGAAAAGATCAAAACGATCATCCACCATGATCAATTAGGCTTTATCCCAGGGATGCAGGGTTGGTTCAATATACGGAAATCCATCAATGCAATCCACTACATAAACAAACTCAAAGAAAAAAAAACACATGGTCATTTCATTGGATGCTGAAAAGGCATTTGACAAAATTCAGCATCCTTTCATGCTTAAAGTCTTGGAAAGAACAGGAATTCAAGGCACATACCTAAACATAGTAAAAGCAATATACAGCAAACCAGTAGCCAGCATCAAACTAAATGGAGAGAAATTTGAAGCAATCCCCCTAAAATCAGGGACTAGACAGGGCTGCCCACTTTCTCCTTATCTTTTCAATATTGTACTTGAGGTACTAGCTCGGGCAATTAGACAACATAAGAAGGTCAAAGGGATAAAAATTGGAAAGGAAGAAGTCAAACTATCATTATTTGCAGATGATATGATAGTCTACCTAAGTGACCCAAAAAACTCCACTAGAGAACTCCTACACCTGATAAACAGCTTCAGCAAAGTGGCAGGTTATAAAATCAACTCAAGTAAATCAGTAGCCTTCCTATACTCAAAGGATAAGCAGGCTGAGAAAGATATTAGGGAAATGACCCCCTTCACAATAGCCACAAACAGTATAAAGTACATTGGGTTGACTCTTACCAAACATGTGAAAGATCTGTATGACAAGAACTTCAAGACTCTGAAGAAGGAAATGGAAGAAGACCTCAAAAAATGGAAAAATTTCACATGCTCATGGATTGGCAGGATTAATATAGTTAAAATGGCCATTTTGCCAAAAGCAATATACAGATTCAACGCATTACCCATCAAAATCCCAACTCAATTATTCACAGAGTTAGAAAGAGCAATCCTCAAATTCATCTGGAATAACAAAAAGCCCAGGATAGCTAAAACTATTCTCAACAATAAAAGAAATTCTGGGGGTATCAGTATCCCTGACCTCATGCAATACTACAGAGCAATAGTGTAAAAAACTGCATGGTATTGGTACAATGACAGGCAGGCGGATCAATGGCACAGGATTGAAGATACAGAAATGAACCCACACACCTCTGGCCACTTGATCCTCAACAAAGGTGTGGAAAACATTCAATGGAAAAAAGATAGCCTTTTCAACAAATGGTGCTGGTTCAACTGGAGGTCAGCATGCAGAAGAATGGTAATTGATCCATCCTTGTTTCCTAAGCTCAACTCCAAATGGATCAAGGACCTCCACATAAAGCCAGATACTCTGAAGCTAATAAAAAAGAAACTGGGGAAGACCCTTGAGGACATTGGTACAGGGGGAAAGTACCTGAACAGAACACCAATAGCTTATGCTCTAAGATCAAGAATTGAAAAATGGGACCTCATAAAATTACAAAGTTTCTGTAAGGCAAAGGACACCATCAAAAGGGCAAAGCGGCAACCAACAAATTGGGAAAAGTTCTTCACCAACCCTACATCAGATAGAGGGCTAATATCCAATATATATAAAGAACTCAAGAAGTTAGACTCCAGAAAACAAATAACCCTATTAAAAATGGAGTACAGAGTTAAACAAAGAATTTTCACCTGAAGAACTTCGGATGGCAGAGAAGCATCTTAAAAAATGCTCAACTTTGGAGGCGGCGGCGGCGGAGGCGGCAGCAGTGCAGCAGCGGCTGGTCCAGCTGAAGGGCCATCAGCAGTGGAACCAAGGCTACACAGGGTCCAGTTAGGCCCTGCACCTACGACCACTGACCTTCGCTGACCAGCCGGGCGGCAAGCAGCTGCAGTTATGCGGAGCCTTTCCTGCACGGAAGCCACTTCAGAACTCGGCCACCCACCAGTCAGGAGAGGTGCATCCATCTTGGTTTCAGACTCCAGGGATCGGACAGACTGAGACACAATCTGGGTCAAGGCCTCAGGCAGAAGCCCTCAGCTCAACTCTCTCCACTTCTGGATCCAGATCAGCCTGGGCGGACGCACCACATCTCCAAATCCTGCAAGAGGCTAGCTGGGCTTCCGGGCGGGCAGCTGGGAGAAGTCAGTGTGCTCCAGTGAATCCAGCGGGCCCCAGCGGGAGCCTTCGGGTGCCTGCTTTGGGATCTGAAGAGCCTGGGCAGCAGCACCCTGTCTACAAGCAGTGCAGGAGGTAAGCTGTGCACCAGAGGCCAACGGGGAAGGGGCAGCTTGCACTGGTGAGTCCAGCACTGACAAGACAAACTAACACCAGTGAGAACTAGATGGCAAAAGGCAAACGCAGGAACGTCACTAACAGAAATCAAGGCAATATGGCAACATCTGAACCCAATTCTCCTCTACCAACATGTCCTGGATACCCCATCACACCAGTAAAACAAGATTTGGATTTAAAATCACTGGTCATGATGCTGGTACAGGAACACATGAAGGACATACTTAAAGAAATTCAGGAGAAAATGGATCAAAAGTTAGAAGCCCTTGCAAGGGAAACACAAAAATCATTGAAAGAAATCCAGAAGAATACAAAAGCCAACAAGGAGGAAATGAAAAAAACACTTAAAGAAATACAGGAGAACTTTGGTCAACAGGCTGAGGTCATGAAAGAGGAAACACAAAAATCTCTTAAAGAAATACAGGAGAACTTTGGTCAACAGGCTGAGGTCATGAAAGAGGAAACAGAAAAATCTCTTAAAGAATTACAGGAAAGCACAAACAAGCCAGTGAAGGAGCTAAGCAAAACCATCCAGGATCTAAAATCAGAAGTAGAAACAAGTAAGAAAACTCAAAGGGAGACAACTTTGGAGATAGAAAGCCTTGGGAAGAAATCAGGGGACAGAGATGCAAATATCAACAACAGAATACAAGAGATAGAAGAAAGAATCTCAGATGCTGAAGATTCCATAGAAACCATGGACTCAACAGTTAAAGAAAATGCAAAATGCAAAAAGCTTGTAACCCAAAATATCCAGGAAATCCAGGACACAATGAGAAGACCAAACCTAAGGATTATAGGCATAGATGAGAGTGAAGATTTACAACTTAAAGGGCCACCAAATATCTTCAATAAAATTATGGAAGAAAACTTCCCTAACCTAAAGAGAGAGATGCCCATGAATATACAAGAAGCCTACAAAACTCCAAACAGACTGGACCAAAACAGAAATACTTCCTGTCACATAATAATCAAAACACCAAATGTTCTAAACAAAGAATACTAAAGGCAGTAAGAGAAAAAGGCCAAGTAACATATAAAGGAAGACCTATCAGAATCACAGCAGACTTATCACCTGAGACTATGAAGGCTAGAAGGTCCTAGGCAGATCTCATGCAGACTCTAAGAGAACACAAATGCCAACCAAAACTACTATATCCAGCAAAACTCTCAATCACCATAGATGGAGAAACTAAGATATTTCATGACAAAACCAAGTTTACCCAATATCTATCCACAAACCCAGCCCTAAAAAGGATAATAGGAGGACAACACCAATACAAGGAGGGAAACTTCACCCTGGAAAAAGCAAGATAGTAACCTTTCATCAAACCCAAAAGAAGTTAAGCATTCAAATTTAAAAAATAACATCAAAAATGATAGGAAGTAACAATCACTATTCCTTAATATCTCTTAACATCAATGGACTTAATGCCCCAATAAAAAGACACAGACTAACTGACTGGATACGTAAACAGGACCCTACATTTTGCTGCATACACGAAACACACCTCAGGGTCAAAGACAAACACTACCTTAGAGTAAAAGGCTGGAAGACAATTTTACAAGCAAATGGTCTCAGGAAACAAGCTGGAGTAGCCATTTTAATATCAGATAAAATTGATTTTCAACCCAAAGTCATCAAAAGAGACCCTGAGGGACACTTCTTGCTGGTCAAAGGAAAAATACAAAAAGAACTGTCAATCCTGAACATCTATGCCCCAAATGCAAGGGCACCCTCTTTCATAAAAGAAACTTTATTAAAACTAAAAGCACACATTGCACCTAACACAATAATTGTGGGTGACTTCAACACTGCACTTTCCTCAATGGACCGATCAGGAAAACAGAAACTAAACAGGGACACAATGAAACTAATTGAAGCTTTGGACCAATTAGATTTAACAGATATATATAGAACATTCTATCCTAAAACAAAAGAATATACCTTTTTCTCAGCACCTCATGGTACCTTCTCCAAAATCGACCATATAATTGGTCACAAGACAGACCTCAACAAATATAAGAAGATAGAACTAATCCCATGCCTCCTATCTGATCACTATGCAGTAAAAGTGGTCTTCAATAGCAACAGAAACAACAGAAAACCCACATACACGTGGAAACTGAACAATACTCTACTCAATGATACCTTGGTCAAGGAAGAAATAAAGAAAGAAATTAAAGACTTTTTAGAACATAATGAAAATGAAAACACAACATACCCAAATCTATGGGACACAATGAAAGCAGTGCTAAGAGGAAAACTCATAGCCCTGAGTGCCTCCAAAAAGAAAATGGAGAGAGCATACATTACCAGCATAATGACACACCTGAAAGCCCTAGAACAAAAAGAAGCTATTTCGCCCAGGAGGAATAGAAGGTAGGAAATCATCAAACTCAGGGCCGAAATCAATCATGTAGAAACAAAGAGAACCATACAAAAAATCAACAAAACCAGGAGATGGTTCTTTGAGAAAATCAACAAGATAGATAAACCCTTAGCCAGACTGACCAAAGGGCACAGAGAAAGTATCCAAATTAACAAACTTAGAAATGAAAAGGGAGATATAACAACGGAAACTGAGGAAATCCAAAAAATCATCAGATCCTACTACAAGAGCCTGTACTTAACACAACTGGAGAATCTGGAGGAAATGGACAATTTCCTTGACAGACACCAAATACCAAAATTAAATCAGGACCAACTAGACCATCTAAACAGTCCCATAATGCCTAAAGAAATAGAAGGAGTCATAGAAAGTCTTCCAACCAAAAAAAGCACAGGACCAGATGGCTTCAGTGCAGAATTCTACCAGACCTTCAAATTGAGTTAACACCAATACTCTTCAAACTATTCCACAAAATAGAAACAGAAGGAACACTACCCAATTCCTTCTACGAAGCCACAATTACGCTGATACCAAAGCCACAAAAAGATCCAACAAAGAAAGAGAACTTCAGACCAATTTCCCTTATGAACATCGATGCAAAAATACTCAATAAAATTCTTGCCAACCGAATCCAAGAACACCTCAAAACGATCATCCACCATGATCAAGTAGGCTTTATCCCGGGAATGCAGTGTTGGTTCAATATACGGAAATCCATCAATACAATCCACTACATAAACAAACTCAAAGAACAAAACCACATGGTCATTTCATTGGATGCTGAAAAAGCATTTGACAAAATTCAGCATCCTTTCATGCTTAAAGTCTTGGAGAGAACAGGAATTCAAGGTCCATACCTAAACATAGTAAAAGCAATATACAGCAAACCGGTAGCCAGCATCAAACTAAATGGAGAGAAACTTGAAGCAATCCCACTGAAATCAGGGACCAGACAAGGCTGCCCCCTTTCTCCTTATCTTTTCAATATTGTACTTGAGGTACTAGCTCGGGCAATTCGACAACATAAGGAGGTCAAAGGGATACAAATTGGAAAGGAAGAAGTCAAACTACCCTTATTTGCAGACGACATGGTCGTCTACCTAAGTGACCCAAAGAACTCCACTAGAGAGCTCCTACAGCTGATAAACAACTTCAGCAAAGTGGCAGGTTATAAAATCAACTCAAGCAAATCAGTGGCCTTCCTATACTCAAAGGATAAGCAGGCTGAGAAAGAAATTAGGGAAATGACCCCCTTCACAACAGCCACAAACAGTATAAAGTATCTTGGGGTGACTCTTACCAAACATGTGAAAGATCTGTATGACAAGAACTTCAAGACTCTGAAGAAGGAAATGGAAGAAGACCTCAAAAAATGGGAAAACCTCCCATGCTCATGGATCGGTAGAATCAATATAGTTAAAATGGCCATTTTGCCTAAAGCACCATACAGATTCAATGCAATACCCATCAAAATCCCAACTCAATTCTTCACAGAGTTAGAAAGAGCAATTATCAAATTCATCTGGAACAACAAAAAACCCAGGATAGCTAAAACTATTCTCAGCAACAAAAGAAAATCTGGGGGAATCAGTATCCCTGACCTGAAGCAATACTACAGAGCAATAGTGTTAAAAACTGCATGGTATTGGTACAGTGACAGGCAGGAGGATCAATGGAACAGGATTGAAGATCCAGATATGAACCCACACACCTATGGCCACTTGATCCTTGACAAAGAAGCTGAAAACATCCAATGGAAAAAAGATAGCCTTTTCAACAAATGGTGCTGGTTCAACTGGAGGTCAGCATGCAGAAGAATGCGAATTGATCCATCCTTGTCTCCTTGTACTAAGCTCAAATCCAAATGGATCAAGGACTTCCACATAAAGCCAGACACTCTGAAGCTAATAGAAAAGAAACTGGGGAAGACCCTTGAGGACATCGGTATAGGGAGAAAGTTTCTGAACAGAACACCAATAGCGTATGCTCTAAGAGCAAGAATTGACAAATGGGACCTCATAAAATTAAAAAGTTTCTGTAAGGCAAAGGACACCATCAAGGGGACAAATCGGCAACCAACTAATTGGGAAAAGATATTCACCAATCCTACATCAGATAGAGGGCTAATATCCAATATATATAAAGAACTCAAGAAGTTAGACTCCAGAAAACCAAACAACCCTATTAAAAAATGGGGTACAGAGTTAAACAAAGAATTCTCACCTGAAGAACTTCGGATGGCGGAGAAGCATCTTAAAAAATGCTCAACTTCATTAGTCATTAGGGAAATGCAAATCAAAACAACCCTAAGATTTCATCTTATACCAGTCAGAATGGCTAAGATTAAAAATTCAGGAGACAGCAGGTGTTGGAGAGGGTGTGGAGAAAGAGGAACACTCCTCCACTGCTGGTGGGGTTACAAATTGGTACAACCACTCTGGAAATCAGTCTGGAGGTTCCTCCGAAAACTGGGCACCTCACTTCCAGAAGATCCTGCTATACCACTCCTGGGCATATACCCAGAAGACTCCCCACCATGTAATAAGGATACATGCTCTATTATATTCATAACAGCCCTATTTATAATTGCCAGATGCTGGAAAGAACCCAGGTATCCCTCAACAGAAGAGTGGATGCAAACAATGTGGTATATCTACACAATGGAGTACTATTCAGCCATTAGAAACAATGAATTCATGAAATTCTTAGGCAAATGGATGGAGCTAGAGAATATCATACTAAGTGAGGTAACCCAGACTCAAAAGGTGAATCATGGTATGCACTCACTAATAAGTGGATATTAACCTAGAAAACTGGAATACCCAAAACATAATCCACACATCAAATGAGGTACAAGAAGAAAGGAACAGTGGCCCCTGGTTCTGGAAAGACTCTGTGAAACAGTATTCGGCAAAACCAGAAAGGGGAAGTGGGAAGGGGTAGGTGGGAGGACAGGGGAAGAGAAGGGGCCTTACGGGACTTTCGGGGAGTGGGGGGGCTAGAAAAGGGAAATCATTTGAAATGTAAATAAATTATATCGAATAAAAAAAATTTAAAAAAATGCTCAACTTCATTAGTCATTAGGGAAATGCAAATCAAAACAACCCTGAGATTTCACCTTACACCAGTCAGAATGTCTAAGATTAAAAATTCAGGAGACAGTAGATGTTGGTGAGGATGTGGAGAAAGAGGAACACTCCTCCACTGCTGGTGTGGTTGCAAATTGGTACAACCACTCTGGAAATCAATCTGGCGGTTCCTCCGAAAACTGGGCACCTCACTTCCAGAAGATCCTGCTATACCACTTCTGGGCACATACCCAGAAGATTCCCCAGCATGTAATAAGGGTACATGTTCCACTATGTTCATAGCAGCCCTATTTATAATTGCCAGAAGCTGGAAACAACACAGGTATCCCTCAACAGAAGAGTGGATGCAAAAAAAAATGTGGTATATATACACAATGGAGTACTATTCAGCTATTAGAAACAATGAATTCATGAAATTCTTAGGCAAATGGATGGAGTTGGAGAACATCATACTAAGTGAGGTAACCCAGACTCAAAAGATGAATCATGGTATGCACTCACTAATAAGTGGGTGTTAGCCTAGAAAACTGGAATACCCAAAACATAATCCACACATCAAATGAGGTATAAGAAGAATGGAGGAGTGGCCCCTTGTTCTGGAAAGACTCAGTGAAGCAGTATAGGGCAAAACCAGAACAGGGAAGTGGGAAGGGTTGGGTGGGAAAACAGGGGGAGGGAAGGGGGCTGATGGAACTTTCAGGAGTGGGGGTCTAGAAAAGGGGAAATCATTTGAAATGTAAATAAAAAAATATATCGGATAAAAAGAAAAGAAAAGAAATATTGGGATAAAATGTTATCATTGTAACATGGCAAAAAAAAAAAAAAAGGGCGAAACAAAAAAACCTCTTAAAGATTTAAAGGAAAACACAAACAAATGAAGGAACTGAGCAAAACCATCCAGGATCTAAAAACAGAAGTAGAAACAACTAAGAAATCACAAAGGGAGATAACGCTGAGATAGAAAACCTTGAGAAGAAATCAGGGGACATAGATGAGGAGTAGAAGACAGGAAATCAACAAACCCAGGGCTGAAATCAATCAAGTGGAAACAAAGAACCATACAAAGAATCAACGAATCCAGGAGCTGGTTCTTTGAGAAAATCAACAAGCTAGATAAACCCCTAGCCAGACTGACCAAAGAGCACAGAGAAAGTATCCAAATTAAGAAAATTAGCAATGAAAAGGGGTATATAACAACAGAAACTGAGGAAATTCAAAAAAATCATCAGATCCTACTACAAAATCCTCTACTCATCACAACTTGAGAATCTGGAGGAAATGGGCAATTTCCTACACAGACATCAAACACCAAAACTAAATCAGGGCCAAATAGATGATCTATACAGTCCCATAATCCCTAACAAAATAGAAGGGGTCATAGAAAATATCCCAACCAAAAATAAACAGGACCAGACAGTTTCAGTGCAGAATTCTATTATCCCTTCAAAGAAGACCTAACACCAATACTCTTCAAACTATTTCACAAAATAGTAACAGAAGGAACACTACCCAATTCCTTCTACGAATCCACAATTACGCTGATACCAAAACCACACAAAGATCAAACAAAGAAAGAGAACTTCAGACCAATTTCCCTTATGAACATCGATGCAATAATACTCAATAAATTTCTTGCCAACTGAATCTAAAAACACATAAAAACAATCATCCACCATGATCAAGTAAAATTTATCGCAGTGATGCAGGGTTGGTTCAATATACGGAAATCAATCAATGCAATCCACTACATAAAGAAACTCAAAGAAAAACAACACATCGTCATTTCATTGGATGCTGAAAAAGCATTTGACAAAATTCAGCATCCTTTCATGCTTAAAGTCTTGGAAAGAACAGGAATTCAAGGCCCATACCTAAACATAGTAAAAGCAATATACAACACAGCTGTAGCCAGCATCAAACTAAATGGAGAGAAACTTGTAGCAATCCTACTAAAATCAGGGACTATACAGGGCTGCCCCCTTTCTCCTTATCTTTTCAATATTGTACTTGAGTTACAAGCTCAGGCAATTAGACAACATAAGGAGGTCAAAGGGATACAAATTGGAAAGGGAGAAGTCAAACTATCATTATTTGCAGATGATATGATAGTCTACATAAGTGACCCAAAAAACTCCACTAGAGAACTCCTACAGCTGATAAACAACTTCAGTAAAGTAGCAAATTATAAAGTCACCTCAAGTAAATCAGTAGCCTTCCTATACTCAAAGGATAAGCAGGCTGAGAAAGAAATTAGGGAGATGAGACCCTTCACAATAGCCACTAGCAGTATAAAGTACCTTAGGGTGACTCTTACGAAACAGGTAAAAGATTTTTATGACAAGAACTTCAGGACTCTGAAGAAGGAAATGGAAGACGACCTCAAAAAATGGAAAATCCTCCCATGCTCATGGATTGGCAGGATTAATATACTTAAAATACCCATTTTGCCAAAAGCAATACACAGATTCAATGCAATACCCATCAAAATCCCAACTCAATTCTTCATAGAGTTAGAAAGAGCAATTCTCAAATTCATCTGGAATTACAAAAAAAAGCCAGGATAACTAAATCTATTCTCAATAACAAAAGAAATTCTGGGGGAATAAGTATCTGTAACCTCAAGCAATACTACAGAGCAATAGTGTTAAAAACTGCATGGTATTGGTACAGTGACAGGCAGGCAGATCAATGGAACAGGATTGAAGGTCCAGAAATAAACCCACACACTTATGGCCACTTGATCCTCGACAAAGGGACTTAAAACATCCAGTGGAAAAAAGATAGCCTTTTCAACATATGGTGCTGGTTCAACTGGAGGTCAGCATGCAGAAGAATGCGAATTGATCCATCCTTGTCTCCTTGTACTAAGCTCAACTCCAAATGGATCAAGGACCTCCACATAAAGCCAGACACTCTGAAGCTAATAGAAAAGAAACTGGGGAAGACCCTTGAGGACATCGGTACAGGGAGAAAGTTTCTGAACAGAACACCAATAGTGTATGCTCTAAGAGCAAGAATTGACAAATGGGACCTCATAAAATTACAAAGTTTCTGTAAGGCAAAGGACACCATCAAAAGGACAAATCAGCAACCAACAAATTGGGAAAAGATCTTCACCAATCCTACATCAGATAGAGGGCTAATATCCAATATATATAAAGAACTCAAGAAGTTAGACCCCAGAAAACCAAATAACCCTGCTAAAAAATGGGGTACAGAGTTAAACAAAAAATTTTCACCTGAAATTTTCGGACGGAGGAGAAGCATCTTAAAAAATGCCCAACTTCATTAGTCATTAGGGAAATGCAAATCAAAACAACCCTGATATTTCAGCTTACACCAGTCAGAATGGCTAAGATAAAAAATTCAGGAGACAGCAGGGATTTGCGAGGATGTGGAGAAAGAGGAAGACACCTCCAGGGCTGGTGGGGTTGCAAATTGATACAAGCACTCTGGAAATCAATGTGGTGGTTTCTCAGAAAACTGGGCCTGTCACTTCCGGAAGATCCTGCAATACCACTCCTGGGCATATACCCAAAGGATTCCCCAGCATGTAATAAAGATACATATTCCACTGTGTTCATAGTAGCCCTATTTATAATAGCCAAAAGCTGGAAAGAACCCAGGTGTCTCTCAACAGAAGAATGGATACAAAAAATGTGGTATATATACACAATGGAGTACTATTCAGCCATTAGAAACAATGAATTCATGAAATTCTTAGGCAAATGGATGGAGCTGGAGAACATCATATTAAGTGAGGTAACCAAGTCTCAAAAGATCAATCATGGCATCCACTCACTAATAAGTGGATATTAACCTAGAAAACTGGAATACCCAAAATATAATCCACACATCAAATGAGGTACAAGAATAACTGAGGAGTGACCCTTTTTTCTGGAAAGACTCAGTGTAGTACTATAGGGCAAAACCAGAACAGGGAAGTGGAAAGTGGTGGATAGGAAAAAAGGACAAGGGAAGGAGGCTTATGGGACTTTCAGAGTGTGGGGGGCCAGAAAAGGGGAAATCATTTGAAATGTAAATTTAAAATATATCAAATAAAAAAAGAAAAAACATGAAGATCTTTCCAATTTATTACAGAAATTTTCTACTGCACAGTTCAAAACTTCTATTTCTTTAACACACTACTTAGTAAAAGAACCAGATGATCATGATCATCACTACAATGCCCCTACTTCTAAATATCCATATTCTACCTAGTTTCTTTATAGCTTTTAATAATTCATCAAGACAGATCAGTGTAAGAAGGCAATGGCTCACTCTTCACTTCATTTTCCTATTATGTACTGAGATAAAAATTTCATAGTGTATCTGATTGTGTCATAAATTAAACTACATGGAGTTTTCCACAAAAACATGTACATATTATTAACTCAGTATCTTTAAATATAACATGGATACACAAGTTGTTCTTTCCATAGTGGAATTTCTCTACACTCTGTAATAAAAAGTGCTATTACAGGGCATTCTGAATTTACTCCTGCTGGCTCTGGCCATCCACACATACACAAAATCCATTAAATTTATGTACTCAGATCTTGGATATGGAAAAAAATTCTCAAATTCAGTGTTTTAGGAAATGATTCCTGCTCTCTCTTCCTTTCTTCTTCCCTCTCTGTCCCGTCTCCTCATTTCTCTTCCCTCTCTTTCCATGTGCACACGGCCAGGCTCTACTTCTATACTTTCTCACTGTCTGTCTCTGACTCTGTCTCTGTCTCTGTCTCTCTCTCTCTGCCTTTCTCTGTCTCTACTATCCCCTCAAATCCCCTCACCATGTCCTAAGTAATCTCTATTCAATACTGACAACAACAGATATGATTCCTTAAATGATGGCCATTGCTCCAGTTACTCATTTTCTATTAGATAATGTTAGTTACTATTACTGTGATGATGTTTCAAGACAAAACATAAAACAGCAAGTAGTAAACATTGATTTAAATATTGGTATCACAACCCTTCATTAAAGGAATGTTGACCAAGAACAGGAATTTGGCATAAACCTGGAGGCAACAGTTAATGCAGAGATGATGAAATAGTACAGCCTCTGAAATGCTCTTGATGTCTTTCATATCCTACCTTTCCAAAGAACTGATGAATACCAGTCCACATATCAGCATCCAGAATAGGTTGAAACCTCCCTCATCTATCCTAAGTCAGAATAAACCCTACAGATTTGCATACAGCCCATTCTATTGATGTACTTTCTAAATGTAGGTTAGCCCTTCCCTAGTGTATTTAGTCTATTTCAAGTTAAAATTAAGTGAACCAGCATACATGAAAATGTGGATTTTCACACATCGCCATTCTATCTTAACTTTAATATACAGGCTTTGCTATGTTCTGTTAATTATTACGAGGCATCAGTACAATTCTTATACATAAGGAAATTTACTGTAGTTACATGCAGGATCCCTAATACTAGAGTGATGCTTTGTAAGGACGATTTTTGTATTTGCCTTTTTATTTTATTTTATTTTATTTTATTTTTTATTTTATTTTATTTTATTTTAAAGATACATCCTTTATTGAATAAGACATGGCCATGGCATGCTTCACAGAGAAAGTAGTTTTATCAGACATGCCAAGCTTCTATTTTCACTAATCATGAGATGTACATATAGAAAAATTATATATATCCTTGTAAGGATAAATCGCAAGAATTTTATTGTACCAATTACCATGTTTTCATTGAATGCAGATATTTTCTCCCTTCTATATTTTTAATTCCTTTTATTATTATTAGATATATTCTTTATTTACATTTCAAATTTTGTCCCCTCACCTGATTCCTCCCTCCCCAGAAAATCCAATAAGCCAGCTCCCCTTTCCTAAGTGATTGGTATTTGCCTTGTTAAACAGTATAAATTCTTATTGACTTTTTTGTTTCATCACATTCAATTCAGTTTTTTCTCTTACTTCACTTCATGAATTTTTATTAGACACATTCTTTCAAACTCAATTTCTTTGATATTCAATCAATTAATAGATTCTTCCTGTCAACTTTTCCCACACCAGTCTCCCATTTAGGCAACTATCTACAGGCTGAATCACATTATTTCCATCCCTGTGTCTTAAATGTTAGACCTGAGGGTGACCTACTGTCACATCTGAATTTCTGTCTTCACGATTTACATTTCTTATGTTTTTTTATATCTTTGCTTGGGATATTTCCTGCAGATAAAATATGGTCTTTGTTCAAGTTGTATCTGTTTGTCACAACAAATGTCAAGTTAGTGATGACATATTATCTTTGCTTTGAATCTATTTATGTGCTAGTCATGGGCTAACATAGAAGGTAATGGCTGTGTACCCTCTTCTTATGCTGACATTATGTCCTTAAAAAATATCTTCGGGGTGCCTTATCAACTTACATAGCATACTTTATACATAGCAACACTCAGACAATCTGGGAGATGTCTTAAACCCCCTCCTCTCTTTCAGGTTTTCCTTGTTAGTGTACAGTTACAACTGTGATTGAGTACCACAGATAAGAGTGAAGTCCACAAACTCCAGGAAGATGAGCTAGCAAACAAGACCAGAAAGGCAATGCTGCATCTAGGAGTAGTTTCTAAACAATTAGACGCTTAAATACTGTGTTCATGGCCTAAAAGATTATAATAAAGGAAAAAAGATTGAATTACAAATTGAGTGACATTTTCCTGGGTCCAGGTTTTGATTTGTATCTATCACATGGGATCAGTTATTACAACATCAGTCAGGTGCTAACTTTCAAAAGTTTTATTTATTGGAATAATATGTGCTTGAGCTGGTGTCTGGAACTTCTGAGCATAGGCTGCCTATCAATTTTCTATTTTCCATTGATGACCTATCTTGATCTCATTTTGTTGTTGATATTGCAACCAGCTTCTCTAATATACAGAATAGCCTGCTTCACCTATTAAATCAGGTTTTTCTTTGTACTGGTGTTTATGGTGGTCTGTTGATAAGTTTTAGCTGTATAGTTGAAGTTCAGTACCAGAACAAGAAATACAGCAATAGATCTACAAAGTACTTTGGTTCTAATTTTCTCAGAAATGAAGCTGGAGCTTTGGTAGCACAGAGGACACAACATCTAAGGAAATCAAAATGGGCAATGCTAGCTCAACCTATGAAATAAACCCCTCTTTTCTGGTATTTCCTATCCTGTCTCCCCATCCTCTCCAGATATCCTTCCATACCCAGTCCCTCCATTCATGTAAGTCTTTAGAGGATTCCTAACACTTATTCTGATTTCTCAGTTTGGGAAATTCCCAAATGTCCATACCATTATTTTCATCATGCCAAATTCAAGTTAACATGCTTCTGTAAACATGGCAACTAAACGTCTGTAGTCAAAGATCTATACACTCACTTTGGTTTTGTGAAAACATTTGAAGAATTGGCTTTTATGCCTAGGGTCCTGATTGTTCAGATCTATCCCCTTGACAGGTAGAGCAAATATTCCAGTGCCTCACAGTGCGATTATATCAGGGGTTGGAGGAAGTCACAAATTGCTCTGTCAGAAATTTCTTGTCAAGTTAATTGAGAGTCCATCTATGATAGAAAATAACACAGTGTTCCCCTTTCAGTACTCATGATCACCAATCCCTTTAGTCAATATTTCCCAGTATTCTTCCAGAGCCTAAAACCTCAGGGCTAAGATATGTAGGACAGATAATTGGGTTTTCAGTGATACCTCATCAGGGAAGTCAGAAGAGATTTTACCTGAAACAATATGTACTTAAATATTTACCAGTACACATTTAATATTTCAAATCTCAAATCTCTCAATACAGTTATTTTTCTCTTGACCTATGGCATTAATACTATTTTAGTACTAATTTTGAAAGTGAGATAAAGCTCTGGATCTTCATTTTCCAGACATACAGTCCAATAATTGTCTTTGATGTGTGTGCTTTGCTAATTATTTACTGGAGGTAGTGATGCTCTGTGGGCAGGAGAAAAATTCTTTATATGGACATGATGATAAGTTTAGGGAGTAAAATTCTTTTTCTGTTTCTGACTTTGTTTCTTTTTAACCATAGTTAGGAACTATTTGCAGCCGTTTCTTTCACATATTAATCATTGCTGTGGACAGCTTTCAAAGCCCTTGTTTACTTTCTGAAATAATAGAATAACTCTCTAAAATATCAAAATTTGTCTTTATTTCATACCTGTAAATTTATCTTGACTCATGCTTCTCCATTCTGTTGTCATCTATAGAGTGAGACTTGACTCCATTGGCCAAAATGATAGTATTATCTATGTTATTTTTAGATCAATAATTGGGAATATTTCCCTCAGCTTCCTTTGAGAAAGTAAGCTATACAGCTTGGTTTCTAAGTTTTGGCTGTCTCCTTTCTTAGACATGCCCCTATTACACATGAATGTTTGAACAAATATTCATAAGTCATAAGCCATGAAAGTAGAACAATCCTTTCAATGTTGTCTATTGAAGATATGGGTAAGAGTTTTGAACTGTGGGATAATAAATGCACAGAATCAGTAAAAAGAACTTAATAGTTCATCCTGGAAGCTGTTTGGAACAAAAGAACTGTCACTGAATTATGAACAGTGGAAGTCTAGTATTGGTGAAGACGTGCCCTCTGAGTATTTTCCCATGTTCCAGTACAGAGCATGAGGTTTCTTTGGAGCAATTATTACTTCCTAGAGCATTCCTTCATTAGACATTACATATGGTATTGCAGACATATTAACTAAACTGCATGTATCCTTCCATACTTTAGTATTGAATGTCTTTTTCCTTTTCAGTATAGACCTCAAAACTAATTGTGACAAGTGATAAACATGTTATTAGATGAGTGATATTGTTTATTGAAATTTTCTACCAAATACACCAATTCATTTCATCTGAAATCAATTTCATTGAAGTTGTTAATACTCAGAACAACTGCAGCAGTATTCTTTGTCAGAATATAACTGCAGAGGCCTCTAAACCATTTCTTATTATTGGCATTTTCCTGCTGTGACATTCAAAGAGTCAGGCTTCTACTGTTCATAATTTGCTGATGGTTCTTGTTTTCCAAACAGCTTCCAGGATGAACCATTAAGGGGTTCTTCATGAATCTGTGGATTTTCTTATGTCACAAATTAAAGCTCTTAACCATATCTTCCAAAAAGAAAATTGAGAAGATAGTTCTACCATTGTGACTCATGAATATCAGTCCAAACATTCTCTTTTCATTGTCCGGACTTATTCCTGGGTATAACCCCCATGGCTCTGGGATGATACAGAGGTAACAGGACCTGGAGTGTAGATATACTTGTGACTCACATAATTTTGTATCTCTTTCTCAAATTATTGTCTACAATTGATAGGTAGGGAAGCTCATAACAGAAATGTAGTCAAACTTTATCTACATGATCAGGACTTTATGGAGAAAATTGCTTTAAATGTTTCTAACTTTGTTGTCATTTAATTGCAATTAGGAATTACTTGATGTACAAAGATTCTTTGTCTTAATAATCTTTACTCTTGACAAATATTCAGTCTATTGATTACCAAGAAAATGTTCTTGACTCTTGATGAGAGAACATTTGTGGGCATATCTCATGAAAATCTCCACTGGGTTGCCACAGGTTTCTGATTTTAAGGCAGGAATGTACAGAAAAAAACAAATTTTACATTATTTTCATCCATCACCCTGTAACCTTATATCAGGATTTCACCTTGTCTATAAACCTTGTGGCTTTCTGTGACTGCTTTCATTAGTGAAGCACAGCAATGGATAAGCTTTGTATCCAAAGGAAACAACATTTTACAAGTTTCCTTTGTAATTTCAAATTGTTACTTTAGGATCAAAACACTGTACTCAATGACAAAGGAATATAAGTTATTGTGGAGAAGAATCAGAACCCAGAAAATGCCCTATCTACCCTATCTGCCAGCACCCAATATAAATTTCAAACTAAGTTAAGAGAGCTGTTGCAGTGCATGTTGTTAGTATGTTCTGTGTCCTATAGAGTCAGTGTGAATTCAGAAAGAAATTCACGATCAGGTCATACAACATTCTTCAGCTCCCTTTTCTACAAATGCAGGTGCATGTGCAGAGCAGGTGGTCAAGATTGGCACCCTGTTTATATGCCTTGAGTGTATTATCACCCCTACATATTACTGTGATTTCATACTTGTCTCATATTTAACAGAATGCTAAATTCTAAACTTTATTCATGGGAGAGCATACACTAGAAGCTTAATGGCACAACTGAAAACCCTGGAATAAAAAGAAGCTAATTAACCCAGGAAGAGAAGAAGACAGGGAATCATCAAACTCAGGCCTAAAATCAATCAAGTAGAAACAAAGAAAACCATACAATGAATGATCCAAATCAGGATCTGGTTCTTTGAAAAAAAATCAACAAGATAAATAAACCCAATAGCCAGACTAACCAAAGGGCACAGAGACAGTATCCTAATTAACAAAATTAGAAATGAAAAGGGAGATATAACAACAGAAACTGAAAAAATTCAAAAAATCATCAGATCTTACTACAAAAGCCTATACTCAGCACAACTGGAGAATCTGGAGGAAATGGACAATTTCTTAGACAGATACCAAATACCAAAATTAAATCAGAATCAAATAGATCATCTACACAGTTCCATAACCCCTAAAGAAATAGAAGGGGTCATAGAAAGCCTTCAAACCATAAAAAGCACAGGACCAGATGGTTTTAGTGCAGAATTCTATCAGACCTTCCAAGAAGACTTAACATCAATACTCTTCAAACTATTCCTCAAAATAGAAACAGGAACACTACCCAACTCGTTCTAAGAAGCCACAATTACACTGATACAAAAACCAAACAAAGATCCAACAAATAAAGAACTTCAGAACAATTTCCCTTATGAATATTGATGCAACAATACTCAATAAAATTCTTTCCCTACTGAACCCAAGAACACATCAAAACGATTGTATACCATGATAAAATAGGCTTCATCCCAGGGATGCAGGGATGGTTCAATATAAGGAAATCCATCAATGCTATCCATTACATAAACAAACTCAAAGAAAAAACCCATATGATCATCTCATTAAATGCAGAAAATGCATGTGACAAAATCCAGCATCCTTTCATGCTAAAAGTATTGGAAAGAACAGGAATTCAAGGCCCATACCTAAACATCGTTAAAGCAATATACAGCAAACCGGTAGCTAACATCAAACTAAATGGAGAGAAACTTGAAGCAATCCCACTAAAATCAGGGACTAGATAAGGCTGCCCCCTCTCTACATATCTTTGCAATATAGTTCTTGATGTCCTAGCTGGAGCAATTAGACAAAATAAGGAGGTCAAAGGGATACAAATTGGAAAGGAAGAAGTCAAACTATCACTATTTTCAGATGACACGATAGTATACTTGAGCAACCCAAAAAACTCCACCAGAGACTTCCTATAGCTGATAAACAACTTCAGCAATGTGGCAGGTTACAAAATCAACTCAAGCAAATCAGTAGCCTTCCTATACTCAAAGGATAAGTAGACTGAGAGAGAAATTAGGGAAATGACACCCTTCACAAAAGCCACAAACAACATAAAGTATCTTGGTGTGATTCGAACTAAACAAGTGAAAGATCTATATGACAACAACTTCATGTCTCTGAAAAAGGAAATTGAAGAAGACCTCAGAAAATGGAAAATCTTCCATGCTCATGGATTGGCAGGATAAATACAGTTAACATGGCCACCTTGCCAAAAGCAATCTACAGATTCGACACAATCCCTATCAATATCCCAACTCAGTTCTTCATAGAGTTAGAAAGAGCAATTCTCCAATTCATCTGGAATAACAAAAAACCCAGGATAGCTAAAACTATTCTCAACAGTAAAGGAACTTCTGGGGGAATCAGTATTCCAGACCTCAAGCAGTACTAAAGAGCAATAGTGTTAAAAACTGCATGGTGTTGGTACAGTGACAGGTAAGTGGACCAATGGATAGGATTGAAGACACAGAAATCATCCCACACACCTATGGTCACTTGATCTTCGAAAAAGGAGCTGAAAACATCCAGTGGAAAAACGACAGCGTTTTCAACAAATGGTGCTGCTTCAATTTGAGGTCAGCATACAGAAGAATGCAAATTGATCCATTCTTATCTCCTCATACTAAGCTCAACTCCAAGTGGATCAAGAACCTCCACATAAAACCTGACACACTGAAACTAATAGAAAAGAAACTTAGGAAGACCCTTGAGGACATGGCCACAGGGGAAAGTTCCTGAACAGAACACCAATAGCTTATGCTCTAAGATCAATAATTGACAAATGGGACCTCATAAAATTACAAAGTTTCTGTAGGGCAAAGGACACTGTCAAAAGGACAACACGGCAACCAACAAATTGGGAAAGATCTTCTCCAACCCTAAATCCCACAAAGGCTAATAGCCAATATATACAAAGAACTCAAGAAGTTAGACCCCAGAGAACCAAATAACCCTATCAAAAATGGGGTACAGAGCTAAACAAAGAATTTTCACCTGAAGAACTGCAGATGACTGAGAAGCACCTTAACAAATGTTCAACATCATTAATCATTAGGGAAATGCAAATCAAAACAACCCTGAGATTTCACCTTACACCAGTCAGAAGGTCTAAGGCTAAAAACTTGGGAGACTACCAGTTTGCTGTATATTGCTTTAACTATG
Source organism: Apodemus sylvaticus (assembly GCF_947179515.1). Taxonomy (NCBI): domain Eukaryota; kingdom Metazoa; phylum Chordata; class Mammalia; order Rodentia; family Muridae; genus Apodemus; species Apodemus sylvaticus. Next base: position 132,707,646 of record NC_067476.1, on the reverse strand, counting down.
TTTAGGTATGGGCCTGGAATTCCTGTTCTTTCCAAGACTTTTAGCATGAAAGGATGCTGAATTTTGTCAAATGCTTTTCAGCATCTAATAAAATGATCATATTTTTTTCTTTGAATTTGTTTATATAGTGGATTGCATTGTTGGATTTCCTTATATTGAACCATCCCTGCATATCTAGGATGAAGCCTACTTGATAATGGTAGATGATTGCTTTGATGTGTTCTTGGATTTGGTTGGCAAGAATTTTATTAAGTATTTTTGCATGGATATTCATAAGGTAAATTGGTCTGTAGTTCTCTTTCTTTGTTGGATCTTTGTGTCCATTATGTTTATAGCAGCCTTATTTATAATAGCCAAAAGCTGGAAAGGACCCAGATGTCCCTCAATGGAGGAATGGATACAGAAAATGTGGTATATTTTCACAATGGAATACTACTCAGTAATTAAAAACAATGAATTCACAAAATTTTTAGGCAAATTGTTAGATCCGGAAAATATTATCCTAAGTGAGGTAACCCAATCACAAAAGAATACACAAGGAATGCAATCTCTGATAATTGGATATTAATTAGCCCAGAAGCTCTGAATACCCAGGGCACAATTAGCATAACAAATGACTCCCATGAAAAAGTAAGGAGAGGGCCCTGATCCTGGTAAGGCCTGATCCAGCATTGTAGGGGAGTACCAGGACAGAGAAAAAGGAGAGAGGTGATTGGAGAATGGATGGAGAGAAGAAGGTTTATGGGGCATATGGAGAGGTGGGAACTTGGAAAGGGGAAATCATTTGAAATATAAACAAAGAATATAGAAAATAAAAATATATAATTAAAAAAAAAACCTCAGGAGACAGCAGGTGTTCGTGAGGAACACTCCTCCACTGCTGGTGGAATTGCAAGATGGTACAACCACTTTGAAATCAGTCTGGCGTTTCCTCAGAAAACTAGACATGACACTTCCCAAAGACCCTGCTATACCACTCCTGAGCATATACCCAGAGGATTCCCTGACATGCAATAAGGACATGCTCCACTATGTTCATAGCAGTCTTATTTATAATAGCCAGAAGCTGGAATGAATGCACATGTGCCTCAATGGAGGAATGGATACAGAAAATGTGGTATATTTACACAATGGAATACTACTCAGCAATTAAAAACAATGAATTCATGAAATTCTTAGGTAAATGGTTGGAACTGGAAAATATCATCCTAAGTGAGATAACCCAATCACAAAAGAATACACATGGAATGCAATCACTAATAAGTGAATATTAATTAGCCCAGAAGCTCTGAATTCCCAAGACACAATTAGCATATCAAATGATACCCAAGCAGAGGAAAGGAGAGGGCCCTGGTTCTGAAAAGGCTTGATCCAGCATTGTAGGGGAATACCAGGACAGAGAAATTGGAGGGCTGTGATTGGGAAATGGGCAGAAGAAAGAGGGCTTATGAGACCAATGGGGAGGGGGAACCAGGAAAGGGGAAAGCATTCAGAAAGTAAACAAAGTATATAGGATATAAAAACAAATTAAAAAATGGAAAAAAAAGAAAAAAGACATAGACATAGAATGGATATCTAAACCATATTTTACTGCTTACAGGAAATGCACCTCAGTGACAAAGACAGACATTACATTAGAGTAAAAGGTTAGAAAACAATTTTCCAAGGAATTGGTCCCAAGAAAGAAGCTGGAATAGCCATTCTAATATTGAGTAAAATTGACTTTCAACCTAAAATTATCCAAAAAGATAAGAAAGGACACTTCAATCAGGTCAAAGGAAAAATCTACCCAGATGAACTCTCAATTCTGAACATCTACTCCAAATGCAAAGGCACCCACATTCATAAAAAAAAAATACTCAAGCTGAAAGCATATATTGCACCTCACACAATAATAGTGAGAGACTTCAACATCCTACTCTCATCAACGGACTGATTATAAAAAGAGAAATTTAGCAGAGACATAGTGAAAGTAACAGAAGTAATGCACCAAATAGATATGACAGTTATTTATAGAACATTTCATCCTAACACAAAAGAATATGCCTTCTTCTCAGAACCTCATGGTACCTTCTCCAAAACTGACCGTATAATCAGTCAAAAGACAGATCTCAACACATTTAAGAATATTGAAATAATCCCATGGATCCTATCAGATCTCCATGGACTAAGGCTGGACTTCAATAGCAACCAAAACAACAGAAAGGCTAAATACACATGGAAGATGAACAATGCTCTACACAATGATAACTTAGACTTTTTATAATTTATTTAAAATGAAGGTACTACATACCCAAACTTATGGGACTCAATAAAAGCCATGCTAAGAAGAAAACTCATAGCTTTGATTGCCATCAAAATGATACTGGAGAGAGCATACATTATCAGCTTAACAGCACATTTGAAAGTTCTAGAACAAAAAAGAAACAAATACACCCAAGAGGAGTAGATGGCAGGAAATAATCAAACTCAGAGTAGAAATCTAGCACGTAAAAGTGTTCTGATTTAGAAGAAAAAAGAAAAAAATAGCATGCCATTTAAAAACTACAGATTCTTCATGTCAAAGAAATGTGAAAAAATCTAAAAAAAAGCAATGGTGGGAGAGACATCTGTGTCCTTTGTCAGGAAGCATCTAGGGAGAACACACAGAAAACATTGTTGACAGACTGAAAACCTCAATGAAAGTATAAAGTGTACAGGATAGGGGGGTTGAACAAAGGATAAATGCTTCCTCTTACAGTGTGGCTATAAGGAAGATGTCAAAGCTAAGGTAAAGTAGAAATGGGGATAGCTCAGTCTGTAAAGAGCTCACTGTATAAGAGCAGTCTTCCTGTAGTGGAGGATCTGGGGAGGTGGAGACTAGCAGATGCCTGATACTTGAGGTTAAGGAGCCTAGCCTTCTTGTGAGCTCCTGACCAGTGAGAGACTCTGTCTCATTAAAAAAAGGTAGATGTTTTCTGAAGAACAACAAACATCTGAAGTTGACCTCTACATACATATACATGTACACACATATGCAACTATACCCACATGACCAACACACACACACACAAACAGAGAGAGAGAGAGAGAGAGAGAGAGAGAGAGAGAGAGAGAGAGAGAGAGAGAGAGAGGAGAGAGAGAGAGAGAGAGAGAGAGAGAGAGAGAGAGAGAATAAATATTTCTCAAAATACCTTAAAAGATTCCAATCCCTGATGCAGTGGATTCTTTGACTGAACTCAGAGAGTGGGAGTCATTCAATGAAGGACTAACATTTACAGAGGAGAAATGCCTATGAGGCAGGCCTTATTAATGTGGATTTCTTAGAATCTCATTTTATTTATTTTTTAACAGATTTTTTTATTCAATATATCTTTTATTTACATTTCCAATGATTTCCCCTTTTCTGGGTTTGGGCTCCCTGAAAGTCCCATAAGCCCTCTTCCCTCCCCCTATTCTCCCATCCAGCCCTTCCCACTTACCTGTTCTGGTATTGCCCTATACTGCTACACTGAGTCTTTCCGTAACCAGGGGGCACTAATCCGTTCTTCTTGGACATCATTTGATGTGTGGATTATGTTTTGGGTATTCCAATTTTCTAGGCTAATATCCAGTTTTTAGGGAGTGCGTACCGTGATTGATCTTTTGAGACTGGGTTACTTCACTGGGGTAGTATGATGTTCTCCAGCTCCATCCATTTGTCTAAGAATTTCATGAATTCATTGTTTCTAGTGGCTGAATAGGACTCTATTATGTATCCATTCCTCCGCTGAGGAATACTTGGGCTCCTTCCAGCTTCTGGCTATAATAAATAGGGCTGCTATGAACATAGTGGACCACGTATTCTTATTACATGCTGGGGAATCCTCTGGGTATATGCCCAGGAGTGGTATAGCAGGATTCGCCATAAGTGATGTGCCCTGTTTTCGGAGGAACTGCCAGACTGATTTCAAGAGTGGTTGTACCAATTTGCAACCCACCAGCAGTGGAGGAGTGTTCCTCTTTCTCCACATCCTTGCCAACACCTGCTGTCTCCTGAATTTTTAATCTTAGCCATTCTGGCTGGTATAAGGTGAAATCTCAGGGTTGTTTTGATTTGCATTTCCCTAATGACTAATGATGTTGAGCATTTGATAAGAAGTTTCTCAGACATCCGAAGTTCTTCAGGTGAAAATTCTTTGTTTAGCTCTGTATCCCATTTTGAATAGGGTTATTTGGTTTTCTTGAGTTCTTTGTATATATTGAATATAAGCCCTCTATCTGATGTAGGGTTGGTGAAGATTTTTTCCCAATTTGTTGGATGCGGACTTGTCCTTTTGATGGTGTCCTTTGCCTTACAGAAACTTTGTAATTTTCCTTTATGAGGTCCCATTTGTCAGTTCTTGATCTTAGAGCATAAGCTACTGGTGTTCGGTTCAGGAACTTTTCCCCTGTAGCGATGTCCTCAAGGGTCTTCCCCAGTGTCTTTTCTATTAGCTTCAGAGTGTCTGGCTTGATGTGGAGGTCCGTGATCCCTTTGGAGTTTAGCTTAGTAAAAGGGGATAATGATGGATCAATTCGCATTCTTCTGCATGCTGACCACCAGTTGAACCAGCACCATTTGTTGAAATGGCTATCTTTTTTCCACTGGATGTTTTCAACCCCTTTGTTGAGGATCAAGTGGCGATAGGTGTGTGGGTTCATTAATGGATCTTCAATTCTGTTCCATTGATCCACCTGCCTGTCACTGTACCAATACCATGCAGTTTTTAACACTATTGCTCAGTAGTATTGCTTGAGGTCAGGGATACTGATTCCCCCAGAATTTCTTTTGCTGTTGAGAATATTTAACTATCCTGGGATTTTTCTTATTCCAGATGAAATTGAGAATTGCTCTTTCTAACTCTATGAAGAACTGAGTTGGGATTTTGATGGGTATTGAGTTGAATCTGTATATATGTAAAATAGCACAACTCTTTGTGAAAAAGATCTGGCTATAGACATAAATTTAGCTGTTTGTAAAAGACTTCAAACATGGTTGACTGTTTTTCTAGAGATTTGTCTACCATTCATAAAGATGTAACAAAGCTCGTCTAAGTATACATGCTCATGAGGCCATCAAGTAAAGTGCATTTACTGTTTCTGAAGTTGTTGCTCTTTAATCACACTGAGAAACAATATGATTTCCATTTTTTGGCACTTACATCATTATTATTGGCAGTTTTTCAGCCCCTCATTTTCCTAGTAAACGCTCTTGATTCTCGACAAGCAAATGCTCATGTTCACATTCTTATGAGGGTCTCCGGTGTGTAGCTACAGGGTTATGATATCTCTCCTATGCCCAAAAGAAAGAATTCCACACTGATTTTTATCAATAACCTTGTAACATAAGGATTATGTTGCTTCTCTAAAACCAGTGGATTTCACAGACTATAATAGCAAGGGAAATCCTGTGAAAACAAAAATAGTAGAGTTTTATAAATATTTGTGTAGGTTCTAAATGTTAGGTTAGAACCAAACCATTATCCTCTTGAGACAATACCAGAGAGCAGAGGAAAATTCAAATGGACATGAACCAGAACAAAGAAGAGTGCCACGTCTTCCCTATCCACCAAGAGCCAAAAGCATACATCCACCCATGAGAGGAAATCTTCTACAATCAATGATTTTTGGGTGTTCAGAGTCTGTAGACTCAGAGTAGGAACTACGATGGCAACATGAGAGAACTACATTATCAATTTCCTTGCACTCCCGACTCTTTAAATGCATGCACAGAACAGAGCAGCAGACTTGGTGCACCAGTTACTCTACTCAGTTCACTCTATGCATACTCACTCCCCAACTTCTGATAAACTTCACATTTCTGTCACCTTCATGCCCTCCATATATGTTCCTTTCAACACCAATAGCTTTTTATTTTATATTGTGATACATTGAGTTAAGCTGTACTTTATTTTTGATGACAGGATTCACATTTTCCATCAGAATCTAGTATGACTTACTGTTGGGTATACAACTAAAGATAATATTTCAAAACAGATTATTATTTTAAGGTCTATGTGTGTTGTCTATTGATGGGTTTGTACTATGTAATTTATTATGAAATTATTGAGAGCTGTGGAATGAAGTAAATCTAACTGTATTTCAGTAGTCCCTTTAATCGGGTTGGTCCATTTCAAAACCTACTATGTAAAACAAAATAGAAAATCAAGAAAAAGTTATAAAAGTTTACAAAAACTAGGTAGCTGCATCAGTTCATGAATTACCATTTGCTTCATGTTACCTCTGATGGTGAAGAAGAAAGTTTATTTTAGATTGTTGATTTATGAAATTATTGGACTGCTCCTCTCTCTTAAGCTGTGTCTGGTGAGCCATCTCCTTTTTTTAAATGTGCAGTTACTAGGCCTACATTCATGAGAAATTAATGAGAAATTTCTCTTTCTGTGTCTTTGAAGGATTGTGTTGGGATTTTGGTGAGGATTGCATTGAATCTCTAGATTGGCTTTGATAGGATGGCCATTTTTACTATATTAATTCTACCAATCCTGAGCATGGGAGATCTTTCCATCTTCTGAGACTTTCCTTGCTTTCCTTCTTGATAGACTTGAAGTTATTGTTATGCAGACTTTTCACTTGTTATGTTATAGTCTTCCCAATATATTTTATATTATTTGTGATGATTGTGAAGGGAGTTGTTTCTCAAATTTCTTACTCAGCCTGTTTATCATTTGTGTAAAGGAAGGCTACTGATTTATTGGAGTTAATTTTATATCCTGCAACTTAGCTAAAGTTGTTTACCAGCTGGAAAAGTTCTTTGGTAGAATTTTTGGGGTCACTTATCTATACTATCATATCATCTGCAAATCGTGATACCTTTATTTCTTCCTTGCCAATTTGGATCCCCTTCATCTCTTTTTGTTGTCTTATTGTTCTAGCTAGTACTGTGAGTAGTGTATTGAATAGATATGGGGATAGTGGGCATCCTTTTCTTATCCCTGATTTTAGTGGGATTGCATCAAGTACTTCACCATTTAATTTGATATTGGCTGTTAGTTTACAGTAAGTTGCTTTTACTATGTTTATGTATGGGCCTTGAATTCCTGATTTCTACAGGAATTTTAACGTGGAGGGATGTTGTACTTTGTCAAATGTTTTTACTGCATCCAAGGAGATGATCATGTAATTTTTTTTTCTTTGAGTTTGTTTATGTAGTGGTTTTTGTTAGTGGATTTTCATATATTGAACAAAACATTCATCTCTGGAGTATGCCTACTTGATTGTGGTTAATGATTTTGATGTGTTCTTGAATTTGGTTTTCGAGCATTTTATTGAGTATTTTTGCATCAATAATCCTAAGTGAGATTGGTCTAAAGTTCTCCTTTTTCATTGGACCCTGGTGTGGTTTAGTTATCAGAGTGATTGTGGCTTCATAAAATGAATTATGTAAGTCTTCCTCCTGTTTCTATTTTATGGAATAATTTGCAGAATACTGCTATCAGCTTTTCTTTGAAGTCTGGTTGAATACTTAATTAAATCTATCTAGTCTTAGGGGATTTTTTTAAGTTGGAAGGTTTTTAATGATTTCTTCTACTTCCTTATGGGATATGGGCCTATTTAGATACTTTATCTACTCTTGATTTAAATTTGGTGTGTGCTGCCTAGAAAACCATCCATTTCATGTAAGTTTTCCCATTTTTTTCTTTTTTTTTTTTAAATGAGATGGAGGGAATCAGATGCAGAGACCCACAGCCAAACAACAGGCAGATCTCAGTGAATCTTGTAGAAAAGTAGGGGACAGAAGTAAGAAGCCAGAAGTGTCAAGAACCACAAGAAGACCTACAGAGTCAACTAACCTGGTTCCATGGGGACTCACAGAGACTGAACTACCAACCAAAGAGCATGCAGGAGCTGGACCTAGACTCTCTACACATTTATAGCAGACTGGTCTTCATGTGGGTCTCCTGACAATTAGATAGGAATGGGCTGTTTCTTTCTTTTTTTTTTTTATTCGATATAATTTATTTACATTTCAAATGATTTCCCCTTTTCTAGGCCCCCTACTCCCCGAAAGTCCCGCAAGCCCCCTTCTCTTCCCCTGTCCTCCCACCCACCCCTTCCCACTTCCCCGTTCTGGTTTTGCTGAATACTGTTTCACTGAGTCTTTCCAGAACCAGGGGCCACTCCTCCTTTCTTCTTGTACCTCATTTGATGTGTGGATTATGTTTTGGGTATTCCAGTTTTCTAGGTTAATAACCACTTATTAGTGAGTGCATACCATGATTCACCTTTTGAGTCTGGGTTACCTCACTTAGTATGATGTTCTCTAGCTCCATCCATTTGCCTAAGAATTTCATGAATTCATTGTTTCTAATGGCTGAATAGTACTCCATTGTGTAGATATACCACATTTTTTGCATCCACTCTTCTGTTGAGGGATACCTGGGTTCTTTCCAGCATCTGGCAATTACAAATAGGGCTGCTATGAACATAGTAGAACATGTATCCTTATTACATGGTGGGGAGTCTTCTGGGTATATGCCCAGGAGTGGTATAGCAGGATCTTCTGGAAGTGAGGTGCCCAGTTTTCAGAGGAACCGCCAGACTGATTTCCAGAGTGGTTGAACCAATTTGCAACCCCACCAGCAGTGGAGGAGTGTTCCTCTTTCTCCACACCCTCTCCAACACCTGCTGTCTCCTGAATTTTTAATCTTAGCCATTCTGACTGGTGTAAGATGAAATCTTAGGGTTGTTTTGATTTGCATTTCCCTAATGACTAATGAAGTTGAGCATTTTTTAAGATGCTTCTCCGCCATCCAAAGTTCTTCAGGTGAGAATTCTTTGTTTAACTCTGTACCCCATTTTTTTCAATATGGACTTCTGTAGTAGAATCCGATGATTCTTTGAATTTACTCCATTTCTGTTGTTATGTCTCTCTTTTCATTTCTGATTTTGTTAGTTTGGATACTGCCTCTTGGCCATTTAGTTAGTTTGGCTAGGGGGTTATCTATCTTCTCTCAAAGAACCAGTTTTTGGTTTTGTTGATTGTTTTGTTCTTTGTTTCTACTTGGTTTATTTTGGTCTAGAGTTTGACTATTTAATGCCATCTACTTCTCAGGTGAGTTTGCTTCTTTTTGTTCTAGAGTTCACAGGAATGATGTTAAGTAGTTAGGGTAAGATCTCTTCAGTTTCTTTACCAGAGCACTTACTGTTATGAACTTTACTCTTAGCCCTGTTTTCATTGTGTCCCATAATTTTGGGTATGGTATGTCAATATTTTCATTAAATTCCAGAAAGTATTTAATATCTTTCTTTATTTCTTCCCTGACCAAATTATCATTGAGTAGAGAGTTGTTCAGTTTCCATGTATAAGTGGGTTTTTTGTTGTTTTTGCTGTTATTAAAGACCTGCCTTGGGCCATGTTCTTCTGATACAATGCATGGGATTATTTCATTCTTCTTGTATTGGTTAAGGGTTATTTTGTGACCAATTGTAGGACTGATTATGGAGAAATTACACTAACGTACTGAAAAGAATGTGTATTCTTTTGTTTTTGGGTGAAATGTTATGTACGTATCTGTTAAATCCATTTAGTTCATAACCTTTATTAGTTTCACCATCTATGTTTAGTTTCTAATTCAGTGACCTGCCCATTGGTGAGAGTGGGGAGTTGAAGTCTCCCACAATTATTGTTTGGTGTTCAATGTGTGTTTAGTAAAGTTTCTTTTATGAATATGGGTGAATTTGCTTTTACAGCATAGATGTTCAGAATAGAGATTTTCTCTTGGTGGATTTTCCATTTGATGAATGTTAACTATCCTCCCTCATCATGCTTGATAACTTTTGGTAGAAAGTCTTTATTATTGGATATTAGTATGGCAACCCCTGATTATTCCTTGGGATCCTTTGCTTGGAATACCTTTTTCCACCCTTTTACTGAGATGGTGACTGTCTTCGTTATTGAGGTGTGCTTCTTGTTTGCAGGAAAATGCTGGATCTTTTTTGTGTATCAAGTGCGCTAGCTTATGTCTTTTTAAAGGTGAGTTGAGTCCTATTAATATTGAGAGGAATTAAAGACATATGACTGTTGGTTCCTACTATATTTGTTTTTGTAGATAGCTTTTTGTGCTTATGGTTCTCTTCTTTTGGCTTTGTTGTGAGATGATTAATATCTTGTCTTTTCTTTGGTATAGGTACCTCCCTTGTGTTTGTGTTTTCCTTCTAGGATCCTCTGTAAGTATAGATTGGTAGATAGATACTGCTTGATTTTAGTTTTGTCCTGTAATATTTTGGTTTCACCATCTATGTTGATTGAGAATTTTGCTGGGTATAGTAGCATGTGTATTTGTGTTTGAGTCTGCATGACCTCTTTGGACTTTTATAGTCTCTGTTGAGAAGTCTGGTGTAATCCTGATAGGTCTGGCTTTGTATAATACTTGGCACTTTATCTACTGTAGCTTTTGCTATTCTTTGTTCTGTTCATTTATTGTTTTGATTATTAGGAACCAAGAGGACATTCTTTTCTGCTCCCATTTATTTGGGCTTCTTGTACCTTTATGGTTGTCTCTTTCTTTAGGTTGGGGAAGTTTTCTTCTATGAGTTTTCAAGGACATTTTCAGATCGTTTGTGCTGGGAATCTTCATTCTCCTCTATTCCAATTATTCTTAGATTTTGTCTTTTCAATGTGTACTAAATTTCATGGATTTTTTTCTATATTTTAGATTTTCTTTGCCTGTTGTGTCAATCTCTTCCAAGGTATCTTCTACACCTGTGATTCTCTTTTCCATTTCTTGTCTGTTGGCAATACTTACATCTCTAATTCCTGACCATTTTTCCTAGGTTTTCCATTTCCAGGTTTGCCTCCATTTGTGTTTTCTTTATTGTTTCTACTTCCACTTTTAGTTCTTAGATTGCTTTATGCATTTTTTTCACCTGTATGATTGTGTTTTTCTATAATTCTTGAAAGGATTTAGTTGTTTCCTTTTTTAGGGCGTCTACCTGTTTACCCGCGTTTTACTCTACTTCTTTCAGGGAGTTATTTATATAATTCTTCAAGGTCTCCACTATCTTCATGAGATAGGATTTTAGGACAAATTCCTAATTTTCAGGTATTTTGGTATATTCAGGGTTTGCTGTGGTAGGAAAACGGGGTTCTGATGATGTCCATGTATATTGGCTTCTGTTGCTTGTGGTCCTGTGCTTGCCTCTCAACATCTGGTGATCCCTAGTGTTTGCTGATCTGGGTGACTGTCTAGAGTCTGCTTCTTTTGTCCCTGGGTTGCTTCCTGTCTCCTTTTATGTTGGCTGCCCTGTAGCAGACCTCTTGTGGAGCCTTCCAACTGGAGGGTTTCAGAGGGCCAAAGAACCTACTGCTCTGTTGCCTTGGCTACAGTAGATCTATCAGGAGGTCTTCAAACTGCTGTGTCTTCAGGGGAGCAGTCAAGCTGATGTACTGTGTGAAACTGTTCTCCAGGGGGTCTATGGACTGTGGTTTCTGTTTCCCTATGTGCAGCAGAACTCCAAAGAGGCTTTCAGTCTGTTGGATCAGTTGCCCTGCATGTCACAGATCCACTGGGAAGTATATAGACTGTGTTGCCAAGTTCCCCTTTGTACAGAGAAACTTCTGGGGAGCTTTCAAGCTGTGGTGTTGTCAGGGGAGCAGACAAGCTGCCAATTAATTGCTCAGTTATCCTGTGTGCAGTGGATCTCCTAGGATGTCTCTGGCTGTGGTTTCAGATGTCCTGAATGCAGCATATCTATGGGGATGCCTTAGGATGTGGTATCTTCAGAGGAGCAGACTAGCTACCAGTCTGTCACAGCAGAAAGAACTGGGTATTTTGTTGGGTGGGAAATTTAGTGGATGATGGGTCCCCTGAGTTCACTGGGACCCGGAGGCAGCTGTGCAACTTCAGAGGTGTTCTTACCAAATGCTGTGAGTACAGTCGATCTTCTAGGATATCTCAGGATATGGTGTCTTTTCGGGAACCAATGTACAAGTCTTAACGTTTAAAAATAGAATCAACATGCATATATGTATATAACATATGTGTAATAATATGTATTATATGTGAAGTACTATATAGCACATTATTTCTGTGAATACATACATCTGTATGCATAGAAATGGTTGTTGAGTTTCTCTCCCAGAGAACATTATTTTTATACTCTTCTATCGAGAAGAGTGATGTTTATTTTTCTTTAAAGGTGTAAACCATCAAGACTGATACAAAGTCAAGCATGTGAGGGCTTCACAGTGATATACTGAGCTATAGGTAGAAGGATAGTAACAAAGGGCTGGCTGTGATGTTGTGAAGGCTACTCATCCATACGAGTCAGTAAGTTGTAACTGTGCTGACATACAGTAAGTTGTAATGTGCTGCCACTTAGATTTTAAAACTACAATGCATGTCTTCCTTAATACAGAAGGTTATCTACTATATTTAAATCTACTGATATAGGAAGTCAGAATCTTCATATATACAGAAGGAAATACAAGTGTATATTAAACTTGCATATCATCAGAGAGAATACAGCATACCTGAGACATACTTGTTGATAAGAGCCAAAGGGTTCTATGTGTTTTTTCCTATCTTCCTACATAGCAGTTGTTCTTAAACAACAACATCTCAAGAGGTATGGCAATGTTTTTATTTTTATGGGCTAGTCAAGTGAGGCTTACAATGATTCATTCAAAAGAAGTATGTGTAAATATAAAGGAAGACAATTTTGCATAACTGGACTGCATATCTCTGGTACTCCTTGCATCCAGACTGAAGTGATGAATCCATATTAGAGCTCCAAAGCTAGAATCAAGGTCTCCGAGTGGTGGGTAACAGTGTAGCCTGGCTCATAGGCTCATCTCTTTCACAATGGACTCTTATATGAACGAGTCTTTCTATAAATTCATGAAAGTTCATTCGAAAGTAACAGATTTTTCTCTAAAAATAAGGAAAGAAATATAAACCATTAGGGATCTTAAAAATTAAAGGGAATATAATCATTCTCATAAGTCAAGTAGAAATGGTAACCATGATAATGACCCACTAGTTTTTCCAGTCTCCTTGGGTCTCCAGATAGTCAGTGAACAATGATCATTACTCTGATTGTCTACACTCCACAAGATATTATGCACCAAACCAAGATTCATGAGATCCTTAACCCTGGTACACAACACAGGAGTCCCCAGTGTCAAGGCACATCTAGTTCAAAATCATTGGCAAATCATTTATTGTGGCACATGGAAATATCAAAGGAGGAGATATGATGTTGAAAATAAGAGGTGATACAAATATTTGAGAAGATGGGCACTGCCGCCCCCAGTATGTAGTATCACAGGAACCCAAGGTATTGGAAAGCATATGGTAGTAGAAGCAGAGTTTCAGCAAGAGGTATTTCAGTCATGGAAATATTATGATCCCTTACATGCATGGGACAAACCATGCAGGTAAGGTGATGGCAAGCAAGTAGGTTTTCTGGGGATGGCCCACCATTTTGCAGATATGATTGGTGTACTCTGAGAGATATGGAAACATCACAGAATTGTTTCTTACTGCTGATATGGCTATTCTGTCATTATTACACAGCTTAGTGATTCCTGGGCATCACCTCATACTATTGAACACATTTTCTACAGATCAATATGGAGACATCCTTTCATATACTATGCTATTTAGATGAATTAATGACTATATAATTCTTGATTTGATTCAATAATTTTAGAAAGAAATTTAAGGAGACAGTTTTAGTTGTTTTCCCTAAAAAGATATAATAAAGTTAAAATCAAGAATAGAACATGCCCCTCCTCATAGAATAATAAGTAATGGCTCTATAATAAGGGGTACAATGAGCATAAAAATTGCACTAAGAGGGGAAATAAATTTGGCACATATTTGAGATCAAGGAAAAATATTCATTCTATGTAATATCCAGAGATGATGCCACCATTGTGCACTATAATAAAACAAGGACATCTAAAACTCTTGTTTTGAACTTATAATGAGTTTATAGAATGAAACAGTACTTTGAACTTACTATCTACATTATTCTGTAACTCCTTTTTTTGTAATTTTATCTGTAAGGTAACTTCATAAAGGATTTTGTCTAAAATCTATGAAAAGACTGAGAGAAAAAATAAAGTTTAGCTGTCAGGGCTCTTCTCAATCCACAAAATGTTTATGCTTTTTATATATGTATACATGTCTATCTATCTGTCTGTATGTCTGTGTCTCTATATATGTACATACATATGTAGGTATTTATGTATGTCTATATGTATGTATGTGCACATGTGAAATTGATGAATGGTCGGAACCAGCCAAATCTGCGTGTGTGTTTGTGTGTGTGTGTGTGTGTGTGCACACACATGCGTGTACTCGTGCATGACTTTGTTTTTATCCTTTTTTATTCTCTCTGCCTCACAAAAAGTTAATGAGTTCCTCACCTCTTACCTGTCTAGGAAGACACCACTGAGTAAAAGAACCCAAATAACTAAGCTTATTTCCCAATACTCTCCTGCTAACAGCAGGAATCAAATGCCAGAATCCATCAGCTTCTGAAACCAGAACAGTAAGGAAAAGCTAATGGAGAGAGGTCATGACCTTCTGGTCTTCCCAAAGCCACCCCACCTCAGTATTTGAATGTCTGAGAGGGACCTTCACAAGTGAACTCTGAAAATGTAGGTTAAACTTGGAGTAAAAGGCCTCTCTTCTGACAAGAAAACATCACCACATCTCTTTATTCTGTCAATGAACAGCAATTCAGTAATACGCTTGGTAGCAAATTTCCTGGTAAATGGAGATAACTAATTGTTATGGACTCTTCCTCCTCATATGTACACAGAGCTACTTTTGAGGTGTTTATGCAGCCCAACAAGTGTATCTATTGTATCTATGATGATTTCCACATTCTCTACAAATGTTTACATATGATCATTTCCTGTGCACTTCCTTTACATGAACAAACATACAAACACTAGCACAAAAACCTCCTCAGACATCATACACAGGTCCTACTTTTCACAAGGTTCTCTCAGAATGAGGTGTCACTTAATGAACCATGTTTATATCTTCTGCTGATGTACCTGTTCATTGAAGGGACAGTTGGCCAACTTAGACAGGAACTTATTGCATGTGACTTTTTCAGGACTCATTATAAAGTATGATGTTTCTCCACGCCTCTCCTTTAAAATAATGATTTGTGCACATATTCTTACTTTAACACACAAGGATATAGATGTGCAGAAACACACAGAGTATTGATCTGAAATGACACAAGTACATGTGTATCCACCTCCAGCTCTATCCCTTCATAAATCACTACATTGCTACACATGTTATTTCCAATCACACACATTTTCTCAAAATATACATATATCTATACAAATCCATGTCCATAGTACCTCTGGCCCCTGCCCAATTTGTCCAGAAATGAGGCATCACCAAATACGCACCCTTATCTGAATGAATTGTTTTTGGAGGAAACATTTGTCAAAGTCAGATTCAGCCTTTGTACATGCTGTTCTTTCCATTGCAATTTGAACAACACCCTAAGAGAAAAAGAGAAAAATTCATGTACAGTTATGTATTTTTATTTACATGTATGCTTTAATTTTCTTTTGTAGCTAACATTTTTATTTGGATTAAGGACTACACTTATGAACGTCAAAACTATCAACATCTTAACACACATGCAAACTACGTTTTTCCAACAGAATGATTATCAGGACCTTCTTGATACATTTTTTACTATTTTAAGTAATATGATGAACAAGACACCAAAGGTGGAAGACTGGGACTAACATTTTTAATATTGTTAGTAAGGTAGAACCAGACTAGATGAGAAACCACAAGAGGAGTAAGAACTATTCCCAATAACACATGTGCCCTGAGCAGAAACAAAGGCTGTAGAATGGAGCATTAAATGAATGAGCCTGTTGATTTCAGAATAAAATACATTCACACTTTGTAACGATAACAAAGATTCAGGTTGGTTTGACTACCTGATGATCACCATCAGTGATCATCATTTACTACATTTAACACAGAGCATGTCTTTCTTTCATTTCCTCAGTTTACTTCCTACAGTGGAAAGGAGAATTGGGAATGCTTCACATAAGGGGAAATTTCAGGCCAAATGAATAGAGTCTGTGAGTGTCTCAACCTTCAAGCTGACTGATGATGCTAGTTTATCTCAAGGCATTCTATTCACGTGCTTGTGCAACTAATAGGCACCCACATATTCATTGCAGAGGGCATCTCAGATACATTGCCTGGAAGAAACAAAGCTGTGATAATAGCGTTTATCCCTTGGAAGCATGAGTAAGGTCAATCATTCGTGGAGTGATGTCTATTCTGTGTGTACAATTAGACTCAGATACACACTGAACAATATGCACTTTGCTATGTGTTTGGATTGCATGTTTCCCCTTTTTATCATTTTATAATTTTAACATTGATTCAGGATTTGGTTAGTCTAGTACTTGTGGCTTGACTAACATATCTACTGAAAACAGTTGTATTTTGCAAGAGATTCTGAAAGATGCCAAATACAAGGTGATCATACTTCATAGTTGGTTCCTAGTTGCCAACTGCCTAGTTCCTAATGTATTTTTCTCAAAATTGGGACTCTGGTTCCTAAGTTCTGCTCTAGAAACATTCCAAGGTAACTGTGAAGATGGTATGTTGAATCTGCAGTGTAATTTGATAGTATAAGCTTACAAGTTCCATGCAGGGAACTGCTTAGGTGACTTTATCTGTCCTGTAGAGGACTCCATACAACTTGAAATGAGGCCCAATCTGCATGCTGAACTGTTTGAAAGGGCACATATGCATGGTCTGAAATATATCCTTAAATTCTTTTTCTGTAGGATCTCACATAGCACATTTAACATCTAAGAAATTTACAGCATCACCGAATGATATCACATTTATGTTTTGCTACTGTCAATCAGTTTTTTGGTTTAACAGCATCTGGCATAGAATAATGACTGTTTTCCACTGTGGCATAGAACCTTACTCATCATCTATATTTAAAAAACTACCTCAGGTTCTGTACATAAAGCACACCTGCATAGAGAAGATGGGAACCATAGTCTAAGAAGGAAATAAGGGCAAGGTTATCAAAGCAAGTACTCTTTAAGTTATCAAAGCAATGACTCTTCATTTTCCTGAAAGGGATATTTGTCATATAAAAAATGTCATTGTTTGCTGAAGTGCACAAAATTGTTATGATCAAGAGATTCAGAAAAACATATTAACATAAACACACGTACCAGGAGTCTCTTGCACTAAATGACAGTGTGGAGGATGGAGCAAACATGGCCACATGTAAGACTGCAGGGAAGGGATTCACAGTTTACATGGATGCTGTGAACTCATGATCATGAGGAAATCCTTTTCTCACATAATAATTGCTAGAATTAGGCTGTCTAGAGATCTCAATAAGCAAAGATGAAAGCCATAAAGATGAAACACCAAGTTTAGTTCCTGGACACCCCATGATATAAGAAGATGTTTAACTAGCCAAAGGCATCTATGACCTCCATATATATATTGGCATACTGGCCCCAAACACACACCCACACGTAAAAAATAACTGAAAGACTTGAAAAGTGTACATATATATCTGGTATTTCATGCCATTTAGTCAAATTAGAAGACACCTTATGCTGACTCTGAAATAGGAACTTATTGGTTCCTATTAGTATAGGCAAATTTAAACAGAATAAGATGGAGAGTTCCCCCTACAAACTAGGGGGAACTAGTTGTTGTTGTTATTGTTGTTCAGGATTTCTGAGGTGTGTGTGTGTGTGTGTGTGTGTGTGTGTGTGTGTGTGTGTGTGTGTGTGTAGACAATCCACACACAAGGAGTTCCTTGAAAACTTAGGTATAAATGATGAATTTATGTGAACACACTTCAGTGCTAAGAATGCATCATTCAAACTGGAGTGTGATGAGACCTGCCCTGAGCCATCTGTTTCAGTGAATAAACATGGTATATTAGTGATAAAAAAACATGGATACAGAAAAGGTTATAGTACTATTGATCCTAAAATAAATAATAGTGCCACAAGTTGACTAAATTCTTTTACAAGTCCTGTAAAACTAATACTCTAACCTTTTTCACAATAAAGGCTTACCTCAGCAGTTTTAGCAAAAATCCTTCTCTAGTATGTTCAGGATGAAATTTCTACAACACATTATATAACAGCCCAGGAATGAACACCAGCTATTAAACCAGGGCTCAAGGATACAATTGAACACTGAGGACATGTAACTCAAAACATGAGTTAAGACTTGAGAGAAAAGTCAAGATTGTCTCACTCTGGGAGAAGTACTCACCATTTTGTTCACTTTAGATATTTGCCGTAAGTTTCTGAGATATGTATCATTGCTATTCTCATTGAAAACAATCCTGAAGGTATCAAATGCTTCGTTCAGTGTGGATACAGTCTTGCGATTCCTGGTACTTTTACTGGTTGCATGGCTAAAGTTCAGGATCAGAACAAAAATAGCCAGGAGGAGCAGTTTGCTACACAGGGGTTTGCACATTTTCTGCTCAGATCTGAAACTGGAGCTTCAGCAGATCAGAGGATTTAAGATCTATGGACAGCAATCACAGTTCTTCGACCTTAAATGCTGAACATTGTATTTAGCCACACCCTCCAAATTCAATCCCCTTCCCTTACTTCCATATCCTGATTCTTGCCACCTTTAATCTCTATAGTACACATGCTAACTCATGAACATACATTTAGGATTTCTGGCACTTGTCTGTCCTTATGGTAATGCTGCATGGTTCTCCTGTGCTGGAAGTTTGCTGCTGCTTTAATCCATGCATTATTTATAATAGTTTGCCCATTTAAAATCTGTGAGGTAAAGCTTAATTTATTTAAAATTAAATATAAGACTCTAATCATTAATTTTATACTATAAACTTAATACTATAGAATATAATGAATAAAAAAGACAAGTGTGAGTATTAGCCCCAGTTAGGGCACTTAGAACAGATCCCCGTGGTGCATCAAGAATGCCCACAGAAATGTTACCTGAAGCAATTGGTGATTCATATGTGTTCCTCCTTCCAGTTTGCAAGTGTACCTGGAACAGACTTTAGGTCTCTGGTTCCCAATCCACCTCTACAACTCTCAGAGGAAGCTTGATTCCCAGGAGCCCAAACACACCAGGATATTAGGATCTCAGAGACAACATGACTCTCAGGAGCTCAGACACACCCAGGATCTCAGGATTCCAAGATCCCTGAATCAAAGTATCACAGAGACAGTTGGGCTCCCAGGATTTCTGACACAACCAGGGTCACAGGGCCACAGGCTCACAGACTCACAGGTTCACAGGCTCATGGGCTCACAGGCTCACAGGCACACAGGAGAGACAGGATCCATTCAGAGACATCAAGGCTAGTTAGCACTAAAAATACGAAATGCCAAGAGGGAAGCACAAGAACATAAGCAACAGAAACCAATAATATATGGCAACATCAGAAAACAGTTTTCCTATCACAGCAAGCCCCGGATACACCAATACACTGGAAAAGCAAGGTTCATATCTAAAATTTCATCTCCTGAATATGATAAAGGATTTCAGAAGACATAAAAAACTCCCTTAAATAATTATAGGAGAAGACAGGTGAACAGGTAGAAGGCCTTAAAGAGCAAACCCATAAAAATATAATTAGAAACAATGAAGTAATCACAAAGGGAGACAAACCTGGAGATAGAAAACGAAGAAAAGAGATCTGGTGTCACATATGCAAGCATTACCAACAAAATACAAGAAATAGGGGAATCTCAGGTGTACAAATTACCATAGAAAACATTGACACAACAGTCAAAGAAAATGCAAAATTCAAAAGGCTCCTAACACAAAATGTCCAGGAAATTGAGGACACAATGAGAAGATCAATCCTAAAGACAATAGGTATAAAAGAGAGTGAAGGCTCCCAACTTAGAGGGGAGTAAATGTTTTAAACAAAATTGTGGAAGAAAACTTCCCTAACCTAAAGAAATAGATGCCCATGAACATACAGGAAGCCTACAGATCTCCAAATAGACTTGACCAGAAAGAAATTCTTTCCATAACGTAATAGTCAAAACACCAAATGGACATAACACTGAAAGAATATTAAAAGCAGTAAGAGGAATCAAGCCTTCACAGGACAAAGGACTTCTCCTCCTATTGATGCCAGACAATGCCATCCTCTTCTACATATGTGGCTGGAGTCATGGGTCCCTTCATGTATATTCTTTGGTTGGTGGTTTAGTTCCTGGGAGCTCTGAGGGGTCTGGTTGGTTAATATTGTTGATCTTCAGATGGGATTACAAAAACTTTCACCTCCATCAGTCCTTTATCCCTTATCTGTCTCTTCCTGTAGATGCCACCCACGTCTTCATACCTGCCAGTTGCAGATTTCCATTCATTTTGATGGCAATCTATCCATCTCTCCAGCTCTTTCCGACATCTGTTCCTGAGGCCCTCATTATGACCCTCCCTCCAAATAAAAATTCGATCCCCATACAAAGACTGAAGATTCCTTATAGCAATAGCAGCCCACCCCGCCTTTTAGGAACAGTCCTTGGTGCAATTTATATTTGACAATGCTCTTTGCCTCAAAAATTTGCACATTTCTTTCACATTTTATAAACAACTTTTTTTTGTTGTAGTCCTGAAGAAGTATGAAAACAGTAATCATACCATGCAGCTAGTGCTAGCCATGTTGAATTTTCCTCTGGCAAACACATTCTTTTATTACTTAGAAAAAGGTCTCTTAAAGTTTTCAGGCAGAATTTATTAAATTCTTTACCAGAATATAATTTCAATGACCTATGGCATGCTTCCCCATATTTGACTTTTTCTGCTCTGACATTCTCATGAGGCAAACTTTTAGTGTTTTGAATTCTCTGTGTACTCTGGTTTTTGAAACTCTCTCCAGAACAGACTATTAAGCTCTTCTTTTGGAACGCAAGGGCTTTTCTATACCACACTTGAAACACATCCATACACCTACACAGCCTGCTTTAAAGGACTATGAAAACCATATAGTCTTGGCTTTCATAGCAGTTGCCCCATTTCTTAGCTAACATTTTATATCTAGTATTTTTCTTCATTGCTGTTATAAAATGACCATGAAAAAAATTAATGTGACTAAACATGGTTTAATTTTACTTTTGTTTGAGGGACTATCCTAATCCATTCCTCTTTAGATATAAGCTAATCAGTTCAGTATTAAACAATCAAAGAAGATGCAGAAATATTTTATAAAAATACTGAGTTAGAAAATTCATCTTAATAGTGAAAATATCAAGTTTGGACTGCATCCAGATCTCTGGGTGCAGAAATCCACATTAAAATACACAGTGTACAAAAACACAGCCTGTTGTTGAAGTAATTTATTTATGGCCTTCTTTATACAATATAAGCTCAGGCTCAGTTACCTTTCTTTATTTAAATACTATAAAGTTTATTCCCATGAAGGCCATTGGAGAATTGTTTAAGAGAATGAATTGAGTAATCCTCATGTGTCTTGAAAAAGGGAATACTGTGTCCATTTGCCCGGTATCATTCCCTGTAGGAGATACGACATAGACACGTCTCTGAAAATGTCATGTTGGAGCTTTCTCCATCTATTATTGTAATGACCCTAGAATAGACTCTAGATGGTGATGCAGGTAACAACGTTATTTTTGAATAAGGCTAGACATTAAAATGTGGCATCATATATTGAGTGAAACACCAAGTGAAGTTAGAAGATACTCAGACCCAGACTCATGACACATGTTTATTGAAGAAATGGTGACCAGAAAATGGCAAGGTGAGATAAAGAGCCTAGACCAGTGTAGGAGGGGCTGAACAGAAAACTGTGAGAACTTCAGGAATCCTACAGGGAAGAAATGAGAGAAACAGTTTGGGTATGGAGGGACATCTAAAGAAGTCAGAAGAGGAAGTAGGAGAAGAACAGGAGTGAGGGATGCATTAGAATTGTATGGCTAGCCTTAACATCCAAGACATAATACACAGTAGACTTTCTTCTAACCCATGCACCTCATTGCTTTCAGATGACTGCATATGCACTGGTTTTAAGCAATGCAGATATCACTGGCCCCAGAGACTTATAGATGCCTTTACAGAGACCAGTCAGAAGGAATAGGAGAAACAATGTATTCTGGAGATGATACAAATTGCTTGCAATCTCAAGCATGATATCAGCCAAGTCATGTTGTGTTGAACATGTGAGGGGGACAGTGTCAATTTGTCCACATGAAGAAGTGCCATTGTTCTAATCCCAGAAACCCTCTAATCCTTGTAGCTACCACATCTAAGCTTAACTGAGGTGTACTGTTTTTTCACAGAAACCGATTATCTGAAACAGCTCTGATTTGATCAGAACTCATAATGCACATCTATTACTCAAGCCATGTCTTCAAAATATTTCTCATGGCTACTGTCTATGCCATCAAGGAG
Organism: Apodemus sylvaticus; assembly: GCF_947179515.1. Classification (NCBI taxonomy): domain Eukaryota; kingdom Metazoa; phylum Chordata; class Mammalia; order Rodentia; family Muridae; genus Apodemus; species Apodemus sylvaticus. The sequence goes on along the minus strand of NC_067476.1, from coordinate 132,685,216 downwards.
TAGGTCCAGAGTAGTTAAGCCACTAATGTGAACAGGTTGAATGTTTCAACTTGGATAAAGGACCTGCATCTCTAATTCTAGTCCAAAGTGCTCACACACAAGTGTTACCAAAGTGGAATATAAGGTTCACAGGTGTCCTGGTTTAGTTCCTTGGCATGCAGTATCTGAGGGTAGTACATAGAGCAAAATAAATAAGCATAAGAAGGTTAAGTAATAATTGGCCTGAACTTCTCTGCACAACACATCCAGTTCTGGAGCTTTAAATCAACCAAGGTATTATCTTCAACCAATATCCTTTCTTAGTATCTATTTATGGATATTAGCTGTGCCAAACAGTGCCAAGTGTCACCTGCCCCCCAGGAGTCATTTCAGCCTTAAAAATCAATACCACTACAGTGAATTTTAACCTCCAAACTGTGATTGCCACAATGATGTACAACTTTTAAAGCCTCTGGAGCACAGCTTCTTTTTAAGGACTCTGAGAAAACAACAAGAAATATCACTTTACCCTGAAATGCAAAAATGTCACTGTAGTTCTTTTTAATTCAAACTATCACATAAAGGATTACTTAGAGCCTTTTCTACCATCTAAATCCTCACAAGCTGACACTCTATCGTCTAGAAGGACCTCATCATTGTTCTGCATAATCCCAGAGAAAAGTCCAGTGAGTTTTAATCATGATATGACTTTTCTAACACAGATCACAAATTTTTATACAGTCCATCTCAAATTATATGATCATGTTTGTCACATAAGTACACCATGGTTTCAATGAGAAACATTTTGTTCTCATGAAGGTTATCAGTCCATTGCTAATGGAATTTGGAACAAACACTAAAACCTAGTAGAACCTTCAGAATTGTGTTGATGCCCCTTCTCATCAACTCCTCATTACCTTAATATATATTTACATATTTCTTTTAGCATTCCTTTGTATTTAGTCTGTTTTGGGGGCCATATATTTGAACTTAGACTGACTTTTTTTCCACACATTTCTAGTTATCCATTGGACCTCATGAAGGATACTGTTGGGTATACAAAAGAAGACAATATGTTTCCTTCTCTCAGAGACCACCAGCAGTCCTACATTCAGCCCAGAGCAGTAATACCCCTTAAGTATATCTCTGATACAAGATTGACTGTTGATGAAACACAATTTTTAAATTAGATATATTTATTATTTACATTTCAATTTTCCCCTTTCCTGGTTTCTCCCAAAAACCTTCTAACCGATTCCCTCTCCCCCTGCTCAAAAATCCACCCACTCCAACTTCCCTGTCCTAGCATTCTCCAAAACTGGGGTATCTAGCCTTCTCAGGACCAAGGTCCTCTCCTCCCTTTGATGTCCAACAAGGCCATCAACTGCTTCATATAAATCTGGAGCCATGGTTCTCTCCATGTGTACTCTTGGGTTGGTGGTTTAGTCCCTGGGAGCTCTGGGGATACTGGGTGGTTCATATTGCTGTTCCTCCCATGGCATTGCAACCCCCTTCAGCTTCTTGGGTCCATTCTCTAGCTCCTCCATTGGGGAACCTAACCCTAACCCTAACCCTAACCCTAACCCCTAACCCTAACCCTAACCCTAACCCCTAACCCTAACCCTAACCCTAACCCTAACCCTAACCCTAACCCTAACCCTAACCCTAACCCTAACCCTGAATGGAACTGAATTCCATAACTGAATTCAGTTCAATTGTTGGCTGAGAGTGTTCACCAATGTATTTTTCAGGCACTGACAGAGTGACAGGTGACAGGTATGTCATGCTCCTGTCAGCAAGGACAATTCTTGTGTAGGCAAAGAACAGGCAATATCAGCTTTATTGTGATCATTGTTTCAAAACACAAGATCCATCTAGAAGATAGAATTTGCCAGGTATTTTCTCATTTTTTATTGTTTCTCACTCTCTTATTTCATTTCTCCGATTTTCATCAGGAATTTTAGTTGCAATAAACATTCTGTTTATGAATATCAACCTACCTTTTATGTAGGTTGGCTGTTAATTGTCTAGTTTTCCCAGGACCAAGGCCTCTCCTCCCTTTGATGTACAACAGACCATGCTCTGCTGCATATGCATCTGGAAACATTGGTCTCTCTATATGTACTCCTTGGTTGGTTAGTAGTTTAGTCCCTGGAAGCTCTGGATGATTAATATTGTTGTTTAGGTTAACATTTACTAATCTAAATGCCTTGAACTACCATATATTCACTCTATCCTCTTTCCAACAAACAAGTGCTCAATAGATATTCATGTAACAGACCTTCAATGCTTCCTTTTAGGGAATCCAATCCTGAAATTTATATTCTTACAATAGGCACTTAATGAAACTGTAACAAGTATACACAGTATAATACTGATAATTATATATGTATAAATATCTCTAAGATTTAAGATAACTTTTCTTTTTTCTCTTGCCATCTTTCTATGATGACTTGACACCTAGAGCCAAAAAGGCAGTATTATCTGTTTCCATTGATTGTAATGCAGTAGAAACATTTCCTGATATAGTTGTTAAGAAGAGTGAACATAGCTGAATTGTCAGTTTAGGATTTTGTGTTTTCAAAGAAATTCACATTTCCAAACTGCAGTCTTACTTGGGAGGGCCCTTCTATTGTGAGTAGCATTATTTGTATCACGGTTCTGTTTATGATATTTCTTTAGAACAATTCCAGATTCATTTCCATAACATGCTTTGGTTAGAGTTTAGTGTCGCACATACTGTTTTCTATAATACACTCTAAATTTCCTTGCCGTTTTGTTATGTGTTTTTTTTGTTTTGTTTTGTTTTGTTTTTTTAGTTTGTTATCTACCTGGACGCAATTGCAATTTCTGTTGCATAAAGACAAATGGAGTGAAATTTGTGCATTGGGTTTGCCTTGTTTGTTATCTAGTGTATTAAAACCCTGGGTATAAGCATTGAAAAAAAAAGTAGTCCAGTTTTACTTTCCTTCAAATAATGAAGGATATCACTACAGATTCTTTTCATAATACATGAGAAAATTTTGAATAACCATGTTCTCTGATCTCCAAAAAGTTACACCTATTGTCACTTGTCTGAGGGTCACTTTATGCATGAGAACTTCACCTTTTCATTTCTTTTTTATTTTATTTTCTATATTCTTTGTTTACATTCCTAATGATTTTCATTTTCCCTGTTCCCACCTCTCCATAAGTACCATAAGCCCTCATCCATACGCCCGGTTTCCAATCAGCCAGAGCTTTCAGGTGTGTCATTAAGATGCTCATGTATGCTCTCTCCAGTTTCTTTTTGGGGCATTCAGTGCTATGAGTTTTCCTCTTAGCACTGCTTTCATTGTGCCCCATAGATTTGGGTATGCTGTGCCTTCATTTTCACTAAATTCTAAAGTCTTTGATTCCTTTCTTTATTTCTTCTTTGACCAAGTTATCATTGAATAGAGTATTGTTCAGCCTCCATGTGTATGTGGGCTTTCTGGTTTTTTGTTTGTTTGTTTGTCTGTTTTTGTTTTTTGTTTGTTTGGTTTGTTTTTGGTTTTTTTTTTTTTTTTTTTTTTTTTTTTTTGCTATTGAAGACCACTCTTAATTCATAGTGATCTGATAGGAGGCATGGGATTAGTTCGATCTTCTTATACTTGTTGAGATTTGTCAGGTCAGGTCAGATGCTTCCATGGCTGAGTTGGCTGTTTTGTCACTGGATCCAAGCTGGTGGTGAGCTCAGACCAGGGCTCCCTGAAGGTCAGACTCTTCCCTGCAGGATGTGTGTCCACACAGCTGTAGTGTTGCCCAGCATCCACACAAAGAAGGAACCGAGGCAGGCTGTGATCCAAGTGATCCCAGACTCCGGTGTCCCCTGCACACCCAGTGCAGCTGGCTACTTGGCCAAGGTAGCCAAGATGGTGGGGAACTTAGACCACCGGGCTCCCTTTAACCACAGGATTCCCTGCAGGTCAGATGTTAGCCCATAGGATACGTGCCCAGGCAGCTCTAGAGCTGCCCACCTCCCTCATGTGGAAGAAACCCAGGCAGGCTGTGTCCTGAGCAATCCTTCAATCTGGTGTCCTCTGCGTACCTGGCTGCTTTGTCACTGGACCCAAGATGGTGGCAACCTCTGACCAGGGCCAATATCCTGTATTTTAATATGTTTGGTATTCAGCATCTTGTTTCAGTGATACCAATACCAAAGACCTCAGAAGAATGGTGGCAAATAATAAATATGCTAAAGAATTAGTACTATCTCATATTAATATTTCCTTTACCAAGCAAATAATATTATAAGAAAACTTGTCCTCAATTAAGTTTAGAGTAGAAAACAAATTGACCCACATTATTTGGCAGGAAATTCTAGCTCATTTCCCAATACATGTGTTCTTGTGTACTAACATCTTATTAGACAGACTTCCACTGTTCATCAAGCATTCTGGTTTTTTAACTCATTTTAGAATAAAACATGAAGAATAGGGACTCGGCTGGCAGCAGCTACAGCTACTGCACCAGAAGCAGAAGCGTCTCATCCAGAGGAAGGGCAATCAGCAGTGGAACCAAGGTGACAGGGTCCAGGCAGGCCCTGTGCCCACTACCACTGACTATCGCTGGCCAGCCAGGCTGCAAGTAGCAGCAGATTTACAGCGCCTTTCACCGCACAGAAGCCACATCGAAAATCTGCCTCTCACCAGTCAGTTATGAGAGACTAGCCTCGATCTTGGTTCTTGGACGCCAGAGAGATCAGACAACCTGAGGTATGCAAACATAACCCCAGGCCAACATTGTGGGGGGTCTAAGACTGATGAGCGGCATTCGCCTGCACCTAGGCCCTGGGCTGGTGGGGGGAGGCGATCAGTGTGCCAACCTGGCCAGGAGGTTGTTTTCCCGGCACTGCATGTGCACAGCCATTTTGTCTACGGGATGCAAGACAGTGCTAGCAGGCAAAGTCAACTAACAGTCATAGCCCGAGGCTAACATAGCCTGGGTCTAAGCACAACAGGCCCTGGACTGCACCCAGGACCTGGGCTGCTTGGTGGGCCATCTCTGTGCAACCCAGCCAGGAGGGTGTTAGCCCAGCAGACTCTCCCTGCACTTTCTTGGAGCACCTGCATGCCACCATCCTGTCCACCTGACAGAACCAGGTAACACTAATTGCCCGAGGGGCACTTTGCTCTGACCTTGGCCTGCCAGGCTTTTGCCAAGGCTCCGGGTCTGAGCAGCTGGGCTAGCCTTGTGTGTACCAACCCTGTTGGGAGATCAGCTGCCCAGCAGAGTAATCATCACTCAGAAAAGGTCCTGCTGCATATACAATCAGCACTCCCTGAAAGAGAAAACGGGCACCACCTGGTTCACAGAGTCAATCTGGGGCAAGGCACACTAGGACTCCAAGGGTACCCAAGAGGAGGACAGCACATCAGCAATCTCTGACAGGGGAAACCCAGCCACCCAGTGTTGCAGAAATAGCCCTAAAACCACACAGGAGGCTCAAACACAAGCCAGAGACAAGACAAACTAACGCCAGAGAATAAGACAGCAAAGGGCAAATGCAGGAACAATGCTAACAAAAATCTAGCCAATATGGCAGCATCTTAACCAAACTCTCCAACATCAGCAAGTCCTGGTTATGCCAACACACCAGAAAAACGAGATATGGATTTAAAATCACTGTTGATGATGCTGCTAGAAGAACACAAAAAGGACATAAATGAATCTCTTAAAAAATACGGGGGAACATGAATAAGCTAGAAACCCATATAATGAAACACAAAAGTCACTTAAAGAAATTCAGGAGAATAGGGCTCAAGAGATAGAAATCAATAAAGAAGAAACAGAAAAAAAAAGTTAAAGAAATGCAGGAGAACTTGAGTCAATAGGCAGAAGTCATGAAAGAGGAAGCACAAAAATCTCTTAAAGAATTAAAGGAAAACACAAACAAACAAATGAAGGAACTGAGCAAAACCATCCAGGATCTAAAAACAGAAGTAGAAACAACTAAGAAATCACAAAGGGAGACAACTTTGGAGATAGAAAACCTTGAGAAGAAATCAGGGGCCATATATTCAAATATCAACAACAGAATACAAGAGATAGAAGAATCTCAGATGCCAAAGATACCACAGAAATCATTGACTCAACAGTCAAAGAAAATGCAAAATGCAAAAAGCATGTATCCCAGAACACCCAGGAAATCCAGGACACAATGAGAAGACCAAACCTAAGGATTATTGGTATAGAAGAGAGTGAAGATTTACAACTGAAAGGGCCAGCAAATATCTTCAACAAAATTATTGAAGAAAACTTCCCTAACCTAAAGAGAGAGATACCCATGAATATACAAGAAGCTACAGAACCCCAAACAGACTGGACCTGAGCAGAAATACCCCAGTCACATAATAATCAAAACCCCAAATGCACTAAACAAAGAAAGAATATAAAAGGCAGTAAGAGAAAAAGGCCAAGTAACATATAAAGGAAGACCTATCAAAATCAACTAGACTTCTCACCAGAGACCATGAAAGCTAGAAGATCCTGGGCAGATTTCATTCAGACTCTAAGAGAACACAAATGTCAGCCAAGACTACTATACCCAGCAAAACTCTCAATCACCATAAATGGAGAAAGCAAGATATTCTACGACAAAACCAAATTTACACAATATCTTTCCACAAACCCAGCTCTGCAAAGAATAATAGGAGGAAAACTCCAATACAGGAGGGAAACTACACCCTGGAAAAATCAAGATAGTTACCTTCCTTTGTCAAACCCCAAAGAAGTTAACCACTCAAATAAAAAATAATATCAAAAATGATGGGAAGTAATAATCACTATTCCTTAATATCTCTTAACATCAATGGACTCAGTTCCCCAATAAAAAGACTTAGACTAAAGGACTGGATAAGGAAACAGGACACTACATTTTGCTACATACAGGAAACACACATCAGTTTCAAAGGCAAAAACTACCTTAGAGAAAAAGGCTGGAAGACAATTTTAAAAGCCAATGGTCTTGGGAAACAAGGCAGAGTAGCCGTTCTAATATCAGATAAAATTGACTTTCAACCTAAAGTCATCAAAAGAGACTCAGATGGACACTTCTTGCTGGTCAAAGGAAAAATCCACCAAGAAGAACTTTCAATTCTGAACATCTATGCTCCAAATGCAAGGGAACCCTAATTCATAAAAGAAACTTTACAAAAGCTCAAAGCACACATTGCACCTAAAACAAAAATTGTGGATGACTTCAACACTCCACTCTCCTCAATGGACCGATCAGGAAAACTGAAACTTAACAGGGACACTAAAACTAATTGAAGCTTTGGACCAATTGGATTTGACTGATATTTATAGAACATTTCACCCTAAAGCAAAAGAATATACCTTCTTCTCAGCACCTCATGGTACCTTCTCCAAAATCGACCATATAATTGGTCACAAGACAGACCTCAACAAATATAAGAAAATCAAACTAATCACATGCCTCCTATCAGATCACTATGGAGTAAGAGTGGTTTTCAATAGCAACAAAAACAACAGAAAGCCCACATGTACATAGAGGCTGAACAATACTCTTCTCAATGATACCTTGGCCAAAGAAGAAATAAAGAAAGAACGTTTTAGAATTTAATGAAAATGAAGGCACAACATACCCAAATCTTTGGAACACAAAGAAAGCAGTGCTAAGAGGAAAACTCATAGCCCTGAGTGCCTCCAAAAAAGAAGTTGGAAAGAAGATACACTAGCATCTTAAGAACACACCTGAAAGCCCTGGAACAAAAAGAAGCGGATTCACCCCCGGATTCACCCGCGAGGAGTAGAAGACAGGAAATCATCAAACTCAGGGCTGAAATCAATCAAGGGGAAACAAAGAGAACCATGCAAAAAAAAATCAACGAATCCAGGAGTTGGTTCTTTGAGAAAATCAACAAGATAGATAAACCCTTAGTCAGACTGACCAAAGAGCACGGAAAAAGTATCCAAATTAACAGAATTAGAAATGAAAAAGGGGGATAAAACAACAGAAACTGAGGAAGTTCAAAAAATCATCAGATCCTACTACAAAAGCCTATACTCAACACAACTGGAGAATCTGGAGGAAATGGACAATTTCTTAGACAGATACCAAATACCAAAATAATTCAGGGCGTAATAGATCATCTAAACAGTCCCATAACACCTAAAGAAATAGAAGGGGTCATAGAAAGTGTGGGGGGCCAGAAAAGGGGAAATCATTTGAAATGTAAATTAAAAATATATCGAATAAACAAAGAACAAAAACATGATGATCCTTCCAATTTATTTCAGGAATTTTCTACTGTACATTTCAAAACTCTTCTCTATTTCTTTAACACACTACTTAGAAAAAGAACCAGATGATCATTATGATCATTACAATGTCCCTACTTCTAAATATCCATATTCTACTTAGTTTCTTTATAGCTTTTAATAATTCATCAAGACAAATCTGTGTAAGAAGGCAATGGCTCACTCTTCACTTCATTTTCCTATTTTAGGTACTGAGGTAAAAATTTCATAGTGCATCTGATTGTGTCATAAATTAAACTACATGGAGTTTTCCACAAAAACATGTACATATTATTAACTCAGTATCTTTAAATATAAAATGGATACACAAGTTGTTCTTTCCATAGAGGAATTTCTCTACACTATGTAATAAAATGTGCTTTTACAGGGCATTCTGAATTTACTCCTGCTGGCTCTGGGCATCCACACATACACAATATCCTTTAAATTTATGTATTCAGATCTTGTACATGGAAAAAAATTCTCAAGTTCAGTGTTTTAGGAAATGATTCCTACTCTCTTCCTTTCTTCTTCATCTCTGTCCCGTCTCCTCATTTCTCTTCCCTCTCTTTCCATGTGCACATGGCCAGGCTCTATGTCTATACACTCCCACTGTCTGTCTCTGATTCTGTCTCTCTCTCTCTCTCTCTGCCTTTCTCTGTCTCTACTATCCCCTCAAATCCCCTCACCATGTCCTAAGTAATCTCTATTCAATACTAACAACAAAAGTTATGATTCCTTAAATGATGGCTATTGCTCCAGTTACTCATTTTCTATTAGATAATGTTAGTTACTATTGCTGTGATGATGTTTCAAGACAAAACATAAAACAGCAAGTAGTAAACATTGATTTAAATATTGGTATCACAACCCTTCATTAAAGGAATGTTGACCAAGAACAGGAATTTAGCATAAACCTGGAGGCAACAGTTAATGCAGAGACGATGAAATAGTACAGCCTCTGGAATGCTCTTGATGTCTTTCTTATCCTACCTTTTTATAGAACAGATGAATACCAGTTCACATATCAACATCCAGAATAGGTTGAAACCTCTCTCATCTATCCTAAGTCAGAATAAGCCCTACAGATTTGCATACAGCCCAATCTTATTGATGTACTTTCTTTTTTATTATTATTATTTTTATTTATTTTTTATTTACATTGCAAATGATTTCCCCTTGCAAATGATTTCCCCTTTTCTGGGTCCCCACTCCCTGCAAGTCCATAAGCTCTCTTCTGTCCCCCTATTCTTCCATCTACCCCTTCCCACTTCCCTGTTCTGGAATTCCCCTATACTCTTGCACTGAGTCTTTCCAGAACCAGGGCCCCACTCCTCCATTCTTTTTGGACATCATTTAATTTGTGGATTATGTCCTGGGTATTTAAAGTTTCTAGGCTAATATGCACTTATCAGTGAGTTCATACCATGACTGATCTTTTGAGACTGGGTTACCTCACTTAGTTTGATGTTCTCCAGCTCCATCCATTTGTCTAAGAATTTCATGAATTCATTGTTTCTAATGGCTGAATAGTACTCCATTGTGTAAATATACCACATTTTTTGTATCCATTCCTCCGTTGAAGGACATCTAAGCTCTTTCCAGTTTCTGGCTACTACAAATAGGGCTGCTTTGAACATAGTGGAGCATGTGTCCTTATTCCATGCTGAAGAATCCTCTGCATATATGCCCAGTAGTGGTATAACAGGGTCCTCAGGAAGTGACATGCCCAGTTTTCTGAGGAACCACCAGACTGATTTCCAAAGTGGTTGCACCATCTTGTAATCCTATCAGCAGTGGAGGAGTGTTCCTCTTTCTCCACATCCTCACCAACACCTGCTGTCTCCTGAGTTTTTGATCTTAGCCATTCTGACTGGTGTGAGGTGAAATCTCAGGGTTGTTTTGATTTGCATTTCCCTAATGATTAATGATGTTGAACATTTCTTAAGGTGTTTCTCAGCTCTCCAAATTTCTTCATGTGAAAATTCTTTGTTTAGCTCTGTACCCCACTTTTTAATGGGGTTATTTGGATCTCTGGGTTCTACTTTCTTGAGTTCTTTGTATTTATTAGATATTAGCCCTCTGTCGGATTTAGGGTTGGTGAAGATTCTTTCCCAGTCTGTTGGTTGACGTTTTGTCTTTTTGGATCCTATCTCTTGAGCCTTATTTTCCTGCGTTTCTTTAAGTGATTTTTGTGTTTCCATTATACGGGTTTCTAGCTTATTCATGTTCCCCTGTATTTCTTTAAGAGATTCATTTATGTCCTTTTTGTGTTCTTCTAGAAGCATCATGAACAGTGATTTTAAATCCAAATCTTGTTTTTCTTGTGTGTTGGCATAACCAGGACTTGCTGATGTTTTAGAGTTTGGTTCAGATGCTGCCATGTCGTCTAGATTTCTCTTAGTATTGTTCCTGCATTTGCCCTTTGCTGTCTTGTTAGCCTCAGGCTATGCCTGTTAGCAGGCTTTGCCTGCTGGCACTCTCTGGTGTCTTGTAGGCAAAATGGCGGCTCTCATGCTGTACAGGGCAGAAAACTCCTGTCTGGGTTGGCATCCCGATGGCCCCCCATGAACAGCCCAGGGCCTGGGTGCAGGCCAACGCCCGTTGGGCTTAAACTCCTGCGATGTTGGCCTTGGGTTATGTTTGTGTACCTCAGTCTGTCTGATCTCTCTGGAGTCGGAAAACCAAGATGTAGGCGAGTCTCTTGTGACTGGCGGGAGGCAGAGTTCTGAATTGGCTTCTGTGCGGAGAAAGGTACAGTAAATCCACTTCTGCTTGCAGCCCGGCTGGCCAGCGAAGGTCAGTGGTCGTGGGTGCAGGGCCTAACTGGACCCTGTGTCACCTTGGTTCCACTGCTGAGCCCTTCAGCTGGACCAGCCACTGCTGCGCAGCTGCTGCCACTGCTGCGCAGCTGCTGCCACTGCTGCGCAGCTGCTGCCACTGCTGCGCAGCTGCTGCCACTGCTGCGCAGCTGCTGCCACTGCTGCGCAGCTGCTGCCACTGCTGCGCAGCTGCTGCCACTGCTGCGCTGCTGCTGCCACTGCTGCGCTGCTGCTGCCACTGCTGCACAGCTGCTGCCGCTGCTCCCGCCACTACCGTGTTTCCTCTTTCATGACTTCTGCCTGTTGACTCAAGTTCTCCTGCATTTCTTTACCTTTTTTTTTTCTTTAAGTGATTTTTGTGTTTCATTATATGGGTTTCTAGCTTATTCATGTTCCCCTGTATTTCTTTAAGAAATTCATTTATGTCCTTTTTGTGTTATTCTATCAGCATCATGAACAGTGATTTTAAATCCAAATCTTGTTTCTCTGGTATGTTGGCATAACCAGGACTTGCTGATGTTGGAGAGTTTGGTTCAGATGCTGCCATATTGCCTAGATTTCTGTTAGTAGCATTCCTGCATTTGACCTTTGCCATCTTGTTCTCTGGAGTTAGTTGGTCTTGCCCCTGGCTGGTGTTTGGACCTCCTGAGGGGCTCTGGGACTATTACTGCAACACTATATGGCTAGATTTTTCCTGTAGCAGATTGCTGATGTGCTGTCCTCCTCTTGGGTGACCTTGCAGCTCTAGTGTTCTTTGCCCCAGATTGTGTCTGTGAACCAGATGGAGCCCGTTTGCACCTTCAGGGAGTGCTGATGGTGTATGCTGCCTGGACCTTTTCGGCATGCTGATCACTCTGCTAGGCAGCCGATCTCCCAACCGGGTTGGTGCACACAAGGCTTGCCTGGCTGCTCAGGCCCTATGTCCAGGTAAAAGCCTGCGAGGCCAAGGTCCAAGCAAAGTTCCCCTCGGGCTATGACTGTTAATTGGGTCTGTCAGGTGGCCAGGATGGCGGGCATTTGCTCTCGCACTCCCTGAAAGTGCCGGGAGAGTCTACTGGGCTAACAACCTCCTAGGCGGGTTGACACACAGATGGCCCACCAATCAGCCCAGTTCTTGGGGTCAGTCCAGGGCCTGTTGGGGCCTAGACCCCCGCTTTGTTAGCCTCAGGCTATGCCTGTTAGCTGGCTTTGCCTGCTAGAGCTCTCTGGCGTCCTGTAGGCAAAATGGCTGGGCACGTGCTGGCCCAGGCAAAAAAAACCTCCTGGTTGGGTTGGCACACCGATGGCCCCCCAAACAGCCCAGGGCCTGGGTGCAGGTCAAGGCCCGTCGGGCTTAGACCCCCGCGATGTTGGCCTCAGGTTATGTTTATGTACCTCAGTCTGTCCGATCTTTCTGGAGTCCGAAACCAAGATGGAGGTGAGTCTCTCCTGACTGGCAGGAGGCAGAGATCTGATGTGGCTTCTGTGTGGCGAAAGACACCGTAAATCCGCAGCTGCTTGCAGTCCGGCTGGCAGCGAAGGTCAGTGGTCGTGGGCTCAGGGCCTAACTGGACCCAGTGTCGCCTTGGTTCCACTGCTGATACTGCAGCCACTGCTGCACTGCAGCCACCACTGCTGCACTGCCCCATTCATGAGAAATTAATGAAAATTTTCTCTTTCTGTTTCTTTGAAGGATTGTGTTGGGATTTTGGTGGGATTGCATTGAATCTCTAGATTGGCTTTGATAGGATGGCCATTTTTACTATATTAATTCTACCAATCCTGAGCATGGGAGATCTTTCCATCTTCTGAGACTTTCCTTGCTTTCTTTCTTGAGACACTTGAAGTTATTGTCATACAGACTTTTCACTTGTTGTGTTATAGTCTTCCCAATATATTTTATGTTATTTGTGACAATTATGAAGGGAGTTGTTTCTCAAATTTCTTACTCAGCCTGTTTATCATTTGTATAAAGGAAGGCTACTGATTTATTGGAGTGAATTTTATATCCTGCAACTAAGCACAAGTTGTTTACCAGCTGGAAAAGTTCTTTGGTAGAATTTTTGGGGTCACTTATCTATACTATCATATCATCTGCAAATAGTGATACCTTTATTTCTTCCTTGCCAATTTGGATTCCCTTCATCTCTTTTTGTGGTCTTATTGTTCTAGCTAGTACTTTGAGTACTGTATTGAATAGATATGGGGATAGTGGGCATCCTTTTCTTATCCATGATTTTAGTGGAATTGCATCAAGTACTTCTCCATTTAATTTGATATTGGCTGTTAATTTGCAGTAAATTGCTTTTACTATGTATATGTATGGGCCTTGAATTCCTGATCTCTTCAGGAATTTTAACATGGAGGGATGTTGTACTTTGTCAAATGCTTTTTCTGCATCCAAGGAGATGATCATGTAATTTTTTTTCTTTGAGTTTGTTTATGTAGTGGATTATGTTAGTGGATTTTCATATATTGAACAAACATGCATCACTGGAGTATGCCTACTTGATTGTGGTTAATGATGATTTTAATATGTTCTTGAATTTGGTTTTTGAGCATTTTATTGAGTATTTTTGCATCAATAATCATAAGTGAGATTGGTCTGAAGTTCTCCTTTTTCCTTGGACCGTGGTGTGGTTTAGTTATCAGAGTGATTGTGGCTTCATAGAATGAATTATGTAAGTCTTCCTACTGTTTCTATTTTATGGAATAATTTGCAGAATACTGGTATCAGCTTTTCTTTGAAGTCTGGTTGAATTCTTAATTAAATCTATCTAGTCTTAGTGGATTTTTTAAGTTGGAAGGTTTTTAATGATTTCTTCTAGTTCCTTAAGGGATATGGGCTTATTAAGATACATTATCTGCTCTTAATTTAAATTTGGTGTGTGCTGCCTAGAAAACCATCCATTTCATCTACATTTTCCCATTTTTTTCAATATGGACTTCTGTAGTAGAATCCGATGATTCTTTGAATTTACTCCATTTCTGTTGTTATGTCTCTCTTTTCATTTCTGATTTTGTTAGTTTGGATACTGCCTCTTTGCCCTTTAGTTAGTTTGGCTAGGGGATTATCTATCTTCTCTCAAAGAACCAGTTTTTTTTGTTGTTGTTGATTGTTTTGTTCTTTGTTTCTACTTGATTTTTTGGTCTAGAGTTTGATTATTTAATGCCATCTACTTCTCAGGTGAGTTTGCTTCTTTTTGTTCTAGAGCTCACAGGAATGATGTTAAGTAGTTAGGGTAAGATCTCTTCAGTTTCTTTACCAGAGCACTTAGTGTTATGAACTTTACTCTTAGCCCTGTTTTCATTGTGTCCCATAATTTTGGGTATGGTATGTCAATATTTTCATTAAATTCCAGAAAGAATTTAATATCTGTCTTTATTTCTTCCCTGACCAAATTATCATTGAGTAGAGAGTTGTTCAATTTCCAAGTATAAGTGAGCTTTTCCTTGTTTTTGCTGTTATTAAAGACCTGCCTTAGGCCATGTTCTTCTGATACAATGTATGGGATTATTTCATTTTTCTTGTATTGGTTAAGGATTATTTTGTGACCAATTGTAGGACTGATTATGGAGAAATTACACTAACGTGCTGAAAAGAAGGTGTATTCGTTTGTTTTAGGGTGAAATGTTATGTATGTATCTGTTAAATCCATTTAGTTCATAACCTTTATTAGTTTCACTTCTATGTTTAGCTTCTAATTCAGTGACCTGCCCATTGGTGAGAGTGGGGTGTTGAAGTCTCCCACAATTATTGTTTGGTGTTAAATGTGTGTTTAGTAAAGTTTCTTTTATGAATATGGGTGACTTTGCATTTACAGCATAGATGTTCAGAATTGAGACTTTCTCTTGGTGGATTTTTCATTTGATGAATGTTAAGTATCCTCCCTCATCATGCTTGATACATTTGGTAGAAAGTCTTTATTATTAGATATTAGTATGGCAACCCCAGATTATTCCTTGGGACCCTTTGATTGGAATACCTTTTTTCCATCCTCTTACTGAGATGGTGACTGTCTTTGTTATTGAGGTGTGCTTCTTGTTTGCAGTAAAATGCTGGATCTTTTTTGTGTATCAAGTGCGTTAGCTTATGTCTTTTTATAGGTGAGTTGAGTCCTATTAATATTGAGAGGAATTAAAGACATATGACTGTTGGTTCCTACTATATTTGTTTTTGTAGATAGCTTTTTGTGCTTATGGTTCTCTTCTTTTGGCTTTGTTGTGAGATGATTAATATCTTGCCTTTTCTTTGGTATAGGGACCTCCCTGTGTTTGTGTTGTCCTTATAGGATCCTCTGTAAGGATGAATTGGTAGACAGATCCTGCTTGATTTTAGTTTTGTACTGTAATATTTTGGTTTCACCATCTATGTTGATTGAGAATTTTGCTGGGTATAGTAGCATGTGCATTTGTGTTTGAGTCTGCATGACCTCTTTGGACTTTCATAGTCTCTGTTGAAAAGTGTGGTATAATCCTGATAGGTCTGGCTTTGTATAATACTTGGCACGCTATCTACTGTAGCTTTTGCTATTCTTTGTTCTGTGCATTTATTGTTTTGATTATTATGTACCAAGAGGACATTCTTTTCTGCTCCCATTTATTTGGGATTCTTGTACCTTTATGGTTGTCTCTTTCTTTAGGTTGGGAAGTTTTCTTCTATGATTTTTTAAGGACATTTTCAGATCCTTTGTGCTGGGAATCTTCATTCTTCTCTATTCCAATTATTCTTACATTTTGCCTTTTCAATGTGTCCTGAATTTCATGGATTTTTTTCTATATTTTAAATTTTCTTTGCCTGTTGTCAATCTCTTCCAAGGTATCTTCTACACCTGTGTTTCTCTTTTCCATTTCTTGTTGTCTGTTGGCAATAATTACATCTGTAATTCCTGACCATTTTCCTAGGTTTTCCATTTCCAGGTTTGCCTCCATTTGTGTTTTCTTTATTTTTTCTACTTCCACTTTTAGTTCTTAGACTGCTTTATGCAATTTTTTTCACCTGTATGATTGTGTTTTTCTATAATTCTTTATGGGATTTAGTTGTTTCCATTTTTAGGGTATCTACCTGTTTACCCGTTTTTACTCTATTTCTTTCAGGGAGTTATTTATATACTCCTTCAAGGTCTCCACTATCTTCATGAGATAGGATTTTAGAACAAATTCCTAATTTTTAGGTATTTTGGTATATTCAGGGTGTGCTGTGGTAGGAAAACAGGGTTCTGATGATGTCCATGTATATTGCCTTCTGTTGATTGTGGTCCTGTGCTTGCCTCTCAACATCTGGTGAACCCTAGTGTTTGCTGGTCTGGGTGACTCTGGCTAGAGTCTGCTTCTTTTGTCCCTGGGTTGCTTCCTGTCTCCTTTTAGGTTGGCTGCCCTGTAGCAGACCTCTTTTGGAGCCCTCCAACTGAAGGGTTTCAGAGGGCCAAAGAACCTGCTGCTCTGTTGCCTTGGCTGCAGTAGATCTATCAGGAGGTCTTCAGACTGTTGTGTCTTCAGAGGAGCAGTCAAGCTGATGTACTGTGTGAAACTGTTCTCCAGGGGGCCTATGGACTGGGGATTCTGTTTCCCTGTGTGCAGCAGAACTCAACAGAGGCTTTCAGTCTCTTGGATCAGTTGCCCTGCATGTCACAGATCCACTGGGAAGTATTTAGACTGTGTTGCCAAGTTTCCCTATGTACAGAGGAACTTCTGGGGTGCGTTCAAGCTGTGGTGTTGTCAGGGGAACAGACAAGCTGGCAATTAATTGCTCAGTTATCCTGTGTGCAGTGGATCTCCTAGGATGTCTCTGACTGTGGTTTCAGATGTTCTGAATGCACCATATCTATGGGGATGCCTCAGGATGTGGTATCTTCAGAGGAGCAGACTAGCTACCAGTCTGTCACAGCAGAAAGAAATGGGTATTTTGTTGGTGGGGAATTTAGAGGGTGATGGGTCCCCTGAGTCCACTGGGATCTGGAGGCAGCTGTGCAACTTCAGAGGTGTTCTTACCAAATGCTCTGAGTGCAGTGGATCTTCTAGGATATCTCAGGCTATGGTGTCTTTTGGGGAACCCATGTACAAGTCTTAACGTTTAAAAATAGAATCAACATGCATATATGTATATAACATGTGTGTAATAATATGTATTATATGTGAAGTACTATATAGCACATTATTTCTGTGAATACATACATCTGTATGCATAGAAATGGTTGTTGAGTTTTTCTCCCAGAGAACATTATGTTTATACTCTTCTATCCAGAAGAGTGATGTTTATTTTTCTTTAAAGCTGTAAACCATCAAGACTGATACAAAGTCAAGCATGTGAGGACTTCACAGTGATGTACTGAGCTATAGGTAGAAGGATAGTAACAAAGGGCTGGCTGTGATGTTGTGAAGGCTATTCCTCCATACAAGTCAGTAAGTTGTAACTGTGCTGACATACAGTAAGGTGCAATATGCTGGCACTTAGATTTTATAACTACAATGCATGTCTTCCTTAAGATAGAAGACTATCTACTATATTTCAATCTACTTATGTAAGAAGTCAGAATCTTCATATATACAGAAGGAAATTCAAGTGTATATGAAACTTGCATATCATCACAGAGAATACAGCATACCTGACACATAATTGTTGATAAGAGCCTCAGGGTTCTATGTGTTTTATCCTATCTTCCTACATAGCAGTTGTTCTTAAACAACAACATCTCAAGAGGAATGGCAATGCATTTATTAAGTAAAACATGGGCTAGTCATGGGAGGCTTACAATGATTCATTCAAAAGAAGTGTGTGAAAATATAAAGGAAGACAATTTTGCATAACTGGACTGCATATCTCTGATACTCCTTGCATCCAGACTGAAGTGATGAATCCATATTAGAGTTCCAAAACTAGAATCAAGGTCTTCAAGGGGTGGGTAACAGTGTAGCCTGGCTCATAGTCTCATCTCTTTTACAAAGGGCTCCTATAGATTGTATTTTTTTCATAAATACATTATAGTAGATATGAAGTAAACAGATTTGTCTCTAAAAAGAAGGAAAGAAATATAGAACATTAGGGATCTTAAAAACTAAAGGGAATATAATCATTCTCATAAGTCAAGTAGAAATGGTAACCATGATAATGTCCCACTAGTTTTTCCAGTCTCCTTGGATCTCCAGACATTCAGTGAACAATGATAATTACTCCAATGGTCTACACTCTACAAGATATTATGCACCAAACCAAGATTCATGAGATCCTTAACCCTGGTACACAACACAGGAGTCCCCAGTGTCAAGGCTCATCTAGTTCAAAATCATTGGCAAATCATTTAGTGTGGTGCATGGAAATATCAAAGGAGGAGATATGGTGTTGAAAATAAGAGGTGAGACAAATATTTGAGAAGATGGGCACTGCCGCCCCCAGTATGTAGTTTCACAGGAACCCAAGGTATTGGAAAGCATCTGGCAGTAGAAGCAGAGTTTCAGCAGGATGTATTTCAGTCATGGAAATATTATGATCCCTTACATGCATGGGACAAACCATGCAGGAAAGGTGATGGCAAGCAAGTAGGTTTTCTGGAGACAGCCCACCATTTTGCATAGATATGATTGGTGTACTCTGATATGGAAACATCACAGAATTATTTCTTACTGCTGATATGACTTTTCTATCACTATTACACAGCTTAGTGATTCCTGGGCATCACCTCATACTATTGAACACATTTTCTACAGATCAATATGGAGACATCCTTTCACATGCTATGCTATTTAGATGAATTAATGACTATAGAATTCTTGATTTGATTCAATAATTTTAGAAAGAAATTTAAGGAGATGGTTTTAGTTGTTTTCCCTAAAAGATATAATAAAGTTAAAATCAAGAATAGAACATGCCCCTCCTCATAGAAAAATAAGTAAAGGCTCTATAATAAGGGGTACAATGAGCTTAAAAATTGCTCTAAAGAAAAATATTTGAGCTCAAAGAAAAATATTTGTTCTATGTAATATCCAGAGATGATGCCACCAGTGTGCATTATAATAAAACAAGGACATCTAAAACTCTTGTTTTGAACTTATACTGAGTTTATAGAATGAAACAGTACTTTGAACTTAATATCTACATTATTCTGTAACTTCTTTTTGTGTAATTTTATCTGTGAGGTAACTTCATAAAGGATTTTGTCTAAAATCTATAAAAAGGATGAGAGAAAAATAAAGTTTAGCTGTCAGGGTTCTTCTGAATCCACAAAATGTTTATGCTTTTTATATATGTATACATGTCTATCTATCTGTCTGTATGTCTGTGTCTATATATATATATATATATATATATATATATATATATATACATACATATGTAGGTATATATGTATGTCTATATATATGTATGTGCACGTGTGAAGTTGATGAATGGTCAGAACCAGCCAAATCTGTTTGTGTGTGTGTGTGTGTGTGTGTGTGTGTGTGTGTGTACGCACATGCGTGTACTCGTGCATGACTTTGTTTTTATCCTTTTTTATTCTCTCTGCCTCACAAAAAGTTAATGAGTTCCTCACCTCTTACCTGTCTAGAAAGACACCACTGAGTAAAAGAACCCAAGTAACTAAGGTTTTTTTCCCCCAATACTCTCCTGCTAACAGCAGGAATCAAATGCCAGAAACCATCAGCTTCTGAAACCAGAACATAAGCAAAAGTTAATGGAGAGAGGTCATGACCTTCTGGTCTTTCCAAAGCCACCCCACCCCAATATTTGAATGCCTGAGTGGAACCTTCCCAAGTGCACTCTGAAAATGTAGGTTAAACTTGGAGTAATAGGACTCTCTTCTGACAAGAAAACATCACCACATCTCTTTATTTTGTCAGTGAACAATTCATTAATACCCTTGGTACCAAATTTTCTGGCAAATGGAGATAACTAATTGTTATGGACTCTTCCTCCTCATATGTATACAGAGCTACTTTTGAGGTATTGATGCACCCAACAAGTGTGTCTATTGTATCTATGATGACTTCCACATTCTCTCTACAAATGTTTGCATATTATCATTTCCTATGCACTTCCTTTACATACACAAGCATATAAACACTAGCACAAAAACCTCCTCAGACATCATACACAGGTCCTACTTTTCACAAGGTGCTGTCAGTATGAGGTGCCACTTAATGAACCATGTTTATATCTTCTGCTGATGTACCTGTTCAGTGAAGGGACAGTTGGCCAACTTAGACAGGAACTTATTGCATGTGACTTTTTCAGGACTCCTTATATAGTATGATGCTTTTCCACCACTCTCCTTTAGAAAACAAACAGGATTAATTCATCACTTCCCACTGGTAAACTTTTCTTTGCAGTAGCTTTTTGTAATGGAACTAACTAGTTTGTTTATCATTTATGTCAGTTAACTTTATTTCACACAACACATAAAACTCATCTTTATAGAAATTTCTGCACCCCCTTCTGGCTGCTTGTCTTGTGAGCATCTTTTATGAGTAGTCTTGTGCTGCTGAGGAAGAGAGAAACAGGACAAAGAGAAGGATCCAATCCATTCAGCAGAGTTACGAGTGAAAGGATAATATCTGAGCTATGATGTTGTCAGAAACAACCCTACACACATGGAATAGTTTAAGGGGCAGCACTGGAGACCTTTGTCCTGTTTGGGGGCTCCTTTCTTTTACAGCCACCTGGAAATCTGCTGTAGCTCAGTTTAATTAATTACCATTTCCCCATAAAGTGTGCTTGCAAAGGGAGGAACAACAATTTAGGGACCATTGTCCTCTCAGTTTGAAGAGCTCCATGGTAAATACTTAATAATTTAAAATAATGATTTGTGCACATATTCTTACTTTAACACACAAGGATATAGATGTGCAGAAACATTCAGAGTATTGATCTGAATTGACACAAGTACATGTGTATCAACCTCCAGCTCTATCCCTTCATAAATCACCATATTGCTACACATGTTATTTTCAATCACACACATTTAATCAAAATATCCTTATATCTATACGAATCCTTGTCCACAGAACCTCTGGCCCCTGCCCAATTTGTCAGGAAACTAGGCATCATCAAATACGCACCCTTATCTGAATGGATTCTTTCTGGACAAAACATTTGTCAAAGTCAGATTCAGCCTTTCTACATGCTGTTCTTTCCATTGCAATTTGAAAAAGTTCCTAAGAGAAAAAGAGCAAAATTCACATACAGTTATGTATTTTCATTTACATGTATGCTTTAATTTTCTTTTGTAGCTAACACTTTTACTTGGATCAATGACTATACATTTTTTTTAATTTTTTAATTTTATTTTTTTACTAGATATATTTTCTTATTTACATTTCAAATGATTTCCACTTTTAGGGACCCCCACTCCTCGAAAGTCCCATAAGCCCCATTCCCTCCCCCCTGTTCTCCCACCCACCCATTCCCACTTCCCTGTTCCTGTTTTGCCCTATACTGCTCCATTGAGTCTTTCCAGAACAAGGGGCCACTCCTCCATTCTTCGCTTACATGATTTGGTGTGTGGATTAAGTTTTAAGTATTCCAGTTTTCTAGGTTAATATCCACTTATTAGTGAGTGCATACAATGATTGATCTTTTCAGTCTGGGTTACCTCACTTAGTATGATGTTCTCCAGTTCCATCCATTTGCCTAAGAATTTCATGAATACATTGTTTCTAATGGCCGAATAGTACTCCATTGTGTATATATACAACATTTCTTGCATCCATTCTTCTGTTGAGGGATACCTGGGTTCTTTCCAGGTTCTGGCTATTATAAATAGGGCTGCGATGAACATAGTGGAGCATGTATCCTTATTACATGCTGGGGAATCCTCTGGGTATATGCCCAGGAGTGGTATAGCAGGATCTTCTGGAAGTGACATGCTCAGTTTTCTGAGGAACCACCAGACTAATTTCCAGAGTGGTTGTATCAATTTGCAACCCCACGAGCAGTGGAGGAGTGTTCCTCTTTCTCCACATCCTTGCCAACACCTGCTATCTCGTGAATTTTTTTGTCTTACCCATTCTGACTGGTGTAAGGTGAAATCTCATAGTTGTTTTTATTTGCATTTCCCTAATGAGCATTTTTTATGATGCTTTTCCGCCATCCGAAGTTCTTCAGGTGAAAATTTTTTATTTAACTCTGTACTCCATTTTTTAGTACGGTTGGATGCCGATTTTTCCTTTTGATGGTGTCCTTTGCCTCACAGAAGCTTTCTAATTTTATGAGGTCCCATTTGTCAATTCTTGATCATAGAGCATACACAATTGGTTATCTGTACAGAAACTTTCCCCCTGTACCACTGTCCTCAAGGGTCTTCCCCACTTTCTTTTCTTTTTTTTTTATTCGATATATTTTATTTACATTTCAAATGATTTCCCCTTTTCTAGCCACCCCACTCCCCGAAAGTCCCGTAAGCCCCCTTCTCTTCCCCTGTCCTCCCTCCCACCCCTTCCCACTTCCCCGTTCTGGTTTTGCTGAATACTGTTTCACTGAGTCTTTCCAGAACCAGGGGCCACTCCTCCTTTCTTCTTGTACCTCATTTGATGTGTGGATTATGTTTTGGGTATTCCAGTTTTCTAGGTTAATAACCACTTATTAGTGAGTGCATACCATGATTCACCTTTTGAGTCTGGGTTACCTCACTTAGTATGATGTTCTCTAGCTCCATCCATTTGCCTAAGAATTTCATGAATTCATTGTTTCTAATGGCTGAATAGTACTCCATTGTGTAGATATACCACATTTTTTGCATCCACTCTTCTGTTGAGGGATACCTGGGTTCTTTCCAGCATCTGGCAATTATAAATAGGGCTGCTATGAACATAGTAGAACATGTATCCTTATTACATGGTGGGGAGTACTCTGGGTATATGCCCAGGAGTGGTATAGCAGGATCTTCTGGAAGTGAGGTGCCCAGTTTTCGGAGGAACCACCAGACTGCTTTCCAGAGTGGTTGTACCAATTTGCAACCCCACCAACAGTGGAGGAGTGTTCCTCCTTCTCCACACCCTCTCCAACACCTGCTGTCTCCTGAATTTTTAATCTTGGCCATTCTGACTGGTGTAAGATGAAATCTTAGGGTTGTTTTGATTTGCATTTCCCTAATGACTAATGAAGTTGAGCATTTTTTAAGATGCTTCTCTGCCATCTGAAGTTCTTCAGGTGAGAATTCTTTGTTTAACTCTGTACCCCATTTTTTAATAGTGTTGTTCGGTTTTCTGGAGTCTAACTTCTTGAGTTCTTTATATATATTGGATATTAGCCCTCTATCTGATGTAGGATTGGTGATGATCTTTTCCCAATTTGTTGGTTGCCGATTTGTCCTCTTGATGGTGTCCCTTGCCTTACAGAAACTTTGTAATTTTATGAGGTCCCATTTGTCAATTCTTGCTCTTAGAGCATACGCTGTTGGTGTTCTGTTCAGAAACTTTCTCCCTGTACCGATGTCCTCAAGGGTCTTCCCCAGTTTCTTTTCTATTAGCTTCAGAGTGTCTGGCTTTATGTGGAGGTCCTTGATCCATTTGGATTTGAGCTTACTACAAGGAGACAAGGATGGATCAATTCGCATTCTTCTGCATGCTGACCTCCAGTTGAACCAGCACCATTTGTTGAAAAGGCTATCTTTTTTCCATTGGATGTTTTCAGCCTCTTTGTCGAGGATCAAGTGGCCATTGGTGTGTGGGTTCATTTCTGGATCTTCAATCCTGTTCCATTGATCCTCCTGCCTGTCACTGTATCAATACGATGCAGTTTTTAACACTATTGCTCTGTAGTATTGCTTGAGGTCAGGGATACTGATTCCCCCAGATTTTCTTTTGTTGCTGAGAATAGTTTTAGCTATCCTGGGTTTTTTGTTGTTGCAGATGAATTTGATAATTGCTCTTTCTAACTCTGTGAAGAATTGAGTTGGGATTTTGATGGGTATTGCATTGAATCTGTATATTGCTTTTGGCAAAATGGCCATTTTAACTATATTGATTCTACCAATCCATGAGCATGGGAGGTTTTCCCATTTTTTGAGGTCTTCTTCCATTTCCTTCTTCAGAGTCTTGAAGTTCTTGTCATACAGATCTTTCACATGTTTGGTAAGAGTCACCCCAAGATACTTTATACTGTTTGGGGCTATTGTGAAGGGGGTCATTTCCCTAATTTCTTTCTCAGCCTGCTTATCCTTTGAGTATAGGAAGGTGACTGATTTGCTTGAGTTGATTTTATAACCTGCCACTTTGCTGAAGTTGTTTATCAGCTGTAGGAGCTCTCTAGTGGAGTTTTTTGGGTCACTTAGGTAGACTATCATGTCGTCTGCAAATAATGATAGTTTGACTTCTTCCTTTCCAATGTGTATCCCTTTGAACACATCAAAACGATCATCCACCATGATCAAGTAGGCTTTATCCCGGGAATGCAGGGTTGGTTCAATATACGGAAATCCATCAATACAATCCACTACATAAACAAACTCAAAGAACAAAACCACATGGTCATTTCATTGGATGCTGAAAAAGCATTTGACAAAATTCAGCATCCTTTCATGCTTAAAGTCTTGGAGAGAACAGGAATTTAAGGCCCATACCTAAACATAGTAAAAGCAATATACAGCAAACCGGTAGCCAGCATCAAACTAAATGGAGAGAAACTTGAAGCAATCCCACTGAAATCAGGGACCAGATAAGGCTGCCCCCTTTCTCCTTATCTTTTCAATATTGTACTTGAGGTACTAGCTCGGGCACTTTCTTTTCTATTAGCTTCAGAGTGTCTGACTTTATGTATAGATCCTTGATCCATTTTGCGTTGAGCTTAGTACAAAGAGACAAGGATGAATCAATACCCATTCTTCTGCATGCTGACCTTCAGTTGAACCATCACCATTTGTAGAACTGGCTATCTTTTTTCAATTGTATGTTTTCAGCCCCTTTGTCGAGGATCAAGTGGCCATAGGTGTGTGGGTTCATTTCTGGATCTTCAATCCTGTTCCATTAATCTGCCTGCCTGTCACTGTACCAGTACCGTGCAGTTTTTAACACAATTGCTCTGTAGTATTGCTTGAGGTCAGGGATATTGATTCCCCCAGAATTTCTTTTGTTGTTGAGAATAGTTTTAGCTATCCTGGGTTTTTGGTTATTCCAGATGAATTTGAGAATTGCTCTTTCTAACTGTATGAAGAATTGAGTTGAGATTTTGATGGGTATTTCTTGGAATCTTTAAATTCCTTTTGGCAAAATGACCATTTTAAATATATTAATCCTGCCAATCCATGAGCATGGGAGCTTTTCCATTTTTTGAGATCTTTTTCCATTTCCTTCTTCAGAGTCTTGAACTTCTTGTCATGCAGATCTTTCACATGTCTGGGAAGAGTCACCCCAAGGTATGTTATACTGTTTGTAGCTATAGTGAAGGATGTCATTTCCCAAATTTCTTTCTCAGCCTGCTTATCCTTTGAGTATAGAATTTGCTTGAGTTGATTTTATAACCTGCCAATTTGCTGAAGTTATTTATCAGCTATAAGAGTTTACTAGTGGAGTTTTTTGGGTCAATTAGGTAGACTATCATATCATCTGCAAATAATGATAGTTTGACTTATTCCTTTCCAATTTGTATCCCTTTGACCTCCTTATGATGTCTAATTGCCCGGGCTAGTACCTCAACAACAATATTGAAAAGATAAGGAGAAAGGGGGCAGCCCTGTCTAGTCCCTGATTTTAGTGGGATTGCTTCAAGTTTCTCTCCATTTAGTTTGATGCTGGCTACTGGTTTGCTGTATATTGCTTTTACTATGTTTAGGTATGGACCTTGAATTCCTGTTCTTTCCAAGACTTTAAGCATGAAAGGATGCTGAATTTTGTCAAATACTTTTTCAGCATCCAATTAAATGACCATGTGTTTTTTTTTTCTTTGAGTTTTTTTATGTAGTGGATTGCATTGATGGATTTCCATATATTGAACCAACCCTGCATCTCTGGGATAAAGTCTACTTATCTTACTACTTATCTATTTATGGTGGATGATCGTTTTGATGTGTTCTTGGATTCGGTTGGAAAGTATTTTATTGAGTATTTTTGCATCAATGCTCATAATGGAAATTGGTCTGAAGTTATCTTTCTTTGTTGGATCTTTGTGTGTTTTTGGTATCAGCGTAATTGTGGCTTTGTAGGAGGAATTGGTAGGGTTCCCTCTGTTTCTGTTTTGTGGAATAGTTTGAAGAGCATTGGTGTTAGGTCTTCTTTGAAGGTCTGATAGAATTCTGCACTGAAACCATCTGGTCCTGTGCTTTTTTTTTTGGTTGGAATACTTTCTATGAACCCTTCTATTTCTTTAGGGTTTGTGGGACTGTTTAGATGATCTATTTGGTACTAATTTAATTTTGGTATTTGGTATCTGTCTAGGAAATTGTCCATTTCCTCCAGATTCTCCAGTTGTGTTGAGTAAAGGCTTTTGTAGTAGGATCTGATGATTCTTTGGATTTCCGCTGTTTCTGTTGTCATATCCCCCTTTTCATTTCTAATTTTGTTAATTTGGATACTTTCTCTGTGCCCTTTGGTCTGTCTTGGTAAGGGTATTTCTATCTTGTTGATTTTCTCAAAGAACTAGCTCCTGGATTAGTGAATTCTTTGTATGGTTCTGTTTGTTTCCACTCGATTGATTTCCAGCCTGAGTTTAATTATTTCCTTTCTTCTACTCCTCCTTGGGAAATTGGCTTCTTTTTGTTCCAGGGCTTTGAGGTGTGTGCTTAAGCTGCTAGTGTATGCTCCTCCATTTTCTTTTTGGAGGCACTCAGGGCTATGAGTTTTCCTCTTAGCACTGCTTTCTTTGTGTCCCAAAGATTTGGGTATGTTGTACCTTCATTTTCATTAAATTCTAAAAAGTCTCTGATTTCTTTCTTTATTTCTTCTTTGGCCAAGGTGACATTGAGTAGAGTATTGTTCAGCCTCCATGTTTATTTGAGCTTTCTGTTGTTTTTGTTGCTATTGAAAACCACTCTTATTCCATAGTGAGTTATCTGATAGGAGGCATGGGATTAGTTCAATCTTCTTATATTTGTTGAGGTCTGTCTTGTGACCAATGATATGGTCAATTTTGGAGAAGGTTTCATGAGGTGCTGAGAAAAAGGTATATTCTTTTGCTTTAGGGTGAAATGTTCTATAAATACCAGTCAAATCCAATTGGTCCAAAGCATCAATTAGTTTTACTGTGTCCCTCTTTAGTTTCTGTTCTCCTGATCGGTCCATTGAGTAGAGAGGAGTGTTGAAGTCACCCACAATTATTGTGTTATGTGCAATGTGGGCTATGAGCTTTAGTAGAGTTTCTCTTATGAATGAGGGTGCCCTTACATTTGGCGCATAGATGTTCAGGATTGAAAGTTCTTCTTGGGGGATTTTTCCTTTGACCAGCAAGAAGTGTTCTTCTGTGTCTCTTTTGATGACTTTAGGTTGACAGTCAATTTTATCTGATATTAGAATGGCTACTCCAGCTCATTTCCCGAGACCATTGGCTTGTAAAATTGTCTTCCAGCCTTTGCTCTGAGGTAGTTTTTGTCTTTGACACTGAGGTGTGTCTCCTGTATGCAGCAAAATTTAGGATCCTGTTTCCTTACCCAGTGTGTTAGTCTATGTCTTTTTATTAGGGAATTGAGTCCATTGATGTTATGAGATATTAAGGAATAGAAATTATTACTTCCTGTCATTTTTGATGTTCTTTTTATATTTGAGTGGTTATCTTCTTTTGGGTTTGATGAAAGAAGGTAACTATCTTGCGTTTTCCAGGGTGCAGTTTCCCTCCTTTTATTGGAGTTTTCCTCCTATTATTCTTTGCAGAGCTGGGTTTGTGGAAAGATATTGTGTAAATTTGGTTTTGTCATGGAATATCTTGGTTTCTTCATCTATGGTGATTGAGAGTTTTGCTGGGTATAGGTTTTCTATCCCCAAAGTTGTCTCCCTTTGTGGTTTCTTAGTTGTTTCTACTTCTGCTTTTAGATCCAGGATGGTTTTGCTCAGTTCAATCATTTTTTTGTGTGTGTTTTCCTTTAATTCTTTAAGAGATTTTTGTGGGTGTCGGGCGGTGGTGGAAGCAGCAACAGCAGCAGCAGCTGGTCCAGAGGAAGGGCCATCAACAGTGGAAACAAGCTGACAGGGTCCAGGCAGATCCTGTGCCCATGACCACTGGCCATCGCTGGTCAGCCAGGCTGCAAGCAGCGTCGGATTTACACTGCATTTCAGCACGCAGAAGCCACTTCAGAACTCTACCTCCCACCAGTTAGTTACAAGAAACTGGCCTCCATCTCAGAAGCCAGATAGATCAGACAGACTGAGGTACTCAAATACAACCTGAGACCAACATCGCGGGGGTCTAAGCCTGATGGGCGTTGGCCTGCACCCAGGCCCTGGGATGGTCAGGGGCCACCAGTGTGCAAACCTGGCCAGGTGGTTGTTTGCCCAGGCCTGTGCAAGCTCATGCAGGTACTGCCGCCATTTTGCCTAAGGGAAGCCAGAGAGTCCTACCAGGCAAATCCGGCTAATAGGCTAGCCTGAGGCTGACATAGATGGGGTCTAAGACGGTCAGGCCCTAGACTGTCCCCAGGCCCTGGGCTGCTCGATGGGCCATCTGTGTGCTGACCCAGCCAGGAGGTTGTTAGCCCAGCAGACTCTCCCAGCACTCTCAGGGAGCACGTGCACGCCGCCATCCTGGCCACCTGACAGTCCCAATTAACACTCACAGCTGAGGGGAACTTTGCTCAGACGTTGGCCTGCCAGGCTTTTGGCTAGACTCAGGTCCTGAGCAGCAAGGCTAGCCTTGTGTGCACCAACCTGGTTGGGAGTTCCGCTGCCCAGCAGAGTGATCAGCACACAGAAAAGGTCCCTGCAGCATACACCCTCAGCACTCCCTGAAGGAGCAAACGGGGACCATCTGGTTCACAGACACAATCTGGGGCAAAACACACTAGGGCTGCAAGGGCACCCAAGAGGAGGACAGCAGATCTGCAACAGGGGAAACCCTGCCATCCAGTGCTGCAAAAATAGCCCTAGAGCCGCTCAGGAGGCTGAAACACCAGCCAGAGACAAGACCAACTAGCTCCAGAGAACAAGATGGCAAAGGGCAAACGCAGGAATGCTACTAAAATAAATCTAGGCAATATGGCAGCATCTGAACCAAATTCTCCAACATCAGCAAGTCCTGGTTATGCCAACACACCAGAGAAACAAGATATGGATTTAAAATCACAGTTCATGATGCTGCTAGAAGAACAAAAAATGGACATAAATGAATCTTTTAAAGAAATACAGGGGAACAGGAATAAGCTAGAAACCTGTATAATGGAAACACAAAAATCACTTAAAGAAATGCAGGAGAATGAGGCCCAAGAGATAGAAGCCAGTAAAGACGAAAGGCAAAAAATAAATAAATAAATAAATAAATAAATAAATAATAAAATAAAAAACCTTGAACTTGAGTCAACAGGCAGAAGTCATGAAAGAGAAAACACAAAAATCTCTTAAAGAATTAAAGGAAAACAAAGAAACAAATGATGGAACTGGGCAAAACCATCCTGGATCTAAAAACAGAAGTAGAAACAACTAAGAAATCACAAAGGGAGATAACTCTGGAGATGGAAAACCTTGAGAAGAAATCAGGGGACATAGATGCAAATATCAACAACAGAATACAAGAACAAAAGAATCTCAGATGCTGAAGATACCATAGAAACCATTGACTCAACTGTCAAAGAAAATGCAAAATGCAAAAAGCTTGTATCCCGGAACATCCAGGAAATCCAGGATAAAATGAGAAGACCAAGCCTAAGGATTATAGGTATAGATGAGAGTAAAGATTTACAACAGAAAGGGCCAGCAAATATCTTCAACAAAATTATGGAAGAAAACTTTCCCAATTTAAAAATAGAGAGATGCCTATGAATAAACAAGAAGCCTACAGAACTCCAAACAGACTGGACGTGAGCAGAAATACCTCCCGTCACATAATAATCAAAACCGCAAATGCATTAAGAAAAGAAAGAATATTAAAGGCAGTAGGAGAAAAAGGCCAAGTAATGTATAAAGGAAGACCTATCAGAATTACACCAGACTTCTCACCAGAGACCATGAAAGCTAGAAGATCCTGGGCAGATCTCATGCAGACTCTAAGAGAACACAAATGTCAGCCAAGACTACTATACCCAGCAAAACTCTCAATCACTATAGATGGAGAAACCAAGATATTCCATGACAAAACCAAATTTATACAATATCTTTCTACAAGCCCAGCTCTGTAAAGAATAATAGGAGGAAAACTCCAATACAAGGATAGAAACCACACCCTGGAAAAAGCAAGATAGCTACCTTCCTTCATCAAACCCAAAAGAAGATAACCATTCAAATATAAAAAGAACATCAAAAATGACAGGAAGTAATAATCACTATTCCTTAATATCGCTTAACATCTATGGTCTCAATTCCCCAATAAAAAGACATAGACTAACAGACTGGATAAGGAAAGAGGACCCTACAATTTGCTGCATACAGGAGACACACCTCAGGCTCAAAGATAAAAACTACCTTAGATTAAAAGGCTGGAAGACAATCTTACAAGCCAATGGTCACAGGAAACGAGCAGGAGTAGCCATTCTAATATCAGATAAAATTGACTTTCAACCTAAAGTCATCAAAAGAGACACAGAAGGACATTTCTTGCTGGTCAAAGGAAAAATCTCCAAAGAAGAATTTTCAATTCTGAACATCTATGCGCCAAATGCAAGGGCACTCTCATTCGTAAAAGAAACTTTACTAAAGCTCAAAGCACACATTGCACCTAACACAATAATTGTGGGTGACTTCAACACCCAACGCTCATCAATGGACTGATCAGGAAAACAGAAACTAAACAGGGACACAATAAAACTAATTGAAGTTTTGGACCAATTGGATTTGACTGGAAGCCAATTCACCCAGGAGGAGTAGAAGACAGGAAATCATCAAACTCAAGGATGAAATCAATCAATTGGAAACAAAGAGAACCATACAAAGAATCAACGAATCCAGGAGCTGATTCTTTGAGAAAATCAACAAGATAGATAAACCCTTACCCAGACTGACGAAAGGGCACAGAGAAAGTATCCAAATTAACAAACTTAGACATGAAAAGGTAGATATAACAACAGAAACTGAGGAAATCCAAAAAATCATCAGATTCTACTACAAGAGCCTATACTCAACACAACAGGAAAATCTGGAGGAAATGGACAATTTCCTTGACAGATACCAAATACCAAAATTAAATCTGGACAAATACATCATCTAAACAGTACCATAACCCCTAAAGAAATAGAAGGAGTCATAGAAAGTCTTCCAACCAAAAAAAGCACAGGACGAGATGGTTTCAGTGCATAATTCTATGAGACCTTCAAAGAAGACCTAACACCAATACTCTTCAAACTATTCCACAACATAGAAACAGAAGGAACACTACCCGATTCCTTCTATGAAGCCACAATTACACTGACACCAAAACCACACAAAGATCCAACAAACAAAGAGAACTTCAGACCAATCTCCCTTATGAACATCGATGCAAAAATACTCAATAAAATTCTTTCCAACTGGAAACTGCATGGTATTGGTACAGTGACAGCCAGGCAGATCAATGGAACAGGATTGAAGATCAAGAAATGAACCCACACACCTATGGCCACTTGATCCTCGACAAAGGGGCTGAAAACATCCATTGGAAAAAAGATAGCCTTTTCAACAAATGGTGCTGGGTCAACTGGAGGTCAGCATACAGAAGAATGCAAATTGATCAATCCTTGTCTCCTTGTACTAAGCTCAAATCCAAATGGATCAAGGACCTCCACATAAAACCAGACAATCTGAAGCCAATAGAAAAGAAACTGGGGAAGATCCTTGAGGACATCGGTACAGGGAGAAAGTTTCTGAAGAGAACACCAATAGCGTATGCTCTAAGATCAAGAATTGACAAATGGGAACTCATAAAATTACAATTTTTTTGTAAGGCAAAGGACACCATCAATAGGACAAATCAGCAACGAACAAATTGGGAAAAGATCTTCACCAACCCTACATCAGATAGAGGGCTAATATCCAATATATACAAAGAACTCAAGAAGTTAGACCCCAGAAAACCAAATAACCCTGTTAAAAATGGGGTACAGAGTTAAAAAAAGAATTTTCACATGAAGAACTTCAGATGGGAGAGAAGCATCTTAAAAAATGCTCAACTTCAGCTCTGCAGGAGGAACAATAATATGTACCAACCAGTACTCCCAGAGTTCCCAGGGACTAATCCACCAACCAACCAGTACACATGGAGGTACCCATGGCTCTAGATACATATGTAGCAGAAAACCATTTCAGACATCAAATAGAGGAGAAGCCATTGGTCTTGTGAAGGCTTGATTCCACAGAAGAGGGGAATGCAAGTCAGAAAATTAGGGGAGGGGAGTTAGCAGGGGTAGGAATATGGGATTCGGGGGGGGGGGTTGGTGGGATAATGTGGAAAAGAGTTAGCATTTGAAATGTAAATAAAGCAAATATATAATAAAAAAAGAAATTAAGTATTCCAAAAAAAATGGGGTACAGAGTTAAACAAAGAATTCTCACCTGAAGAACTTCGGATGGCGGAGAAGCATCTTAAAAAATGCTCAACTTCATTAGTCATTAGGGAAATGCAAATCAAAACAACCCTGAGATTTTACCTTACACCAGTCAGAATGGCTAAGATTAAAAATTCAGGAGACAGCAGGTGTTGGCAAGGATGTGGAGAGAGAGAGAAACACTCCTCCACTGCTGGTGGGGTTGCAAATTGGTACTCTGGAAATCAGTCTGGCGGTTCCTCCGAAAACTGGGCATGTCACTTCCAGAAGATCCTGCTATACCACTCCTGGGCATATACCCAAAAGATTCCCCAGCATGTAATAAGGATACATGCTCCACTATGTTCATAGCAGCCCTATTTATAATTGCCAGAAGATGGAAAGAACCCAGGTATCCCTCAACAGAAGAGTGGATGCAAAAAATGTGGTATATATATACAATGGAGTACTATACAGCCATTAGAAACAATGAATTTATGAAATTCCTAGGCAAATGGATGGAGCTGGAGAACATCATACTAAGTGAGGTAACCCAGACTCAAAAGATGAATCATGGTATGCACTCACTAATAAGTGGATATTAACCTAGAAACCTGGATTACCCAAAACATAATCCACACATCAAATGAGGCACAAGAAGAATGGAGGAGTGGCCCCTTGCTCTGGAAAGACTCAGTGAAGCACTATAGGGCAAAACCAGAACGGGAAAGTGGGAAGGGGTGTGTGAACAGGGGGAAAGAAGGGGACTTATGGGATTTTCGGGGAGTGGGTGGCTAGATAAGTGGAAACCATTGGAAATGTAAATAAAAAAATATATCAAATAAAAAAAAAGATTTTTGTATTTCCTCTTTCATGACTTCTGCCTGTTGACTCAAGTTCTTCTGCATTTCTTTAAGTTTTTGTGTGTGTGTTTCTTCTTCATTGGCTTCCACCTCTTTAGCCTTATTCTCCTGAATTTCTTTAAGTGATTTTTGTGTTTCCATTATAGAGTTTCTGGCTTATTCATGTTCCCCTGTATTTCTTTAAGAGATTCATTTATGTCCTTTTTGTGTTCTTCTAGCAGCATCATAACCAGTGGTTTTAAATCCAAATCTTGTTTTTCTGGAGTGTTGGCATAACCAGGACTTGCTGATGTTGGAGAGTTTGGTTCAGACACTGCCATATTGCCTAGATTTCTGTTAGTAGTGTTCCTGTGTTTGCCCTTTGCCATCTTGATCTCTGGCTTTAGTTGGTCTTGTCTATGGCTGGAGTTTGAGCTCCCTGTGAGGCTCTAGGGCTATTTCTGCAACACTGGATGGCTCAGTTTCCCTGATGCAGATTGCTGATGTGCTGTCCTCCTCTTGGGTACCCTTGCAGCCCTAGTGAACCTTGCCCCAGATTGTGTCTGTGAACCAGATGGTTCCCTGCTTGCTCCTTCAGGGAGTGCTAATGATGTATTCTGCAGGACCTTTTCCAAGTGCTGATCACTCTGCTGGGCAGCCAATCTTCCAACCTGGTTGGTGCACACAATGCTAGCCTAGCTGTTCAGGCCCCAAGTCTAGGCAAAAGCCTGGCAGGCCAAGGTCGGAGGAAAGTTCCCATTGGGCAATGAATGTTAATTGGTTCTGTCAGGTGGCCAGGATGGTGGAGTGAGTGCACAAGCTCCCTGAACGTGCCCAGAGAGTCTGCTGGGCTGACAACCTCCTGGCTGGGTTGGCACACAGATGGCCCACCGAGCAGCCCAGGTCTTGGGGGCAGTCCAGGGCCTGTCGGGCCTAGATCCCAGCAATGTTAGCCTCGGGCTATAAATGTTAGCCTGCTTTGCCTGCAAGATCTCTCTGCCTTCCCGTAGCCAAAATTGTGGTGTGTGCACCTGGTCGGGCAAACAACCTCCTGGCCGGGTTGGCACACTGATGCCCCTCCCAACCCCGAACACCCCAGGGCCTAGGTGCATGCCAACACCCGTCGGGCTTAGACACCTGCGATGTTGGCGCCCAAGATCCAAGATGGAGGAGAGTCTATGACTACACTTATGATCGTCAAAATTATCACCATCTTAACACACATGCAAACTACTTTTTTCCAACAGAATGATTATCAGGACCTTCTTGATACATTTTTTACTATTTTAAGTAATAGGATGAACAAGACACCAAAGGTGGAAGACTAGGACTAACATTTTTAATATTGTTAGTAAGGTAGAACCAGACTGGAAGAGAAACCACACGGAGTAAGATCCATTCCCAATAACTCATCTGCCCTGAGCAGAAACAAAGGCTGTAGAATGGAGCATTAAATGAATGAGTCTGTTTATTTCAGAATAAAATACATTCACACTTTGAAATGATAACAAAATTCAGGATGGTTTGATTGCCGGATGGTTACCATCAGTGATTATCATTTACTACATTTTAACACAGAGCATGCCTTTCTTTAATTTCCTCAGTTTACTTCCTACAGTGGAAAGAGAATTTGGAATGCTTCACATAATTGGAAATTTCAGGCCAAATGAATAGAGTCTGTGAGTGTCTCAACTTTCAAACTGACTGATGTTGTTAACATATCTCAAGGCATTCTAATCACGTGCTTGTGCAAGTAATAGGCACCCACATATTCATTGCAGAGGGCATCTCAGATACATTTCCTGGAAAAAAACAAAGCTGAGATAATAGAATTTGTCCCATGGAAGCATGGGTAATGTCAATCATTCGTGGAGTGATGTCTGTTCTGTGTGTATAATTAGACTCAGATACACACTGAACAATATGCACCTTTGCTATGTGTTTGGATTGCACGTTACTCTTTTTATAATTTTCTAATTTTAACATTTATTTAGGATTTGGCTAGTCTAGTACTTGTGCCTTTACTAACATATTTACTGAAAATAGTTCTATTTTGTAAGAGATGCTGAAAGATGCCACAAACAAGGTGGTCATACTTTATATGTATGGTTCCTAGTTGCCTAGTGCCTAGTTCCGAATGTATTTTTCTCAAAATTGAGACTCTGGTTCCTAAGCTCTGCTCTAGGAACATTCCAAGGTAACTGTGAAGATGGGATCCTGAATCTGCAGTGTAAACTTATAGTATAAGCTTACAAGTTCCATGTAGGGAACTGGTTAGATGACTTTATCTGTCCTGTAGAGGTCTCCATACAACTTGAAATGAGGCCCAATCTGCATGCTGAACTGTTTGAAAGGGCACATATGCTTGGTCTGAAATATATCCTTAAATTCTTTTTCTGTAGGATCTCACATAGCACATTTAACATCTAAGAAGTCTACAGCATCACCGAATGATATCACTTTTATATCTTGCTACTGTCAATCAACTTGCTGGTTTAACAGCATCTGACATAGAATAATTGACTGTTTTCCACTGTGGCATTGAACCTTACTTAGCATCTGTATTAGAAAACTACCTCAGGTTCTGTACATAAAGCACACCTCAGTAGAAAAGATGGGAACCATAGTCTGTCGCAGGTGTGTATGTCAGTGTTCACAAACAAGAAGAAAATAAGGGCAAGGTTATCAGAACAAATACAATGACTCTTCATTTTCCTGAAAGGGATATTTATCATATAGAAAATGTTATTGTTTACTGAAGTGCACAAAATTGTTATTATCAAGAGATTCAGAAAAAATATTAACATAAACACACATACCAGTAGTCCCTTGCACTAAATGGCAGTGCGGAGGATGGAGCAAACATGACCACATGTAAGACTGCAGGGAAGCGATTCACAATTTACATGGATGCTGTGACCTCATGATCATGAGGAAACCCTTTTCTCATATAACAATTGTTAGAATTAGGCTGTCTAGAGATCCAGGAAGGAAAGATGAAAGCCATAAAGATGAAAAACCAAGTTTAGTTCCTCGACTCCCCATGATATAAGAAGATGTTTAAATAGCCAAAGGCATCTATGACCTCTATATATCTATTGGCATACTGGCCCCAAACACACACACACACACACACACACACACACACACAAATAACTGAAAGACTTGAAAAGTATACATATATATCTGGCATTTCATGCCATTTAGCCAAATTAGAAGACACCTTATTCTGACTCTGAAATAGGAACTTATTGGTTCCTATTACTATAGGCAAATTTAAACAGAATAAAATGGAGAGTTCCCCTACAAACTAGCATTTTGCTATTGTTGTTGTTGTTGTTGTTGTTGTTGTTCAGGATTTCTGGCGTGTGTGTGGAGACTATCCACACACAAGGAGTTCCTTGAAAACTTAGGTATAAATGATGAATTTATGTGGACACAATTCAGTGCTAAGAATGGATCATTCAAATTGTAGTGTGATGAGACCTTCCCTGAGCCATCTGTTTCAGTGAATAAACATTGTATATTAGAGATAAACAAACATGGTTACAGAAAAGGTTATAGTAATTTTGATCCTAAAATAAATAACAGTGCCACAAGTTGACTAAATTCTTTTAGGAGTTCTGTAAAACTAATAGTCTAACCTTTAGTACAATAAAGGATTACCTCAGTAGTTTTAGCAAAAAAAAAAAAAACCTTCTCTAGAATGTTCAGGATAAAATCCCTACAGCACATGATATAACAGCCCAGGAACGAACACCAGATATTAAAGCAGGGCTCAAGGATACCAATGAACTCTGAGGACAACGGTAACTCAAAACTTGAGTTAAAACTTCAGAGACAAGTCAAGATAGTCTCACTCTGGGAAAAGTACTCACCAATGAGCTATCTTCATACATTTTCCGTAAGTTGAAGAGATATGTGTCATTGCTGTTCTTATTGAAAACAATTCTGAACACATCAAATGCTTTCTTCACGTTGAATTCATTCCTGAGACTCATGGTACTACTTCTGGTTACATGGCTAAAGTTCAGGATCAGGAAAAAAATAGCCAGGAGGAGCACTTTGCTACACAGGGGTTTGCACATTTTCTGCTCAGATCTGAAACTGGAGCTTCAACAGATCAGAGGATTTAAGATCTATGGGAAGCAAGCCCAGTTTTTCGACCTTAAATGCTGAACCACATATTTAGCCACACCCTCCAAATGCAATCCCCTTTCCTTACTTCCCTATCCTGATTCTTTCCACCTTTAATCTCTATAGTACACATGCTACCTCATGAACATACAGTTAGGATTTCTGGGACTTGCCTGTCCTTATGGTAATGTGGCATGGTTCTCTTGGGCTAGAAGTTTGGTGTTGCTTGAATCCATGCGTAATTTATAATAGTTTGCCCATTTAAAATCTGTGAGGTAAAACTTAACTTATTTAAAATTAAATATAAGACTCTGAACATTAATTTTATACTATAAACTTAATACTACAGAATTTACTGAATAAAACAGACAGGTATGATTATATTAACCCCAGATAGGGCACTTAGAGCAGATACCCTTATTGCATCAAGAATGCCCACAGAAATATTACCTAAAGCAATTGGTGATTAATATTTGTTTCTCCTTCTAGTTTGCACGTATACCTGGAACAGACTCCAGGTCTCTGGTTCCCTATCCACTCCTACAACTCTCAGAGGAAGCTTGATTCCCAGGAGCCCAAACACGCCAGGATATTAGGATCTCAGAGACAACATGACTCTCAGGAGCTCAAAAACACCCAGGATCTCAGGATCCCAAGATCCCGGAATCACTATCACAGAGACAGTTGGACTCCCAGGATTCTGACACAACCAGGATCAAAGGACCACAGGCTCACAGACTCACAAGTTCACAGGCTCAGGGGCTCACAGGCTCACAGGCACACAGGAGAGACAGGATCCAGTCAGAGACATCAAGGCTAGGTAGCACTAAAACCACCAAATGCCAAGAGGAAAGCACAAGAACATAAGCAGCAAACACCAATAATATATGGCAACATCAGAAAACAGTTATCCTATCGCAGCAAGCCCTGGATACACCAATACAATGGAAAAGCAAGTTTTATATCTAAAATTTAATCTCCTGATTATGATAAAGGATTTTAGAATGACATAAATAACTCCCTTAAATAATTATAGGAGAAAACAGGTAAACAGGTAAAAGGCCTTAAAGAGCAAACCCATAAAAATGGAATTAGAAGCAATAAAGAAATCACAAAGGGTGACAACCCTGGAGATGGAAAACCTAGAAAAAAGATCTGGAGTCACATATGCAAGCATTACCAACAAAATATGAGACATAGAAGAGAGAATCTCAGGAGTACAAAATATCATAGAAAACACTGAAACAACAGTCAAAGAAAATGCAAAATTCAAAAAGCTCCTAACCCAAAAACATCCAGGAAATTCAGGACACAATGAGAAGACTACTCCTAAAGACAATAGGTATAAAAGAGAGTGAAGGCTCCCAACTTAGAGGGGAGTAAATATCTTCAACAAAATTGTGGAAGAAAACTTCCCTAACCTAAAGAAATAGATGCCCATGAACATACACAAAGCCTACAGAACTCCAAATAGACTGGGCCAGAAAAGAAATTCTTTCCATAACATAATAGTCAAAACACCAAATGCACATAACACTGTAAGAATATTAAAAGCAGTAAGGGGAATTAAGCCTTCACAGGGCAAAGGACTCCTCCTCCTATTGATGCCAGACAATGCCATCCTCTTCTACATATGTGGCTGGAGTCATGGGTCCCGTCATATATATTCTTTGTTAGTGGTTTAGTTCCTGGGAGCTCTGAGCAGTCTGGTTGGTTGATATTGTTGTTCTTCAGAAGGGATTACAAAAACGTTCACCTCCATCAGTCCTTTATCCCTTAACTGTCTCTTCCTGGAGATGCCATCCACATCTTCATACCTGGCAGTTGCAGATTTCGATTCATTTTGATGGCAATCTATCCATCTCTCCAGCTCTTTCCCACATCTGCTCCTGAGGCCCTCATTATGCCCCTTTCTCCAAATAAAAATTCTATCCCAATATAAAGACTGAAGATTCTTTATAGCAATAGCAGCCCCCCTCCCCCGCTTTTATAAGAACACTCCTTGGTGCAATTTATATTTGACAATGCTCTTTGCCTCAAAAATGTGCACATTTCTTTCATGTTTTATAAACAACTTTTTTTGTTGTAGTCCTGAAGTGTGAAAACAATAACCATACCATGCAGCTAGTGCTAGCCATGTTGAATTTTCCTCTGGAAAACACATTCATCTATTACTTAGAAAAAGGTTTCTTAAAGTGTTCAGGAAGAATTCATTAAATTCTTTAGGAGAATATAATTTCAATGGCCAATAGCATGTTTCCCCATATTTGACTTTTTCTGCTCTGACAATCTCATGAGCCAAACTTTTAGTGTTCTTAATTCCCTGTGTACTCTGGTTTTTGAAACTCTCTCCAGAACAGACTATTAAGCTCTTCTTTAAGAACCCAAGGGCGGGGCTGGAGAGGTGGCTCAGCGGTTAAGAGCACTGACTGCTCTTCCAAAGGTCCTGAGTTCAAATCCCAGCAACCACATGGTGGCTCACAACCATCCATAATGAGATCTGATGCCCTCTTCTGGTGTGTCTGAAGACAGCTACAGTGTACTTACATATAATAAATAAATAAAACCTTTAAAAAAAAAAAGAACCCAAGGGCTTTTCTATACCACACTTGAAACATATCCATGCACCTACACAGCCTGCTTTAAAGGACTATGAAAACCATATAGTCTTGGTTTTCATAGCAGTTGCCCCATTTCTTAGCTAACATTTTCTATCTTAGTATTTTTCTCCATTGCTGTTATAAAATGACCATGAAAAAAATTAATGTGACTAAACATGGTTTAATTTTACTTTGGTTTGAAGGACTATCCTTATGCTTTCCTGCTCAGATATAAGCTGATCAGTTCTGTATTAACCAATCAAAGATGATGCAGACATATTTTATAAAAATATTGAGTTAGAAAATGCATCTTAAGAGTGAAAATATCAAGTTTGGACTGCATCCAGATCTCTGGGTGCAGAAATCCACATTAAGACACAAAGTGTACAAAAACACAGCCTGTTATTGAAGTAATATATTCTTGGCCTTCTTTATACAATATAAGCTCAGGCTCAGTTGTCTTGGCTTTATATCAACACTATAAAGTTTATTCCCATGAAGGTCATTGGAGAATTGTTTAAGAGAATGAATTGAGTAATCCTCATGAGTCTTGAAAAAGGGAATACTGTGTCCATTTGCACAGTTACAGTTCCTGTAGGAGATACGACATAGACATGTCTCTGGAAATGTCATGTTGGAGCTTTCTCCTTCTATTATTGTAATGACCCTAGAATACACTCTAGATCATGATGTAGGTAGCAAAGTTATTTTTTAATAAGGCTAGGCATTAAAGATGTGGAATCATATATTGAGTGAAACACCAAGTGAAGTTAGAAGATACTCAGACCCAGACTCATGATACAAGTTTATTGAAGAAATGGTGACCAGAAATTGGCAAGGTAAGATAAAGAGCCTAGACTACTGTATGAAGGGCTGAACATAAGAACTGTGAAAACTTCAGGAATCCTACAGGGAAGAAATGAGAGAAAGAGTTTGGGTATGGAGGGACATCTAAAGAAGTCAGAAGAGGAAGTAGGAGAAGAACAGGAGTGAGGAATGTATTAGAATTGTATGGCTAGCCTTAACATCCAAGACATAATACACAGTAGACTTTCTTCTAACCCATGCACCTCATTGCTTTCAGATGGCTGTATAGGCACTGGTTTTAAGCAATCCAGATATCACTGGCCCCAGAGACTTATGAATGCCTTTACAGAGACCAGTCAGAAGGAATAGGAGAAACAATGTATCCTGAAGATGATAGAAATTGCTTGCAATCTCAAGCATGATATCAGCCAAGTCATGTTGTGGTGAACATGTGAGGCAGACAGTGTCGATTTGTCCACATGAAGAAGTGCCATTTTTCTAATCACAGAAACACTCTAGCTACCACATCTAAGCTTAACTGAGGTGCACTGTTTTTTCACCGAAACCAATTATCTGAAACAGCTCTGATTTGATCAGAATTCATAATGCACATCAAGCCATGTCTTCAAACATTTCTCATAGCTACTATGTATGCCATCAAGGAGTAAGTTCAGAGTAGTTCTGCCACTAATGTGAACAGGTAGAATGTTTCAACTTGGATAAAGGACCTGCATCTCTAATTCTAGTCCAAAGTGCTCACACACAAGTATTACCAAAGTGGAATATCAGGTTCACAGGTGTCCTGGTTTAGTTCCTTGGCATGCAGTATCTGAGGGTAGTACATATAGCAAAATAAATAAGCATAAGAAGGTTAAGTAATAACTGGCCTGAACATCTCTGCACAACACATCCAGTTCTGGAGCTTTAAATCAGCCAAGGTATTATCTTCAACCAATATCCTCTCTTAGTCTCTATTTGTGGACATTAGCTGTGCCAAACAGTGCCAAGTGTCACCTGCTCCCCAGGAGTCATTTAAGCCTTAAAAATCAATACCACTACAGTGAATTTTAACCTCCGAACTGTGATTGTCACAATGATGTACAACTTTTAAAGCCTCTGGTGCACAGCTTCTTTTTGAGGACTCTGAGAAAACAACAAGACATATCACTTTACCCTGAAATGCAAAAATTTCACCGTAGTTCTTTTTAATTCAAATTGTCACATAAAGGATTATTTAGAGCCTTTTTGCCCATCTAAATGCTCACAAGCTGATACTCTATCATCTAGATGGAACTCAGCATTGTTCTGTGTAATCCCAGAGAAAAGTCCAGTGAGTTTTAATCATGATATGACTTTTCTAACACAGATCACAAGTTCTTCTACAGTCCATCTCAAATTATATGATCATG
The DNA here is from genome assembly GCF_947179515.1 of Apodemus sylvaticus. Lineage (NCBI taxonomy): Eukaryota > Metazoa > Chordata > Mammalia > Rodentia > Muridae > Apodemus > Apodemus sylvaticus. The sequence continues at coordinate 132,642,798 of NC_067476.1, read as the reverse complement.
TTTTTCATATAAGTACACCATGGTTTCAATGAGAAACATTTTGGTCTCATGAAGGTTATCAGTCCATTGCTAATGGAATTTGGAACAAACACTAAAACCTAGTAGAACCTTTGGATTTGTGTTGATGCCCCTTCTCATCAACTCCTCATTACCCTAATACTTATTTACATACTTCTTTTAGCATTCCTTCTTATTTAGTCTGTTTTGGGGGCCATTTATTTGAACTTTGACTGACTTTTTTTCCACACATTTCTAGTTATCCATTGGACCTCATGAAGGATACTGTTGGGTATACAAAAGAAGACAGTATGTTTCCTTCTTTCAGAGACCACCAGCATTCCTACATTCAACCCAGAGCAGTAATATCCCTTAAGTATATCTCTGATACAAGATTGACTGTTGACAAAACACACTTTTTAAATTAGATATATTTATTATTTACATTTCAATTGTCCCCTTTCCTGGTTTCTCCCAAAAACCTCCTAACCCATTCCCTCTTCCCCTGCTCAAGAATCTACCCACTCCAACTTCCCTGTCCTAGCATTCTCCTAAAATGAGGTATCTAGCCTTCTCAGGACTAAGGGCCTCTCCTCCCTTTGATGTACAACAAGTCCATCAACTGCTTCATATAAATCTGGAGCCATGGGTCTCTCCATGTGTACTCTTTAGTTGGTGGTTTAGTCCATGGGAGCTCTGGGGATACTGGGGTGTTCATATTGTTGTTCCTCCCATGGCATTGCAACCCCCTTCAGCTCCTTGGGTCCTTTCTCTAGCTCCTCCATTGGGGAACCTGTGTTCAGTTCAATTGTTGGCTGAGAGTGTTCACCTCTGTATTTGTCATGCACTGGCAGAATGACAGGTGACAGGTATGTCATGCTCCTGTCAGCAACGACAATTCTTGTGTAGGCAAAGTACAGGCAATATCAGCTTTATTGTGATCATTGTTTCAAAACCCAAGATGCATCTAGAAGATAGAATTTGCCAGCTATTTTCTCATTTTCATTGTTTTTCACTCTCTTATTTCATTTCTCAGATGTTCATCAGCAATTTTAGTTGCAATAAACATTGTTTATGAATGTCAACCTACATATTATGTAGGTTGACTGTTAATTGTCTAGTTTTCCCAGGACCAAGGGCCTCTCCTCCCTTTGATGTCCAACAGGCCATGCTCTGCTGCATATGCATCTGGAAACATTGGTCTCTCTATATGTACTCTTTGGTTTGTTAATAGTTTAGTCCCTGGAATCTCCGGATGATTAATATTGTTGTTTAGGTTAACATTTACTAATCTAAATGCCTTGAACTACCATATATTCACTATTTCCTCTTTCCAACAAACAAGTACTCAATAGATATTCATGTAACAGACCTTCAATGCTTCCTTTTGGGAATCCAATCCTGAAATTTATATTCTTACAATAGGCACTTAATGAAACTGTAACAAGTATACACAGTGTAAAACTGATAATTATATATGTATAAATATATGTAAGATTTCACATAACTTTTCTATTTTCTCTTGCCATCTTTCTATGATGCATTTAAACATAGAGCCAAAACAGCAGTATTATCTGTTTCCATTGATTGTAATGCAGTAGAAATATTTCCTGATATAGTTGTTGAGAAGAGTCCATAGAGCTGAATTGTCAGTTTAGCCATTTGTGTTTTCATTTTTCTTTAAATTTGCATATTTTTTTTGTTTTGTTTTGTTTTGTTTTTTAATTTATTGATATATTTATTTACGTTTCAAATGATTTCTCCTTTTCTGAACACCCACTCCCCAAAAGTCCCATCAGTCCCCATCACTCCCCCTGTTTTCCCACCCAACCCTTCCCACTTCACTGTTCTGATTTTGTTCTATACTGCTTCACTGAGTCTTTCCAGAACAAGGGGCCACTCCTCCATTCTTCTTGTACCTCATTTGATGTGTGGATTATGTTTTGGGTATTCCAGTTTCCTAGGTTAACATCCACTTATTAGTGAGTGCATACCATGATTCATCTTTTGAGTCTGGGGTACCTCACTTAGTATGATGTTCTCTAGCTCCATCCATTTGCCTAAGAATTTCATGAATTCATTGTTTCTAATGGCTGAATAATACTCCATTGTGTATATATATATATATACATATATATATATGTATATGTATATGTATATGTATATGTATATGTATATGTATATGTATATGTATATGTATATATATGAGATTTTTTGCATCCACTCTTCTGTTGAGGGATACCTGGGTTCTTTCCAAATTCTGGCAATTATAAATAGGGCTGCTATGAACATAGTGGAGCCTGTATCCTTATTACATGCTGGGGAATCTTTTGGGTATATGCCCTGGAGTGGTATAGCAGGATCTTCTGGAAGTGAGGTGCCCAGTTTTTGGAGGAAACCCCAGACTGATTTCCAGAGTGGTTGTACTAATTTGCAACCCCACCAGCAGTGGAGGAGTGTTCCTCTTTCTCTACATCCTCACCAACACCTGCTGTCTCCTGAATTTTTAATTTTAGCCATTCTGACTGGTGTAAGGTGAAATCTCAGGGTTGTTTTGATTTGCATTTCCCTAATGGCTAATGAAGTTGAGCATTTTTTAAGATGTTTCTCTGCCATCCGAAGTTCTTCAGGTGAGAATTCTTTGTTTAATTCTGTAACCCATTTTTTCATAGGGTTATTTGGTTTTCTGGAGTCTAACTTCTTGAGTTCTTTGTATATATTGGATATTAGCCCTCTATCTGATGTAGGATTGGTTAAGATGGTTTCCCAATTTGTTGGTTGACGATTTGTCCTCTTGATGGTGTCCTTTGCCTTACAGAAACTTTGTAATTTTATGTGGTCCCATTTGTCAATTCTTGATCTTAGAGCATATGCTATTGGTTTTCTGTTCAGAAACTTTCTCCCTGTTCCGATGTCCTCAAGGGTCTTCCCCAGTTTCTTCTTTATTAGCTTCAGAGTATCTGGCTTTATGTGGAGGTCCTTGATCCATTTGGATTTGAGCTTAGTACAAGGAGACAAGGATGGATCAATTCGCATTCTTCTGCATGCTGACCTCCAGTTGACCCAGCACCATTTGTTGAAAAGGCAATCTTTTTTCCATTGGATGTTTTCAGCCCCTTTATCGAGGATCAAGTGGCCAAAGGTGTGTGGGTTCATTTTTGGATCTTCAATCCTTGTCCATTGATCTGCCTGTCTGTCACTGTACCAATACCATGCAGTTTTTAACACTATTGCTCTGTAGTATTGCTTCAGGTCAGGGATACTGATTCCCCCAGAATTTCTTTTGTTGCTGAGAATAGTTTTAGCTATCCTGGGTTTTTTGTTATTCCAGATGAATTTGATAATAGCTCTTTCTAACTCTGTGAAGAATTGAGTTGGGATTTTGATGGGTATTGCATTGAATCTGTATATTGCTTTTGGCAAAATGGCCAATTTAACTATATTGATCCTGCTGATCCATGAGCATGGGAAGTTTTCCCATTTTTTGAGGTCTTCTTACATTTCCTTCTTCAGGGTCTTGAAGTTCTTGTCATACAGATCTTTCACATGTTTGGTAAGAGTCACCCCAAGATACTTTATACTGTTTGTCGCTATTGTGAAGGGGGTCATTTCCCTAATTTCTTTCTCAGCCTGCTTATCCTTTGAGTATAGGAAGGCCACTGACTTGCTTGGGTTGATTTTATAACCTGCCACATTGCTGAAATTGTTTATGAGCTGTAGGAGTTCTCTAGTGGAGTTTTTTGGGTCACTTAGGTAGACAAACATGTCGTCTGCAAATAATGATAGTTTGACTTCTTCCTTTCCAATTTAAATCCCTTTGACCTCCTTTTGTTGCCGAATTGCCCGAGTTAGTACCTCAAGTACAATATTGAAAAGATAATGAAAAGGGGGGCAGCCCTGTCTAGTCCCTGATTTTAGTGGGATTGCTTCAAGTTTCTCTCCATTTTGTTTGATGCTGGCTACCGGTTTGCTGTATATTGCTTTAACAATGTTTAGTTATGGGCCTTGAATTCCTGAAATACCTCTCGCCACATAATAATTAAAACCCCAAATGCACTAAACAAAGAAAGAATATTAAAGGCAGTAAGAGAAAATGCCCAAGTAACATATAGAGGAAGGCCTATCAGAATCACACCAGACTTCTCACCAGAGACCATGAAAGCTAGAAGATCCTGGGCAGATCTCATGCAGACTCTAAGAGAACACAAATGTCAGCCAAGACTACTATACCCAGCAAAATTGTCAATCACCATAGATGGAGAAACCAAGATATTCCATGACAACACCAAATTTACACAATATCTTTCCACAAACCCAGCTCTACCAAGAATAATAGGAGGAAAATGCCAATACAAGGAGGGAAACTACACCCTGGAAAAAGTAAGATAGTAACCTTCCTTCATCAAACCCAAAAGAAGATAATCACTCAAATATAAAAATAACATCAAAAATGACAGGAAGTAATAATCTCTATTCCTTAATATCTCTTAACATCAATAGACTCAATTCCCCAATAAAAATACATAGACTAACAGACTGGATAAGGAAACAGGACCCTACATTTTGCTGCATACAGGAAACATACCTAAATGTCAAAGACAAAAACGACCTTAGAGTAAAAGACTGGAAGACAATTTTACAAGCCAATAGTCTCCGGAAACGAGCCGGAGTAGCCATTCTAATATCAGATAAAATTGACTTTCAACCTAAAGTCATCAAATGAGACACTGAGGGACACTTCTTGCTGGTCAAAGGAAAAATCCACCAAGAAGAACTTTCAATTCTAAACATCTATGCTCCAAATGCAAGGGCACCCTCATTTGTAAAAGAAACTTTACTAAAGCTCAAAGCACACATTGTACCTAACACAATAATTGTGGGGGACTTCAACACACCACTCTCCTCGATGGACCGATCAGGAAAACAGAAACTAAACAGGGACACAGTAAAACTAATTGAAGCTTTGGACCAATTGGATTTGACTGATATTTAGAGAACATTTCACCCTAAAGCAAAAGAATACACCTTTTTCTCAGCACCTCATGGAACCTTCTCCAAAATCGACCATATAATTGGTCACAAGACAGACCTCAACAAATACAAGAAGATCGTACTAATCCCATACCTCACTATGGTGTAAGAGTGGTTTTCAATAGCAACAAAAACAAGAGAAAGCCCACATACACATGGAGATTGAACAATACTCTACTTTTTCCCTGTTCCCCCTTCTCCATAAGTCCCATTAGCCCTCGTCCCTACGCCCGGTCTCCAATCAACCAGAGCTTTCAGGTGTATCATTAAGCGGCTCATGTATGCTCTCTCCAGTTTCTTTTTGGGGCATTCAGGACTATGAGATTTCCTTTTAGCACTGCTTTCATTGTGCCCCATAGATTTGGGTATTGTGTGCCTTCATTTTCACTAAATTCTAAAAAGTCTTTGATTCCTTTCTTTATTTCTTCTTTTTTTTATGTTCATTTTGTAGATTTATTTTCTTTTTTTTTATTATTCGATATAATTTATTTAAATTTCAAATGATTTCCCCTTTTCTAGCCCCCCCACTCCCCGAAAGTCCCGCAAGCCCCCTTCTCTTCCCCTGTCCTCCCACCCACCCCTTCCCAATTCCCCGTTCTGGTTTTGCTGAATACTGTTTCACTGAGTCTTTCCAGAACCAGGGGCCACTCCTCCTTTCTTCTTGTACCTCATTTGATGTGTGGATTATGTTTTGGGTATTCCAGTTTTCTAGGTTAATATCCACTTATTAGTGAGTGCATACCATGATTCACCTTTTGAGTCTGGGTTACCTCACTTAGTATGATGTTCTCTAGCTCCATCCATTTGCCTAAGAATTTCATGAATTCATTGTTTCTAATGGCTGTATAGTACTCCATTGTGTAGATATACCACATTTTTTGCATCCACTCTTCTGTTGAGGGATACCTGGGTTCTTTCCAGCATCTGGCAATTATAAATAGGGCTGCTATGAACATAGTAGAGCATGTATCCTTATTACATGGTGGGGAGTCTTCTGGGTATATGCCCAGGAATGGTATAGCAGGATCTTCTGGAAGTGAGGTGCCCAGTTTTCGGAGGAACCACCAGACTGATTTCCAGAGTGGTTGTACCAATTTGCAACCCCACCAGCAGTGGAGGAGTGTCCCTCTTTCTCCACACCCTCTCCAACACCTGCTGTCTCCTGAATTTTTAATCTTAGCCATTCTGACTGGTGTAAGATGAAATCTTAGGGTTGTTTTGATTTGCATTTCCCTAATGACTAATGAAGTTGAGCATTTTTTTAAGATGCTTCTCCGCCATCCGAAGTTCTTCAGGTGAGAATTCTTTGTTTAACTCTGTACCCCATTTTTTAATAGGGTTGTTTGGTTTTCTGGGGTCTAACTTCTTGAGTTCTTTATATATATTGGATATTAGCCCTCTATCTGATGTAGGATTGGTGAAGATCTTTTCCCAATTTGTTGGTTGCCGATTTGTCCTCTTGATGGTGTCCTTTGCCTTACAGAAACTTTGTAATTTTATGAGGTCCCATTTGTCAATTCTTTATTTCTTCTTTGGCCAAGCTATCATTGAATAGAGTATTGTTCAGCCTCCATGTGTATGTGGGCTTTCTGTCGTTTTTTTTTGTTTTTGTTTTTGTTTTTGTTTTTGTTTTTGTTTTTGCTATCGAAGACCACTCTTAATCCATAGTGATCTGATAGGAGGCACGGGATTAGTTCAATCTTCTTATACTTGTTTAGATCTGTCAGGTCAGATGCTTCCCTGGCTGAGTTGGCTGTTTTGTCACTGGATCCAAGCTGGTGTTGACCTTGGACCAGGGCTCCCTGAAGCTCAGACTCTTCCCTGCAGGATGTGTGCCCACATAGCTGTAGTGTTGCCCAGCATCCACGCACAGAAGGAACCCAGGCAGGCTGCGATCCAAATGATCCCAGACTCCAGTGTCCCCTGCACACCCAGTGGAGCTGGCTACTTGGCCACAGTAACCAAGATGGTGGGGAACTTAGACCACCGGGCTCTCTTTAACCACAGAACTCCCTGCAGGTCAGATGTTAGCCTGTAGGATACATGTGCAGGCAACTCTAGAGCTGCCCACCTCCCTCATGTGGAAGAAACCCAGTCAGGCTGTGTCCTGAGCAATCCTTAACTCTGGTGTCCTCTGCATACCTGTCTGCACAAAGGGAGACAATTTGGAGATAAAAAACCTTGAGAAGAAATCAGAGCCAATAGATGCAAATATCAACAACAGAATACAAGAGATGGAAGAAAGAATCTCAGATGGCGAAGATGCCATAGAAACCATTGACTCAACAGTCAAAGAAAATGCAAAATGCAAAAAGCTTGTATCTCAGAACATCCAGTAAATCCAGGACCCAATGAGAAGACAAAACCTAAGGATTATAGGTATAGATGAGAGTGAAGATTTACAACTGAAAGGGCCAGCAAATATCTTCAACAAAATTATGGAAGAAAACTTTCCCAACTTAAAGAGAGACATGCCCATGAATGTACAAGAAGTCTACAGAACTCCAAACAAACTGCACCTGATCAGAAATACCTCCCGTCACATAATAATCAAAACTCCAAATACACTTAGCAAAGAAAGAATATTAAAGGCAGTAAGAGAAAAAGGCCAAGTAACATATAACGAAAGACCTATCAGAACACCAGACTTCTCACCAGAGACCATGAAAGCTAGAACATCCTGGGCAGATCTCATGCAGACTCTAAGAGAACACAAATGTCAGCCAAGACTACTATACCCAGAAAAATTGTCTATCACCATAGAAGGAGAAACCAAGATATTCTATGAAAAAACCAAATTTACACAATATCTTTCCACAAACCCAGCTCTACAAAGAATAATAGCAGGAAAACTTCAATACAAGGAGGGAGACTACACCTTGGAAAAAGCAAGATAGTTACGTTCTTTCATCAAACCCAAAAGAAGATAACCACTCAAATAAAAAATAACATCAAAAATGGTGGGAAGTAATAATCACTATTCCTTAATATCTCTTAACATCAATGGACTCTTTTCCCCAATAAAAAGACGTAGACTAGCAGACTGGATAAGGAAACAGGACCCTATATTTTGCTGCATACAGGAAATACACATCAGTGTAAAAGACAAAGCGACCTTAGAGTAAAATGCAGGAAGACAATTTTACAAGGCAATGGTCTCAGGAAATGAGCTGGAGTAACCATTCTAATATCAGATGAAAGTGATTTTCAGCATAAAGTCATCAAAAAAGATACAAAAGGACACTTCTTGCTGGTCAAGGGAAAAATCCACCAAGAACTTTCAATTCTGAACATCTAGGCGCCAAATGCAAGGGCACCCTCATTCATAAAAGAAACGTTACTAAAGCTCAAAGCACATATTGAACCTAATACAATAATTGTGGATGACTGCAACACTCCACTCTCCTCAATGGACCGATCAGGAAAACAGAAATTAACAGGGACACAGTAAAACTAATTGATGCTTTGGACCAATTGGATTTGACTGATATTTATAGAACATTTCACCCTAAATCAAAAGAATATACCTTTTTCTCAGCACCTCATGGAACCTTCTCCAAAATCGACCATATAATTGGTCACAAGACAGACCTCAACAAATATAAGAAGATCGAACTAATCCCATGCCTCCTATCAGATCACTGATTACTTATGGTGTAAGAGTGGTTTTCAACAGAAAGCCCACATACACGTGGAGGCTGAAAAATACTCTACTCAATGACACCTTGGCCAAAGAAGAAATAAAGAAAGAAATCAGAGACTTTTTAGAATTTAATGAAAATGAAGGCACAGCATACCAAAATCTTTGGAACACAAAGAAAGCAGTACTAAGAGGAAAATTCATAGCCCTGAGTGTGCCTCCAAAAAGAAAATGGTAAGAGCATCAACTAGCAGCTTATCGACACACCTGAAAGCCCTGGAACAAAAAGAAGCCAATTCACGCAGGAGGAGTAGAAGACAGGAAATCAACAAACTCAGGGCTGAAATCAATCAAGTGTAAACAAAGAGAACCTAACAAAGAATAAACAAATCCAGGAGCTGGTTCTTTGAGAAAATAAACAAGATAGATAAAGCCTTAGCCAGACTGACGAAAGGGCACAGAGAAAGTATCCAAATTAACAAAATTAGAAATGAAAAGGGTGATATAACAACAGAAACAAAAGGAAGTTCAAAAGATCATCAGATCCTACTACAAAAGCCTATACTCAACACACCTGGAGAATCTGGAGAAAATGGACAATATCCTAGACAGACACCAAATACCAAAACTAAATCAGGGCCAAATAGATCATCTAAACAGTCCCATAACCCCTAAATAAATAGACGGGTTCATAGAAACTCTCCCAACCAAAAAAAGCATAGGACCAGATGGTTTCAGTGCAGAATTCTATCAGACCTTCAAAGAAGACCTAACACCAATACTCTTCAAACTATTCCACAAAATAGAAACAGAAGAAACACTACCCAATTCCTTCCACTAAGCCACAATTACACTGATACCAAAATCACATAGAGATCCAACAAAAAAAGCAATCTTCAGACCAATTTCCCTTATGAATATTGATGTAAAAATACTCAATAAAATTCTTGCAAACAGAATCCAAGAACACATAAAAGCGATCATCCACCATGATCAAGTAGGCTTCATCCCAGGGAAGCAGGGTTGGTTCAATATACGGAAATCAATCAATGCAATCCACTACATAAACAAACTCAAAGAAAAAACCACATGGTCATTTCATTGGATGCTGAAAAAGCATTTGACAAAATTCAGTATCCTTTCATGCATAAGGTCTTGGAAAGAACAAGAATTCAAGGCCCATACCTAAACATAGTAAAAGCACTATACAGCAAACCGGTAGCCAGCATCAAACTAAATGGAGAGAAACTTGAAGCAATCCCACTAAAATCAGGGACTAGACAGGGCTGCCCCCTTTCTCCTTATCTTTTCAATATTGTACATGAGGTACTAGCTCGGGCAATTAGACAACATAAGGAGGTCAAAGGGAAACAAATTTGAAAGGAAGAAGTCAATCTATCATTATTTGCAGATGATATGATAGTCTACCTAAGTGACCCAAAAAACTCCACTAGAGAACTCCTACAGCTGATAAACAACTTCAGCAAAGTGACAGGTTATAAAATCAACTCTGGCAAATCAGTAGCCTTCCTATACTCAAAGGATAAGCAGGCTGAGAAAGAAATTAGGGAAATGACACCCTTCACAATAGCCACAAACAGTCTAAAATACCTTGGGGTGACTCTTACCAAACATGTGAAAGATTCATGATGAGAACTTCAAGACTCTGAAGAAGGAAATGGAAGATGAAATCAAAAAATGGAAAAACCTCCCATATTCATGGATCTGCAGGATTAATATAGTTAAAATGCCCATTTTGCCAAAAGCAATATACAAATTCAATGCAATACCCATCAAAATCCCAACTCAATTCTTTATACAGTTAGAAAGAGCAATTCGCATATTCATCTGGAATAAAAAAAACCCAGGACAACTTAAACTATACTCAAAAACAAAAGAAATTCTTGGGGAATCAGTATCCCTGACCTCAAGCAATACTACAGAGCAATAGTGTTAAAAACTGCCTGGTATTGGTACAGTGACAGGCAGGCAGATCAATGGAACAGGATTGAAGATCCAGAAATGAACCCACACACCTATGGCCACTTGATCCTCGACAAAGGGGCTGAAAACATCCAGTGGAAAAAATATAGCCTTTTCTCCAAATGGTGCTGGTTCAGCTGGAAGTCAGCATGTAGAAGAATGCGAATTGATCCATCCTTGTCTCCTTGTACTAAGCTCAACTCCAAATGGATCAAGGACCTCCACATAAAGCCAGACACTCTGAAGCTAATTGAAAAGAAACTGGGGAAGACCCTTGAGGACATCAGCACAGGGGGAAAGTTTCTGAACAGATCACCAATAGTGTATGCTCTAAAATCAAGAATTGACAAAATGGGACCTTATAAAATTACAAAGTTTCTGTAAGGCAAATGACACCATCAAAAGGAAAAATCGGCAACCAACAAATTGGGAAAAGATCTTCACCAACCCTACCTCAGATAGAGGGCTAATATCCAATATATACAAATAACTCAAGAAGTTAGACCCCAGAAAAACAAATAACCCTGTTAAAATTAGGGTACAGAGTTAAAGAATTTTCACCTGCAGATGCCAGAGAAGTGTCTTAAAAATGCTCAACTCCATTAGTCCTCAGTGAAATGCAAATCAAAACAACCCTGAGATTTCACCTTACAACAGTCAGAATGGCTAAGATTAAAAATTCAGGAGATAGCAGGTGTTGGCAGAATGTGGAGAAAGAGGAACACTCCTCCACTGCTGGTGGGGTTGCAAATTGGAACAACCACTCTGGAAATCAATCTGGAGGTTCCTCAGAAAACTGGGCATGTCACTTACGGAAGATCCTGCTATACCACTCCTGGGCATTTACCCAGAGGATTCCCCATCATGTAATAATGATACATCCTTCACTATGTTCACAACAGCCCTATTTAAAATAGCCGGAAGCTGTAAAGAATCCAGGTATCCCTCAACAGAAGAATGGATGCAAAAAATGTCGTATATATACACAATGGAGTACAATTCAGCCATTAGAAACAATGAATTCATAAACTTCTTAGGCAAATGAATGGAGCATGAGAACATCAGATTTAGTGATATAACCTAGTCTCAAAAGATCAATCATGGTATCCACTCACTAATAAGTGGTTATTAACCTAGAAAATTGGAATACCCAGAACACAATCCACACATCAAATGAGGGACAAGAAGAACGGAGGAGTGGCCCCTTGTTCTGGAAAGACTCAGTGTAGCAGTATAGGGCAAAACCAGAACAGGGAAGTGGGAAGGGGTGTATGAGAGAAAAGGGGGAGGGAAGGAGCTTATGGGACTTTGGGGTGTGGGGGGCCAGAAAAAGGGAAATCATTTGAAATGTAAATTTAAAATATATAGAATTTTAAAAAAAAAAACATGAAGATCTTTCCAATTTATTTCAGGAATTTTCTACTGCACAGTTCAAAACTCTTCTCGATTTCTTTAACACACTACTTAGAAAAAGAACCAGATGGTCATGATCATCATTACAATACCCCTATTTCTAAATATCCATATTCTACTTAGTTTCTTTATAGGTTTTAATAATTCATCAAGAAAAATCAGTGTAAGAAAGCAATGACTCACTCTTCACTTCATTTCCTTATTTTAGGTACTGAGGTAAAAATTTCATAGTGTATCTGATTGTGTCATATATTAAACTTCATGGAGTTTTCCACAAAAATGTGTACCTATTTTTAACTCAGTATCTTTAAATATGAAATGGATACACAAGTTGTTCTTTCCATAGAGGAATTTCTCTACACTCTGTAATAAAAAGTGCTTTTACAGGGCATTCTGAATTTACTCCTGCTGGCTCTGGGCATCTACACATACACAAAATCCTTTAAATTTATGTACTCAGATCTTGGATATAGAAAAAAATTCTCAAATTCAGTGTTTTCGAAAATGATTCCTGCTCTCTCTTCCATTCTTTTCCCCTCTCTGTCCCATCTCCTCTTTTCTCTTCCCTCTCTTTCCATGTGCACATGGCCAGGCTCTACTTCTATACTTTCTCACTGTCTGTCTCTGACTCTGTCTCTGTCTCTCTCTCTGCCTTTCTCTGTCTCTACTATCCCTTCAAATCCCCTCACCATGTCCTAAGTAATCTCTATTCAATACTAACAACAAAAGATACGATTCCTTAAATGATGGCTGTTGCTCCAGTTACTCATTTCCTATTAGATAATGTTAGTTACTATTGCTGTGATGATGTTTCAAGACAAAACATAAAATAGCAAGTAGTAAACATTGATTTAAATATTGGTATCACAACCCTTCATTAAAGGAATGTTGACCAAGAACAGGAATTTGGCATAAACCTGGAGGCAACAGTTAATGCATAGACGATGAAATAGTACAGCCTCTGGAATGCCCTTGATGTCTTTCTTATCCTACCTTTTTATAGAACTGATGAATACCAGTCCACATATCAACATCCAGAATAGGTTGAAACCTCTCTCATCTAACCTAAGTCAGAATAAGCCCTACAAATTTGCATACAGCCCAATCTTATTGATGTACTTTCTAAATACAGGTTAGCCCTTCCCTAGTGAGTTTAGTCTATTTCAAGTTAAAATTAAGTGAACCAGCACACATGAAAATGTGGAATTTCACACATCGCCATTCTATCTTAACTTTAATATACAGGCTTAGCTATGTTCTGTTAATTATCACGTGGCATCAGCACAACTATTACACATATGGAAATTTTCTGTAGTTACATGCAGGATCCCTAATACTAGAGTGATGCTTTGTAAACACGATTTTTGTATTTGCCTTTTAATTTAATTTAATTTAATTTAATTTTATTTTATTTTATTTTATTTTAAAAATACAACCTTTATTGAAGAAGACATGGCCATGGCATGCTTCATATAGAAACTAGTTTTATCAGACATGCTGAGCTTCTATTTTCACTAATCATGATATATACATATAGAAAAATTATATATACATCCTTGTAATGATGAATTTCAAGAATTTTATTGTACCACTCACCATGTTTTCATTGAATGCAGATATTTTCTCCCTTATATATTTTTTAATTCTTTTTATTATTTTTTTATTTTATTTTATTCGATATATTTTTTATTTACATTTCAAATGGTTTCCCCTTTTCTAGCCCCCCACTCACCGAAAGTCCCATAAGCCCTCTTCTCTCCCCCTGTCCTCCCACCTGCCCCTTCCAACTTCCCCATTCTGGTTTTGCCTTATACTGTTTCATTGAGTCTTTCCAGAACAAGGGGCCATTCCTCCGTTCTTCTTGTACCTCATTTGATGTGTGGATTATGTTTTGGATAGATATATTCTTTATTTACATTTCAAATTTTGTCCCCTTTCCTGATTCCCCCCTCCCCAGAAAATCCCATAAGCCATCTGCTCTTCCCTAATTGATTGGTATTTGCCTTTTTTAACAGTATTAATGCTTATTGACTTTTTGTTTCATCACATTCAATTCAGTTTTTTCTCTTACTTTACTTCATGAATTTTTATTAGACCCGTTCTTTCAAACTCAATTTCTTTGATATTCAATCAATTAACAGATTCTTCCTATCAACTTCTCCCACACCAGTCTCCCATTTAGGCAACTATCTACAGGCTGAATCACATTATTTCCATCCCTGTGTCTTAAATGTTAGACCTGAGGGTTACCTACTGTCACATCTGAATTTCTGTCTTCACTATTTACATTTCTTATGTTTTTTTTATATCTTTGCTTGGGATATTTCTCACAGACAAAATATGGTCTTTTTTCAAGTTGTTTCTCTTTGTCACAACAGATGACAAGTTAGTGATGACATATTATCTTTGCTTTGAATCTATTTATGTGCTAGTCATGAGCTAACATAGAAGGTCATGGCTGTGTACCCTCTTCTTATGCTGACATTATATCCTTAAAAAATTTCTTTGGGGAGCCTTATCAACTTACATAGCATACTTTATACATAGCACACTCAGACAACCTGGGAGATGTCTTAAGCACCCTCCTCTCTTTCAGACTTTCCTTGTTAGTGTACAGTTACAACTGTGATTGAGTACCACAGCTAAGAGTGAAGTCCACAAACTCCAGGAAGATGAGCTAGCAAACAAGACCAGAAAAAGAATGCTGCATCTAGGAGTAGTTTCTAGACAATTAGACACTTAAATACTGTGTCAATGGCCTAAATGATGATAATAAAGGGAAAAGGATTGAATTACAAACTGAGTGACATTTTCCTGGGTCCAGGCTTTGATTTGTATCTATCACATGGGATCAGTTATTACAACATCAGTCAGGTGCTAACTTTCAAAAGTTTTATTTATTGGATTGATATGTGCTTGTGCTGGTGTCTGGAACTTCTGAGTATGGGCTGCCTATAAATTGTCTATTTTCCATTGGTGACCTGTCTTAATCTCATTTTGTTGTTGATGTTGCAACCAGCTTCTCTGATTTACAGAATAGCCTGCTTCACCTATTAATTCAGGTTTTTCTTTTTACTGGTGTTCATGGTTGTCTGTTGATAAGTTTTCACTGGATGGTTGAAGTTCAGTACCAGAACAAGAAATACAGCAATAGATCTACAAAGTACTTTGGTCCTAATTTTCTCAGAAATGAAGCTGGAGCTTTGGTAGCACAGAGGACACAACATCTAAGAGAATCAAACTGGGCAATGCTAGCTAAACCTATGAAATATACCCCTCTTTTCTGGTATTTCCTATCGTGTCTACCCATCCTCTCCAGATATCCTACCATATCCAAACAATCCTTCCTCTCATGTAATTCTTTAGAGGATTCCTAACACTTATTCGGATTTCTCAGTTTGGGCAATTCCCAAATGTCCATACCATTATCTTCATCATGCCAAGTTCAAGTTACCATGCTTCTGCAAACATGGCAACTAAGTATCTGTCCTCAAAGACCTATAGCCTCACTTTGTTTTTAAAGAAAGCATTTGAAGACTTGGCTTTTATGCCTAGGGTCCTGATTGTTCAGATCTATAACCTTGACATCTAGAGCAAATATTCTAGTCCCTCACAGTGCTATTATATCAGGGGTTGGAAGAAGTCACAAATTGCTCTGTCAGAAATTTCCTGTCAAGTTAACTGAGAGTGCATCTATGATAGAAAATAACACAGTGTTCCCCTTTCAGTACTCATGATCACAATCCCTTTAGTCAATATTTCCCAGTATTCTTCCAGAGCCTAAAACTTCATGGCTAAGATATGTAGGACAGATTATTGGTTTTTCAGTGATACCTCATCAGGGAAGTCAGAAGACATTTTACCTGAAACGATATGTACTTAAATATTTACCAGTACACATTTAATATTTCAAATCTCAAATCTCTCAATACAGTAATTTTTCTCTTGACCTATGTATGGCATTAATACTATTTTAGTACTAATTTTGAAAGTGAGATAAAGCTCTGGATCTTCATTTTCCAGACATACAGTCCAATAATTGTCCTTGATTTGTGTGCTTTGCTAATTATTTACTGGAGGTAGTGATGATCTGTGGGGAGGAGAAAAACTCTTTATATGTACATGATGATAAGTTTAGGGTGTAAAATTCTTTTCCTGTTTCTGACTTTGTTTCTTTTTAACCATAGTTAGGAACTATTTAAAGCCCTTTCGTTCACATATTAATTATTGCTGTGGACAGCTTCCAAAGCCCATTTTTACTCTCTGAAATAATAGAATAACTCTCTAAAATACCAAAATTTGTATTTATTTCATACCTGTAAATCTCTCTTGACTCATGCTTCTCAATTCTGTTGTCATCTATGGATTGAGACTTGACTCCATTGGCCAAAATGATAGCACTGTCTCTGTTATTTTGAGATGAATCATTGGGAATATTTCCCTCGGCTTCCTTTGAGAAAGTAAGCCATACAGCTTGATTTCTAAGTTTTGGCTGTCTCCTTTCTTAGATATTCCTATATTACACATGAATGTTTGAACAAATATTCATAAGTCATAAGTCATGAAAGTAGAACAATCTTTTCAATGTTGTCTATTGAAGATATGGGTACGAATTTTGAACTGTGGGATAATAAATGCACAGATTCAGGAAAAAAAGTTCTTGGAACAAAAGAACTGTCACTGAATTATGAACATTGGAAGTCTAGGATTGGTGAAGACTTGCCCTCTGAGTAGTTTCCCATGTTCCAGTATAGAGCATGAGGTTTCTTTGGAGCAATTGTTACTTCCTGGAGCATTCTTTCATTAGACATAACATATGGTATTGTAGACATATTAACTAAACTGCATGTATCCTTTCATACTTTAGTATTGAATGTCTTTTTCCTTTTCAGTATAGACCTCAAAACTCATTGTGACAAGTGATAAACATGTTATTAGATGAGTGACATTGTTTATGGAAAATTTCTACCAAATACATCAATTCATTACATCTGAAATCAATTTCATTGAAGATGTTAATACTCAGAAAAACTGCAGCAGTATTCTTTGTCAGAGTATAACTGCCATGGCCTCTAAACCATTTCTTATTATTGGCATTTTCATGCTCTGACATTCAATGAGTCAAGCTTCTACTATTCATAATTTGCTGATGGTTCTTGTTTTCCAAACAGCTTCCCAGATGAACCATTAAGGTGGTCTTCATGATCTGTGGATTTTCTTATCTCACAGATTAAAGCTCTTACCCATATCTTCCAGAAACAAAATTGAGAAGATAGTTCTACCATTGTGGCTCATGAATATCAGTCCAAACATTCTCTTTTCATTGTCCATAATTCTTCCTGGGTCTAACCCTCATGGCTCTGAGATGATTCAGAGGTAAAAGGACCTGGAATATGGATATGCTTGTGACTCACGTAATTTTGTATCTCTTTCTCAAATTATTGTCTACAATTGATAGGTAGGGAAGCTCATAACAGAAAAGTAGTCCAAATCTACCTACATGATCAGGACTTTATGGAGAAAATTGTTTTAAATGTTTCTAACTTTGTTGTCATTTAATTACAGGAATTACTTGATGTTCAAAGATTCTTTGTCTTAATAATCCTTACTCTGGACAGATATTCAGTCTATAGATTACCAAGAAAATGTTCTTGACTCTTGATGAGGGAACATTTGTGGGCATATCTCATGAAAATCTCCACTGGGTAGCCACAAGTTTCTGTTTTTAAGGCAGGAATGTACAGAAAAAATAAATTTTACATTATTTTCATCCATCATCCTGTAACCTTATATCAAGAGTTCACCCTGTCTATAAACCTTGTGGCTTTCTGTGACTGCTTTGATTAGTGAAGCACAGCAATGGACAAACTTTGTATCCAAAGGTAATAACATTTTACAAGTTTTCTTTGTAATTTCAAATTGTTACTTTAGAATCAAAACACTGTACTCAATGACAAAGTAATATAAGTTAATGTGGAGAAGAATCAGAACCAAGAAAAATGCCCTATCTACCCTATCTGCCAGCAACCAACATAAACTTCAAACTAAGCTAAGAGAGCTGTGGCAGTGTACGTTTTTAGTATGTTCTGTGTCATATACAGTCAGTGTAAATTCATGATAAGGTCATACAACATTCTTCAGCTCCCTTTTCTACAAATGCATGTGTGTGTGCAGAGCAGGTGGTCAAAGTTGGCACCCTGTTAATACTTATACTGCCTTGAGTGTAATATCACCCCCACATATTATTGTGATTTCATACTGCTCTCATATTTAACAGAATGGTAAATTCTGAATTTTATTCATGGGTTGGTAATTCTACATTCTATTTTGAAATCCATTGCACAGAGTGGTTTCTCTGTATTTCATAATAAAACTTACATCGTATTCTGATTTTACTCTTGAGATCTTTGTGTACGTGAACAAAATAACAGTAATAACAATGATGAGAACAACAAGTGCTTTCACCTTGTGTATTCAGGACTTGCATACAAGAAACTTTCTCAAGTTAACTGTTTCAAGTATTAGTTCTTTTGATATTGACTACTTTTCCAGTTACTCATATTCTTATGTAGTGTTACTATTGCTAAAGTGAAGAAATTAGACCAAAAGCATGCCCGGTTCCTGGTCAACCCTTCCCTATATCCTTCCTCTATTTATTGCATATTTTATACACAGCAAAACCCCTGTGACCTAGGAGATGTCTTAAGCCTTTATCCCATACAGGGATCATGTCCTAATGACAAGTAATGATGGAGTCTATTGATCCTAGAGAGATGAACTAGAAACTGAGGTATAGAAAGATATGTTCTATGCCCAGAAGGAATTCCACAGAATGAAAGAACTTAAACATTTCTGTAGAGTGTCTAAGACATGATGCTAAAGAAAAAAATGTGAATACAACCTCTGTGAAATCTTCCTGGGGCCAGGCTCTTGATTGGCATCTATCACATGGGATGAAATATTAAATGGTTACATCAGTTACTTAAGGTTACACAAATTATCTTTATTGGTGTAGTAGGTGTTTGTCAAGCTGATTGGTACTTCTGAGTGTGTCTTGCTTAGTGTCCTGTCTTAGTCTTATCTTATTGATACACGAAACCAAATCTATGGTCTAGAGAATATCCTGCTTCTCTCCTTTCAGGCTTTTTTCTGTACTTGTCTTCATTGGTATATGTTGGTCAGTTCTGGATGCATAATTTCAAAACCAGAGCAACACATCATAAAAAACAGTGATATTGTAAGTATTTATGTCAATTTGCACACATGAAGCTGGAGCTTCAGAAGTTCAGAGGACTCAATATCTAAGGGGATCAGTGCTACTACCTCAGAGCTGGAGGGAGTCCCATTCTCCATTGTTCCAGAAATTTATTTTTCAAATCAATTGACATATCATCTATGGTAGAAAAAGACACTGTGTTCCCCCTTTCAGGGATCATGAGCAATGTTCAATCTCTTTAGTCAACATTTCTCAGTGTTTGTCTAAATTGTAACCTTCAGCACTAGGAGATGGAGTACATGTGATTGGGCTTAGAATAACATGCTATCTGAGAAAAAAAAATCATAGATTTTTACCTGAAAAATACATACTTAAATATTAACCAGCACACCCTGAACATTTCAAATTTTCAGCTATTTGAATACTGTAATTCTGTATTACATTAATGACATTGGTAATATTTTAACTTTAATTTCTAATGTCATATAAAACTCAAAATGTGGATTATCCTTAAATATATTCCAATGCTTGTCAATGAGATGAGTGTTTTTCCAAATATTTGGCTGATGGGAGAAGCCACAAATTGTTGAACAATTTTTTCTATGCTTGGTCTGATCAAACAAGTCTCAAATAACAGAGGAAACAAAAGATATATCTAACTGATAAGAAGAAATTCATAAGAGAAAACCCTTTTCCTATTTCTGATCTTGTTTCTTTCAAGCATAGTTAGGGAATATTTTGGCACTTTTTTCACGTGTTAATCACTTCTGTGGACAATTTTCTAAGTCCTAGTTTACCTATTTCTAAGTCCTCTCTGAAATAATACCAGAAATGTCCTTAATTGTAAATCTTTCATTTCTATATATGTAGCAACACTTCTGCTTATCCATACTAATGCTATCTCTGGATGGAGACTTGAGCCTTTGGGTCATAATTGATGCATTATCTTTGTTCTTTGTCTCCAAGTCATTGGAAATATTTCTCTAGGTATTTGTTTGAGAAAGAAACCCATGAAGCTGAATTTCAAGTTTCATCACTCTCCTTTCTAAGACATGCACATTTTCACATAAAAGTCTTAGATATTGAGGCTTTGTCCTCTGAAAAGTGTTCATGTAACCAGGTACAGAACATGAGGTTTTCTTGGTGCACTTGTGACTTTTTTTCTAGAACATGCCTTGGTTAGATATTAGCAACACTCTTGAAAGAAAAAAAGCACAAATCTTTTCATATTTTACTTTTCAACTTCATGCTGCTTCTCAGGGTGATTTCAAGAATAATGGTGATAGTCAATAATCATGCTATAGAATTGGTTGTATTTTGTGTGGATATTTTCTCTTCCCAACACATTAATTTGTTACATGTAATATTAATATCTTTGAAGTTCTTAGGATGAACCATTCAGTTTACCTTACAGCATCTGAAGACATTTCTATCCTTCAGTTCAAAACTCTTTTAGATATCATTGATAGATCACATTTAAAAGATTGAGAATCAGGTACTATGGGCTTAAAACTTCCATCTTACTACTCATTTTATACCTTAGTTTCATCCCTCACTGTTAAGACAAAACCACAGAGAAATTGGGGAATGGAAACAATGGCTTGTTAATAACTTCAGGTACATGTTTTAGTTGACAGAAATGAAAATTACATAAATCTCATAGAGTATCCGACTGATGGTTTTATATCTTATTATAAGTAAAAAAAAAATATGGAGTTTTCAGCCTACAGTCAACACAACTGGAATATCTGGATGCAATGGAAAAGTTTCTAGACAGATAATAAATATCATAGTCAAATCAGGATCAGATAGACCATCTAAACCATCCCAAAACCCTAAAGAAATAGAAGCAATCATTAAAAGGCTCCCAACCAAAAAAAGCCCAGGACCAGATGGTATTAGTGCAGACTTCTATCAGACCTGCAAAGAGGACCTAATACCAATATTCTTCAAAGTAGTCCACAATATACAAAAAGAAGGAAGAATACCTAACTCATTCTATGAAGCCACAATTATGTTAATGTCAAAACCACAGAAACATCCAACCAAGAAAGAACTTCAGACCAATTTCCCTATGAATATGGATGCAAAAGTACGCAATAAAATTCTTGCCAACGAAATCCAAGAACACATCAAAACAATCATTCACCATGGTCAAGTAGGCTTCATCCAAGGGATGCAGAAATGGTTCAATGTATGGAAATCCATTAATATAATCTACTATATAAACAAACTCAAAGAAAAAACACATGGTCATTTCATTAGATGCTGACAAAATTCAGCATCTCTTCATGTTAAAAGTCTTGGAAAGATCAGAAATTCATGGTCCATACCTAAACATAGTAAAAGCAATATACAGCAAACCAGTAGCCAACATCAAATTAAATGGAGAGAAACTTGAAGAAATCCCACTAAAGTAGGGAACCAGATAAGGCTACCCAATCTCTCCCTATCTATCCAGTATAGTACTTAAAGTTCTAGCTAGAGCAATTAGACAAGAAAAGGAGGTCAAATGGATACAAATTGGAAAGAAAATTCAAACTATCACTATTTGCAGATGAAATGATAGTTTACATAAGTGACAGGAAAAGCTTTACCAGAGAACTCCTACAGGTGATAAACAAATTTAGCAAAGTGGCCAAATATAAAATTAATTTAAATAAATTAGTACTCTTCTTATACTCAAAGGATAAACAGGTTGAGAAAGAAATTAGGGAAATGACACCCTTCACAATAGTTACAAACAATATAAAGTATCTTGGTGTGAATCTAACAGAACAAAAGAAAGATCTGTATGACAAGAACTTCAAGTCTCTAAAGTAATTGAAGAAGACCTTAGAAGATTTTAGAAGATGGAAAGTTCTCCCATACTCCTGGATTTGCAAGATTAATATAGGAATGACCATCTTGCTAAAAGCTATATACAGATTTAATGCAATTGCCATCAAAATTTCAACTCAATTCTTCATACAATTAGAAATAGCAATTCTTAAATTCATCTGGAATAACAAAAACCTCATGATAGCCAGAAACTATTCTCAACAATAAAAGAAATTCTGGGTAAACCATCATCCCAGAACTCAAGCTTTACTACAGAGCAACAGTGATAAAAAAAAACTGAATAAAAAAAGACATCTCAAAAAAACTGCATGTCATTGGCACAGTGACAGGCAGGTAGATCAATGGAATAGAATTGAAGACCCAGAAATGAACCCATGCAGCTATAGATACTTGATCTTTGACAAAGGAACTAAAACCATCCTGTGGGAAAAGGATATCCTTTTCAACAAATGGTGCTGGTTCAACAAGTGGGTAGCATGTGGAAGAATGCAAATCAATCCATTCTTATCTCCATGTACAAAACAAAAGTCCAAGTGGATCACGGACCTACACATAAAATCAGATACACTGAAACTAATAGAAAAGAAAGTGGGGAAGAGCCTAGAGCACATGGGCACAGCAAAATTTCCTGAACAGAGCAATAGCTTATGCTCTAAGATCAAGAATCAACAAATGGGACCTAATAAAATTGAAACTTCTGTAAGGCAAAAATCACTGTCAATAAGAAAAAAAAAGGCAATCAACAAATTGGGAAAAGATCTTTATAACAAATCAACAGATTTAGTGCAATCGCTATCAGAATTCCAATTCAATTCTTTACCAGGTTAGAAAAAAGCAATTCTCAAATTCATCTGGTATAAAAAAAAAAGCCAGGATAGCCAGAAACTATTCTCAAAAATAAAAGAATCTCTGGGTGAATCACCATCCCTGACCTCAAGTTGTACTGCAGAGCAATAGAGATAAAATTGTCATGGTATAGGTACTGAGACAGAAAAGTAGATCATTGCAGTAAAATTGAAGTCCCAGAAATGAACTCACACACCTTGAACTTTGACAAAGAAATCAACACCAACCAGTGGAAAAAAGACAGCATTTAACAAATGGTCCTGGTTCAACTGTTGGTCAGTAAGGAGAAGAATGCAGATTGATTCATTCTTATCTCCTGGTACAAAGCACAAGTCTAAGTGGATCAAGGACCTCCACATAAAACTAGATACTAACTGATACTAACTGAAACTAACTGAAGAGAAAATAGGGAAGAACCTCAAACACAAGGGCACAGGAGAAATTTTCCTGAACAGAATACCATTGGCGTATGCTCTAAGATCAAGAATTGACAAATGGGACCCCATAAAATTGCAAAGCTTCTGGAACGCAAAGGACACTGTCAATAGGACAAAACAGCAACCATAGATTGGGAAAAGATCTCTACTAATCCTATATCTGAAAGAGGGCTAAATCTCCAATAAATGCAATGAACTCAAAAGGTAGACAGCAGAGAATCAAATAACACTATTAAAAATGGGGAACAGAGGTAAACAAAGGATTCCACTGAGGAATATCAAATGGCCAAGCACCCTTAAAGAAATGTTCAACATCCTTAGTCATCAGGGAAATGCAAATCAAAACAACCCTGAGAATCCACCTCAAAGCAGTAAGAATGGTTAAAATCAAATGCTCAGGTGAAAGCAAATGCTGGAGAGGATGTGGGAAAGAGGAACACTCCTCCACTGTTGGTTGGATTGCAAGCTGGTACAACCACACTGCAAATCAGTCTCATGGTTCCTCAGATTATTGGATATAGCACTACCTGATGATCCAGCTATATCATTCTTTGGCATAAACCCAAAAGATGCTCCAACATATAACAAGGATACCTGCTCTACTATGTTCATAGCAGTCTTATTTATAATAGCCAGAAGCTGGAAAGAACCTAGATGTCCATCAACAGATATGGACACAGAAAATGTGTTACATTTACACAATGGAGTACTACTCAGCTATATGAATTCATGAAATATTTAGGCAAATGGATAGAATTTAAAACTATCATCCTGAGTGAGTTAACTTAGTCACAAATGAACACATGTGATATGCAGGCACTGTTAAGTGGATATTAGCCCAAAATCTCTCAATACTGACTATACAATTCAGAGACCACATGAAGCTCATGAAGAAGAAAGACCAAAATATAAGTGCTTATGTTCTTAGAAGCAGGAACAAAATGCTCAAAGGAGCAAATATGGAGACAAAGTATGTAGCAGAGACTGAAGGAAAGGCCATTCAGACACTGACCCATATACAGTCCCATATAGAGTCACCAAATGCAGACACTGTTGTAGATGCCAAGAAGTGCATGCTGAGAGGAGATTGATATAGCTGTCTTGGAAGGGACTCTGCAAGAGCCTAACAACTACAGAGGCAGATGCTAGCAGCCAACTATTTAATTGATCATGGGGGCCCCTATGAGGGAGTTAGAGAAGGAACTAATGGAACTGAAGGGGTTCATAATGCCATCAGAAGAAGAACTATATCAACCACCCAGACACTCCCCCCAGAGCTCCCAGGTACTAAACCACCAACCAAGGAATACACATCGAGGGACCCATAGCTAAAGCCACATATATAGCAGAGGATGAACTTGTTGGGCATCAATTGGAGGAGTGGCCCTTTGTCCAGTGAAAGCTAGATTCCACACTGAAGGAGAATTTGATGGCAGGGAGGCAGGAGAGGATGGTGGGTGGTGCAACACCCTCATAGAAGTAGGGTGGGGGAAACTGGGAAATGGGACAACACTATAAATGTAAATAGAGAAAATAACCAATAAAAACAAAAGCAAAACAAAAAATGAAGTTAGACCCCAGATAAACAAATAACACTATTTTAAATGGGGTAAAGAGGTAAACAAAGAATTCTCAACTGAGGACTATCAAGTAGCTGAGAAGCTCCTTAAGAAATGTTCAACATACTTAGTCATCAGGGAAATGCATATCAAAACAATCCTGAGATTCTACTTCACAACAGTCAGAATGGCTAAGATCAAAAACAGGTGACAGCAGGTGCTGGGGAGGATGTGGAGAAATAGGAACACTCCTCCATTGTTGGTGTAATTGCAAGCTGGTACAACCATTCTGGAAATCCAACGCATGGTTCCTCGGAAAATTGGAAATACTTCTAACTGAAGACCCAGCTATGATACCAAGAACACATGCTCCATTATGTTCATAACATCCTTATTTATAGTAGGCAGAAGCTGGAATGAACCCAGATGTTCTTCAACAGATGGATACAGAAAATGTGGTACACTTACACAGTGGAGTACTCAGCTGTTAAAAACAATAAATTCATGAAATTCTTAGGCAAATGGATGGAACTAGAAAATATCATCCTGAGTGAGGTAACCTAATCACAAAAGAACACACATGGTATGCACTCACTGATAAGTGGGTATTAGTCCAAAAGCTCGGAATACCTAAGATAGAATTCACAAAATTCACAGGATATATGAAGCTCAAGAAGGAAGACTAAATTGTGGATGCTTCACTCCTTCTTAGAAGGGGGACAAAATACTCAAGAGAGGTGGAGGTTGTGAGGGAATTAGGAGGAAGATGTAGGGGATGATGAAAAATGGGCAGGAATAGGCATGAGAGGAGACAGGATATATAAAGAGGGTCAGGAATTTGAACAGGGGTGTGGAGCAATGGTAGATGGGGACCTGGCAGTAGCCACCAACAAGTCCCAGATGCCACAAAACAAGAGGCTCCCATTACTCAACAGGAATGAGATTAGATGAACTGTCCAACAAAGGTGTGAGAAAGTCTGTATAGACTATATCCAGATGCTAGACAAGTCCCCTGTTTGGGACATGGGGCCACCCACTGACCTCCGAATTCATAACCCAGAAAAGTTCCTGTCTAAAGGAAATATGGGCACACATATTAGGGCAGAAACTTAAGGAAAGGCCAACCAGAAACTGCCCCACCTGGGGATACATCCCATATACAGGTAACAAACCCAGACTCTATTGCTGATGCCAAAAGTGCTTGCTGACAAAAGCCTGTTATATCCACCTCACAAAAGGCTCTGACAGAGTCTGACAAATACAGAGGTGGATGCTTGCAGCCAACCATTGGACTCAGCATGGGGTCTCCAATGTAGGAGTTAGAGAAAGGACTAAAGGAGTTGAAGGAGTTGTGGGGTTTGCAACCCCATAGGAAGAACAATATCAACCAACTTGAACTCCCAGAGCTCCCTGGAACTAAACTACCAACCGAAGAATATACATGGAGGGATCTATTCATCCAACCACATATGTAGAAGATTATGAAATTGTCTGGCATCAATAGGAGGAGAAGCCCTTGGTCCTATGAAGGCTCAATTCCTCAGTATAGGGGAATGCCAGGGTGGTAACCTGGGAGTGGGTTGGTGGGAGAGGGAGCAACCTCATAGAAGCAGGTGAAAGAGGCATGGGATGGGGGTTCTGGAAAGAAAACCTGGAAAGGGGATCCCATTTGAAACATAAATACATAAAATATCCAATAAAAAAGAACTCAAGAATTTAGATTCCAGTGAACCAAAGAACCCTATTAAAAAGGGGGTACAGAGGTAAACCAGGAATTCTCAATTGAGGAATATCAAATGGCTGAGAAGAACTTAAAGAAATGTTCATCATTCTTTGTTGGGCCTGATTTGGCCAGGTACTGAGGCCTAGTGAGGGAGCCTGAGCCTTTGCTCAAGTTTTGAGATCTGTCTCAATTACTTCCATACTGGGGTAACTCAGCATGACCTGCCAAGCTACTGCTGATATGGAATAACTTTGTTCACCCTGTCCATCATCCCATACCCTCTGTCACCTTTCCCTGCCCCCTATGTTATCTCACCCCACCAGAAATCCCCCACCTTCTTCTCCAACCCTATATAAATAAGACACTGATACAATAAAATGAGTTCCTGCTTTGACAGTCTCCTGGCTCAGCTCAGGGTGGTTATTCTTCAGATGGCAGGAGATTTGAGCCTCAACACTTACCATTCTATGTCAGCCTCGGAGAGACTCTCAGCTGGACCTCGTCCTCTCCTCTGAGCCTAGACCTGCGGGCAGAGAACAGGCAACTCTTAGTCATCGGGGAAATGCAAATAAAAAGTGCCCTGAAAGTCCACCTCATACCAGTCAAAATGGTTAAAGATAAAAAAACTCAGGCAACACTTTGGAAATCATTGTTGTAGTTCCTCAAAAAAAAAAAAAAAAAAGAATAATATGGAAATAGTTCTACCTGAAGACGCAGCTATACCACTATTGGGCATATACCAAATGATACTCCAACATATCATGGACACATGTTCATGTGTCCATGTTCCACTTTGTTTAAAGCAGCCTTATCTATACTATCCAGAAGCTGGAAAAAGTACAGATGCCTTTTAGCAAAAGAATGTATACGGAAATTGTGGTACAATGTTGTACTACCCAGCCAGTTAAAACAATGACTTCATGAAATTTTCAGGCAAATGGGTGGAACTAGAAAATATCATCCCGAGGTAACTCATACACATAAAAACCCACAAGGTATGTACTAATAAATGACTTGTAGTCCCAAAGTTCAGAATACCAGTGATACAACCCACATACAATATGCAGCTTAAGAAGAAGAAAGACCAATGTGTAGGTGCTTCAATACTACATAGAATGGAGAACAAAATGATAAAAGGAGCTAGAGGGATGGAGGAACAAAGGAGGGAGAGAGGAGGAAGATGGAAATGGGGGGCAAGAGCAGGTATTTGAAGGAACACTAGGAAAGTACAGAGGATCAGGAAATTGAATAGAAACATGTAGCAGAGGGACATGGGGAACTGGGGTAGCCACTAGAAAATCCCAGATTCCAGGGAAGCAAATGATTCCCAGGAACCAATGTCAAAGACTTTAGGTGAAATACTCAAAAAATGGAGATACAACCTGTACAGACTACCTCCAGTAGACAGGCCCAGACCAAGGTGAGGAATGGGGCCCCCTAAACATCTCAAAATATTAAACATAGAAATGTTCCTATCCAAAGGAATAGCAGGTACAACAAATAGAACAGAGACCAAAGGATACGCCCTTCAGAGTCTTCCTCACCTAGGGATACATCTCATTTGCAGACACCAAACCCACAAATCAATTACTGATGCCAAGAATTACTTGCTGATCAGAGCCTGATGTGGCTGCTTCCTGAGAGTTTACCACCACCTGACTGATAAAGACAGATATACTTACAACTATCAATTGGACTGAGCCCAGAGATCCCAATGGAAGAGGTAACAGAAGGACAGAAGAAGCTGCATGGGATTGCAATCCCCAAGTTTCTTCAGGCAAAGGTCCAAAGACTCCTGTAGGCAGAGTCTGAATTCCCATTTCTGGAGTTAATACAACATGGGTGCAACACATGTCTGGTCCTGTACTTTCTGGGGGAGAAAACAGCTTGATCTGTAAGTTTGAAACCCAAATAATTATAAGGATCCAGGGTTTGCACCCATTCTGGAGCTATTTGCAGTCCTTTATCAGTTCAATAATAATCAGTTGATAAGTTCAAAAAAGGATTTTTCTGGCCTGGCAGCAGCTTCATGGCCCCATAACTTGCTTATGTGGGAATCTGGGGGCCTGAGATTGGCCCCTCTGCCAATTTCCTGACAGGAGACAACCCTGAATTGCTATCTTAGATTTAGATTCTCTGGCGCAGTGATTACCTTTCTTGCATCTAGGACAAACTCCTGGGGTACAACTTGATTGCCCGCATATAGTGCCTCTGTCCCTAGGGCAATCACTTCTAAAATGACCCGAATCTCCACATTTAGAACACGTTTTATTCCCTCTTCACTGTGAAAATATCCCCTGTACAGCGGTTCCATGCAAAGTTGCAGACACGGCTAGACCTTGATTTATGAAGAACTAATCTCCAAACAAAGGCAAATATACCAAGCTAAGTCTGTCTGTCCCTTGTAAGGTCTAAAGGTGGTGTGGCAAGCTACATTAGCATTCTCATAAGCCAACTGTGTGACAAATGGATTTTCTGCCAGAGAATCTCCAAAGATTCTATTACCTGATTTCAGTAGCCTAACCACGAAATCCTGAAAAAGTTCATCAGGAGCCTGTCTAATGCTAGTTAAACTTCCACAGAGATCCCCTTTAGTCGGTAATTGATTCCATGTGCAACAGGAAGCCATTGCAACCTGAGCACACAGTCCAAAAGGAAAACCAATCTGATTAGCATGGCCTTCATATTGACCTTCTCCCAATAGCATGTCAGTATCACACTCTGGATTGCCTGCCTGAGCATTCATCGAGGTGGTTCTCTTAACTAGCTTCATGCCATTCAGAACTCCAAAGCCAGAAATCTCCTCCTGAAAAAGTAGTCTTACATAGAATCTTCCAATCTTGTGGGGTTAAATTTGACTCCATCACTGTATCCAATAAAGCTTGTGTAAATGGAGCCATAGGGCCAAACTCTGACACAGCTATTTTTAATTCTTTTATCACTTTGAACTCCAAGGTCTGATATTGTCTGACTATTCTGTTGGTCTATGATCTCAATGACAGGGAAAGCTAGCAGGCAGATGCATCCTGTCCTTTCCCACAAGCCTGACTTACAGCTCTTTCTAGCGGTGATTGGTGCATCTCAGGATCACTGCTCCTTCCTGCACTTGATACTATTTTTAGCTCCTGTACTCATTAGTCAATTCCTGCAACTTTATTTCAAACTCCAATTAATGAAGTTGCATATCCATCTGGTTTTCTTCTCATACAGTAGAGGCCATAGGCAGAGCATAGGGTACATTAGAAGGCCAATCCTTACCATAATATTTGGCAGCTCCTTCCTCTAGATGACCTTTCTTCTCTAATGTTAGCTCATCAGTACTATTTGTATATCTTTCTAATTTAGGGTTGAGAGGACCCTTTTCTAAGAAAGTCCCCTCTGGCAGGCTTCCTTCTTGAGATTCCTCAAGTTCTCCCTGAAGAGGCCTTAGAGGTCTCTTCATCAATAGCATCTTTTATAAGCATCCAGAGACAGAGGGTAATATTATCTGCCTTGGTGGCTCTTAGCACATTTCCATTTTTTCCCAGGTTCTCTTATCTAAAGTTCTCTTTTTTCTCAAATCCATGGGCAGCAAGAATCTATATAATCTGAAAAATCTTCTAACCACTCTCTTTCAAATCCTACTCCTTTCACCTGAAGCAGCTCTTGAAAGCTGCAGATAAATGCCTGCTTAGAGGGTTCCTGTCCCATATTCCACTGTCAACCCCAAAGAGAGTTCAGCATTGGGTTGACACTGTCCCACTTAGTCCACATCCTTCTGCACCTACAACAACATCTTCAAAAGAATGACATCTTACACTAGCGCTATCATTTAACTCCTGCTCACCATGCAGGATACGATCTTTTTCCATTTTCTGCAAAGCTTTGCCAAGACAGGGTCACCTCAGAAGACCTTCCCATGTCTGTCCACCACATTCAGGCGCCAATCTGTAGCTGCCCGCAGCTACATTAAACTGGGTACCTGGAAAGGAAAGCTGAGGGTGGATGGGAAGGCAGTGAGAAAGAGAAGGAGACCAGGACAACACAATTGCCGATTGAAGTCCAAAGTTTAATGGGTGACTGAGAGTTTAAGGATGGAAGCAAGACCCTTCACCCTAAGGTTCAAGAGTCTGCTTGGTGGGTGTTGGCTCCACAGTTCCACTCCTTGACAGGATAGCCTGCTTAATTCAGGAAGCTGTAGATCTGGAAGAAAAATGGACTTCACCTTGGACCCAGCGCTCTGCCATAGGATGGGGAGACTTGTCATTAGCACTGAGGTCTGGACCTTCCCATTCAGAAGACTGTGGGGGTGGAGGGCACAGTGAAGTAATTAGACCAAAAGCAACTTGAGGAGAAAAGGCTTTATTTGATGTATACTGTGATGCTATAGTCCATTGTTGAAGAAAAGCAGAATAGAAACACAAACAGGACAGGTACCTGGGTGCAAAGGAAATAAATAGACCATGGAGAGGTGCTGCTTTGTGGCTTGCATCCAATGGCTTGCTTAGCCCCTTTCCTATAAAACCCATGATCCTGAGGCTAGTAGTGGATACATCCTCGAAGGGTGAGTCCCTCCTTCTTCATGTTTTTATGAATAAAATATCCTACAGAATTTTACATAGCCTGATCTTATAGAGGCATTTTCTGAATCGGAGCTGCCTTAGCTCCAATAACATTAATTTGCTTCATGTTCCAGTAAAACTAACCAGCACACACATTGCTTTATCAAGGGATCATTTTGAACTGTATTTATTACATTTTTCTTGTGTATATTCTATATGATTAGCTATGTTTTATGAACACTTCCATGAGTTTGCAACAGTCTTTTACCTATCATTAAAGTTTATTTTGTTTTAGATACATCTTCTCTAACACAACAATGCTGTTTATTTCATTAGATTTTATTTTTGTCTATTTAATCTTCATTAAACATGGCTATTTCATCACACTCCCTGTCTATGTCTCTCTAATCCACTTCTCTGTTCACAGCACCTGCTCTTCCAAATTCATCATAGTATTGTTTTCTACACCACTTGTAGTGGCTATTCCTGGTTGTCAACTTGACTATATCTGGAATGAACTACAATCTAATTGAATTGGAAGGCTCACCTATGATCCTAATCTGGAGGCTCAGAGATATAAGTTTCTGACCTGGATCTTGGCATGGAGATCTTGAAGCATAGTGGCTATGAATTTCAGAAGATTAAGACAAGGAGATCTCCAAGTTCAAGATCATCTGGGATTAAAGGCATGGAGGCACACACCTTTAATCTGGGCCACACCCTCTGCTGGAGACCCACATGCCTGTAAACTGGGCTACACCCTCTGCTGGAGATATATAAGGACATTGGAAGAAGGAAGATTTACTCACTCTTCCTTGCCTGCTTGCCTTATGGGACTGAGAAACTGCTAGATCCTTGGATTTCCATCCATAGCTGCTGCTGGCCATTGTTGGGGTGTTGGACTATAGACTGTAAGTCATTGAAAAATTCCCTAACTATATAAATACTATACATATGTTCTGTGACTCTAGGGAACCCAAACTAATACACCACTCTACTATTCCTGTTTACATCTGGAATCTGAGTCAGACAATTTCAATTCCTATAATAAGAGGCTAGACCTGAGTTGTGTCATATGTCAAATGCAAGTTTCTCTATCTTCACAGTCTGACATTTCTCATGATGTATAAGTTGTTTCGATCCTAGCAAGGGATCTTTATCATATTTATTTAATCACATTTCTTTTATCACATTTATTTAATATGGGTTTCCATTTGGATTCTCAGGTGGTAAGCTATTGCAGCCATCTCATCTTTGCTTCCATTTAACTTAGCTTCAAGTTTGAGCATAGAAAGAGAAGATAAATAATTCTTTTCTGTTCTCTTTGTGGTTTCTTACACAAAAAAACTTCTGGTCAAAAATACCAACCTAAGTTTCATATCATATTATAAATAACTGCAGCCATAAAGCATGTGAGGTGTCTTAGGAACTTTTCTTTTCCGCACATGTTATGTATTTTATGAGTATGCCACAACTGTGATTTTACCTCCACAGACATATAAGACTGAAGTCTAATTGGTACAGGGAGAACATTTCTGAACAGAAGACCAATAGCGTATCCTCTAAGAGCAAGAATTGACAAATGGGACCTCATAAAATTGCAAACTTTCTGTAAGGCAAAGGACACCATCAAGAGGACAAATCGGCAACCAACAAATTGGGAAAAGATCTTCAGCAATCCTACATCAATTAGAGGCCTAATATCCAATATATATAAAGAACTCAAGAAGTTAGACTCCAGAAAACCAAACAACCCTATTAAAAAATGGGGTACAGAGTTAAAGAATTCTCACCTGAAGAACTTCGGATGGCAGAGAAGTGTCTTAAAAAATGCTCAACTCCAGTAGTCCTCAGTGAAATGCAAATCAAAACAACCCTGAGATTTCACCTTACACCAGTCAGAATAGCTAAGATTAAAAATTCAGGAGACAGCAGGTGTTGGAGAGGGTGTGGAGAAAGAGGAACACTCCTCCACTGCTGGTGGGGTTACAAATTGGTACAACCACTCTGGAAATCAGTCTGGCGGTTCCTCCGAAAACTGGGCACCTCACTTCCAGAAGATCCTGCTATACCACTCCTGGGCATATACGCAGAGGATTCCCCACCATGTAATAAGGATACATGCTCTACTATGTTCATAGCAGCCCTATTTATAATTGCCAGATGCTGGAAAGAACCCACGTATCCCTCAACAGAAGAGTGGATGCAAAAAATGTGGTATATTTACACAATGGAGTACTATTCAGCCATTAGAAACAATGAATTCATGAAATTCTTAGGCAAATGGATGGAACTAGAAAACATCATACTAAGTGAGGTAACCCAGACTCAAAAGGTGACTCATGGTATGCACTCACTAATAAGTGGATATTAACCTAGAAAACTGGAATACCCCAAAACATAATCCATACATCAAATGAGGTACAAGAAGAAAGGAGGAGTGGCCCCTTTTTCTGGAAAGACTCAATGAAGCAGTATAGGGCAAAACCAGAACGGGGAAGTGGGAAGGGGTGAGTAGGAGGACGGGGGAGAGAAGGGAGCTTATGGGACTTTCGGGGAGTGGGGGTCTAGAAAAGGGGAAATCCTTTGAAATGTAAATAAAAAATATATCGAATAAAAAAAGTGAAAAAAAGAGACTTAAGTCTAGATACTCTAGAAAGATTCACTACCATCCCAAATATTTTAATCAATAGAAGAGAAGCTTGAATATGTACGCTGCTGTTTGTGTGTATCTAGGAACAATTTTTTACTGAACGTCTTAAGAACAAGACCAGGTTGAAGGCCACTAGAAGTAGCAGAAATCTGCTAAGATATTTGTTCTTTGTTTGCTCAGATATGAAGTTGTAGCTTCAACAAACTGAGGACTTAACATCCTTAGGAAGGAAGAATAGCCACTCTTTTTCATGCTGAGCAAGGATAAATACATGCTTCAAATGTTCCTGTCTTTTCTTTTCTTTTTCAATTTCTTCTACCCATATTCCTCAAATCTGCCTCCATACATAAATTACCACTCATCTCAAGTTATCCTCCAAGGGAACCAACCATATCTTCAGGCTTCTCAGATCAGCCACTCCCTGCTGGTCCAGGGATTTCTTTTGCTTTATCAATTTCAGTTTTTTGTGATTTGTATAATTACATGACATCTTTCTTCAGCCTCACAAACTTCTAACACCATTTTTTTAAAAACAAAAATATATGAAGAATCAAATTTAATGCCTGGGATCTGCCTTGCTCATATGTGACCATGACATCTGGATTAGAAGCAGAAGACTATTGCATGGATGTTATATCAGGCCAGAAGGGACTCAACTTATATGAGAAGGTTCTTTTTCAAACTGATGGAATGGCCATCTACTGTGGAAAAACAAAAAGGCACAATGCTCCTTTTTCAGAACTCTTGATCAGTGCTTAATCAATCCAGTCAACAAACCACTCAGGGATTATCATGAATTTAATCTCCAGGGCCTTGTAATTGTGAACAGATGAGTTTACATTCTAACAGACAGCCCATAAGAGATATTATTTGAAATAGTATGTACATAAATATTTATCAGTACAAATGAAACATTATAGAACACAATTATTTTAGTAGTATGCTTTTTGTATTAATATGAATAATGTTGATAATATCTTAATACTGATGTTTAAATCAGAAATATCACTTTATCTGGATTTTCATTAGAGACTGTACTAATATTCATTGTTAAGGTCTGGGTAGTGTCAAGTAATGAGGTGGATTATAGTCCAAATATTGGTGGATGTCCTTGTCAGATTCTTGTCTTCTTTTTTTTTTATTTTATTTTTTTTATTTTCTTTTTTTATTCGATATAATTTATTTACATTTCAAATGATATCCCCTTTTCTAGCCCCCCCACTCCCCGAAAGTCCCGTAAGCCCCCTTCTCTTCCCCTGTCCTCCCTCCCAACCCTTCCAACTTCCACGTTCTGGTTTTGCCGAATACTGTTTCACTGAGTCTTTCCAGAACCAGGGGCCACTCCTCCTTTCTTCTTGTACCTCATTTGATGTGTGGATTATGTTTTGGGTATTCCAGTTTTCTAGGTTAATATCCACTTATTAGTGAGTGCATACCATGATTCACCTTTTGAGTCTGGGTTACCTCACTTAGTATGATGTTCTCTAGCTCCATCCATTTGCCTAAGAATTTCATGAATTCATTGTTTCTAATGGCTGAATAGTACTCCATTGTGTAGATATACCACATTTTTTGCATCCACTCTTCTGTTGAGGGATACCTGGGTTCTTTCAAGCATCTGACAATTATAAATAGGGCTGCTATGAACATAATAGAACATGTATCCTTATTACATGGTGGGGAGTCTTCTGGGTATATGCCCAGGAGTGGTATAGCAGGATCTTCTGGAAGTGAGGTGCCCAGTTTTCGGAGGAACCGCCAGACTGATTTCCAGAGTGGTTGCACCAATTTTCAACCCCACCAGCAGTGGAGGAGTGTTCCTCTTTCTCCACACCCTCTCCAACACCTGCTGTCTCCTGAATTTTTAATCTTAGCCATTCTGACTGGTGTAAGATGAAATCTTAGGGTTGTTTTGATTTGCATTTCCCTAATGACTAATGAAGTTGAACATTTTTACGATGCTTCTCCGCCATCCGAAGTTCTTCAGGTGTGAATTCTTTGTTTAACTCTGTACCCCATTTTTAATAGGTTTGTTTGGTTTTCTGGAGTCTAACTTCTTGACTTCTTTATATATATTGGATATTAGCCCTCTATCTGATGTAGGATTGGTGAAGATCTTTTCCCAATTTGTTGGTTGCCGATTTGTCCTCTTGATGGTGTCCTTTGCCTTACAGAAACTTTGTAATTTTATGAGGTCGCATTTGTCAATTCTTGCTCTTAGAGCATACGCTATTGGTGTTCTGTTCAGAAACTTTCTCCCTGTACCGATGTCCTCAAGGGTCTTCCCCAGTTTCTTTTCTATTAGCTTCAGAGTGTCTGGCTTTATGTGGAGGTCCTTGATCCATTTGGATTTGAGCTTAGTACAAGGAGACAAGGATGGATCAATTCGCATTCTTCTGCATGCTGACCTCCAGTTGAATCAGCACCATTTGTTGAAAAGGCTATCTTTTTTCCATTGGATGTTTTCAGCCTCTTTGTCGAGGATCAAGGGGCCATAGGTGTGTGGGTTCATTTCTGGATCTTCAATCCTGTTCCATTGATCCTCCTGCCTGTCACTGTACCAATACCATGCAGTTTTTAACACTATTGCTCTGTAGTATTGCTTGAGATCAGGGATACTGATTCCCCCAGATTTTCTTTTGTTGCTGAGAATAGTTTTAGCTATCCTGGGTTTTTTGTTGTTCCAGATGAATTTGATAATTGCTCTTTCTAACTCTGTGAAGAATTGAGTTGGGATTTTGATGGGTATTGCATTGAATCTGTATAGTGCTTTAGGCAAAATGGCCATTTTAACTATATTGATTCTACCGATCCATGAGCATGGGAGGTTTTCCCATTTTTTGAGGTCTTCTTCCATTTCCTTCTTCAGAGTCTTGAAGTTCTTGTCATACAGAACTTTCACATGTTTGGTAAGAGTCACCCCAAGATACTTTATACTGTTTGTGGCTATTGTGAAGGGGGTCATTTCCCTAATTTCTTTCTCAGTCTGCTTATCCTTTGAGTATAGGAAGGCCACTGATTTGCTTGAGTTGATTTTATAACCTGCCACTTTGCTGAAGTTGTTTATCAGCTGTAGGAGCTCTCTAGTGGAGTTCTTTGGGTCACTTAGGTAGACGATCATGTCGTCTGCAAATAATGATAGTTTGACTTCTTCCTTTCCAATTTGTATCCCCTTGACCTCCTTATGTTGTCGAATTGCCCGAGCTAGTACCTCAAGTACAATATTGAAAAGATAAGGAGAAAGGGGGCAGCCTTGTCTGGTCCCTGATTTCAGTGGGATTGCTTCAAGTTTCTCTCCATTTAGTTTGATGCTGGCTACCGGTTTGGTGTATATTGCTTTTACTATGTTTAGGTATGGGCCTTGAATTCCTGTTCTCTCCAAGACTTTAAGCATGAAGGGATGCCGAATTTTGTCAAATGCTTTTTCTGAATCCAATGAAATGACCATGTGGTTTTGTTCTTTGAGTTTGTTTATGTAGTGGATTGTATTGATGGATTTCCGTATATTGAACCAACCCTGCATTCCCGGGATAAAGCCTACTTGATCATGGTGGATGATCGTTTTCATGTGTTCTTGGATTCGGTTGGCAAGAATTTTATTGAGTATTTTTGCATCGATGTTCATAAGGGAAATTGGTCTGAAGTTCTCTTTCTTTGTTGGATCTTTTTGTGGCTTTGGTATCAGCGTAATTGTGGCTTCGTAGAAGGAATTGGGTAGTGTTCCTTCTGTTTCTATTTTGTGGAATAGTTTGAAGAGTATTGGTGTTAACTCTTCTTTGAAGGTCTGGTAGAATTCTGCACTGAAGCCATCTGGTCCTGTGCTTTTTTTGGTTGGAAGACTTTCTATGACTCCTTCTATTTCTTTAGGCATTATGGGACTGTTTAGATGGTCTAGTTGGTCCTGATTTACTTTTGGTATTTGGTATCTGTCAAGGAAATTGTCCATTTCCTCCAGATTCTCCAGTTGTGTTGAGTACAGTCTCTTGTAGTAGGATCTGATGATTTTTTGGATTTCCTCAGTTTCCGTTGTTATATCTCCCTTTTCATTTCTAAGTTTGTTAATTTGGATACTTTCTCTGTGCTCTTTGGTCAGTCTGGCTAAGGGTTTATCTATCTTGTTGATTTTATCAAAGAACCAGCTCTTGGTTTTGTTGATTTTTTTGTATGGTTCTCTTTGTTTCTACTTGATTGATTTCGGCCCTGAGTTTGATGATTTCCTGCCTTCTACTCCTCCTGGGCAAAATAGCTTCTTTTTGTTCTAGGGCTTTCAGGTGTGTCATTAAGCTGGTAATGTATGCTCTCTACATTTTCTTTTTGGAGGCACTCAGGGCTATGAGTTTTCCTCTTAGCACTGCTTTCCTTGTGTCCCATAGATTTGGGTATGTTGTGTTTTCATTTTCATTGTGTTCTAAAAAGTCTTTAATTTCTTTCTTTATTTCTTCCTTGACCAAGGTATCATTGAGTAGAGTATTGTTCAGTTTCCATGTGTATGTGGGTTTTCTGTTGTTTCTGTTGCTATTGAAGACCACTTTTACTCCATAGTGATCAGATAGGAGGCATGGGATTAGTTCTATCTTCTTATATTTGTTGAGGTCTGTCTTGTGACCATTTATATGGTCGATTTTGGAGAAGGTACCATGAGGTGCTGAGAAAAAGGTATATTCTTTTGTTTTAGGATAGAATGTTCTATATATATCTGTTAAATCTAATTGGTCCAAAGCTTCAATTAGTTTCATGGTGTCCCTGTTTAGGTTCTGTTTTCCTGATCGGTCCATTGAGGAAAGTGCAGTGTTGAAGTCACCCACAATTAGTGTGTTAGGTGCAATGTGTGCTTTTAGTTTTAATAAAGTTTCTTTTACAAAAGAGGGTGCCCTTGCATTTGGGGCATAGATGTTCAGGATTGACAGTTCTTCTTTTTGTATTTTTCCTTTGACCAGCAAGAAGTGTCCCTCAGAGTCTCTTTTGATGACTTTGGGTTGAAAGTCAATTTTATCTGATATTAAAATGGCTACTCCAGCTTGTTTCCTGAGACCATTTGCTTGTAAAATTGTCTTCCAGCCTTTTACTCTAAGGTAGTGTTTGTCTTTGACCCTGAGGTGTGTTTCCTGTAAGCAGCAAAATGTAGGGTCCTGTTTACGTATCCAGTCAGTTAGTCTGTGTCTTTTTATTGGGGCATTAAGTCCATTGATGTTAAGAGATATTAAGGAATAGTGATTGTTACTTCCTATCATTTTTGACGTTATTTTTTAAATTTGAATGCTTAACTTCTTTTGGTTTGATGAAAGGTTACTATCTTGCTTTTTCCAGGGTGAAGTTTCCCTCCTTGTATTGGTGTTGTCCTCCTATTATCCTTTTTAGGGCCGGGTTTGTGGATAGATATTGGGTAAACTTGGTTTTGTCATGAAATATATTAGTTTCTCCATCTATGGTGATTGAGAGTTTTGCTGGATATAGTAGTTTTGGTTGGCATTTGTGTTCTCTTAGAGTCTGCATGAGATCTGCCCAGGACCTTCTAGCCTTCATAGTCTCAGGTGAAAAGTCTGCTGTGATTCTGATAGGTCTCCCTTTATATGTTACTTGGCCTTTTTCTCTTACTGCCTTTAGTATTCTTTCTTTGTTTAGAACATTTGGTGTTTTGATTATTATGTGACGGGAAATATTTCTGTTCTGGTCCAGTCTGTTTGGAGTTCTGTAGGCTTCTTGTATATTCATGGGCATCTCTCTCTTTAGGTTAGGGAAGTTTTCTTCCATAATTTTATTGAAGATATTTGCTGGCCCTTTAAGTTGTAAATCTTCACTCTCATCTATGCCTATAATCCTTAGGTTTGGTCTTCTCATTGTGTCCTGGATTTCCTGGATATTTTGGGTTACAAGCTTTTTGCATTTTGCATTTTCTTTAAATGTTGAGTCCATGGTTTCTATGGAATCTTCAGCATCTGAGATTCTTTCTTCTATCTCTTGTATTCTGTTGTTGATATTTGCATCTCTGTCCCCTGATTTCTTCCCAAGGCTTTCTATCTCCAAAGTTGTCTCCCTTTGAGTTTTCTGAGTTGTTTCTACTTCTGATTTTAGATCCTGGATGGTTTTGCTTAGCTCCTTCACTTGCATGTTTGTGTTTTCCTGGAATTCTTTCAGAGATTTTTGTGTTTCCCCTCTCATGACCTCAGCCTGTTGACCAAAGTTCTCCTGTATTTCTTTAAGAGATTTTTGTGTTTCGTCTTTCATGACCTCAGCCTGTTGACCAAAGTTCTCCTGTATTTCTTTAAGTGTTTTTTGCATTTCCTTCTTGTTGGCTTTTGTATTCTCCTGGATTTCTTTCAATGATTTTTGTGTTTCCCTTGCAAGGGCTTCTAACTTTTGATCCATTTTCTCCTGAATTTCTTTAAGTATGTCCTTCATGTGTTCCTGTACCAGCATCATGACCAGTGATTTTAAATCCAAATCTTGTTTTACTGGTGTGATGTGGTATCCAGGACATGTTGGTAGAGGAGAATTGGGTTCAGATGTTGCCATATTGCCTTGATTTCTGTTAGTGACGTTCCTGTGTTTGCCTTTTGCCATCTAGTTCTCACTGGTGTTAGTCTTGCCAGTGCTGGACTCACCCGTGCAAGCTGCCCCTTCCCAGTTGGCCTCTGGTGCACAGCTTACCTCCTGCACTGCTTGTAGACAGGGTGCTGCTGCCCAGGCTGCTCAGATCCCAAAGCAGGCACCCGAAGGCTCCTGCTGGGGCCCGCTGGATTCACTGGAGCACACTGACTTCTCCCAGCTGGCCGCCCAGAAGCCCAGCTAGCCACTTGCAGGACTTGGAGATGTGGTGCTGCTGCCCAGGCTGATCTGGATCTGGAAGCAGAGAGAGTAGAGCTGAGGGCTTCTGCCTGAGGCCTTGCCCCAGTTTGTGTCTGTGGACCAGATGGATCCAGTGTGCACCCCCAGGGAGTGCCAACGGTGTATGCTGCTGTGACCTCCCCTGTGTTCCGCTCACTCCGCTGGGCAGCCGATCCGCCAACCGGGCTGTCGCACACAAGGTTAGCCTGGCCGCCCAGTCCCTGGGTCCAGGCAAAAGCCTGGGAGGCCAAGGTCCCAGCAAAGTTCCCCTAGGGCTATGAATGTTAATTGGGTCTGCCAGGTGACTAGGATGGCGTGTGTGCCTGCCCGCGCTCCCTGAAAGCGCCGGGAGAGTCTGCTGTGCTAACAATCAACTGGGCAGGTTGACTCACAGATGGACCACCAAGCCGCCCAGTTCTTGGGGTCAGTCCTGTGCCTTTTGGGGCCTAGACCCCTGCTTTGTTAGCCTCAGGCTATGCCTGTTACAGGTCTGCCCGCCAGAGCTCTCTGTCGTCCTGCAGGCAAAATGGCGGCTGTGCGCACGCAGGCCTGGGCAAAAAACTCCTGGCTGGGTTGGCACCCCGATGCCCCCCCGACCAGCCCAGGGCCTGGGTGCAGGCCAACGCCCGTCGGGCTCAGTCCATCGCGGTGTTGGCCTCGGATTATGTTTGTGTACCTCAGTCTGTCCGATCCCTGGAGTATGGAACCAAGATGGATGCACCTCTCCTGACTGGTGGGAGGCCGAGTTCTGAAGTGGCTTCCTTGCAGGAAAGGCGCCGCACAACTGCAGCTGCTTGCCGCCCGGCTGGTCAGCGAAGGTCAGTGGTCGTGGGCGCAGTGCCTAACTGGTCCCTGTGTCGCCTTGGTTCCACTGCTGATGGCCCTTCAGCTGGACAAGCGACTGCTGCACTGCCGCAGCCGCCGCCGCCGCCGCCGCCGCCGCTGCCGCCGCCGCCGCCGCCGCCGCCGCCGCCGCCGGAAGTCCTCTTGTCTTCTTTTAATAAAGAGTTAATAATACTCATCCAAGATGAGATGATGAATGCTTTACTTGAACATGATTGTGAGGAAATGCAAAGTCATCTTTTGATGTTTGCAATCTTGTAGTGTGTAAATTATAGTTAGAATTTAACGGGTGTATCTTTTTAAATATATTCCTCATAATAGGCAATTTTTCAACCTATGCTATATCTACTGAAGCCTTTTGATCTTCCATGAGAAGTTAATTTAGGGTTAATTTTTTCACATCTGTGGATATCCATGTTTATGATTTTAAGATATCAATGTCTCTACTATGTCCAGTAGAGAGCATTCCATAATGACTATAATCCATAACTTCATATATTGACCACAAAACTTCTGCTCCACAACTAGTTGTCATGAATGTCATCTTTGGTTTTTGAAGACAAGCAGGTTAAAACCTGCAAGGTAGAAGGTAGTAAAGGTTTAGGAATGTTTCTATAGCTTCAAAGCTTTACTTTAGAACCAAGTTTCTATGCTCTGAGATAACACAGAAGAGCAGAGGGAAGTGTATGTTTTGATGAACCAGACCCCAGGAGAGCATTCTGTTTACCTGTACACAGAAACATGCTTGTATGGATGAAATAAGAATAATTACAATGGGTGGTCTTAAGTTTGTTTATAGAGTCAGACAACCATTTCTTTTGGCAACCTAGAACAAGGAAAGATATTTTCTATAACTCCTGAATATACAAATTTAAGTAAAATATAGTTGATAGCCAGGACATACTTACCAGGTATGGAGGGGACCATTCTAGAGGGTCCCCTCAACCTCCTACCTACTGAGGTTGCCTGTTTCCATACATTCTGCTGGCCCTCAGAGCTTCAGTCCTTTTTCCCAACCCAATACCAGATCATGTTTCCCTCTCCCGCTTGATGTACACTTTCCTCCCAGGTCCCTCTT
This sequence comes from Apodemus sylvaticus, assembly GCF_947179515.1. Classification (NCBI taxonomy): domain Eukaryota; kingdom Metazoa; phylum Chordata; class Mammalia; order Rodentia; family Muridae; genus Apodemus; species Apodemus sylvaticus. The sequence continues at coordinate 132,600,172 of NC_067476.1, read as the reverse complement.
TACCTCCCGCCTTCTGGTTGATTTCTTCTCCTAAAGGTCAGATGCATCCTATCACGATGAGCCCCCTTTTCCTACAGTTTTAAAGGGAGATTGTTACATTGCTGTTGGTAGAGAAGCATCTATTCTGACAACTGATATATGAAAATGCCAATATTGCCTGCCAGTATTTCTGAATATATTTAATTGTATCCAGATATCATACCATCTTATTTGAATGCATTGGTCATTCCCCTGGCATTTAAAGGACTGACTCATCAATAAATATTGCAGATGCACCAGGATTAAGGTGTGTGTATGTGTGTGTGTGTGTGTGTGTGTGTGTGTGTGTGTGTGTTTCCCTTGTTTTTCATAGAATGGACTTTCTTATTTCCTGTGTTTTCTTGGATCTCTGCATCAGGGAATAAAAAGTCCTTTCAAAATGCCCATGGGAGGAGATCAAGAGACAAAGTGTGGAGCAGAAACTGAAGGAAAGGTCATACAGAGACTGCCCCACCTGGGGATCCCTCCCATATAGAGTTACCAAACCCAGACACTATTGTGGATGTCAACAAGTGCTTGCTGACAGGAGCCTCATGTAGTTCTCTCCTGTGAGGCTCTGCCAGTGCTTGACAAATACAAAGATGAATACTCTCAACTAACCATTGGACTGAGTACAGTGTCCCCAATGGAGGAGCTAGAGAAACAACCCAAGTTGTTGAAGGAGTTTGCAGCCCCTTAGGAGGAGCAACAATATGAACCAACCAGTACCACCCAGAGTTCTCAGAGGCTAAACCACCAACCAAAGAGTACATGTGGAGGGACCCATGACTCCAGCCACATATGTAGTAGAGGATGGACTTGTTGGGCATCAATGAGAGGAGAGGCCCTTGTTCCTGTTAAGTCTCATTGCCCCAGTGTAGTCGAGTGCCAAGACAGGGAAGCAGGAGTGGGTGGACTAGTAAACTGGGGTAGGGGAGATAGGATAGGGGGTTTTCTGAGGTGAAAGGAGGAAAGGAGATAACATTTGAAATGTAAATAAAGAAAAATCTAATAAAATAATTAGTTGATTAATTAGTATTGGTGTATTGTTTGCATGTATGTCCATTAAGAAAGGAAGGAAGGAAGGAAGGAAGGAAGGAAGGAAGGAAGGAAGGAAGGAAGGAAAGAAAGAAGGAAGGGAAGAAGGAAGGACTTTCTAGAATTAACTGAATATGAAAACACAACATGGGGAGCTGTGGAAGGAGAGAAGAACTGCCGCCATATTTGATGCCTGCCTGGACAGAAAAGGATCACTAGGTACTGTATCACCCTGCACGTTAGATTTCTGATATTGCAAACAGCCAGGGGTCTGCCTGCACTCAGGAACTGAGCACATAGGCAGGTTTGTCTGCCAGCCTGCCTGGCTCGGGGCCCGTGTCCTGCCCGGGGAGCTGTGGAAGGAGAGAAGACCTATGGCCATATTTGCTGCCTGCCGGGACAGAAAAGAATCACTAGGTACTGTATCAACCTGAGCTTTAGATTTCTGGTGGTGCAAACCACCAAGGGTCTGCCTGCACTCAGGAACTCAGCACATAGGTGGTTCTTCTGCAAGCCAGTCCATCACAGGACCTGTTTACTATGTGAGAACCAACAGAGGGAGTGACGCCCACCACAACATCTTCGCTCCATAATAGAGCAGACAGAGAACACCTTGTTGACCTTGACAACCTAAGTATAACATTGCTTGAGGCAAGACTGAGAAGGGCTCCAAAGGCACAAAAGAGGAAGGCAGCATATCAGTCATCTGTTCCAGAAGAAACCCAGTCATCCAGTGCTGCAGAGATAACCTTAAAGATCCACAGTAGGTTGAAGCACCAGCCAGTGACAATAAGACCATCTAACGCCTGGGAGAACTAGATGGCTAAATTCAAATGTAGGAACGTTACTAACAGAAACCAAGGCATTATTTCAGCATTTGAACCCAATTCTCCAACATTAGCAAGTCCTGGATACCCCAACACACCAGAAAAACAAGATTTGGATTTAAAATCACTGGTCATGATGCTGGTACAGGAACACATGAAGGACATCCTTAAAGAAATTCAGGAGAAAATGGATCAAAAATTAGAAGCCTTTACAAGGGAAACACAAAAATCATTGAAAGAAATTCAGGAGAATACAAAAGCCAATAAGGAGGAAACACAAAAACACTTAAAGAAATACAGGAGAACTTTAATCAACAGGCAGAAGTCATGAAAGAGGAAACACAAAACTCTCTTAAAGAATTGGAGGAAAACACAAACAAGCAAATGACAGAACTGAGCAAAAACTTCCAGGATATAAAAACAGAAGTAGAAAGAACTAAGAAAGCAGAAAGGGAGACAACTTTGGAGATAGAAAACCTTGAGAAGAAATCAGGGACCATAGACGCAAATATCAACAACAGAATACAAGAGATAGAAGAAAGATTCTCAGATGCCGAAGATACCATAGAATCCATGGACTCAACAGTTAAAGAAAATACAAAATGCAAAAAGATTGTAACCCAAAACATCAAGGATATCCAGGACCCAATGAGAAAGCCAAATCTAAGGATTATAGGCATTGATGAGAGTGAAGATTTACAACTTAAAGGGCCAGCAAATATCTTCAACAAAATTATGGAAGAAAACTTCCCTAACCTAAAGAGAGAGATGCCCATGAATATACAAGAAGCCTGCAGAACTCCAAACAGACTGGACCAGAACAGAAATACCTCCCGTCACATAATAATCAAAACCCCAGATGTACTAAACAAAGAAAGAATAGTTGGGGCAGTAAGAGCAAAAGGCCAAGTAACATATAAATGAAGACCTATCAGAATTACACCAGATTTCTCACCAGAGACCATGAAAGCTAGAAGATCCTGGGCAGAGCTCATGCAGACTCTAAGAGAACACAAATTCCAGTCGAGACTACTATACCCAGCGAAACTCTCAATTACTATAGATGGAGAAAACAAGATAATCCATGACAAAACCAAATTTACACAATATCTTTCTACAAACCCAGCCCTACAAAGGATAATAGGGGGAAACACCATTACAACGAGGAAAACTATACCCTGAAAAGAGCAGGATATTAAGCTTCTTTCATCAAACCCAAAGAAGATAACCACACACATATAAAATTAAAATCAAAAAGGATAGGAAGCAATAACCACTACTCCTTGATATCTCTTAACATAAATGGATTCAATTCTCCAATAAAAAGACATAGACTAACAGACTGGTTACATAAACAGGACCCTACATTTTGCTGCATACAAGAAACACACCTCAGTGTCAAAGACAAAAACTACCTTAGAGTAAAAGGCTGGAAGACAATTCTACAAGCAAATGGTCCCAGGAAACAAGCCGGAGTTGCCATTCTAATTTCATATAAAATTGACTTTCAACCTAATGTCATCAAAAGAGACATGGAAGGTCACTACTTGCTGGTCAAAGGAAAAATCCAAGAAGAAGAACTCTCAATTCTGAACATCTATGCCCCAAATATAAGGGCGCCCTCATTCATAAAAGAAACTTTACTAAAGCTCAAAGGACACATTGCACCTAACACAATAATTGTGGATGACTTCAACACTCCACTCCCACCAATGGACCGATCAGGAAAACAGAAACTAAACAGGGAGACAATGAAACTAATTGAAGCTTTGAACCAATTGGAGTTAACAGATATATATAGAACTTTTCATCCCAAAGCAAAAGGATATACCTTTTTCTCAGCAACTCATGGTACCTTCTCCAAAATACATCATATAGTTGGTCACAAGACAGACCTCAACAAGTATAAGAAGATTGAAATAATCCCATGCCTCCTATCATATCACTATGGAGTAAAAGTGGTCTTTAGTAACAGTAAAAACAACAGAAAGCCCACATGCACATGGAAACTGAACAATACTCTACTCAATGATAGAGAAACTAAACAGAGACACATTGAAACTCAGTGATGTTGTGGACCAAATGGATAGAAACAAAAAGAACCATGCAAAGAATAAACCAAACCAGGAGCTGGATTGTTAAGAAAATCAACAAGATAGATAAACCCTTAGCCAGACTAACCAGAGGGCACAGAGGCAATACCCAAATTAATAAAATCAGAAATGAAAACAGAGACATAACAACAGAAACTGTGGAAATTCAATAAGTCATCAGATCCTACTACAAGAGCTTATACTCAACAAAGTTTGAAAATCTAGATAAAATGGTCAGCTTTCTAGATACATACCAGATGCCAACATTAAAACATGATCAGATAAATCATCTAAATAGTCCCATAAGTCCTGATGAAATAGAAGCAGTCATAAATAGTCTCCCATCAAAAAAAGCCCAGGACCAGATGGACCAATTCTAATCAGATCTTCAAAAAGAGTTAATACCAATACTCTTCAAATATTTCCACAAAATAGAAACTCAAGGAACACTACCCAATTCATTCCATGAAGCCACAATAACACTTATACCTAAACCAAACAAAGACCAAACAAGGAAGGAGAACTTCAGACCACTCTCCCTCAAAAACATTGATGCAAAAATACTCAACAAAATTCTGGCCAACCGAATCCAAGAATGCATCAAAATTATAATTCACCACAATCAGGTAGGCTTCATCTCAGGAATGCAGGGATGGTTCAATATACAGAAATTAATCAATGTAATCCACTACATAAACAAACTCAAGGACAAAAAACACATGGTCATTTCATTAGATGCTGAAGAGGCTTTTGACAAAATCCAGAATCCCTTCATGATAAAAAAAAAAAGTCTTAGAGAGATCAGGAATCCAAAACCCATGCCTAAACATAGTGAAAGCAATATACTGCAAACCGGTAGCCAACATCAAATTAAATGGAGAGAAACTTGAAGAAATCCCACTAAATTCGGGGACCAGGAAAGGATACCCACTCTCTCCCTATCTATTCAATATAGTCCTTAAAGTCCTAGCCAAAGCAATAAGACAACAAAAGGAGGTCAAAGGTATACAAATTGCAAAGTAAGAAGTCAAAATATCACTATTTGCAAATGATATGATCATATACTTAAGCAACCCCTAAACTTCCACCAAAGAACTCCTAAAGCTGATAAACAACTTCAGGAAAGTGGATGGATATAAAATTAACTCAAAAATCAGTAGTCTTTCTCTACTCAAAGGATAAAGAAGCTGAGAAAGAAATTAGAAAAATGACACGTTTCAAAATAGTCCCAAATAATATTTCATACCTTGGTGTGACCCTAAAAAATCAAGTGAAAAATATGTATGACAAGAACTTCAAGCCTCTGAAGAAAGAAATCAAAGAAGATCTCAGAAGTTGGAAAGATCTCCCATGTTCATGGATTGGCAGAATAAATATAATAAAAATAGACATCTTGCCTAAAGAAATCTAGAGATGCAATCCCCGTCAAAATCCCAAATCAATTCTTTGTAGATCTAGAAAGAGCAATTCTCAATTCATCTGGAATAACAAAAAACCCAGGAGAGCAAAAACTATTCTCCAAAACAAAAGATCTCCTGGGGGAATCACCATCCCTGACCTCAAGCCCTACTACAAAGCAATAGTCATAAAAACTGTTTGATACTGGTATGGAGACGGGCAGGAAGATCAATGGAATAGAATCGAAGACCCAGAAAAGAACATGTACAATCATTTGATATTTGACAAATGAGCTAAAAACATGCAGTGAAAAAAAGACAGCATTTTATCAAAAGGTGCTGGATCAACTGAAGGTCAGCATGCAGAAAAATGCAAATCAACCCATTCTTATTTCCCTGTACAAACCTCAAGTCAAAGTGGATCAAAGACCTACACATAAAACCAGACACACTAAAGCTTATAGAAGAAAAAGTAGGAAAGAATCTTGAACACATGGTAACAGGGAAAAACTTTCTGAACAGAACACCAATGGCTTATGCTCTAAGAACAAAAATCAACAAATGGACCCTCATAAAACTGCAAAGCTTCTATAGAGCAAAGGACATGGTCAATAGAACAAAACGACAACCAACAAATTGGGAAAAGATCTTTACCAATTCTACATCTGATAGAGAGCTAATATCCAATGTGTACAAAAAATTCAAAAAGTTAGTCTCCAGAGACTCAAATAACCTTATGATAAATGGAGTACAGAGCTAAACAGGGAATTCTCAATGGAGGAAACACAAATGGCTCTAAAGCACCTAAAGAAATGTTCAGCATCATTAGTTATTAGGGAGATGCAAATCAAAACAACACTGAGATTTCACTGCACACAGGTCAGAATGTCTAAGATGAAAAACTCAAGGGACAGCAGATGCTTGAGACGATGTGTGGAAAGAGGAACACTTCTCCATTTTTGGTGGGATTGCAAGCTGGCAAAGGCACTCTGAAAATCAGTTTAGTGATTCCTCACAAAATTAGACATAGTACTACCTGAGGACCTAGCTATACCACTCCTGGGCATATACCCAGAAAATGCTCCTACATGTAATAAGGACACATGCTCCACTATGTTCATAGCTGCCTTATTTATAATAGCCAGAAGCTGGAAAGAACCCAGATGTCCTTCAACAGAGGAATGGATACAGAAAGTGTGGTATATATACATAATAGAGTACTATTCAGCTACTAAAAACAATGAATTCATGAAATCCTTAGGTGAATGGATCGAAGTAGAAAGTGTCATCCTGGGCGGCGGCTGCGGCGGTGGCAGCGGCAGTGCAGCAGGGGCTGGTCCAGCTGAAGGGCCATCAGCAGTGGAATCAAGGCGACACAGGGTCCAGTTAGGCCCTGCGCTCACGACCACTGGCCTTCGCTGACCAGCCGGGCTAAAAGCAGCTGCGGTTTTGCGGCGCCTTTCGCTGCACGGAAGCCACTTTAGAACTCGGCCTCCCACCAGTCAGGAGTGGTTCACCTCCATCTTGGTTTCAGACTCCAGAGATATCAGACAGACTGAGATCAGCCTGGGCGGCAGCACCACATCTCCAGGTCCTGCAAGAGGCTAGAGGGGCTTCCGGGCGGCCACCTGGGAGAAGTCGGTGTGCTCCGGTGAATCCAGCGGGCCCCAGCGGGAGCCTTCGTGTGCTTGCTTCGGGATCTGAACAGCCTGGGCAGCAGCACCCTGTTTACAGGCAGTGCAGGAGGTAAGTTGTGCACCTGAGGTCAACTGGGAAGGGGCAGCTTGCACTGGTGAGTCCAGCACTGACAAGACCAACTAACACCAGAGAGAACTAGATGGCAAAAGGCAAACGCAGGATCGTCACTAACAGAAATCAAGGCAATATGGCAACCTCTGAACCCAATTCTCCTTTACCAACATGTCTGGGGACCCCATCACACCAGTAAAACAAGATTTGGATCTAAAATCACTGGTCATGATGCTGGTACAGGAACACATGAAGGACATACTTAAAGAAATTCAGGGGAAAATGGATCAAAAGTTAGAAGCCCTTGCAAGGGAAACACAAAAAAAGAAAGAAATCCAGGAGAATACAAAAGCCAACAATGAGGAAACGCAAAAAACACTTAAAGAAATACAGGAGAACTTTGGTCAACAGGCTGAGGTCATGAAAGAGGAAACACAAAATTCTCTTAAAGAATTACAGGAAAGCACAAACAAGCAAGTGAAGGAGCTAAGCAAAACCATCCAGGATCTAAAATCAGAAGTAGAAACAACTAAGAAAACACAAAGGGAGACAACTTTGGAGATAGAAAGCCTTGGGAAGAAATCAGGGGACAGAGATGCAAATATCAACAGCAGAACACAAGAGATAGAAGAAAGAATCTCAGATGCTGAAGATTCCATAGAAACCATGGACTCAACAGTTAAAGAAAATGCAAAAAGCTTGTAACCCAAAATATCCAGGAAATCCAGGACACAATGAGAAGACCAAACCTAAGGATGATAGGCATAGATGAGAGTGAAAATTTACAACTTAAAGGGCCAGCAAATATCTTCAATAAAATTATGGAAGAAAACTTCCCTAACCTAAAGAGAGAGAGATGCCCATGAATATACAAGAAGCCTACAGAACTCCAGACTGGACCAGAACAGAAATACTTCCTGTCACATAATAATCAAAACACCAAATGTTCTAAACAAAGAAAGAATATTAAAGGCCGTACGAGAAAAAGGCCAAGGAACATATAAAGGAAGACCTATCAGAATCACAGCAGACTTTTCACCTGAGACTATGAAGGCTAGAAGGTCCTGGGCAGATCTCATGCAGACTCTAAGAGAACACAAATGCCAACCAAAACTACTATATCCAGCAAAACTCTCAACCACCGTAGATGGTGAAACTAAGATATTTCATGACAAAACCAAGTTTACCCAATATCTATCCACAAACCCAGCCCTACAAAGGATAATAGGAGGAAAACACCAATACAAGGAGGGAAACTTCACTCTGGAAAAAGCAAGATAGTAACCTTTCATCAAACCCAAAAGAAGTTAAGTAATCAAATTTAAAAAATAACGTCAAAAATGTTAGGAAGTAACAATTACTATTCCTTAATATCTCTTAAGATCAATGGACTTAATACCCCAATAAAAAGACACAGACTAACTGACTGGATAGGTAAACAGGACCATACATTTTGCTACTTACAGGAAACACAATTCAGGGTCAAAGACAAACACTACCTTAGAGTAAAAGGCTGGAAGACAATTTTACAAGCAAATGGTCTCAGGAAACAAGCTGGAGTAGCCATTTTAATATCAGATAAAATTGACTTTCAACCCAAAGTCATCAAAAGAGACTCTGAGGGACACTTCTTGCTGGTCAAAGGAAAAATACAACAAGAAGAACTCTCAATCCTGAACATCTATACTCCAAATGCAAGGGCACCCTCTTTCGTAAAAGAAACTTTATTAAAACTCAAAGCACACATTGCACCTAACACAATAATTGTGGGTAACTTCAACACTGCACTATCCTCAATGGACTGATCAGGAAAACAGAAACTAAACAGGGACACAATGAAACTAATTGAAGCTTTGGACCAATTAGATTTAACAGATATATATAGAACATTCTATCCTAAAACAAAAGAATATACCTTTTTCTCAGCACCTCATGGCACCTTCTCCAAAATCGACTATAAAATTGGTCACAAGACAGACCTCAACAAATATAAGAAGATCGAACTAATCCCATGCCTCCTATCAGATCACTATGGAGTAAAAGTGGTCTTCAATAGCAACAGAAACAACAGAAAACGCACATACACGTGGAAACTGAACAATACTCTACTCAATGATACCTTGGTCAAGGAAGAAATAAAGAAAGAAATTAAAGACTTTTTAGAACACAATGAAAATGAAAACACAACATACACAAATCTATGGGACACAATGAAAGCAGTGCTAAGAGGAAAACACATAGCCCTGAGTGCCTCCAAAAAGAAAATGGAGAGAGCATACATTACCAGCTTAATGACACACCTGAAAGCCCTGGAAGAAAAAAAAGCTATTTCACCCAGGAGGAGTAGAAAGCAGGAAATCATCAAACTCAGGGCCGAAATCAACAAGTAGAAACAAAGAGAACCATACAAAAAATCAACAAAACCAGGAGCTGGTTCTTTGAGAAAATCAACAAGATAGATAAACCCTTAGCCAGACTGACCAAAGGGCACAGAGAAAGTATCCAAATTAACAAACTTAGAAATGAAAAGGGAGATATAACAACAAAAACTGAGGAAATCCAAAAAATCATCAGATCCTACTACAAGAGACTGTACTCAAGACAACTGGAGAATCTGGAGGAAATGGACAATTTCCTTGACAGATACCAAATACGAAAATTAAATCAGGACCAACTAGACCATCTAAACAGTCCCATAATGCCTAAAGAAATAGAAGGGGTCATAGAAAGTCTTCCAACCAAAAAAAAAGCACAGGACCCGATGGTTTCAGTGCAGAATTCTATCAGACCTTCAAAGAAGAGTTAACACAAATACTCTTCAAACTATTCCACAAAATAGAAACAGAAGGAACATTACCCAATTCCTTCTATGAAGCCACAATTACGCTGATACCAAAACCACACAAAGATCCAACAAAGAAAGAGAACTTCAGACCAATTTCCCTTATGAACATCGATCCAAAAATACTCAATAAAATTCTTGCCAACCGAATCCAAGAACACATCAAAACGATCATCCACCATGATCAAGTAGGCTTTATCCCAGGAATGCAGGGTTGGTTCAATATACGGAAATCCATCAATGCAATCCACTACATAAACAAACTCAAAGAACAAAACCACATGGTCATTTCACTGGATGCTGAAAAAGCATTTGACAAAATTCAGCATCCTTTCATGCTTAAAGTCTTGGAGAGAACAGGAATTCAAGGCCCATACCTAAACATAGTAAAAGCAATATACAGCAAACCAGTAGCCAGCATCAAACTAAATGGAGAGAAACTTGAAGCAATCCCACTAAAATCAGGGACCAGAGAAGGCTGCCCCCTTTCTCCTTATCTTTTCAATATTGTACTTGAGGTACTAGCTCGGGCAATTCGACAACATAAGGAGGTCAAAGGGATACAAATTGGAAAGGAAGAAGTCAAACTATCATTATTTGCAGACGACATGATAGTCTACCTAAGTGACCCAAAAAACTCCACTAGAGAGCTCCTACAGCTGATAAACAACTTCAGCAAAGTGGCAGGTTATAAAATCAACACAAGCAAATCAGTGGCCTTCCTATATTCAAAGGATAAGCAGGCTGAGAAAGAAATTAGGGAAATGACCCCCTTCACAATAGCCACAAACAGTATAAAGTATCTTGGGGTGACTCTTACCAAAAACGTGAAATATCTGTATGAAAAGAACTTCAAGACTCTGAAGAAGGAAATGGAAGAAGACCTCAAAAAATGGGAAAACCTCCCATGCTCATGGATCAGTAGAATCAATATAATTAAAATGGCCATTTTGCCAAAAGCAATATACAGATTCAATGCAATACCAATCAAAATCCCAACTCAATTCTTCACAGAGTTAGAAAGACCAATTATCAAATTCATCTGGAACAACAAAAAACCCAGGATAGCTAAAACTATTCCCAGGAATAAAAGAAAATCTGGGGGAATCAGTATCCCTGACCTCAAGCAATACTACAGAGCAATAGTGTTAAAAACTGCATGGTATTGGTACAGTGACAGGCAGGAGGATCAATGGAACAGGACTGAAGATCCAGAAATGAACCCACACACCTATGGCCCCTTGATCCTAGACAAAAACGCTGAAAACATCCAATGGAAAAAAGATAGCCTTTTCAACAAATGGTGCTGGTTCAACTGGAGGTCAGCATGCAGAAGAATGTGAATTGATCCATCCTTGTCTCCTTGTACTAAGCTCAAATCCAAATGGATCAAGGACCTCCACATAAAGCCAGACACTCTGAAGCTAATAGAAAAGAAACTGGTGAAGACCCTTGAGGACATCGGTACAGGGAGAAAGTTTCTGAACAGAACACCAATAGCGTATGCTCTAAGAGCAAGAATTGACAAATGGGACCTCATAAAATTACAAAGTTTCTGTAAGGCAAAGGACACCATCAAGAGGATAAATCGGCAACCAACAAATTGGGAAAAGATCTTCACCAATCCTACATCAGATAGAGGCCTAATATCCAATATATATAAAGAACTCAAAAAGTTAGCCTCCAGAAAACCAAACAACCCTATTAAAAATGGGGTACAGAGTTAAACAAAGAATTCTCACCTGAAGAACTTCGGATGGCGGAGAAGCATCTTAAAAAATGCTCAACTTCATTAGTCATTAGGGAAATGCAAATCAAACAACCCTGAGATTTCATCTTACACAAGTCAGAATGGCTAAGATTAAAAATTCAGGAGACAGCAGGTGTTGGAGAGGGTGTGGAGAAAGAGGAACACTCCTCCACTGCTGGTGGGGTTACAAATTGGTACAACCACTCTGGAAATCAGTCTGGCGGTTCCTCCGAAAACTGGGCACCTCACTTCCAGAAGATCCTGCTATACCACTCCTGGGCATATATCCAGAGGATTCCCCACCATGTAATAAGGATACATGCTCTACTATGTTCATAGCAGCCCTATTTATAATTGCCAGATGCTGGAAAGAACCCACGTATCCCTCAACAGAAGAGTGGATGCAAAAAATGTGGTATATCTACACAATGGAGTACTATTTAGCCATTAGAAACAATGAATTCATGAAATTCTTAGGCAAATGGATGGAGCTAGAGAACATCATACTAAGTGAGGTAACCCAGACTCAAAAGGTGAATCATGGTATGCACTAACTAATAAGAGGATATTAACCTAGAAAACTGGAATACCCAAAACATAATCCACACATCAAATGAGGTACAAGAAGAAAGGAGGAGTGGCCCCTGGTTCTGGAAAGACTCAGTGAAGCAGTATTTGGCAAAACCAGAACGGGGAAGAGGGAAGGGGTGGGTGGGAGGACAGGGGAAGAGAAGGTGGCTTATGGGACTTTCGGGTAATGGGGGGCTAGAAAAGGGGAAATCATTTGAAATGTAAATAAATTATATCGAATAAAAAAAAAAAGAAAGTGTCTTCCTGGGTGAGGGTATCCAATCACACTGATAAGTGGATGTTAGCCCAAAAGCTTAAAATAAACAAGTTACAATTCATAGAGCACACAAGCTCAAGAATAACAATGACTTAAGTTAGGATGTTTTGTTTCCTCTTGATCTATGGCATTAATACTATTTTAGTACTAATTTTGAAAGTGAGATAAAACTCTGGATCTTCATTTTGCAGACATACAGTCCAATTATTGTCTTTGATTTGTGTGCTTTGCTAATTATTTACTGGAGGTAGTGATGCTCTGTGGGGAGGAGAAAAACTCTTTATATGCACATGATGATAAGTTTAGGGTGTAAAATTCTTTTCCTGTTTCTGACTTTGTTTCTTTTTAACCGTAGTTAGGAACTATTTGAAGCCCTTTCGTTCACATATTAATCATTGCTATGGACAGTTTCAAAGCCCTTGTTTACTTTCTGAAATAATAGAATAACTCTCTAAAATACCAACATTTGTATTTATTTCATACCTGTAAATCTATCTTGACTCATGCTTCTCCATTCTGTTGTCATCTATAGATTGAGACCTGACTCCATTGGCCAAAATGATAGTATTATCTCGGTTATTTTGAGATGAATCATTGGGAATATTTCCTTCAGCTTCCTTTGAGAAAGTAAGCCATACAGCTTGATTTCTAAGGTTTGGTTGTCTCCTTTCTTAGACATGCCCATATTACACATGAATGTTTGAACAAATATACATAAGTCATAAGTTATAAAAGTAGAACAATCCTTTCCATGTTGTCTATTGAACATATGGGTTAGAGTTTTGAACTGTGGGATAATAAATGCACAGATTCAGTAAAAAGAACTTAATTGTTCATTCTGGAAGCTGTTTGGAACAAAAGAACTGTCACTGAATTATGAACAGTTGAAGTCTAGGATTGGTGAAGACTTGGCCTCTGAGTAGTTTCTCATGTTCCAGTACAGAGCATGAGGTTTATTTGGAGCAATTGTTACTTCCTAGAACATTCCTTCATTAGACATTACATATGGTATTGTAGACATATTAACTAAACTGCATGTATCCTTTCATACTTTAGTATTGAATGTCTTTTTCCTTTTCAGTATAGACCTCAAAACTAAGTGTGACAAGTGATAAACATGTTATTATATGAGTGATATTGTTTAAGGAAAATTTCTACCAAATACATCAATTCATTATATCTGAAATCAATTTCATTGAAGTTGTTAATACTTAGAAAAATGCAGCAGTATTCTTTGTCAGAATATCACTGCAGTGGTATCTAAACCATTTCTTATTATTGGCATTTTCCTGGTCTGACATTCAATGAGTCAGGCTTCTAGAGTTCATAATTTGCTGATGGTTCTTATTTTCCAAAAAGCTTCCAGGATAAAACATTAAGGTGTTCTTCACGAATCTGTGGATTTTCTTATCTCACAGATTAAAGCTCTTACCCATATCTTCCAAAAACAAAATTGAGAAGATAGTTCTACCATTGTGACTCATGAATATCATTCCAAACATTCTCTTTCCATTGTCCAGGCTTCTTCCTGGGTCTAACGCCCATAGCTCTGAGATGATACAGAGGTAATAGGACCTGGAATATAGATATACTTGTGACTCACATAATTTTGTATTTCTTTCTCAAGTTATTGTCTACAATTGATAGGTAGGGAAGCTCATAACAGAAAAGTAGTCCAACTCTATCTACATGATCAGGACTTTATGGATAAATATGTTTTAAATGTTTCTAACTCTGTTGTCATTTAATTACAATTAGGAATTACTTGATGTACAAAGATTGTCTTAATAATCCTTACTCTGGACAGATATTCAGTCTATAGATTACAAAGAAAATGTTCTTGACTCTTGATGAAGGAACATTTGTGGGCATATCTCATGAAAATCTCCACTGGGTAGCCACAGGTTTCTGATTTTAAGGCAGGAATGTACAGAAAAAAACAATTTTTACATTATTTTCATCCATCACCCTGTAACCTTATATCAGCAGTTCACCTTGGCTATAAACCTTGTGGCTTTCTGTGATTGCTTTGATTAGTGAAGCACAGCAATTTACAAATTTTGTAAAAAAAGGTAATAACACTTTACAAGTTTCTTTGTAATTTCAAATTGTTACTTTAGATTCAAAAAACTGTACTCAATGACAAAGGAATATAAGTTATTGTGGAGAAGAATCAGAACCCAAAAAAATGCCCTATCTACCCTATCTTCCAACACCCAACATAAACTTCAAACTAAGGTAAGAGAGCTGTTGCAATGCATGTTGTTAGTATGTTGTGTGTCCTATAGAGTCAGTGTGAATTCTGAAAGAAATTCAAGATGAGGTCATACAACATTCTTCAGCTCCCTTTTCTACAAATGCAAGTGCATGTACAGAGCAGGTGGTCAAGGTTGGCACCCTGTTAATACTTACAGTGCCTTGAGTGTATTATCACCCACACATATTATTGTGATTTCATTCTGCTTTCATATTTAACAGAATGCTAAATTCTGAACTTTATTCATGGGAGAACATACACTAGAAGCTTAACGGCAGAACTGAAAACCATGGAACAAAAAGAAGCTATGTAACCCAGGACAACAAGAAGACAGGAAATCATCAAACTCAGGGCTGAAATCAATCAAGTAGAAACAAAGAAAACCATACTACGAATCAACAAATCTAGGAGCTGGTTCTTTGAAAAAAATCAACAAGATAAATAAACCCTTAGCCAGACTAACCAAAGGGCACAGAGACAGTATCCAAATTAACAAAATTAGAAATGAAAAGGGAGATATAACAACAGAAACTGAGGAAATTCAAAAAAATCATCAGATCTTACTACAAAAGCCTATATTCAGCACAACTGGAGAATCTGGAGGAAATGGACAATTTCTTAGATAGATACCAAATACCAAAATTAAATCAGGATCAAATAGATCACCTACATAGTCCCATAATCCCTAAAGAAATAGAAGGGGTCATAGAAAGCCTTCCAACCATAAAAAGCACAGGACAAGATGATTTTAGTGCAGAATTCTATCAGACCTTCAAAGAAGACTTAACATCAATACTCTTCAAACTATTCCACAAAATAGAAACAGGAACACTACCCAACATGTTCTACGAAGCCACAATTACGATAATACCAAAACAACACAAAGATCCAACAAAGAAAGAACTTCAGGTCAATTTCCCTTATGAATATTGATGCAACAATACTCAATAAAATTCTTGCCCACCGAATCCAAGAACACATCAAAATGATCGTCTACCATGATCAAATAGGCTTCATCCCAGGCATGCAGGGATGGTTCAATATACGGAAATCCATCAATACTATCCACTACATAAACAAACTCAAAGGAAAAATACACATGGTCATTTCATTAGATGCTGGAAAGCATTTGACAAATTTCAACATCCTTTCATGCTAAAATTCTTGGAAAGGACAGCAATTCAAGCCCATTACTAAACATAGTAAAAGCAATATACAGTAAACCTGTAGCCAACATCAAACTAAATGGAGAGAAACATGAAACAATCCCACTAAAATCAGGGACTAGATAAGGCTGCCCCCTCTATATATATCTTTTCAATATAGTTCTTGATGTCCTAGCTGAAGCAATTAGACAACATAAGGATTTCAAAGGGATACAAATTGGAAAGGAAGAAGTCAAACTATCACTATTTTCAGATGACATGATAGTATACTTAAGCAACCCAAAACACTCCACCAGAGACTTCCTACAGCTGATAAACAACTTCAGCAATGTGGCTGGTTACAAAATCAACTCAAGCAAATCAGTAGCCTTCCTATACTCAATGGATAAGCAGACTGAGAGATAAATTAGAGATATGACACCCTTCACAAAAGCCACAAAAAACATATCTTGGTATCATGGTGTGATTTGAACTAAACAAGTGAAAGATCTATACTACAATAGCTTCATGTCTCTGAAGAAGGAAATCAAAGAAGACCTCAGAAAGTGGAAAAACCTTCCATGCTCATGGATTGGTAGGATGGAAGTCCCAGAAATGAACCAATACACCTATGGTCACTTGATCTTTGACAAAGGATCTGAAAGCATCCAGTGGAAAAAAGATAGTCTTTTCAACAAATGGTGCTTGTTCAATTGGAGGTCACCATGCAGAAGAATGCAGATCGATCCATTCTTATCTCCTTGTATTAAACTCAACTCCAAATGGATCAAGGACCTCCACATAAAACCTGACACACTGAAACTAATAGCAAAGAAACTGGGGAAGACCCTTGAGGACATGGGCACAGGTGAAACATTCCTGAATAGCACACCCCATAGCTTAAGCTCTAAGATCAAGAATTGACAAATGGGGCCTCATAAAACTACAAAGTTTCTGTAAGGTAAAGGACACTGTCAAAAGGACAAAACATCAACCAACAGATTGGGAAAGGATCTTAACCAACCCAAAGTCCGACAGAGGGCTGATATCTAATATATACAAAGAACTCATTAAGGTAGAACCCAGAGAACCAAATAACCCCATTAAAAAAGTGGGGTACAGAGCTAAAAAAAGAATTTTCACATTAAGAACTTCAGAGGGCTGAGAAACACCTTAAGAAATGTTCAACATCATTAATCATTAGGGAAATGCAAATCAAAAGAACCCTGAGATTTCACCTCACACCAGTCAGAATGGCTAAGGGCAAAAACTCAGGAGACATCAGGTGTTGGCAAGGATGTGGAGAAAGAGGAACACTCCTCCACTGCTGGTGGGATTGCAAGATGGTGCAACCACTTTGGAAATCAGTCTGGCAGTTCCTCAGAAAACTGGGCATGACACTTGCTGAGGACCCGGTTATACCACTCCTGGGCATATACCCAGAGGATTCTTCAGCATGCAATAAGGACACATGCTCCACTATGTTCAAAGCAGCCCTATTTGTAGTAGCCAGAAGCTGGAAAGAACCCAGGTGTCCTTCAGTGGAGGAATGGATACAAAAAATGTGATATATTTACACAATGGAGTACTATTCAGCCATTAGAAACAATGAATTCATGAAATTCTTAGACAAATGGATGGAGCTGGAGAACATCATACTAAGTGAGGTAACACAGTCTCAAAAGATCAATCACGGTATGCACTCACTGATAGGTAGATATTAGCCTAGAAACTTTGAGTACCCAAGACATAATCCACATATTAAATGATGTCCAAAAAGAATGGAGGAGTGGCCCATGGTTCTGGAAAGACTCAGTGCAAGAGTATAGGGGAATTCCAGAACAGGGAAGGGGGAAGGGGTAGATGGAGGAACAGGGTAAGGGAAGTGGACATATGGGACTTGCGGGGAGTGGGGACACAGAAAAGGGGAAAATTTTGAAATGTAAATAAAAAATATATCAATAAAAAAAAGCCAAGGGCTAAGAAAGTAGATTGCCACAGAGTACATGGAAGACCCTCTAATAATAATGGTTACCACATTATTTCTATAATAACAATGATAAAGAATCTTTCATATATTTTTGTCCTTTATTCATCAAAAGTATTCTTTTACTGATGCATGCTTAGCTCTTCTTTAAAGGTGTCCAGTTTGTCTGGAACTAACACTTGTCTCATAAAAATTCTTTGCAATTTCTGTTTGCACAGATTCTGCTATATTAATTTTGAAAATACTTTCTTCCACTCTGTGGCTTGTATTTTTTTTTTTTTTTTTTTTGCTCATGAAATAAATCATGTATTTAACATAAACCTTTGTTATCTAGTAAATGTGTAGAATTAATAAATAAATGATGGTACGTGATCTTTATTAAAATAAAAGAAAAGAATTGATAAATGGGACCTCATAAAATTACAAAGTTTCTGGAGAGCAAAGGACACTGTCAAAAGGACAACACTGCAACCAACAAATTGGGAAAGATCGTCATCAACCCTAAATCCCAGAAAAGGCTAATATCCAATATGTACAAAGAACTCAAGAAGTTAGACCCCAGAGAACCAAATAACCCTATCAAAAATGGTGTACAGAGCTAAACAAAGAATTTTCACCTGAAGAACTGCAGATGACTGAGAAGCACCTTAAGAAATGTTCAACATCATTAATCATTAGGGAAATGCAAATCAAAACAATCCTGAGATTTCACCTTACACCAGTCAGAAGGGCTAAGGCTAAAAACTCGGGAGACTAACAGCTTGCTGTATATTGCTTTAACTATGTTTAGGTATGTGCCTGGAATTCCTGTTCTTTCCAAGACTTTTAGCATGAGAGGATGCTGAATTTTGTCAAATGCTTTTTCAGCATCTAATGAAATGATCATATGGTTTTTTTCTTTGAGATTGTTTATGTAGTGGATAGCATTGTTGGATTTCCTTATATTGAACCATCTCTGCATCTCTGGGATGAAGCCTACTTGATCATAGTGGATGATTGCTTTGATGTCTTCTTGGATTCAGTTGGCAAGAATTTTATTAAGTATTTTTGCATCGATATTCATAAGGGAAATTGGTTTGAAGTTCTCTTTCTTTGTTGGATCTTTGTGTCCATTATATTCATAGCAGCCTTATTTATACTAGCCAAAAGCTGGAAAGAAGCCAGATGTCCCTCAATGGAGGAGTGGATACAGAAAATGTGGTATATTTACACAATGGAATACTACTCAGTAATTAAAAACAATGAATTCACAAAATTTTTACAGAAATGGTTATATCTGGAAAATATCATCCTAAGTGAGGTAACCCAGTCACAAAAGAATACACAAGGAATGCAATCTCTGATAAGTGGATATTAATTAGCCCAGAAGCTCTGAATACCCAAGGCACAATTAGCATAACAAATGACTCCCATGAAGAAGTAAGGAGAGGGCCCTGATCCTTGTAAGGCCTGATCCAGCATTGCAGAGAAGTTCAAGGACAGAGAAAAAGGAGAGAGGTGATTGGAGAATGGGTGGAGAGAAGAAGGTTTATGGGACATATGGAGAGGTGGGAACTTGGAATGGGGAAATAATTTGGAATTTAAACAAAGAATATAGAATATAAAAATATATAATTAAAAAAAAAAACTCAGGAGACAGCAGGTGGTGGTGAGGAACACTCCTCCACTGCTGGTGGAATTGCAAGATGGTACAACCACTTTGAAATCAGTCTGGTGGTTCCTCAGAATACTAGACATGACACTTCCAGAGGACCCTGCTATACCACTCCTGAGCATATACCCAGAGGATTCCCTGAAATGCAATAAGGACCTGCTCCACTATGTTTATAGCAGCCTTATTTATAATAGCCAGAAGCTGGAAAGAATCCAGATGTGCCTCAAGGGAGGAATGGATACAGAAAATGTGGTATATTTACACAATGGAATACTACTCAGGAATTAAAAACAATGAATTCATGAAATGTTTAGGTAAATGGTCGGAACTGGAAAATATCATCCTAAGTGAGATAACCCAATCACAAAAGAATACACATGGAATGCAATCACTGGTAAGTGGATATTAATTAGCCCAGAAGCTCTGAATTCCCAAGACATAATTAGCATATCAAATGATACCCAAGCAGAGGAAAGGAGAGGGCCCTGGTTCTGAAAAGGCTTGATCCAGCATTGTAGGGGAGTACCAGGACAGAGAAATTGGAGGGATGTGATTGGGAAATGGGCAGAAGAAAGAGGGCTTATGACACCGATGGGGAAGGGGGAACCAGGAAAGGGGAAAGCATTCAGAATGTAAACAAAGAATATAGAACATAAAAACAAATTAAAAAATGAAAAAAAAGAAAAAAGACATAGACTAAAAGAATAGATATGTAAACCATATTTTACTGCTTACAGGAAATGCACCTCAGTGACAAACACAGACATTACCTTAGAGTAAAAGGTTAGAAAACAATTTTCCAAGGGATTGGGCTTATGAGACCGATGTGGAGCGGGGAACCAGGAAAGGGGAAAGCATTCGGAATGTAAAAAAAGAATATAGAACATAAAAACAAATTAAAATAGTTTTAGCTATCCTGGGTTTTTTGTTATTCCAGAAGAATTTGAGTATTGCTCTTTCTAACTCTATGAAGAATTGAGTTGGGATTTTGATGGGTATTGCACTGAATCTGTATATTGCTTTTGGCAAAATGGCCATTTTAACTATATTAATCCTGCCGATCCATGAGCATGGGAGGTTCTTCCATTTTTTGAGGTCTTCTTCCATTTCTTTCTTCAGAGTCTTGAAGTTCTTGTCATACAGATCTTTCACATGTTTGGTAAGAGTCAACCCAAGGTACTTTATATTGTCTGTGGCTATTGTGAAGGGGGCACAATTTCTTTCTCAGCCTGCTTATCCTTTGAGTATAGGAAGGCTACTGATTTGCTTGAGTTGATTTTATAACAGGCCACTTTGCTGAAGTTGTTTATCAGCTGTAGGAGATCCCTAATGGAGTTTTTGGGTCACTTAGGTAGACTATCATATCATCTGCAAATAATGATAGTTTGACGTCTTACTTTATAATTTGTATCCCTTTGACCTCCTTATGCTGTCTAATTGCCTGAGCTAGTACCTCAAGTACAATATGGAGAGATAAGGAGAAAGGGGGCAGCCTTGTCTAGTCCCTGGTTTTAGTGGGATTGCTTCAAGTTTCTCTCCATTTATTTTGATGCTGGCTACTGGTTTGCTGTATATTACTTTTACTATGTTTAGGTATGGGCCTTGAATTCCTGTTCTTTCCAAGCCTTTAAGCATGAAAGGATGCTGAATTTTGTCAAATGCTTTTTCAGAATCCAATGAAATGACGATGTGGTTTCTTTTTCTTTGAGTTTGTTTATGTAGTGGATTGCATTGATGGATTTCTGTATATTGAACAAACCCAGCATCCCTGGGATAAAGCCTACTGGATCATGGTGGATGATCATTTTGATGTGTTCCTGGATTCTATTGGCAAGAATTTTATTGAGTATTTTTGCACTGATGTTCATAAGGGAAATTGGTCTGAAGTTCTCTTTCTTTGTTGGATCTTTGTGTTCATTATGTTCATAGCAGCCTTATTTATAATAGCCAAAAGCTGGAAGGAACCCAGAGGTCCCTCAATGGAGGAATGGATACAGAAAACCCAGGATAGTTAAAACTATTCTCAACAACAAAAGAAATTCTTGGGGAATCAGTATCCCTGACCTCAAGCAATACTACAGAGCAATAGTGTTAAAAAGTGCATGGTATTGGTACAGTGACAGGCAGGCAGATCAATGGAACAGGATTGAAGATCCAGAAATGAACCCACACACCTATGGCCACTTGATCCTTGACAAAGCTGCAGAAAACATCCAATGGAAAAAAGATAGCCTTTTCAACAAATGGTGCTGGTTCAACTGGAGTTCAGCATGCAGAAGAATGGGAATTGATCCATCCTTATCTCCTTGTACCAAGCTCAACTCCAAATGGATCAAGGACCTCCACATAAAGCTAGACACTCTGAAGGTAATAGAAAAGAAACTGGCGAAGACCCTTGAGGACATCGACCCGGGGGAAAGTTCCTGATCAAGAATTGACAAACGGGACCTCATAAAATTACAAAGTTTCTATAAGGCAAAGGACACCATCAAAAGGGCAAATCGGCAACCAACAAATTCGAATAAGATCTTCACCAACCCTATGTCAGATAGAAGGCTAATATACAATATATATGTATATAAAGAACTCAAGAAGATAGACTCCAGAAAACAAAATAACACTATTAAAAAATGGAGTACAGAGTTAAACAAAGAATTTTCACCTGAAGAACTTCGGATGGTGGAGAAGCATCTTAAAAAATGCTCAACTTCATTAGTCATTAGGGAAATGCAAATCAAAACAACTCTGAGATTTCACCTTACTCCAGTCAGAATGGCTAAGATTAAAAATTCAGGAGACAGCAGATGTTGCCAAGGATGTGGAGAAAGAGGAACACTCCTTCCCTTCTGGTGGGGTTGCAAATTGGTACAACCACTCTGGAAATCAGTCTGGTGGTTCCTCCGTAAACTGGGCGCCTCACTGCCA
Source organism: Apodemus sylvaticus (assembly GCF_947179515.1). Taxonomy (NCBI): domain Eukaryota; kingdom Metazoa; phylum Chordata; class Mammalia; order Rodentia; family Muridae; genus Apodemus; species Apodemus sylvaticus. The sequence goes on along the minus strand of NC_067476.1, from coordinate 132,577,643 downwards.
GAAGATCCTGCTATACCACCCCTGGGCATATACCCAGAAGATTCCCCAGCATGTAATAAGGATACATGTTCCACTATGTTCATAGCAGCCCTATTTATAATTGCCAGATGCTGGAAAGAACCCAGGTATCCCTCAACAGAAGAGTGGATGCAAAAAAAATGTGTTATATATACACAATGGAGTACTATTCAGCCATTAGAAACAATGAATTCATGAAATTCTTAGGCAAATGGATGGAGCTAGCGAACATCATACTAAGTAAGGTAACCCAGACTCAAAAGATGAATCATGGTATGCACTCACTAATAAGTGGATATTAACCTAGAAAACTGGAATACCAAAAGCATCATCCACACATCAAATGAGGTACAAGAAGAATGGAGGAGTGGCTCCTTGTTTTGGAATGACTCAGTGAAGAAGTATAGGGCAAAACCAGAACAGGGAAGTGGGAAGGGTTGGGTGGGAAAACAGGGGGAGGGAAGGGGGTTGATGAGACTTTCGGTGAGTGGGGTTCTAGAAAAGGGGAAATCATTTGAAATGTAAATAAAAAATATATCGAATAAAAAAGACAAATGAAAAAATGAAAAAAAAAGAAAAAAGAAAAAAGACATAGACTAAAAGAATGGATATGTAAACCATATTTTACTGCTTACAGGAAATGCACCTCAGTGACAAGACAGACATTACCTTAGAGTAAAACGTTAAAAAAACAATTTTCCAAGGAATTGGTCCCAAGAAAAAGATGGAGTAGACATTCTTGAATAAAATTGACTTTCAAACTAAAATTATCCAAAAAGATAAGAAAGGGCACTTCAGTCAAGTCAAAGGAAAAATCTACCCAGATGAACTCTCAATTCTGAATATCTACTCCAAATACAAAGGTACCCACATTCATAAAAAATGTACTCAAGCTGAAAGCATACATTGCACCTCACACAATAATAGTGAGAGACTTCACTATTATTCCCTTCACATCCTACTCTCATCAAAGGACAGATTATAGAAACAGAAATTTGCAGAGACATAGTGAAAGTAACAGAAGTAATGAACCAAATAGATATGAAAGTTATTTATAGAACATTTCATCCTAACACAAAAGAATATACCTTCTTCTCAGAACCTCATGGTACCTTTTCCAAAACTGACCATATAATCAGTCAAAAGACAGATCTCAACAGATTTAAGAATATTAAAATAATCCCATGGATCCTATCAGATCTCTATGGACTAAGTCTGGACTTCAATAGCAACCAAAACAACAGAAAGCCTAAATACACATGGAAGATGAACAATGCTCTACACAATGATAACTAAGACTTTTTATAATTTTTAAATGAAGGTACTACATACCCAAACTTATGGGACTCAATAAAAGCCATGCTAAGAAGAAAACTCATAGTTTTGATCGCCTTCAAAATGATACTGGAGAGCAATAGCAGCTGCGGCTGGTCCAGAGGAAGGGCCATCAGCAGTGGAACCAAGCTGACAGGGTCCAGGCAGACCCTGTGCCCACGACCACTGGCCATCGCTGGCCAGCCAGGCTGCAGCAGAGGATTTTTTGGCGCCTTTCACCACACAGAAGCCACATCAGAACTCTGCCTCCCACCAGTCAGTTATGAGAGACTGACCTACATCTTGGTTCTCAGAAGCCAGAGAGTTCAGAGAGACTGAGGTATGCAAATATAACCCAAGACCAACATCGCAGGGGTCTAAGCCTGACAAGTGTTGGCCTGCACCCAGGCACTGGGCTGGTCGGGGGGCCACCAGTGTGCAAACCCGGCCAGGAGGTTGTTTGCCCGGGCCAGTGCAGGTGCGGGCGCAGCCGACATTTTGCCTAAAGGAAGTCAGAGACTCGTAGCAGGCAAAACCGGCTAACAGGCTACCCCAAGGCTCACATAGCTGGGGTCTGAGAAGGCCAGGCCCTGGACTGCCCCCAGGCCCTGGGCTGCTCAGTGGGCCATCTATGTGCCGACCTGGCCAGGAGGTTGTTAGCCCAGCAGACTCTCCCAGCACTCTCAGGGAGTGCACGCATGCAGCCATCCTGGCCACCTGACAGACCGAATTAACACTCATGGCTGAGGGGAACTTTGCTTGGACATTGGCTTGCCAGGCTTTTGCCTAGACTCAGGCCCTGAGCAGCCAGGCTAGCCTTGTGTGCACCAACCCAGTTGGGAGTTCTGCTGCCCAGCAGAGTGATCAGCATGCAGAAAAAGTCCCGCAGCATACACCCTCAGCACTCCCTGAAGGAGCAAACAGGCATCATCTGGTTCACAGACACAATCAGGGGCAAAGCACACTAGGGCTGCAAGGGCACACAAGAGGAGGACAGTACATCAGCAATCTGCAACAGGGGAAACCCTGACATCCAGTGTTGCAGAAATAGCCCTAGAGCCTCTCAGGAGGCTGAAACACCAGCCAGAGACAAGACCAACTAGCTCCAGAGAACAAAACGGCAAAGGGCAAACACAGGAACACTACTAACAGGAATCTAGGCAATATGGCAGGATCTGAACCAAACTCTCCAACATCAAGTCCTGGTTATGCCAACACACCAGAGAAACAAGATTTGGATTTAAAATCACTGGTCATGATGCTGCTAGAAGAACACAAAAAGCACATAAATGAATCTCTTAAAGAAGCAGTATTCGGCAAAACCAGAACAGGGTAGTGGGAAGGGGTGGGTGGGAGGACAGGGGGAGAGAAGGGGGCTTATGTGACTTTCAGGGAGTGGGGGGCTAGAAAAGAAGAAATCATTTGAAATGTAAATAAAAAATATATCGAATAAAAAAATGATACAGGAGAGAGCATACATTACCAGCTTAACAGCACATTTGAAAGTTCTAGAACAAAAAAGAAACAAATACACCCAAGAGGAGTAGATGGCAGGAAATAATCAAACTCAGAGTAGAAATCTAGCATGTAAAAGTATTCTGACTTAGAAGAAAATAGAAAAAATAGGATGCCATTTAAAAACTACAGATTCTTCATGTCAAAGAAATGTGAATGAAATCGAAAGAAAGCAATGGTGGGAGAGACGTCTGTATCCTTTGTCAGGAAGCATCTAGGGAGAACACACAGAAAACACTGTTGACAGACTGAAAACCTCAATGAAAGTATAAAGTGTACAGGATAGGGGGGTTGAACAAAGGATAAATGCTTCCTCTTACAGTGTGGCTATAAGGAAGATGTCAAAGCTGAGGTAAAGTAGAAATGGGGGATAGATCAGTCTGTAAAGAGCTTACTGTATAAGAGCAGTCTTCTTGCAGTGGAGGATCTGGGGAGGTAGAGACTAGCAGATGCCTGATACTTGAGGTTAAGGAGCCTAGCCTTCTTGTGAACTCCTGACCAGTGAGAGGCTGTCTCATTAAAAAAAGGTAGATGTTTTCTGAAGAACAACAAACATCTGAAGTTGACCTCTACAAACATATACATGTACACACATATGCAACTATACCCACATGACCAAAACACATACAGAGAGAGACAGAGAGAGAGAGAGAGAGAGAGAGAGAGAGAGAGAGAGAGAGAGAGAGAGAGAGAGAGAGAGATGGAGAGAGATGGAGAGAAAGAGAGAGGTGGAGAGAAAGAGGGAGAGGGAGAGAGAGAGAGAGAGAGAGAATAAATCTTTCTCAAAATACCTTAAAAGATTCCAATCCCTGATGGAGTGGCTTCTTTGACTGAACTCAGAGAGTGGCAGTCATTCAATGAAGGACTAACATTTACAGAGGAGAAATCTCTACATGAGGGAGGCCTTACTAATGTGGATTTTATAGTCTCATTTTATTTATTTGTTTACAGTTTTTTTATTCGATATATCTTTTATTTACATTTCAAATGATTTCCCCTTTTCTGGGTTCGGGCTCCCTGAAAGTCCCATAAGCCCTCTTCCCTCCCCCTATTCTCCCATCCAGCCCTTCCCACTTACCTGTTCTGGTATTGCCCTATACTGCTACACTGAGTCTTTCCATAACCAGGGGGCACTAATCCGTTCTTCATGGACATCATTTGATGTGTGGATTATGTTTTGGGTATTCCAATTTTCTAGGCTAATATCCAGTTGTTAGTGAGTGCATACCGTGATTGATCTTTTGAGACTGGGTTACTTCACTGGGGTAGTAAGATGTTCTCCAGCTCCATCCATTTGTCTAAGAATTTCATGAATTCATTGTTTCTAATGGCTGAATAGGACTCCATTGTGTATCCATTCCTCCGCTGAGGAATACTTGGGCTCCTTCCAGCTTCTGGCTATAATAAATAGGGCTGCTATGAACATAGTGGACCACGTATTCTTATTACATGCTGGGGAAGCCTCTGGGTATATGCCCAGGAGTGGTATAGCAGGATTCACCTCTTTCTCCATATCCTTGCCAACACCTGCTGTCTCCTGAATTTTTAATCTTAGCCATTCTGGCTGGTGTAAGGTGAAATCTCAGGGTTGTTTCGATTTGCATTTCCCTAATGACTAATGATGTTGAGCATTTGATAAGAAGTTTCTCAGCCATCCGAAGTTCTTCAGGTGAAAATTCTTTGTTTAGCTCTGTATCCCATTTTGAATAGGGTTATTTGGTTTTCTTGAGTTCTTTGTATATATTGAATATAAGCCCTCTATCTGATGTAGGGTTGGTGAAGATTTTTTCCCAATTTGTTGGATGCGGACTTGTCCTTTTGATGGTATCCTTTGCCTTACAGAAACTTTGTAATTTTCCTTTATGAGGTCCCATTTGTCAGTTCTTGATCTTAGAGCATAAGCTACTGGTGTTCGGTTCAGGAACTTTTCCCCTGTAGCGATGTCCTCAAGGGTCTTCCCCAGTTTCTTTTCTATTAGCTTCAGAGTGTCTGGCTTGATGTGGAGGTCCGTGATCCCTTTGGAGTTTAGCTTAGTATAAGGGGATAATGATGGATCAATTCGCATTCTTCTGCATGCTGACCTCCAGTTGAACCAGCACCATTTGTTGAAACGGCTATCTTTTTTCCACTGGATGTTTTCAACCCCTTTGTTGAGGATCAAGTGGCGATAGGTGTGTGGGTTCATTAATGGATTTTCAATTCTGTTCCATTGATCCACCTGCCTGTCACTGTACCAATACCATGCAGTTTTTAACACTATTGCTCAGTAGTATTGCTTGAGGTCAGGGATACTGATTCCCCCAGAATTTCTTTTGCTGTTGAGAACATTTAACTATCCTGGGATTTTTCTTATTCCAGATGAAATTGAGAATTGCTCTTTCTAACTCTATGAAGAACTGAGTTGGGATTTTGATGGGTATTGAGTTGAATCTGTATATAAGTAAAATAGCACAACTCTTTGTGAAAAAGATCTGGCTATAGACATAAATTTAGATGTTTGTAAAAGTCTTCAAACACGGTTGACTTTTTTTCTAGACAATTGTCGACCATTCCTAAAGATGTACCAAAGCTTGTCTAAGTATGCATGCTCATGAGGCCATCAAGTAAAGTGCATTTACTGTTTCTGAAGTTGTTGCTCTTTAATCACACTGAGAAACAATATGATTTCCATTTTTTGGCACTTACATCATTATTATTGGCAGTTTTTCAGCCCCTCATTTTCCTAGTAAACTCTCTTGATTCTCGACAAGCAAATGCTCATGTTCACATTCTTATGAGGGTCTCCGGTGTGTAGCTACAGGGTTATGATATCTCTCCTATGCCCAAAAGAAAGAATTCCACACTGATTTTTATCAATAACCTTGTAACATAAGGATTGTGTTGCTTCTCTAAAGCCAGTGGATTTCACAGACTATAATAGCAAGGGAAACACTGTGAAAACCAAAATAGTAGAGTTTTATAAATATTTGTGTAGGTTCTAAATGTTAGGTTAGAACCAAACCATTATCCTCTTGAGACAATACCAGAGAGCAGAGGAAAATTCAAAAGGACATGAACCAGAACAAAGAAGAGTGCCATGTCTTCCCTATCCACCAAGAGCCAAAAGCATACATCCATCCATGGGAGGAAAGCTACTACAATCAATGATTTTTGGGTGTTCAGAGTCTGTAGACTCAGAGTAGGAACTACATGGCAACATGAGAGAACTACATTATCAGTTTCCTTGCACTCCCAACTCTTTAAATGCATGTACAGAACACAGCAGCAGACTTGGTGCACCAGTTACTCTACTCAGTTCACTCTATGCATACTCACTCCCCAACTTCTGATAAACTTCACATTTCTGTCACCTTCATACCCTCCATATATGTTCCTTTCAACACCAATAGCTTTTTATTTTATATTGTGATACATTGAGTTAAGCTGTACTTTATTTTTGATGACAGGATTCACATTTTCCATCAGAATCTAGTATGACTTACTGTTAGGTATACAGCTAAAGATAATATTTCAAAACAGATTATTATTTTAAGGTCTATGTGTGTTGTCTATTGATGGGTTTGTACTATGTAATTTATTATGAAATTATTGAGAGCTGTGGAATGAAGTAAATCTAACTGTATTTCAGTAGTCCCTTTAATCGGGTTGGTCCATTTCAAAACCTACTATGTAAAACAAAATAGAAAAAGAAAATCAAGAAAAAGTTATAAAAGTTTACAAAAACTAGGTAGCTGCATCAGTTCATGAATTATCATTTGCTTCATGTTACCTCTGATGGTGAAGAAGAAAGTTTATTTTAGATTGTGGATTTATGAAATTATTGGACTGCTCCTCTCTCTTAAGCTGTGTCTGGTGAGCCATCTCCTTTTTTTAAATGTGCAGTTACTAGGCCTACATTCATGAGAAATTAATGAGAAATTTCTCTTTCTGTGTCTTTGAAGGATTGTGTTGGGATTTTGGTGGGGATTGCATTGAATCTCTAGATTGGCTTTGATAGAATGGCCATTTTTACTATATTAATTCTACGAATCCTGAGCATGGGGGATCTTTCCATCTTCTGAGACTTTCCTTGCTTTCCTTCTTGAGAGACTTGAAGTTATTGTTATGCAGACTTTTCACTTGTTATGTTATAGTCTTCCCAATATATTTTATATTATTTGTGACGATTGTGAAGGGAGTTGTTTCTCAAATTTCTTACTCAGCCTGTTTATCATTTGTATAAAGGAAGGCTACTGATTTATTGGAGTTAATTTTATATCCTGCAACTTAGCTAAAGTTGTTTACCAGCTGGAAAAGTTCTTTGGTAGAATTTTTGGGGTCACTTATCTATACTATCATATCATCTGCAAATCGTAATACCTTTATTTCTTCCTTGCCAATTTGGATCCCCTTCATCTCTTTTTGTTGTCTTATTGTTCTAGCTAGTACTGTGAGTAGTGTATTGAATAGATATGGGGATAGTGGGCATCCTTTTCTTATCCCTGATTTTAGTGGGATTGCATCAAGTACTTCTCCATTTAATTTGATATTGGCTGTTAGTTTACAGTAAGTTGCTTTTACTATGTTTATGTATGGGCCTTGAATTCCTGATTTCTCCAGGAATTTTAACGTGGAGGGATGTTGTACTTTGTCAAATGCTTTTACTGCATCCAAGGAGATGATCATGTATTTTTTTTCTTTGAGTTTGTTTATGTAGTGGATTATGTTAGTGGATTTTCATATATTGAACAAAACATTCATCTCTGGAGTATGCCTACTTGATTGTGGTTAATGATTTTGATGTGTTCTTGAATTTGGTTTTCGAGCATTTTATTGAGTATTTTTGCATCAATAATCCTAAGTGAGATTGGTCTGAAGTTCTCCTTTTTCATTGCACCCTGGTATGATTTAGTTATCAGAGTGATTGTGGCTTCATAGAATGAATTATGTAAGTCTTCCTCCTGTTTCTATTTTATGGAATAATTTGCAGAATACTGGTATCAGGTTTTCTTTGAAGTCTGGTTGAATTCTTAATTAAATCTATCTAGTCTTAGGGGATTTTTTTAAGTTGGAAGGTTTTTAATGATTTCTTCTAGTTCCTTATGGGATATGGGCCTATTTAGATACTTTATCTGCTCTTGATTTAAATTTGGTGAGTCTGCCTAGAAAACCATCCATTTCATGTAAATTTTCCCATTTTTTTCAATATGGACTTCTGTAGTAGAATCCGATGATTCTTTGAATTTACTCCATTTCTGTTGTTATGTCTCTCTTTTCATTTCTGATTTTGTTAGTTTGGATACTGCCTCTTGGCCATTTAGTTAGTTTGGCTAGGGGGTTATCTATCTTCTCTCAAAGAACCAGTTTTTGGTTTTGTTGATTGTTTTGTTCTTTGTTTCTACTTGGTTTATTTTGGTCTAGAGTTTGACTATTTAATGCCATCTACTTCTCAGGTGAGTTTGCTTCTTTTTGTTCTAGAGTTCACAGGAATGATGTTAAGTAGTTAGGGTAAGATCTCTTCAGTTTCTTTACCAGAGCACTTACTGTTATGAACTTTACTCTTAGCCCTGTTTTCATTGTGTCCCATAATTTTGGGTATGGTATGTCAATATTTTCATTAAATTCCAGAAAGTATTTAATATCTTTCTTTATTTCTTCCCTGACCAAATTATCATTGAGTAGAGAGTTGTTCAGTTTCCATGTATAAGTGGGCTTTTTGTTGTTTTTGCTGTTATTAAAGACCTGCCTTGGGCCATGTTCTTCTGATACAATGCATGGGATTATTTCATTCTTCTTGTATTGGTTAAGGGTTATTTTGTGACCAATTGTAGGACTGATTATGGAGAAATTACACTAATGTACTGAAAAGAAGGTGTATTCTTTTGTTTTTGGGTGAAATGTTATGTACGTATCTGTTAAATCCATTTAGTTCATAACCTTTATTAGTTTCACCATCTATGTTTAGTTTCTAATTCAGTGACCTGCCCATTGGTGAGAGTGGGGAGTTGAAGTCTCCCACAATTATTGTTTGGTGTTCAATGTGTGTTTAGTAAAGTTTCATTTATGAATATGGGTGAATTTGCTTTTACAGCATAGATGTTCAGAATTGAGATTTTCTCTTGGTGGATTTTCCATTTGATGAATGTTAACTATCCTCCCTCATCATGCTTGATAACTTTTGGTAGAAAGTCTTTATTATTGGATATTAGTATGGCAACCCCAGATTATTCCTTGGGACCCTTTGCTTGGAATACCTTTTTCCACCCTTTTACTGAGATGGTGACTGTCTTTGTTATTAAGGTGTGCTTCTTGTTTGCAGGAAAATGCTGGATCTTTTTTGTGTATCAAGTGCGCTAGCTTATGTCTTTTTAAAGGTGAGTTGAGTCCTATTAATATTGAGAGGAATTAAAGACATATGACTGTTGGTTCCTACTATATTTGTTTTTGTAGATAGCTTTTTGTGCTTATGGTTCTCTTCTTTTGGCTTTGTTGTGAGATGATTAATATATTGTCTTTTCTTTGGTATAGGTACCTCCCTTGTGTTTGTGTTTTCCTTCTAGGATCCTCTGTAAGGATAGATTGGTAGATAGATCCTGCTTGATTTTAGTTTTGTCCTGTAATATTTTGGTTACACCATCTATGTTGATTGAGAATTTTGCTGGGTATAGCATGTGCATTTGTGTTTGAGTCTGCATGACCTCTTTGGACTTTTATAGTCTCTGTTGAGAAGTCTGGTGTAATCCTGATAGGTCTGGCTTTGTATAATACTTGGCACTTTATCTACTGTAGCTTTTGCTATTCTTTGTTCTGTTCATTTATTGTTTTGATTATTATGAACCAAGAGGACATTCTTTTCTGCTCCCATTTATTTGGGTTTCTTGTACCTTTATGGTTGTCTCTTTCTTTAGGTTGGGGAAGTTTTCTTCTATGAGTTTTCAAGGACATTTTCAGATCCTTTGTGCTGGGAATCTTCATTCTCCTCTATTCCAATTATTCTTAGATTTTGTCTTTTCAATGTGTACTAAATTTCATGGATTTTTTTCTATATTTTAGATTTTCTTTGCCTGTTGTGTCAATCTCTTCCAAGGTATCTTCTACACCTGTGATTCTCTTTTCCATTTCTTGTCTGTTGGCAATACTTACATCTGTAATTCCTGACCATTTTTCCTAGGTTTTCCATTTCCAGGTTTGCCTCCATTTGTGTTTTCTTTATTGTTTCTACTTCCACTTTTAGTTCTTAGATTGCTTTATGCATTTTTTTCACCTGTATGATTGTGTTTTTCTATAATTCTTTAAAGGATTTAGTTGTTTCCTTTTTTAGGGCGTCTACCTGTTTACCCGCGTTTTACTCTATTTCTTTCAGGGAGTTATTTATATAATCCTTCAAGGTCTCCACTATCTTCACGAGATAGGATTTTAGGACAAATTCCTAATTTTCCGGTATTTTGGTATATTCAGGGTTTGCTGTGGTAGGAAAACCGGGTTCTGATGATGTATGTCCATGTATATTGGCTTCTGTTGCTTGTGGTCCTGTGCTTGCCTCTCAACATCTGGTGATCCCTAGTGTTTGCTGATCTGGGTGACTGTCTAGAGTCTGCTTCTTTGGTCCCTGGGTTGCTTCCTGTCTCCTTTTATGTTGGCTGCCCTGTAGCAGACCTCTTGTGGAGCCTTCCAACTGGAGGGTTTCAGAGGGCCAAAGAACCTGCTGCTCTGTTGCCTTGGCTACAGTAGATCTATCAGGAGGTCTTCAGACTGCTGTGTCTTCAGGGGAGCAGTCAAGCTGATGTACTGTGTGAAACTGTTCTCCAGGGGGCCTATGGACTGTGGTTTCTGTTTCCCTGTGTGCAGCAGAACTCCAAAGAGGCTTTCAGTCTGTTGGATCAGTTGCCCTGCATGTGACAGATCCACTGGGAAGTATATAATCTGTGTTGCCAAGTTCCCCTATGTACAGAGAAACTTCTGGGGTGCTTTCAAGCTGTGGTGTTGTCAGGGGAGCAGACAAGCTGCCAATTAATTGCTCAGTTATCCTGTGTGCAGTGGATCTCCTAGGATGTCTCTGGCTGTGGTTTCAGATGTCCTGAATGCAGCATATCTATGGGGATGCCTTAGGATGTCGTATCTTCAGGGGAGCAGACTAGCTACCAGTCTGTCACAGCAGAAAGAACTGGGTATTTTGTTGGGTGGGAAATTTAGTGGATGATGGGTCCCCTGAGTTCACAGGGACCCGGAGGCAGCTGTGCAACTTCAGAGGTGTTCTTACCAAATGCTGTGAGTACAGTAGATCTTCTAGGATATCTCAGGATATGGTGTCTTTTCGGGAACCAATGTACAAGTCTTAACGTTTAAAAATAGAATCAACATGCATATATGTATATAACATATGTGTAATAATATGTATTATATGTGAAGTACTATATAGCACATTATTTCTGTGAATACATACATCTGTATGCATAGAAATGGTTGTTGAGTTTCTCTCCCAGAGAACATTATTTTTATACTCTTCTATCCAGAAGAGTGATGTTTATTTTTCTTTAAAGGTGTAAACCATCAAGACTGATACAAAGTCAAGCATGTGAGGGCTTCACAGTGATGTACTGAGCTATAGGTAGAAGGATAGTAACAAAGGGATGGCTGTGATGTTGTGAAGGCTATTCATCCATACGAGTCAGTAAGTTGTAACTGTGCTGACATACAGTAAGTTGTAATGTGCTGCCACTTAGATTTTAAAACTGCAATGCATGTCTTCCTTAATACAGAATATTATCTACTATATTTAAATCTACTGATATAGGAAGTCAGAATCTTCATATATACAGAAGGAAATACAAGTGTATATTAAACTTGCATATCATCAAAGAGAATACAGCATACCTGAGACATACTTGTTGATAAGAGCCAAAAGGTTCTATGTGTTTTTTCCTATCTTCCTACATAGCAGTTGTTCTTAAACAACAACATCTCAAGAGGTATGGCAATGTTTTTATTTTTATGGGCTAGTCAAGTGAGGCTTACAATGATTCATTCAAAAGAAGTATGTGTAAATATAAAGGAAGACAATTTTACATAACTGGACTGCATATCTCTGGTATTCCTTGCATCCAGACTGAAGTGATGAATCCATATTAGAGCTCCAAAGCTAGAATCAAGGTCTCTGAGTGGTGGGTAACAGTGTAGCCTGGCTCATAGGCTCATCTCTTTCACAACGGACTCTTATATGATCTAGTCTTTGTATAAATTCATGAAAGTAAATCCTTTGAAGGTAACAGGTTTTTCTCTAAAAATAAGGAAAGAAATATAGACCATTAGGGATCTTAAAAATTAAAGGGAATATAATCATTCTCATAAGGCAAGTAGAAATGGTAACCATGATAATGACCCACTAGTTTTTCCAGTTTCCTTGGGTCTCCAGATAGTCAGTGAACAATGATCATTACTCCGATTGTCTACATTCCACAAGATATTATGCACCAAACCATGAGATCCTTAAACCTGGTACACAACACAGGAGTCCCCAGGGTCAAGGCGCATCTAGTTCAAAATCATTGGCAAATCATTTAGTGTGGCGCTTGGAAATATCAAAGGAGGAGATATGATGTTGAAAATAAGAGGTGACACAAATATTTGAGAAGATGGGCACTGCCATCCTCAGTATGTAGTATCACAGGAACCCAGGTATTGGAAAGCATCTGGCATTAGAAGCAGAGTTTCAGCAAGAGGTATTTCAGTCATGAAAATATTATGATCCCTTACATGCATGGGACAAACCATGCAGGAAAGGTGATGGCAAGCAAGTAGGTTTTCTGGAGATGGCCCACCATTTTGCATAGATATGATTGGTGTACTCTGAGAGATATGGAAACATCACAGAATTGTTTCTTACTGCTGATATGGCTTTTCTGTCACTATTACGCAGCTTAGTGATTCCTGGGCATCACCTCATACTATTGAACACATTTTCTACAGATCAATATGGAGACATCCTTTTATATACTATGCTATTTAGATGAATTAAGGACTATGTAATTCTTGATTTGATTCAATAATTTTAGAAATAAATTTAAGGAGACAGTTTTAGTTGTTTTCCCTAAAAGATATAATAAAGTTAAAATCAAGAATAGAACATGCCCCTCCTCATAGAATAATAAGTAAAGGCTCTATAATAAGGGGTACAATGAACTTAAAAATTGCACTAAGAGGGGAAATAAATTTGGCAGATATTTGACATCAAAGGAAAAATATTCATTCTATGTAATATCCAGAGATGATGCCACCAGTGTGCACTATAATAAAACAAGGACATCTAAAACTCTTGTTTTGAACTTATTATGAGTTTATAGAATGAAACCGTACTTTGAACTTACTATCTACATTATGCTGTAACTCCTTTTTTTGTAATTTTATCTGTGCAGTAACTTCAGAAAGGATTTTGTCTAAAATCTATAAAAAGACTGAGAGAAAAGTAAGTTTAGCTGTCAGGGCTCTTCTGAATCCACAAAATGTTTATGCTTTTTATATATGTATACATGTCTATCTATCTGTCTGTATGTCTGTGTCTCTATATATGTACATACATATGTAGGTATATATGTATGTCTATATGTATGTATGTGCACAAGTGAAGTTGATCAATGGTCAGAACCAGCCAAATCTGTGTGTGTGTGTGTATGTGTGTGTGTGTTTGTTTGTGTGTGTGTGTATGTGAGTGCATGCACGCACATGCGTGTACTCATGCATGACTTTGTTTTTATCCTTTTTTATTCTCTCTGCCTCACAAAAAGTTAATGAGTTTCTTACCTCTTACCTGTCTAGGAAGACACCACTGTGTAAAAGAACCCAAGTAACTAAGGTTTTTTTCCCAATAGTCTCCTGCTAACAGCAGGAATCAAATACCAGAATCCACCAGCTTCTGAAACCAGAACAGTAAGGAAAAGCTAATGGAGAGAGGTCATGACATTCTGGTCTTCCCAAAGCCACCCTACCTCAGTATTTGAATGTCTGAGTGGGACTTCCCAAGTGCACTCTGAAAACGTAGGTTAAACTTGGAGTAAAAGGACTCTCTTCTGACAAGAAAACATCACCACATTTCTTTATTCTGTCAATGAACAGCAATTCATTAATACCCTTGGTACCAAATTTACTGGTAAATGGAGATAACTAATTGTTATGGACTCTTCCTCCTCATATGTACACAGAGTTACTTTTGAGGTATTGAAGCACCCCAACAAGTGTATCTATTGTATCTATGATGATTTCCACATTCTCTCTACAAATGTTTGCATATGATCATTTATTGTGCACTTCATTTACATAAACAAGCATACAAACACTAGCACAAAAACCTCCTCAGACATCATACACAGGTCCTACTTTTCAAAAGGTTCTGTCAGAATGAGGTGTCACTTAATGAACAATGTTTATATCTTCTGCTGGTGTACCTGTTCAGTGAAGGGACAGTTGGCCAACTTAGACAGGAACTTATTGCATGTGACTTTTTCAGGCCTCATTATAAAGTATGATGTTTTTCCACGCCTCTCCTTTAGAAAACAAACAGGATTAATTCATCATTTTCTACTGGTAAACTTTTCTTTGCAGTAGCTTTTTGTAATGGAACTAACTAGTTTGTTTATCATTTATGTCAGTTAACTTTATTTCACACAACACATAAAACTCATCTTTATAGAAATTACTGCACACCCTTCTGGCTGCTTGTCTTGTGAGCATCTTTTATGAGTAGTCTTGTGCTGCTGAGGAAGAGGGAAACAGGACAAAGAGAAGGATCCAATCCATTCAGTAGAGTTACGAATGAAAGGATAATATCTGAGCTATGATGTTGTCAGAAACAACCCTACACACAAGGAATAGTTTAAGGGGCAGCACTGGAGACCTTTGTCCTGTTTGGGGGCTCCTTTCTTTTACAGCCACCTGGAAATCTGCTGTAGCACAGTTTAATTAATTACCATCTCCCCAGAAAGTGTGCTTGCAAAGGGAGGAACAATTTAGGGAACATTGTCCTCCCAGTTTGAAGAGCTCCGTGGTAAACACTTCATAATTTAAAATAATGATTTGTGCACATATTCCTACTTTAACACACAAGGATATAGATGTGCAGAAACGCACAGAGTATTGATCTGAAGTGACACAAGTACATGTGTATCCACCTCCAGCTCTATCCCTTCATAAATCACTACATTGCTACACATGTTATTTCCAATCACACACATTTTCTCAAAATATCCATATATCTATACAAATCCATGTCCATAGTACCTCTGGCCCCTGCACAATTTGGCCAGAAATGAGGCATCACCAAATACGCACCCTTATCTGAATGAACTGTTTATGGAGAAAACATTTGTCAAAGTCAGATTCAGCCTTTGTGCATGCTGTTCTTTCCATTGCAATTTGAACAACACCCTAAGAGAAAAAGAGAAAAATTCATATACAGTTATGTATTTTTATTTACATGTATGCTTTAATTTTCTTTTGTAGCTAACATTTTTATTTGGATCAATGACTACACTTATGATCGTCAAAATTATCACCATCTTAACACATGTGCAAACTACTTTTTTCCAACAGAATGATTATCAGGACCTTCTTGGCACATTTGTTACTATTTTAAGTAATACGATGAACAAGACACCAAAGGTAGAAGACTGGGACTAACATTTTTAATATTGTTAGTAAGGTAGAACCAGACTGGAAGAGAACCCACAAGAGGAGTAAGAAACATTCCCAATAACACATGTGCCCTGAGCAGAAACAAAGGTTGTAGAATGGAGCATTAAATGAATGAGCCTGTTGATTTCAGAATAAAATGCACTCACCCTTTGTAAGAATAACAAAGATTCAGGTTGGTTTGACTACCTGATGATCACCATCAGTGATCATCATTTACTACATTTAACACAGAGCATGTCTTTCTTTCATTTCCTCAGTTTACTTCCTACAGTGGAAAGGAGAATTGGGAATGCTTCACATAAGGGGAAATTTCAGGCCAAATGAATAGAGTCTGTGAGTGTCTCAACCTTGAAGCTGACTGATGATGCTAATTTATGTCAAGGCATTCTATTCATGTGCTTGTACAAATAATAGGCACCCACATATTCATTGCAGAGGACATCTCAGATACATTGCCTGGAAGAAACAAAGCTGAGATAATAGATTTTATCCCTTGGAAGCATGAGTAAGGTCAATCAATCGTGGGGTGATTTATGTTCTGTGTGTACAATTAGACTCAGATACACATTGAACAATATGCACCTTTGCTATGTGTTTGGATTGCATGTTCCCCCTTTTGATCATTTTATACTTTTAACATTGATTCAGGATTTGGCTAGTCTAGTACTTGTGGCTTGACTAACATATCTACTGAAAACAGTTGTATTTTGCAAGAGATTCTGAAAGATGCCACATACAAGGTGATCATAGTTCATAGTTGGTTCCTAGTTGCCTTGTGCCTAGTTCCTAATGCATTTTTTCTCAAAATTGGGACTCTGGTTCCTAAGTTCTGCTCTAGAAATATTCCAAGGTAACTGTGAAGATCGTATGTTGAATCTGCAGTGTAATTTAATAGTATAAGCTTACAAGTTCCATGTAGGGAACTGCTTAGGTGACTTTATCTGTCCTGTACAAGTCTCCATACAACTTGAAATGAGGCCCATTCTGCATGCTGAACTGTTTGAAAGGGCACATATGCATGGTCTGAAATATATCCTTAAATTCTTTTTCTGTAGGATCTCACATAGAACTTTTAACATCTAAGAAGTTTACAGCATCACCGAATGATATCACTTTTATGTCTTGCTACTGTCAATCAGTTTTTTGGTTTAACAGCATCTGGCATAGAATAATTGACTGTTTTCCACTGTGGCATAGAATCTTACGCAGCATCTATATTAGAAAACTACCTCAGGTTATGTCCATAAAGCACACCTGCATAGAAAAGATGGGATCAAGGACCTCCACATAAAGCCAGACACTCTGAAGCTAATAGAAAAGAAACTGGGGAAGACCCTTGAGGACATCGGTACAGGGAGAAAGTTTCTGAACAGAACACCAATAGCGTATGCTCTAAGAGCAAGAATTGACAAATGGGACCTCATAAAATTACAAAGTTTCTGTAAGGCAAAGGACACCATCAAGAGGACAAATTGGCAACCAACAAATTGGGAAAAGATCTTCACCAATCCTACATCAGATAGGCTTATATCCAATATATATATAAAGAACTCAAGAAGTTAGACTCCAGAAAACCAAACAACCCTATTAAAAAATGGGGTACAGAGTTAAACAAAGAATTCTCACCTGAAGAACTTCGGATGGCGGAGAAGCACCTTAAAAAATGTTCAACTTCATTAGTCATTAGGGAAATGCAAATCAAAACAACCCTAAGATTTCATCTTACACCAGTCAGAATGGCTAAGATTAAAAATTCAGGAGACAACAGGTGTTGGAGAGGGTGTGGAGAAAGAGGAACACTCCTCCATTGCTGGTGGGGTTGCAAATTGGTACAACCACTCTGGAAAGCAGTCTGGCGGTTCCTCTGAAAACTGGGCACCTCACTTCCAGAAGATCCTGCTATACCACTCCTGGGCATATACCCAGAAGACTCTCCACCATGTAATAAGGATACATGTTCTACTATGTTCATAGCAGCCCTATTTATAATTGCCGGATGCTGGAAAGAACCCAGGTATCCCTCAACAGAAGAGTGGATGCAAAAAATGTGGTATATCTACACAATGGAGTACTATTCAGCCATTAGAAACAATGAATTCATGAAATTCTTAGGCAAATGGATGGAGCTAGAGAACATCATACTAAGTGAGGTAACCCAGACTCAAAAGGTGAATCATGGTATGCACTCACTAATAAGTGGATATTAACCTAGAAAACTGGAATACCCAAAACATAATCCACACATCAAATGAGGTACAAGAAGAAAGGAGGAGTGGCCCCTGGTGCTGGAAAGACTCAGTGAAACAGTATTCGGCAAAACCAGAACGGGGAAGTGGGAAGGGGTGGGTGGGAGGACAGGGGAAGAGAAGGGGGCTTACGGGACTTTCGGGGAGTGGGGGGGGGCTAGAAAAGGGAAATCATTTGAAATGTAAATAAATTATATCGAATAAAAAAAAAAGATGGGAACCATAGTCTGTCTCAGGTGTGTATGTCAGTGTTCACAAAGAAGAAGGAAATAAGGGCAAGGTTATCAAAACAAGTACAATGACTCTTCATTTTCTTGAAAGGGATATTTGTCATATAGAAAATGTCATTATTTACTGAAGTGCACAAAATTGTAATGATCAAGAGATTCACAAAAACATATTAACATAAACACACATACCAGGAGTCCCTTGCACTAAATGACAGTGTGGAGGATGGAGCAAACATGGCCACATGTAAGACTTCAGGGAAGGGATTCACAATTTACATGGATACTGTGACCTCATGATCATGAGGAAACCCTTTTCTCACATAATAATTGTTAGAATTAGGCTGTCTAGAGATCTCCATAAGCAGAAAACCATAAAGATGAAACACCAAGTTTAGTTCCTGGACACCCCATGATATAAGAAGATGTTTAAGTAGCCAAAGGCATCTATGACCTCCATATATATATTGGCATACTGGCCCCAAACACACACCCACACGTAAAATATAACTGAAAGACTTGAAAAGTGTACATATATATCTGGTATTTCATGCCATTTAGTCAAATTAGAAGACACCTTATGCTGACTCTGAAATAGGAACTTATTGGTTCCTATTAGTATAGACAAATTTAAACAGAATAAGATGGAGAGTTCCCCATGCAACTAGTATTTTGTTGTTGTTGTTGTTGTTGTTGTTCTTTTTCAGGATTTCTGACATCTGTGTGTGTGTGTATGTGTGTGTGTGTGTGTGTGTGTAGACAACTCACACACAAGGATTTCCTTGAAAACTTAGGTATATATGATGAATTTATGTGGACACACTTCAGTGCTAAGAATGCATCATTCAAACTGGAGTGTGATGAGACCTGCCCTGAGCCATCTGTTTCAGTGAAAAAACATGGTATATTAGAGATAAACAAACATGGTTACAGAAAAGGTTATAGTAATATTGATCCTAAAATAAATAATAGTGCCACAAGTTGACTAAACTCTTTTACAAGTCCTGTAAAACTAATACTCTAACCTTTTGCACCATAAAGGCTTACCTCAGCAGTTTTAGCAAAAATCTTTCTCTAGTATGTTCTGGATGAAATTTCTACAACACATGTTATAACAGCCCAGGAATGAACACCAAATATCAAACCAGGGCTCAAGGATACAATTGAACTCTGAGGACATGGTACCTCAAAACTTGAGTTAAGACTTGAGAGAAAAGTCAAGATTGTCTCACTCTGGGAGAAGTACTCACCATTTTGTTGATTTTAGATATTTGCCGTAAGTTTCTGAGATATGTATCATTGCTCTTCTCATTGAAAACAATCCTGAAGGTATCAAATACTTCGTTCAGTGTGGATACAGTCTTGCGATTCCTTGTACTTTTTCTGGTTGCATAGCTAAAGTTCAGGATCAGAACAAAAATAGCCAGGAGGAGCAGTTTGCTACACAGGGGTTTGCACATTTTCTGCTCAGATCTGAAACTGGAGCTTCAGCAGATCAGAGGATTTCAGATCTATGGGCAGCAAGCACAGTTCTTCGACCTTAAATGCTGAACCTTGTATTTAGCCACACCCTCCAAATGCAATCCCCTTTCCTTACTTCCCTATCCTGATTCTTGCCACCTTTAAATCTCTGTGGTACACGTGCTAACTCATGAACATACATTTAGGATTTCTGGCACTTCTCTGTCCTTATGATAATGCTGCATGGTTCTCTTGTGCTGGAAGTTTGCTGCTGCTTTAATCCATGCATTATTTATAATAGTTTGCCCATTTAAAATCTGGGAGGTAAAACTTAATTTATTTAAAATTGAATATAAGATTCTAATCATTAATTTTATACTATAAACTTCATACTATAGAATATAATGAATACAACAGACAAGTGTGAGTATTAGGCCCAGTTAGGGCACTTAGAACAGATCCCCGTGGTGCATCAAGAATGCCCACAGAAATGTTACCTGAAGCAATTGGTGATTCGTATTTGTTCCTCCTTCCAGTTTGCACGTGTACCTGGAACAGACTTTAGGTCTCTGGTTCCCCATCCACCTCTACAAGTCTCAGAGGAAGCTTGATTCCCAGGAGTCCAAACACACCAGGATATTAGGATCTCAGAGACAACATGATTCTTAGGATCTCAGACACACCCAGGATCTCAGGATTCCAAGATCCCTGAATCAAAGTATCACAGAGACATTTGGGCTACCAGGATTTCTGACACAACCAGGGTCACAGGATCACAGGCTCACAGACTCACAGGTTCAAAGACTCATGGGCTCACAGGCTCACAGGCACACAGGAGAGACAGGATCCAGTCAGAGACATCAAGGCTAGTTAGCACTAAAAACACCAAATGCCAAGAGGCAAGCACAAGTACATAAGCAACAGAAACCAATAATATATGGCAACATCAGAAAACAGTTTTCCTATCACAGCAAGCCCTGGATACACCAATACACTTGAAAAGCAAGGTTCATATCTAAAATTTCATCTCCTGAATATGATAAAGGATTTTAGAATGATATAAGTAATTCCCTTAAATAATTATAGGAGAAGACAAGTGAACAGGTAGAAGGCCTTAAAGAGCAAACCCATAAAAATGTAATTAGAAACAATGAAGTAATCACAAAGGGAGACAACCCTGGAGATGGAAAATGTAGAAAAGAGATCTGGAGTCACATATGCAAGCATTACCAACAAAATACAAGAAATAGGAGAATCTCAGGTGTACAAATTACCATAGAAAACATTGACACAACAGTCAAAGAAATGCAAAATTTAAAAGGCTCCCAACCCAAAACGTCCAGGAAATTCAGGACACGATGAGAAGAACAATCCTAAAGACAATAGGTATTAAAGAGAGTGAAGGCTCCCAACTTAGAGGGGAGTAAATATCTTCAACAAAATTGTGGAAGAAAACTTCCCTAACCTAAAGAAATAGATGCCCATGAACATACAGGAAGCCTACAGATCTCCAAATAGACGTGACCAGAAAGAAATTCTTTCCATAACGTAATAGTCAAAACATCAAATGAACATAACACTGAAAGAATATTAAAAGCACTAAGGGAAATCAAGCATTCACAGGGCAAAGGACTTCTCCTCCTATTGATGCCAGACAATGCCATCTTCTTCTACATATGTGGCTGGAGTCATGGGTCCCTTCATGTATATTCTTTGGTTGGTGGTTTAGTTCCTGGGAGCTCTGAGGGGTCTGGTTGGTTGATATTGTTGTTCTTCAGATGGGATTACAAAAACGTTCACCTCCATCAGTCCTTTATCCCTTATCTGTCTCTTCTTGGAGATGCCACCCACATCTTCATACCTGCCAGTTGCAGATTTCCATTCATTTTGATGGCAATCTATCCATCTCTACAGCTCTTTCCCACATCTGTTCCTGAGGCCCTCAATATGCCCCTTCTTCCAAATAAAAATTCGATCCCAATACAAAGACTGAAGATTCTTTATAGCAATAGCAGCCCCCCCTTTTTAAGAACACTCCTTAGTGCAATTTATATTTGACTATGCTCTTTGCCTCAAAAATTTGCACATTTCTTTCACATTTTATAAACAACTTTTTTTTGTTGTAGTCCTGAAGAAGTATAAAAACAGTAATCATACCATGCAGCTAGTGCTAGCCATGTTGAATTTTCCTCTGGCAAACACATTCATTTATTACTTAGAAAAAGGTCTCTTAAAGTTTTCAGGCAGAATTTATTAAATTCTTTACCAGAATATAATTTCAATGACCTATGGCATGTTTCCCCATATTTGACTTTTTCTGCTCTGACATTCTCATGAGGCAAACTTTTAGTGTTTTGAATTCTCTGTGTACTCTGGTTTTTGAAACTCTCTCCAGAACAGACTATTAAGCTCTTCTTTTGGAACACAAGGGCTTTTCTATACCACACTTGAAACACATCCATACACCTACACAGCCTGCTTTAAAGGACTATGAAAACCATATAGTCTTGGCTTTCATAGCAGTTGCCCCATTTCTTAGATAACATTTTATATCTAGTATTTTTCTTCATTGCTGTTATAAAATGACCATGAAAAAAATTAATGTGACTAAACATGGTTTAATTTTACTTTTGTTTGAGGGACTATCCTAATCCATTTCTGTTTAGATATAAGCTGATCAGTTCAGTATTAAACAATCAAAGAAGATGCAGAAATATTTTATAAAAATACTGAGTTAGAAAATTCATCTTAATAGTGAAAATATCAAGTTTGGACTGCATCCAGATCTCTGGGTGCAGAAATCCACATTAAAATACACAGTGTACAAAAACACAGCCTGTTGTTGAAGTAATTTATTTATGGCCTTCTTTATACAATATA
Source organism: Apodemus sylvaticus (assembly GCF_947179515.1). Taxonomy (NCBI): domain Eukaryota; kingdom Metazoa; phylum Chordata; class Mammalia; order Rodentia; family Muridae; genus Apodemus; species Apodemus sylvaticus. Next base: position 132,555,319 of record NC_067476.1, on the reverse strand, counting down.
AGCTCAGGCTCAGTTACCTTTCTTTATTTAAATACTATAAAGTTTATTCCCATGAAGGCCATTGGAGAATTGTTTAAGAGAATGAATTGAGTAATCCGCATGTGTCTTGAAAAAGGGAATACTGTGTCCATTTGCCCGGTATCATTCCCTGTATGAGATACGACATAGACACGTCTCTGAAAATGTCATGTTGGACCTTTCTCCATCTATTATTGTAATGACCCTAGAATAGACTCTAGATGGTGATGCAGGTAACAAAGTTATTTTTGAATAAGGCTAGACATTAAAATGTGGCATCATATATTGAGTGAAACACCAAGTGAAGTTAGAAGATACTCAGACCCAGACTCATGACACATGTTTACTGAAGAAATGGTGACCAGAAAATGGCAAGGTGAGATAAAGAGCCTAGACCAGTGTAGGAGGGGCTGAACAGAAAACTGTGAGAACTTCAGGAATCCTACAGGGAAGAAATGAGAGAAACAGTTTGGGTATGGAGGGACATCTAAAGAACTCAGAAGAGGAAGTAGGAGAAGAACAGGAGTGAGGAATTAATTAGAATTGTATGGCTAGCCTTAAAATCCAAGACATAATACACAGTAGACTTTCTTCTAACCCATGCACCTCATTGCTTTCAGATGACTGCATATGCACTGGTTTTAAGCAATGCAGATATCACTGGCCCCAGAGACTTATAGATGCCTTTACAGAGACCAGTCAGAAGGAATAGGAGAAACAATGTATTCTGGAGATGATACAAATTGCTTGCAATCTAAAGCATGATATCATGTTGTGTTGAACATGTAAGGGGGACAGTGTCAATTTGTCCACATGAAGAAATGCCATTGTTCTAATCCCAGAAACCCTCTAATCCTTGTAGCTACCACATCTAAGCTTAACTGAGGTGTACTGTTTTTTCACAGAAACCGATTATCTGAAACAGCTCTGATTTGATCAGAACTCATAATGCACATCTATTACTCAAGCCATGTCTTCAAAATATTTCTCATGGCTACTGTCTATGCCATCAAGGAGTAGGTCCAGAGTAGTTAGGCCACTAATGTGAACAGGTTGAATGTTTCAACTTGGATAAAGGACCTGCATCTCTAATTCTAGTCCAAAGTGCTCACACACAAGTATTACCAAAGTGGAATATAAGGTTCACAGGTGTCCTGGTTTAGTTCCTTGGCATGCAGTATCTGAGGGTAGTACATAGAGCAAAATAAATAAGCATAAGAAGGTTAAGTAATAATTGGCCTGAACTTCTCTGCACAACACATCCAGTTCTGGAGCTTTAAATCAGCCAAGGTATTATCTTCAACCAATATCCTCTCTTAGTCTCTATTTATGGATATTAGCTGTGCCAAACAGTGCCAAGTGTCACCTGCCCCCCAGGAGTCATTTAAGCCTTAAAAATCAATACCACTACAGTGAATTTTAACCTCCAAACTGTGATTGCCACAATGATGTACAACTTTTAAAGCCTCTGGAGCACAGCTTCTTTTTGAGGACTCTGAGAAAACAACAAGAAATATCACTTTACCCTGAAATGCAAAAATGTCACTGTAGTTCTTTTTAATTCAAACTGTCACATAAAGGATTACTTAGAGCCTTTTCTACCATCTAAATCCTCACAAGCTGACACTCTATCGTCTAGAAGGACCTCATCATTGTTCTGCATAATCCCAGAGAAAAGTCCAGTGAGTTTTAATCATGATATGACTTTTCTAACACAGATCACAAATTTTTATACAGTCCATCTCAAATTATATGATCATGTTTGTCACATAAGTACACCATGGTTTCAATGAGAAACATTTTGTTCTCATGAAGGTTATCAGTCCATTGCTAATGGAATTTGGAACAAACACTAAAACCTAGTAGAACCTTCAGATTTGTATTGATGCCCCTTCTCATCAACTCCTCATTACCTTAATACATATTTACATATTTCTTTTAGCATTCCTTTGTATTTAGTCTGTTTTGGGGGCCATTTATTTGAACTTAGACTGACTTTTTTCCACACATTTCTAGTTATCCATTGGACCTCATGAAGGATACTGTTGGGTATACAAAAGAAGACAATATGTTTCCTTCTCTCAGAGACCACCAGCAGTCCTACATTCAGCCCAGAGCAGTAATACCCCAAAGTATATCTCTAATACAAGATTGACTGTTGACGAAACACAATTTTTAAATTAGATATATTTATTATTTACAGTTCAATTGTCCCCTTTCCTGGTTTCTCCCAAAAACCTTCTAACCGATTCCCTCTCCCCCTGCTCAAAAATCCACCCACTCCAACTTCCCTGTCCTAGCATTCTCCAAAACTGGGGTATCTAGCCTTCTCAGGACCAAGGACCTCTCCTCCCTTTGATGTCCAACAAGGCCATCAACTGCTTCATATAAATCTGGAGCCATGGGTCTCTCCATGTGTACTCGTTGGTTGGTGGTTTAGTCCCTGGGAGCTCTGGGGATACTTGGTGGTTCATATTGCTGTTCCTCCCATGGCATTGCAACCCCCTTCAGCTTCTTGGGTCCATTCTCTAGCTCCTCCATTGGGGAACCTGTCTTCAGTTCAATTGTTGTCTGAGAGTGTTCACCAATGTATTTGTCAGGCACTGACAGAGTGACAGGTGACAGGTATGTCATGCTCCTGTCAGCAAGGACAATTCTTGTGTAGGCAAAGAACAGGCAATATCAGCTTTATTGTGATCATTGTTTCAAAACACAAGATCCATCTAGAAGATAGAATTTGCCAGGTATTTTCTCATTTTTTATTGTTTCTCACTCTCTTATTTCATTTCTCCGATGTTCATCAGCAATTTTAGTTGCAATAAACATTCTGTTTATGAATATCAACCTACCTATTATGTAGGTTGGCTGTTAATTGTCTAGTTTTCCCAGGACCAAGGCCTCTCCTCCCTTTGATGTCCAACAGGCCATGCTCTGCTGCATATGCATCTGGAAACATTGGTCTCTCTATATGTACTCTTTGGTTGGTTAGTAGTTTAGTCCCTGGAAGCTCTGTATGATTAATATTGTTGTTTAGGTTAACATTTACTAATCTAAATGCCTTGAACTACCATATATTCACTCTATCGTCTTTCCAACAAACAAGTACTCAATAGATATTCATGTAACAGACCTTCAATGCTTCCTTTTAGGGAATCCAATCCTGAAATTTATATTCTTACAATAGGCACTTAATGAAACTGTAACAAGTATACACAGTATAATACTGATAATTATATATGTATAAATATCTGTAAGATTTACGATAACTTTTCTTTTTTCTCTTGCCATCTTTCTATGATGACTTGACACCTAGAGCCAAAAAGGCAGTATTATCTGTTTCCATTGATTGTAATGCAGTAGAAACATTTCCTGATATAGTTGTTAAGAAGAGTGAACATAGCTGAATTGTCAGTTTAGGATTTTGTGTTTTCAAAGAAATTCACATTTCCAAACTGCAGTCTTACTTGGGAGGGCCCTTTTATTGTGAGTAGCATTATTTGTGTCACGGTTCTGTTTCTGATATTTCTTTAGAACAATTCCAGATTCATTTCCATAACATGCTTTGGTTAGAGTTTAGTGTCGCACATACTGTTTTCTATAATACACTCTAAATTTCTTTGCCATTTTGTTATGTGGGGTTTTTGTTTTGTTTTGTTTTCTTTTGTTTTTTTAGTTTGTCATCTGCCTGGACTCAATTGCAATTTCTGTTGCATAAAGACAAATGGAGTGAAATTTGTGCATTGGGTTTGCCTTGTTTGTTATCTAGTGTATTAAAACCCTGGGTATAAGTATTGAAAAAAAAAGTAGTCCAGTTTTACTTTCCTTCAAATAATGAAGGATATCACTACAGCTTCTTTTCATAATACATGAGAAAATTTTGAATAACCATGTTCTCTGATCTCCAAAAAGTTACAGCTATTGTCACTTGTCTGAGGGTCACTTTATGCATGAGAACTTCACCTTTTCATTTCTATTTTATTTTATTTTCTATATTCTTTGTTTACATTCCTAATGATTTTCATTTTCCCTTTTCCCACCTCTCCATAAGTACCATAAGTCCTCGTCCATACGCCCGGTTTCCAATCAGCCAGAGCTTTCAGGTGTGTCATTAAGCTGCTCATGTATACTCTCTCCAGTTTCTTTTTGGGGCATTCAGGGCTATGAGTTCTCCTCTTAGCACTGCTTTCATTGTGCCCCATAGATTTGGGTATGATGTGCCTTCATTTTCACTAAATTCTAAACAGTCTTTGATTCCTTTCTTTATTTCTTCTTTGACCAAGTTATCATTGAATAGAGTATTGTTCAGCCTCCATGTGTATGTGGGCTTTCTGGGGTTTTTTTTGTTTGTTTGTTTGTTTTTGTTTTTTTGTTTGTTTGGTTTGGTTTTGGTTTTGGGGTTTTTTTTGCTATTGAAGACCACTCTTAATTCATAGTGATCTGATAGGAGGCATGGAATTAGTTCGATCTTCTTATACTTGTTGAGATCTGTCAGGTCAGATGCTTCCATGGCTGAGTTGGCTGTTTTGTCACTGGATCCAAGCTGGTGGTGAGCTCGGACCAGGGCTCCCTGAAGGTCAGACTCTTCCCTGCAGAATGTGTGTCCACACAGCTGTAGTGTTGCCCAGCATCCACACAAAGAAGGAACCGAGGCAGGCTGTGATCCAAGTGATCCCAGACTCCGGTGTCCCCTGCACACCCAGTGCAGCTGGCTACTTGGCCAAGGTAGCCAAGATGGTGGGGAACTTAGACCACCGGGCTCCCTTTAACCACAGGATTCCCTGCAGGTCAGATGTTAGCCCGTAGGATATGTGCCCAGGCAGCTCTAGAGCTGCCCACCTCCCTCATGTGGAAGAAACCCAGGCAGGCTGTGTCCTGAGCAATCCTTCAATCTGGTGTCCTCTGCGTACCTGGCTGCTTTGTCACTGGACCCAAGATGGTGGCAACCTCTGACCAGGGCCAATATCCTGTATTTTAATATGTTTGGTATTCAGCATCTTGTTTCAGTGATACCAATACCAAAGACCTCAGAAGAATGGTGGCAAATAATAAATATGCTAAAGAATTAGTACTATCTCATATTAATATTTCCTTTACCAAGCACATAATATTATAAGAAAACTTGTCCTCAATTAAGTTTAGAGTAGAAAACAAATTGACCCACATTATTTGGCAGGAAATTCTAGCTCATTTCCCAATACATGTGTTCTTGTGTACTAACATCTTATTAGACATAATTCCACTGTTCATCAAGCATTCTGGTTTTTTAACTCATTTTAGAATAAAACATGAAGAATAGGGACTCGGCTGGCAGCAGCTACAGCTACTGCAGCAGAAGCAGCAGCGTCTCATCCAGAGGAAGGGCAATCAGCAGTGGAACCAAGGTGACAGGGTCCAGGCAGGCCCTGTGCCCACTACCACTGACTATCGCTGGCCAGCCAGGCTGCAAGTAGCAGCAGATTTACAGCGCCTTTCACCACACAGAAGCCACATCGAAAATCTGCCTCTCACCAGTCAGTTATGAGAGATTAGCCTCGATCTTGGTTCCTGGACTCCAGAGAGATCAGACAACCTGAGGTATGCAAACATAACCCCAGGCCAACATTTTGGGGGGTCTAAGACTGATGGGCGGCATTGGCCTGCACCTAGGCCCTGGGCTGGTGGGGGGAGGCGATCAGTGTGCCAACCTGGCCAGGAGGTTGTTTTCCCGGCACTGCATGTGCACAGCCATTTTGTCTACGGGATGCAAGACAGTACTAGCAGGCAAAGTCAACTAACAGTCATAGCCCGAGGCTAACATAGCGTGGGTCTAAGCCCAACAGGCCCTGGACTGCACCCAGGACCTGGGCTGCTTGGTGGGCCATCTCTGTGCAACCCAGCCAGGAGGGTGTTAGCCCAGCAGACTCTCCCAGCACTTTCTTGGAGCACCTGCATGCCACCATCCTGTCCACCTGACAGAACCAGGTAACACTAATTGCCCGAGGGGCACTTTGCTCTGACCTTGGCCTGCCAGGCTTTTGCCAAGGCTCCAGGTCTGAGCAGCTGGGCTAGCCTTGTGTGCACCAACCCTGTTGGGAGATCAGCTGCCCAGCAGAGTAATCATCACTCAGAAAAGGTCCTGCTGCATATACAATCAGCACTCCCTGAAAGAGCAAATGTGCACCACCTGGTTCACAGAGTCAATCTGGGGCAAGGCACACTAGGACTCCAAGGGTACCCAAGAGGAGGACAGCACATCAGCAATCTCTGACAGGGGAAACCCAGCCACCCAGTGTTGCAGAAATAGCCCTAGAACCACACAGGAGGCTCAAACACAAGCCAGAGACAAGACAAACTAACGCCAGAGAATAAAACAGCAAAGGGCAAATGCAGGAACAATGCTAACAAAAATCGAGCCAATATGGCAGCATCTTAACCAAACTCTCCAACATCAGCAAGTCCTGGTTATGCCAACACACCAGAAAAACAATATATGGATTTAAAATCATTGTTCATGATGCTGCTAGAAGAACACAAAAAGGACATAAATGAATCTCTTAAAAAAATACAGGGGAACATGAATAAGCTAGAAACCCATATAATGAAACACAAAAGTCACTTAAAGAAATTCAGGAGAATAGGGCTCAAGAGATAGAAGCCAATAAAGAAGAAACAGAAAAAAAAGTTAAAGAAATGCAGGAGAACTTGAGTCAACAGGCAGAAGTCATGAAAGAGGAAGCACAAAAATCTCTTAAAGAATTAAAGGAAAACACAAACAAACAAATGAAGGAACTAAACAAAACCATCCAGGATCTAAAAACAGAAGTAGAAACAACTAAGAAATCACAAAGGGAGACAACTTTGGAGATAGAAAACCTTGAGAAGAAATCAGGGGCCATATATTCAAATATCAACAACAGAATACAAGAGATAGAAGAAAGAATCTCAGATGCCAAAGAGACCACAGAAACCATTGACTCAACAGTCAACGAAAATGCAAAATGCAAAAAGCGTGTATCCCAGAACACCCAGGAAATCCAGGACACAATGAGAAGACCAAACCTAAGGATTATTGGTATAGAAGAGAGTGAAGATTTACAACTGAAAGGGCCAGCAAATATCTTCAACAAAATTATTGAAGAAAACTTCCCTAACCTAAAGAGAGAGATACCCATGAATATACAAGAAGCTACAGAACTCCAAACAGACTGGACCTGAGCAGAAATACCCCAGTCACATAATAATCAAAACCCCAAATGCACTAAACAAAGAAAGAATATTAAAGGCAGTAAGAGAAAAAGGCCAAGTAACATATAAAGGAAGACCTATCAAAATCAACTAGACTTCTCACCAGAGACCATGAAAGCTAGAAGATCCTGGGCAGATTTCATTCAGACTCTAAGAGAACACAAATGTCAGCCAAGACTACTATACCCAGCAAAACTCTCAATCACCATAAATGGAGAAACCAAGATATTCTATGACAAAACCAAATTTACACAATATCTTTCCACAAACCCAGCTCTGCAAAGAATAATAGGAAGAAAACTCCAATACAAGGAGGGAAACTACACCCTGGAAAAATCAAGATAGTTACCTTCCTTCGTCAAACCCCAAAGAAGTTAACCACTCAAATAAAAAAATAACATCAAAAATGATGGGAAGTCACCTCGGGCTGCGGCGGCGGCGGAGGAGGTGGCGGCGGCGGCGGCGGTGGCGGCTGCGGCGGCAGCAGCTGCTGCTCCAGCTGAAGGGCCATCAGCAGTTTAACCAAGGCGACACAGGGACCAGTTAGGACCTGCGCCCACTACCACTGACCTTCGCTGACCAGCCGGGCAGCAAGCAGCTGCAGTTGTGCAGCGCCTTTCCTGCACGGAGGCCACTTCAGAACTCGGCCTCCCACCAGTCAGGAGAGGTGCATCCATCTTGGTTCCATACTCCAGGGATCGGACAGACTGAGGTACACAAACATAATCCGAGGCCAACACCGCGGTGGTCTGAGCCCGACGGGCGTTGGCCTGCACCCAGGCCCTGGGCAGGTCGGGGGGCCATTGGGGTGCCAACCCAGCCAGGAGGTTTTTTACCCAGGCCTGCAAGCGTGCCGCCGCCATTTTGCCTGCAGGACAACAGAGAGCTCAGGCAGGCAGACCTGTAACAGGCATAGCCTAAGGCTAACAAAGCGGGGGTCCAGGCCCCAAAAGGCACAGGACTGACCCCAAGAACTGGGCGGCTTGGTGGGCCATCTGCGAGTCAACCCGCCCAGGTGATTGTTAGCAAAGCAGACTCTCCTGGCACTTTCAGGGAGCACGGGCGCGCACGCCCGCTATCCTAGTCACCTGGCAGACCCAATTAACAGTCATAGCCCTAGGGGAACTTTGCTCGGACCTTGGCCTCCCAGGCTTTTGCCTGGACTCAGGGACTGGGCGGCCAGGCTAACCTTGTGTGCCACAGCCCGGTTGGCGGATCGGCTGCCCAGCGGAGTGAGCGGAACACAGGGGAGGTCACAGTAGCATACACCGTCGGCACTCCCTGGGGGTGCACACAGGCTCCATCTGGTCCACAGACACAATCGGGGGAAAGGCATCAGGCAGAAGCCCTTAGCTCTACTCTCTCCACTTCCGGATCCAGATCAGTCTGGGCGGTAGCATTACATCTCCAAGTCCTGCAAGTGGCTAGCTGGGCTTCCGGGCGGCCAGCTGGGAGAAGTCAGTGTGCTCCAGTGAATCCAGCGGGCCCCAGCGGGAGCCTTCGGGTGCCTGCTTTGGGATCGGAACAGCCTGGGCAGCAGCACACTGTCTACAAGCAGTGCAGGAGGTAAGCTGTGCACCAGAGGCCAACTGGGAAGGGGCAGCTTGCACTGGTGAGTCCAGCACTGACAAGATAAACTAACACCAGTGAGAACTAGATGGCAAAAGGCAAACGCAGGAACGTCACTAACAGAAATCAAGGCAATATGGCAACATCTGAACCCAATTCTCCTCTACCAACATGTCCTGGATACCCCATCACACCAGTAAAACAAGATTTGGATTTAAAATCACTGGTCATGATGCTGGTACAGGAACACATGAAGGACATACATAAAGAAATTCAGGAGAAAATGGATCAAAAGTTAGAAGCCCTTGCAAGGGAAACACAAAAATCATTGAAAGAAATCCAGGAGAATACAAAAGCCAACAAGGAGGAAATGCAAAAAAACACTTAAAGAAATACAGGAGAACTTTGGTCAACAGGCTGAGGTCATGAAAGACGAAACACAAAAATCTCTTAAAGAAATACAGGAGAACTTTGGTCAACAGGCTGAGGTCATGAAAGACAAAACACAAAAATCTCTTAAAGAATTACAGGAAAACACAAACATGCAAGTGAAGGAGCTAAGCAAAACCATCCAGGATCTAAAATCAGAAGTAGAAACAACTAAGAAAACTCAAAGGGAGACAACTTTGGAGATAGAAAGCCTTGGGAAGAAATCAGGGGACAGAGATGCAAATATCAACAACAGAATACAAGAGATAGAAGAAAGAATCTCAGATGCTGAAGATTCCATAGAAACCATGGACTCAACAGTTAAAGAAAATGCAAAATGCAAAAAGCTTGTAACCCAAAATATCCAGGAAATCCAGGACACAATGAGAAGACCAAACCTAAGGATTATAGGCATAGATGAGAGTGAAGATTTACAACTTAAAGGGCCAGCAAACATCTTCAATAAAATTATGGAAGAAAACTTCCCTAACCTAAAGAGAGAGATGCCCATGAATATACAAGAAGCCTACAGAACTCCAAACAGACTGGACCAGAACAGAAATACTTCCCGTCACATAATAATCAAAACACGAAATGTTCTAAACAAAGAAAGAATACTAAAGGCAGTAAGAGAAAAAGGCCAAGTAACATATAAAGGAAGACCTATCAGAATCACAGCAGACTTTTCACCTGAGACTATGAAGGCTAGAAGGTCCTGGGCAGATCTCATGCAGACTCTAAGAGAACACAAATGCCAACCAAAACTACTATATCCAGCAAAACTCTCAATCACCATAGATGGAGAAACTAAGATATTTCATGACAAAACCAAGTTTACCCAATATCTATCCACAAACCCGGCCCTAAAAAGGATAATAGGAGGACAACACCAATACAAGGAGGGAAACTTCACCTTGGAAAAAGCAAGATAGTAACCTTTCATCAAACACAAAAGAAGTTAAGAATTCAAATTTAAAAAATAACGTCAAAAATGATAGGAAGTAACAATCACTATTCCTTAATATCTCTTAACATCAATGGACTTAATGCCCCAATAAAAAGACACAGACTAACTGAATGGATACATAAACAGGACCCTACATTTTGCTGCTTACAGGAAACACACCTCAGGGTCAAAGACAAACACTACCTTAGAGTAAAAGGCTGGAAGACAATTTTCCAAGCAAATGGTCTCAGGAAACAAGCTGGAGTAGCCATTTTAATATCAGATAAAATTGACTTTCAACCCAAAGTCATCAAAAGAGACCCTGAGGGACACTTCTTGCTGGTCAAAGGAAAAATACAAAAAGAAGAACTGTCAATCCTGAACATCTATGCCCCAAATGCAAGGGCACCCTCTTTCGTAAAAGAAACTTTATTAAAACTAAAAGCACACATTGCACCTAACACAATAATTGTGGGTGACTTCAACACTGCACTTTCCTCAATGGACCGATCAGGAAAACAGAAACTAAACAGGGACACAATGAAACTAATTGAAGCTTTGGACCAATTAGATTTAACAGATATATATAGAACATTCTATCCTAAAACAAAAGAATATACCTTTTTCTCAGCACCTCATGGTACCTTCTCCAAAATCGACCATATAATTGGTCACAAGACAGACCTCAACAAATATAAGAAGATAGAACTAATCCCATCCCTCCTATCTGATCACTATGGAGTAAAAGTGGTCTTCAATAGTAACAGAAACAACAGAAAGCCCACATACACATGGAAACTGAACAATACTCTACTCAATGATACCTTGGTCAAGGAAGAAATAAAGAAAGAAATTAAAGACTTTTTAGAACACAATGAAAATGAAAACACAACATACCCAAATCTATGGGACACAATGAAAGCAGTGCTAAGAGGAAAACTCATAGCCCTGAGTGCCTCCGAAAAGAAAATGGAGAGAGCATACATTACCAGCTTAATGACACACCTGAAAGCCCTAGAACAAAAAGAAGCTATTTCACCCAGGAGGAGTAGAAGGCAGGAAATCATCAAACTCAGGGCCGAAATCAATCAAGTAGAAACAAAGAGAACCATACAAAAAATCAACAATACCAGGAGCTGGTTCTTTGAGAAAATCAACAAGATAGATAAACCCTTAGCCAGAATGACCAAAGGGCACAGAGAAAGTATCCAAATTAACAAACTTAGAAATGAAAAGGGAGATATAACAACGGAAACTGAGGAAATCCAAAAAATCATCAGATCCTACTACAAGAGCCTATACTCAACACAACTGGAGAATCTGGAGGAAATGGACAATTTCCTTGACAGATACCAAATACCAAAATTAAATCAGGACCAACTAGACCATCTAAACAGTCCCATAATGCCTAAAGAAATAGAAGGAGTCATAGAAAGTCTTCCAACCAAAAAAAAGCACAGGACCAGATGGCTTCAGTGCAGAATTCTACCAGACCTTCAAAGAAGAGTTAACACCAATACTCTTCAAACTATTCCACAAAATAGAAACAGAAGGAACACTACCCAATTCCTTCTACGAAGCCACAATTACGCTGATACCAAAGCCACACAAAGATCCAACAAAGAAAGAGAACTTCAGACCAATTTCCCTTATGAACATCGATGCAAAAATACTCAATAAAATTCTTGCCAACCGAATCCAAGAACACATCAAAACGATCATCCACCATGATCAAGTAGGCTTCATCCCGGGAATGCAGGGTTGGTTCAATATACGGAAATCCATCAATACAATCCACTACATAAACAAACTCAAAGAACAAAACCACATGGTCATTTCATTGGATGCTGAAAAAGCATTTGACAAAATTCAGCATCCCTTCATGCTTAAAGTCTTGGAGAGAACAGGAATTCAAGGCCCATACCTAAACATAGTAAAAGCAATATACAGCAAACCGGTAGCCAGCATCAAACTAAATGGAGAGAAACTTGAAGCAATCCCACTGAAATCAGGGACCAGACAAGGCTGCCCCCTTTCTCCTTATCTTTTCAATATTGTACTTGAGGGACTAGCTCGGGCAATTCGACAACATAAGGAGGTCAAAGGGATACAAATTGGAAAGGAAGAAGACCTCAAAAAATGGGAAAACCTCCCATGCTCATGGATCGGTAGAATCAATATAGTTAAAATGGCCATTTTGCCTAAAGCACTATACAGATTCAATGCAATACCCATCAAAATCCCAACTCAATTCTTCACAGAGTTAGAAAGAGCAATTATCAAATTCATCTGGAACAACAAAAAACCCAGGATAGCTAAAACTATTCTCAGCAACAAAAGGAAATCTGGGGGAATCAGTATCCCTGACCTCAAGCAATACTACAGAGCAATAGTGTTAAAAACTGCATGGTATTGGTACAGTGACAGGCAGGAGGATCAACTGAACAGGATTGAAGATCCAGAAATGAACCCACACACCTATAGACACTTGATCCTCGACAAAGAGGCTGAAAACATCCAATGGAAAAAAGATAGCCTTTTCAACAAATGGTGCTGGTTCACCTGGAGGTCAGCATGCAGAAGAATGCGAATTGATCCATCCTTGTCTCCTTGTACTAAGCTCAAATCCAAATGGATCAAGGACCTCCACATAAAGCCAGACACTCTGAAGCTAATAGAAAAGAAACTGGGGAAGACCCTTGAGGACATCGGCACAGGGAGAAAGTTTCTGAACAGAACACCAATAGCGTATGCTCTAAGAGCAAGAATTGACAAATGGGACCTCATAAAATTACAAAGTTTCTGTAAGGCAAAGGACACCATCAAGAGGACAAATCGGCAACCAACAAATTGGGAAAAGATCTTCACGAGTCCTACATCAGATAGAGGGCTAATATCCAATATATATAAAGAACTCAAGAAGTTAGACTCCAGAAAACCAAACAACCCTATTAAAAAATGGGGTACAGAGTTAAACAAAGAATTCTCACCTGAAGAACTTCGGATGGCGGAGAAGCATCTTAAAAAATGCTCAACTTCATTAGTCATTAGGGAAATGCAAATCAAAACAACCCTAAGATTTCATCTTACACCAGTCAGAATGGCTAAGATTAAAAATTCAGGAGACAGCAGGTGTTGGAGAGGGTGTGGAGAAAGAGGAACACTCCTCCACTGCTGGTGGGGTTGCAAATTGGTACAACCACTCTTGAAATCAGTCTGGCGGTTCCTCTGAAAACTGGGCACCTTACTTCCAGAAGATCCTGCTATACCACTCCTGGGCATATACCCAGAAGACTCCCCACCATGTAATAAGGATACATGTTCTACTATGTTCATAGCAGCCCTATTTGTAATTGCAAGATGCTGGAAAGAACCCAGGTATCCCTCAACAGAAGAGTGGATGCAAAAAATGTGGTATATCTACACAATGGAGTACTATTCAGCCATTAGAACCAATGAATTCATTAAATTCTTAGGCAAATGGATGGAGCTAGAGAATATCATACTAAGTGAGGTAACCCAGACTCAAAAGGTGAATCATGGTATGCACTCACTAATAAGTGGATATTAACCTAGAAAACTGGAATACCCAAAACATAATCCACACATCAAATGAGGTACAAGAAGAAAGGAGGAGTGGCCCCTGGTTCTGGAAAGACTCAGTGAAACAGTATTCAGCAAAACCAGAACGGGGAAGTGGGAAGGGGTGGGTGGGAGGACAGGGGAAGAGAAGGGGGCTTGCGGGACTTTCGGGGAGTGGGGGGGCTAGAAAAGGGTAAATCATTTGAAATGTAAATAAATTATATCGAATAATAAAGAAAAAAAAAATGATGGGAAGTAATAATCACTATTCCTTAATATCTCTTAACATCAATGGACTCAGTTCCCCAATAAAAAGACTTAGACTAAAGGACTGGATAAGGAAACAGGACACTACATTTTGCTACATACAGGAAACACACATCAGTTTCAAAGGCAAAAACTACCTTAGAGAAAAAGGCTGGAAGACAATTTTAAAAGCCAATGGTCTTGGGAAACGAGGCAGAGTAGCCGTTCTAATATCAGATAAAATTGACTTTCAACCTAAAGTCATCAAAAGAGACTCAGATGGACACTTCTTGCTGGTCAAAGGAAAAATCCACCAAGAAGAACTTTCAATTCTGAACATCTATGCTCCAAATGCAAGGGCACCCTCATTCATAAAAGAAACTTTACAAAAGCTCAAAGCACACATTGCACCTGAAACAAAAATTGTGGATGACTTCAACACTCCACTCTTCTCAATGGACCGATCAGGAAAACTGAAACTTAACAGGGACACTAAAACTAATTGAAGCTTTGGACCAATTGGATTTGACTGATATTTATAGAACATTTCACCCTAAAGCAAAAGAATATACCTTTTTCTCAGCACCTCATGGTACCTTCTCCAATATCGACCATATAATTGGTCACAAGACAGACCTCAACATATATAAGAAAATCAAACTAATCACATGCCTCCTATCAGATCACTATGGAGTAAGAGTGGTTTTCAATAGCAACAAAAACAACAGAAAGCCCACATACACATAGAGGCTGAACAATACTCTACTCAATGATACCTTGGCCAAAGAAGAAATAAAGAAAGAACGTTTTAGAATTTAATGAAAATGAAGGCACAACATACCCAAATCTTTGGAACACAAAGAAAGCAGTGCTAAGAGGAAAACTCATAGCCCTGAGTGTCTCCAAAAAAGAAATTGGAAAGAGGATACACTAGCATATTAAGAACACACCTGAAAGCCCTGGAACAAAAAGAAGCAGATTCACCCCCGGATTCACCCCGGAGGAGTAGAAGACAGGAAATCATCAAACTCAGGGCTGAAATCAATCAAGGGGAAACAAAGAGAACCATACAAAAAAATCAACGAATCCAGGAGCTGGTTCGTTGAGAAAATCAACAAGATAGATAAACCCTTAGTCAGACTGACCAAAGAGCACAGAAAAAGTATCCAAATTAACAGAATTAGAAATGAAAAAGGGGGATAAAACAACAGAAACTGAGGAAGTCCAAAAAATCATCAGATCCTACTACAAAAGCCTATACTCAACACAACTGGAGAATCTGGAGGAAATGGACAATTTCTTAGACAGATACCAAATACCAAAATAATTCAGGGCGTAATAGATCATCTAAACAGTCCCATAACACCTAAAGAAATAGAAGGGGTCATAGAAAGTGTGGGGGGCCAGAAAAGGGGAAATCATTTGAAATGTAAATTAAAAATATATCGAATAAACAAAGAACAAAAACATGAAGATCCTTCCAATTTATTTCAGGAATTTTCTACTGTACAGTTCAAAACTCTTCTCTATTTCTTTAACACACTACTTAGAAAAAGAACCAGATGGTCATTATGATCATTACAATGCCCCTTCTTCTAAATATCCATATTCTACTTAGTTTCTTTATAGCTTTTAATAATTCATCAAGACAAATCTGTGTAAGAAGGTAATGGCTCACTCTTCACTTTATTTTCCTATTTTAGGTACTGAGGTAAAAATTTCATAGTGCATCTGATTGTGTCATAAATTAAACTACATAGAGTTTTCCACAAAAAAACATGTAGATATTATTAACTCAGTATCTTTAAATATAAAATGGATACACAAGTTGTTCTTTCCATAGAGGAATTTCTCTACACTCTGTAATAAAAAGTGCTTTTACAGGGCATTCTGAATTTACTCCTGCTGGCTCTGGGCATCCACAGATACACAAAATCCTTTAAATTTATGTATTCAGATCTTGGATATGGAAAAAAAATTCTCAAATTCAGTGTTTTAGGAAATGATTCCTGCTCTCTCTTCCATTCTTTTTCCCTCTCTGTCCCGTCTCCTCATTTCTCTTCCCTCTCTTTCCATGTGCACACGGCCAGGCTCTACGCTCCCACTGTCTGTCTGTGACTCTGTCTCTGTCTCTCTCTCTGCCTTTCTCTGTCTCTACTATCCCCTCAAATCCCCTCACCATGTCCTAAGTAATCTCTATTCAATACTAACAACAAAATTTATGATTCCTTAAATGATAGCTATTGCTCCAGTTACTCATTTTCTATTAGATAATGTTAGTTACTATTGCTGTGATGATGTTTCAAGACAAAACATAAAACAGCAAGTAGTAAACATTGATTTAAATATTGGTATCACAACCCTTCATTAAAGGAATGTTGACCAAGAACAGGAATTTGGCATAAACCTGGAGGCCACAGTTAATGCAGAGACGATGAAATAGTACAGCCTCTGGAATGCTCTTGATGTCTTTCTTATCCTACCTTTTTATAGAACTGATGAATACCAGTCCACATATCAACATCCAGAATAGGTTGCTAACTCTCTCATCTATCCTAAGTCAGAATAAGCCCTACAGATTTGCATACAGTCCAATCTTATTGATGTACTTTCTTTTTTATTATTATTATTTTTATTTATTTTTTATTTACATTGCAAATGATTTCCCCTTGCAAATGATTTCCCCTTTTCTGGGTCCCCACTACCCGCAAGTCCCATAAGACCTCTTCAGTCCCCCTATTCTTCCATCTACCCCTTCCCACTTCCCTGTTCTGGAATTCCCCTATACTCTTGCACTGAGTCTTTCCAGAACCAGGGCCCCACTCCTCCATTCTTTTTGGACATCATTTAATTTGTGGATTATGTCCTGGGTATTCAAAGTTTCTAGGCTAATATCCACTTATCAGTGAGTGCATACCATGATTGATCTTTTGAGACTGGGTTACCTCACTTAGTATGATGTTCTTCAGCTCCATCCATTTGTCTAAGAATTTCATGAATTCATTGTTTCTAATGGCTGAATAGTACTCCATTGTGTAAATATATCACATTTTTTGTATCCATTCCTCCGTTGAAGGACATCTAAGGTCTTTGCAGCTTCTGGCTACTTCAAATAGGGCTGCTTTGAACATAGTGGAGCATGTGTCCTTATTCCATGCTGAAGAATCCTCTGGATATATGCCCAGTAGTGGTATAACAGGGTCCTCAGGAAGTGACATGCCCAGTTTTCTGAGGAACCGCCAGACTGATTTCCAAAGTGGTTGCACCATCTTGTAATCCTACCAGCAGTGGAGGAGTGTTCCTCTTTCTCCACATCCTCGCCAACACCTGCTGTCTCCTGAGTTTTTGATCTTAGCCATTCTGACTGGTGTAAGGTGAAATCTCAGGGTTGTTTTGATTTGCATTTCCCTAATGATTAATAATGTTGAACCTTTCTTAAGGTGTTTCTCAGCTCTCCAAAGTTCTTCATGTGAAAATTCTTTGTTTAGCTCCGTACCCCACTTTTTAATGGGGTTATTTGGATCTCTGGGTTCTACTTTTTTGAGTTCTTTGTATATATTAGATATTAGCCCTCTGTCGGATTTAGGGTTGGTGAATTTTCTTTCCCAGTCTGTTGGTTGACGTTTTGTCCTTTTGACCGTTAGACTCCAGAAAACCAAACAACCCTGTTAAAAAATGGGGTACAGAGTTAAACAAAGAATTCTCACCTGAAGAACTTCGGATGGCGGAGAAGCATCTTAAAAAATGCTCAACTTCATTAGTCATTAGGGAAATGCAAATCAAAACAACCCTGAGATTTCACCTTACACCAGTCAGAATGGCTAAGATTAAAAATTCAGGAGATAGCAGGTGTTGGCGAGGATGTGGAGAAAGAGGAACACTCCTCCACTGGTGGTGGGGTTGCAAATTGGTACAACCACTCTGGAAATCAGTCTGGCGGTTCCTCTGAAAACTGGGCACCTCACTTCCAGAAGATCCTGCTATACCACTCCTGGGCATATACCCAGAGAATTCCCCACCATGTAATAAGGATACATTCTCTACTATGTTCATAGCAGCCCTATTTATAATTGCCAGATGCTGGAAAGAACTCAGGTATCCCTGAAGAGAAGAGTGGATGCAAAAAATGTGGTATATCTACACAATGGAATACTATTCAGCCATTAGAAACAATGAATTCATGAAATTCTTAGGCAAATGGATGGAGCTAGAGAACATCATACTAAGTGAGGTAACCCAGACTCAAAAGGTGAATCGTGGTATGCACTCACTAATAAGTGGATATTAACCTAGAAAACTGGAATACCCAAAGCATAATCCATACATCAAATGAGGTACAAGAAGAATGGAGGAGTGGCCCCTTGTTCTGAAAAGACTCAGTTAAGCAGTATAGAGCAAAATCAGAACAGGGAAGTGGGAAGGGTTGGGTGGGAAAACAGAGGGAGGGAAGGGGACTGATGGGACTTTCGGGGAGTGGGGGTCCAGAAAAGGGGAAATCATTTGAAATGTAAATAAATATATCAATAAATTAAAAAAAAGGTGAGCAGATACAGTGATAGGTGAACATGTCAAATAATTTAATAAAAGGGTATAGTGATACACATAAAATATGATGGTGATTTGCATTATATTTGGATGATACAATATAGGTGTGTTGCTTATAATATTCATACAGTACAAAATGGGCTACAGAAGGATTAGTTACTTCAGGAATAAATGCATTAATTTTGTTTTGACATGGTAATGCAATTATCTGATCTACTGCATTTTGGAATATTGTTGCCATTAAGGAAAAATAAACAGTGAAAAATAAATTTGACCATTCGGGTCATGATTACTTATCAAAAAAAAAAAAAAAAAAACCATCATCCACCATGATCAAGTAGGCTTTATCGCGGTGATGCAGGGTTGGTTCAATATACGGAAATCATCAATGCAATCCACTACATAAAAAAACTGAAAGAAAAAAACCACATGGTCATTTCATTGGATGCTGAAAAAGCATTTGACAAAATTCAGCATCCTTTCATGCTTAAAGTCTTGGAAAGAACAGGAATTCAAGGCCCATACCTAAACATCGTTAAAGCAATATACAGCAAACCGGTAGCCAGCATCAAACTAAATTGAGAGAAACTTGAAGCAATTCCACTAAAATCAGGGACTAGACTAGGCTGCCCCCTTTCTCCTTATCTTTTCAATATTGTACTTGAGGTACTAGCTCAGGCAATTAGACAACATAAGGAGGTCAAAGGGATACAAATTGGAAAGGAAGAAGTCAAACTATCATTATTTGCAGATGACATGATAGTCTACCTAAGTGACCCAAAAAACTCCACTAGAGAACTCCTACAGCTGATAAACAACTTCAGCAAAGTAGCAGGTTATAAAATCAACTCAATCAAATCAGTGGCCTTCCTATACTCAAAGGATAAGCAGGCTGAGAAAGAAATTAGGGAAATGACCCCCTTCACAATTGCCACAAACAAGTATCTAGGGGTGACTCTTACCAAACATGTGAAAGATCTGTATGACAAGAACTTCAAGACTCTGAAGAAGGAAATGGAAGAAGACCTCAAAAAAAGGGAAAACCTCCCATGCTCATGGATTGGTAGAATCAATATAGTTAAAATGGCCATTTTGCCAAAAGCAATATACAGATTCAATGCAATACCCATCAAAATCCCAACTCAATTCTTCACAGAGTTAGAAAGAGCAATTTTTAAATTCATCTGGAACAACAAAAAACCCAGGATAGCTAAAACTATTCTCAGCAACAAAAGAAAATCGGGGGGAATCAGTATCCCTGACCTCAAGCAATACTACAGAGCAATAGTGTTAAAAACTGCATGGTATTGGTACAGTGACAGGCAGGAGGATCAATACAACAGGATTGAAGATCCAGAAAGGAACCCACACACCTATGGCCACTTGATCCTCGACAAAGAAGCTGAAAACATCCAATGGAAAAAAGATAGCCTTTTCAACAAATGGTGCTGGTTCAACTGGAGGTCAGCATGCAGAAGAATGCGAATTGATCCATGCTTGTCTCAAAGTACTAAGCTCAAATCCAAATGGATCAAGGACCTCCACATAAAGCCAGACACTCTGAAGCTAATAGAAAAGAAACTGGGGAAGACCCTTGAGGACATCGGTACAGGGAGAAAGTTTCTGAACAGAACACCAATAGCGTATGCTCTAAGAACAAGAATTGACAAATGGGACCTCATAAAATTACAAAGTTTCTGTAAGGCAAAGGACACCATCAAGAGGACAAATCGGCAACCAACAAATTGGGAAAAGATCTTCACCAATCCTACATCAGATAGAGGGCTAATATCCAATATATATAAAGAACTCAAGAAGTTAGACTCCAGAAATCTGAACAACCCTATTAAAAAATGGGGTACAGAGTTAAACAAAGAATTCTCACATGAAGAACTTCGGATGGCGGAGAAGCATCTTAAAAAATGTTCAACTTCATTAGTCATTAGAGAAATGCAAATCAAAACAACCCTAAGATTTCATCTTACACCAGTCAGAATGGCTAAGATTAAAAATTCAGAAGACAGCAAGTGTTGGAGAGGGTGTGGAGAAAGAGGAAGACTCCTCCACTGGTGGTGGGGTTGCAAATTGGTACAACCACTCTGGAAAGCAGTCTGGCGGTTCCTCCGAAAACTGGGCACCTCACTTCCAGAAGACCCTGCTATACCACTCCTGGGCATATACCCAGAAGACTCCCCACCATGTAATAAGGATACATGCTCTACTATGTTCATAGCAGCCCTATTTATAATTGCCAGATGCTGGAAAGAACCCAGGTATCCCTCAACAGAAGAGTGGATGCAAAAAATGTGGTATATCTACACAATGGAGTACTATTCAGCCATTAGAAACAATGAATTCATGAAATTCTTAGGCAAATGGATGGAGCTAGAGAACATCATATTAAGTGAGGTAACCCAGACTCAAAAGGTGAATCATGGTATGCACTCACTAATAAGTTTATAGTAACCTAGAAAACTGAAATACCTAAAACATAATCCACAGATCAAATGGGGTACAAGAAGAAAGGAGGAGTGGCCCCTGGTTCTGGAAAGACTCAGTGAAACAGTATAACGGGGAAGTGGGAAGGGGTAGGTGGGAGGACAGGGGAAGAGAAGGGGGCTTAAGGGACTTTCGGGGAGTGGGGGGGGGCTAGAAAAGGGGAAATCATTTGAAATGTAAATAAATTATACCGAATAAAAAAAAAGAATGGGGACAAAATAGTCAAGAGAGGTAGAGGTTGTGAGTGAATTAGGAGGAAGATGTAGGGGATGATGAAAAAAGGAGGGCAGTAATAGGCATGAGAGGAGACAGGATATATAAAGAGGGTCAGGAATTTGAACCGGGGTGTGTAGCAATGACAGATGGGGAACTGGCAGTAGCCACGAACAAGTCCAAGATGCCACAAAACAAGAGGCTCCCATTACTCAATAGGAATGAGATTAGATGAACTGTCCAACAAAGGTGTGAGAACGGCTGTATAGACCATATCCAGATGCTAGGCAAGTCCCCTGTTTGGTACATGGGGCCACCCACTGACGTACGAATTCCTAACCCAGAAAAGTTCCTGTCGAAAGGAAATATGGGCACACTTGTTAGGGCAGAAACTGAAGGAAAGGCCAACCAGAAACTGCCCCACCTGGAGATACATCCCATATACAGGTAACAAACCCAGACTCTGTTGCTGATGCCAAAAGTGCTTGCTGACAAAAGCCTGTTATATCCACCTCACAAAAGGCTCTGCCAGAGTCTGACAAATACAGAGGTGGATGCTTACAGCCAACCATTGGACTCAGCATGGGGTCTCCAATGTAGGAGTTAGAGAAAGGACTGAAGGAGTTGAAGGGGTTTGCAACCCCATAGGAAGAACAAGAATATCAACCAACTAGACCTCCAGGAGCTCCCTGGAACCAAACTACCAACTCAAGAGTATACATGCAGGGATCTATTAATCCAACCACATATGTAGAAGATTATTGAATTGTCTGGCATCAATAGGAGGATAAGCCCTTGGTCCTATGAAGGGTCAACTCCTCAGTATAGGGGAATGCTAGGGTGGTAACCTGGGAGTGGGTTGGTGGGAGAGGGAGCAACCTCATAGAAGCAGGTGAAAGAGGCATGGGATGGGGAGTTCTGGAGTGAAAACCTGGAAAGGGGATCCCACTTGAAACGTAAATACATAAAATATCCAATAAAAAAGAACTCAAGAAGTTAGATTCCAGTGAACCAAAGAACCCTATTAAAAAGGGGGTACAGAGGTAAACCAGGAATTCTCAATTGAGGAATATCAAATGGCTGAGAAGAACCTAAAGAAATGTTCATCATTCTTTGTTGGGCCTTATTTGGACAGACACTGAGTCCTAGTGAGGGAGCCTGAGACTTTGCTCAAGTTTTGAGATCTGTCTCAATTACTTCCATACTGGGGTAACTCAGCATGACCTGCCAAGCTACTGCTGATATGGAATAACTTTATTCCTGTCATCAGGACATTCCTGTCATCATTCCACCCTGTCCATCACCCCATACCCTCTGTCACCTTTCCCTGCCCCCTATGTTATCTCACCCCACCAGAAATCCCCCACCTTCTTCTCCAACCCTATATAAATAAGACACTGATACAATAAAATGAGTTCCTGCTTTGACAGACTCCTGGCTCAGCTCAGGGTGGTTATTCTTCAGATGGCAGGAGATTTGAGCCTCAACACTTACCATTATATTTCAGCCTCGGAGAAACGCTCAGCTGGACCTCGTTCTCTCCTCTGAGCCTAGACCTGCTGGCAGAGAACTGGCAATTCTTTTTTTTTAATATTTTTATTTCCTATATTCTTTCTTTACATTACAAATGATTTCCCCCCTCCCCATATGTCCCATAAACCTTCTTCTCTCCATCCCTTCTCCAATCACCTCCCTCCATTTTCTCTGTCCTAATATTCCCCTCCAATGCTAGATCAATCCTTTCCAGGATCAGGACCCTCTCCATACTTCTTCATGGGAGTCATTTGTTATGCAATTTGTGCCTTGGGTATTCAGAGCTTCTGGGCTAATTAATATCCATTTATCAGAGATTGCATTCCATGTGTATTCTTTTGTGATAGGGTTACCTCACTTAGGATGATAATTTCCAGATCAAACCATTTGCCTAAAAATTTTGTGAATTCATTGTTTCTAATTGCTGAGTAGTATTCCATTGTGTAAATATACCACATTTTCAGTATCCATTCCTCCCTTGAGGGACATCTGGGTTCTTTCCAGCTTCTGGCTATTATAAATAAGGCTGCTATGAACATAATGGAGCATGTGTCTTTATTGCATGCCGGGGAATCCTTTGGGTATATGCCCAGGAGAGGTATAGCAGGGTCCTCTGGAAGTCTCATGTCCAGTTTTCTGAGGAACCTCCAGACTGATTTCCACAGTGGTTGTACCATCTTACAGCCCCACCAGCAGTGGAGGAGTGTTCCTCTTTCTCCACATGAGAACAGGCAATTCTTAGTCATCAGGGAAATGCAAGTAAGAAGTGCCCTGAGAGTCCACCTCATACCAATCAAAATGGTTAAAGATAAAAACTCAGGCAACACTTTGGAAATCATTGTTGGGTTCCTCAAAAAAAATGTGAAAATAGTTCTACCTGAAGACCCAGCTATACCACTATTGGGTATATACCCAAATGATGCTCCAACATACCATGGACACATGTTCATGTGTCCATGTTCCACTATGTTTAAAGCAGCCTTATCTATACTATCTAGAAGCTGGAAAGAGTCCAGATGTCTTTTAACAAAAGAATGTATACAGAAATTGTGGTACAATGGTGTACTACCCAGCCAGTTAAAATAATGACTTCATGAAATTTTCAGGCAAATGGGTGTAACTAGAAAATATCATCCCTAGGTAACTTATACACATAAAATCCCACAAGTTATATACTAACTAATAAGTAACTTGTAGCCCCAAAGTTCTGAATACCAGTGATACAACCCACATACCATATGCAGTTTAAGAAGAAGAAAGATCAATGTGTAGGTGCTTCAATACTACATAGAATGGAGAACAAAATAATAAAAATAGCTAGAGGGATGGAGGACCAAAGAAGGGAGAGAGGAGGAGGACAGAAATGGGGGGCAAGAGCAGGTATTTGAAGGGACAGTAGGGAAGTACAGAGGATCAGGAAATTGAATAGAAACATGTAGCCATGTAGCAGAGGGACATGGGGAACTGGGGTAGCCACTACAAAATCCCAGACTCCATAGAAGCAAAAGATTCCCAGGAACCAATGTCAACGACTTTAGGTGAAATACTCAAAAAAAAAAAAAAAATGGAGATACAACCTGTACAGACTGCCTCCAGTAGACAGGCCCAGACCAAGATGAGGAATGGGCCCCCTAAACATCTCAAAATTTTAAAGCTAGAAAAGTTCCTATCCAAAGGAAAAACAGGGACAACAAATGGAACAATGACCAAAAGGATAGGCCATTCAGAGTCTCTCTCACCTAGGGATACATCTCTTTTGCAGACACCAAACCCACAAACAATTACTGATACCAAGAATTACTTGCTGATCAGAGCCTGATGTGGCTGCTTCCTGAGAGTTTACCAGCACCTGACCAATACAGACAGATATACTTACAACTATCTATTGGACTGAGCCCAGAGATCCCAATGGAAGAGGTAATGGAAGGACAGAAGAAGCTGCATGAGATTCCAACCCCATAAGAAGAACAATATCAGCTAACTGTTCTCCCAGAGCTCCCAGCGACTAAACCACAAACCAAAGAGTATACATTGGGGGACCTAGGACTCTAGATATATCTGTAGTAGTAGATGCCTTATCTCACATCAGTGGGAATGGAGGGAGGCTTGAGGATTTTATGTAGTGGGATAATAGAGAGGTGAGACTGGAGTGGATGAATGGGTTGAGGATGACACTCATAGTGACACAGGGGAAAGAAATGAGGGGTGTTGGGTTAACATAAATAATCTGGTAAGAATAAATACCCATATATCATTTATTCTCATTGCCTTGACTTCTTATATGTTTCCTACCATTCATTGTTTTCATCCTACCATTCATTGTTTTCACCCCACCAGCTAAGACTTCAGGGTTAATTATGTTTCACATGCACAGCTACACCTAATGAACTCTGGTAGCTTTCTTTCAGGGAACCCAATATTACCTTCCTCTGGGCCTCACTATGCTACACTATGATAATACTAATGTCATGTCATGATACTGTCACTTATGGAATTTTAATGTCAGCAAAACATAGACTATGTTTCACAGTTCTGTTATCATGTCTCAGTGGAACATTGATCCCTAGGACCTAAACTGTAATATCTGCTGTGTACTTTGGTTATGACTCAAAAGACATAATTCCCTGTTGTTTGACATGAGAACCTCTGAAATGACATTATCGATGCGGTTCCCTTACTTTTAAACAAATGAATAATTTCTCTGTTGAAGTCTTGATTAGGTGCAGTCTTTGCAGAGCAGGTTTAGTTTGGTCCAAATATTAAGACTGAATTTTCTTTTTTGTGCTTGAAGTCTCATCTGCAATTATATGATTTATATAATTGTGCTGATGTCTTAGGGTCAAGGATCTCTGGAAAGCGATTTGCTCCATGGAACTGTTAGCATAGTGTCCTTATAGGGGTGATTTGTGCTTCCAAGATGAACCATTAAGCTGCTCTTCATGAAACTATGGACTTTATCGCACTGTTCAAAACTCTGACCCATATCTTCCAAAGACAACATTGAAAAAATGACTCTACCTTTATGACTCATGAATATCAGTCCAAACCTTCTCTTTACATTGTCCAGAGTTCTCCCTGGGTTTAATCCCCAGGTTTCTGAGACAATATACAGGTAATAGGACCTGGTATCACATGGTATCAGGAGGGTCAGAAGAGATATTTTCTGAAATTTTTGTACTGAATATATACTAATGCATTGTATCCATTCTGAAATAAATACATATTTTAATATTATACATTTTATATTACCATCAATTATGTTAATTTTTTAATATTAGAACTTAATGGCAGCAATGCTGTCTGTGGCTCATTTTGGAGATAAAGTCCTAATGCTTCTCAATACGTTCTGAGTTTACAAAAATATAGATGTACTGTGACACACACATTTTTATATCTCTTTCTCAAATTATTTTCTACAATTGATAGATAGGTAATGAAGCTTATAACAGAGAAGTACTCCAACTTTATCTACATGTTCAGGGCTTCATGAAGAAAATTATTTTACTGTTTCTAACTTTGTTGTTATTTAATCACAATTAGGAATTACTTGATGTAGTAAGATTCTTTGTCTTATTCATCTTTACCCTGGACAGATTTTCAGGCTGTAGATTACCAAGCCAATGTTCTTGACTCTTGATGAGGATATATTTGTGGGCATATCTCATGAAAATCTCCACTGGGTAGCCACAGGTTTCTGATTTTAAGGCATGACTGTACAGAAAAAAATTCTACATTATTTTCATTCATCACCCTGTAACCTTCTATCAGGAGTTTGCCCTGTCTACAAACCTAGTAGCATTGATTAGTGATGCACAGCAATGGACAAACTTTGTATCCAAAGGTAATAACATTTTGCAAGGTTCCTTTGTAATTTCAAACTGTTACTTTAGAATCCAAACACTGTACTCAATAACAAGGGAAGAGAAGTTAATGTAGAGAAGAATCAGAACCCATAAGAAAGCCATATCTAACCTGTCTGCCAATACCCAATATATCCTTCAAACTAAGCTATGAAAGCTGTTGCAGTGTATATTGTTAGTATGTCCTATATCCTATAGAGTCTTAATTCTGAAATACAAGACCAAGACATACAACTTTCTTTAGCTCCCTTTTCTACAAATGCATGTGCAAAGCAGGTAATCAAGGTTGGTATACTGGTTAATACTTATAGTACATTTAGTGTATTATCATCCACCATATTATTTATTGTCAAGTTCATATTGCTCTCTTCTTTAACAGAATGGTGAATTCTGAACTTTATTCATTGGTTAGTAATTCTGCATTCTATTGTGATGTCCATTGCACAGAGGGGTTCCTCTATATTATATAATAAATACTCAGAGTGTATCATGAATTTACTCTTGAGAGATATCCCTCAACAGAAGAGTGGATGCAAAAAATTGTGATATATATATATATACACAATGGAGTACTATTCAGCCATTAGAAACAATGAATTCATGAAATTCTTAGGCAAATGGATGGAGCTAGAGAACATCATACTAAGTGAGGTAACACAGACTCAAAAGATGAATCATGGTATGCACTCACTAATAAGTGGATATTAACCTAGAAAACTGGAATACCAAAAACATAATCCACACATCAAATGAGGTACAAGAAGAACGGAGGAGTGGCCCCTTGATCTGGAAAGACTCAGTGAAGTAGTATAGGGCAAAACCAGAACAGGGAAGTGGGAAGGGTTGAGTGGGAAAACAGGGGGAGGGAAGGGGGTTGATGAGACTTTTGGGGAGTGGGGGTCTAGAAAAGGGGAAATCATTTGAAATGTAAATAAAAAATATATCAAAATAAAATATAAAATATAAAATATATCAAAATATAAAAAAATAAAAAAAAGAGACCAACCTCAGTGACAAAGACAGTCACTACTTCAGAGTCAAAGTTTGGAAAACAATTTTCCAAACAAATGGTCCCGAGAAACAAGCTGGAGTGGCCATTCTTATATTGGATAAAGTTGACTTTCAACCAAAAGTTGTCAAAAAAGATAAGGAGGGACACTTTATATGGGTCAATGGAAAAGTCTACCAAGATGAATTCTCAATTCTGAATATCTATGCTCCAAAAGCAAGGGCACCCACATTCACAAAAGTAACTTTACTAAAGCTCAAAGCACACACTGTACCCCACACAATAATAGTGGGAGACTTCAACACCCGACTCTCAACAATGGGCAAATAATGGAAACAGAAACTAAACAGAGACACAGTGAAAATAAGTGAAGTTATGGACCAAATGGATCTAACTGGTATTTATAGAACATTCCACCCTAGAGCAAAAGGATATACATTCTTCTGAGAACCTCATTGTACCTTCTCCAAAATTGACCATATAATTAGTCACAAAACAGGCTTCAACAGATACAGAAATATTGAAATTATTCCATGCACCTTATCAGATCACCACTACCTAAGGTTGGTCTTAAGCTCAAAAGAGATAAAAATTGAAAACACACATACATGTGGAATTTGAGCAATGCTCTTCTCAATGATAGTTTGGTCAATGAAGAAATAAAGAAAGAAATTAAAGACTTTTTAGAATTTAATGAAAATGAAGACACATCGTACCAAAATTTATGGGACACAATGAAAGCAGTGCTAAGAGAAAACTCATAGCTCTGAGTACCTCCAAAAATAAAATGGAGAGAACTGACACTAACAGCTTGAAAGTGCACTTGAAGCTCTAGAACAAAAAGAAGCAAATACAGCAAAGAGAAGTAGAAAGCAGGAAATCATCAAACTCAGGGCAAAAATCAACCAAATAGATAGAAACAAAAAGAACCATGCAAAGAATAAACGAAATCGGAATCTGGATCTTTGAGAAAATCAACAAGATAGATAAACCCTTAGCCAGACTAACCAGAGGGCACAGAGGCACTACCAAATTACTAAAATCAGAAATGAAAACAGAGACATAACAACAAAAGTTGTAGAAATTCAAGAAGTCATCAGATCCTACTACAAGAGCTTATGCTCAACAAAGTTTGAAAATCTAGATAAAACCGGTCAGCTTTCTAGATACATACCAGGTGCCAACATTAAAACATGATCAGATAAATCATCTAAATAGTCCCATAAGTCCTGATGAATTAGAAGCAGTCATTAATAGTCTCCCATCAATAAAATCCCAGGACCAGATGGGTTTAACAGGGGATTCTAATCAGATCTTCAAAAAGAGTTAATACCAATACTCTTCAAATATTTCCACAAATT
The DNA here is from genome assembly GCF_947179515.1 of Apodemus sylvaticus. Taxonomy (NCBI): domain Eukaryota; kingdom Metazoa; phylum Chordata; class Mammalia; order Rodentia; family Muridae; genus Apodemus; species Apodemus sylvaticus. The sequence goes on along the minus strand of NC_067476.1, from coordinate 132,526,285 downwards.
AGAAACTCAAGGAACACTACCCAATTCATTCCATGAAGCCACAATAACACTTATACCTAAACCAAACAAAGACCAAACAAGGAAGGAGAACTTCAGACAAATCTCCCTCAAGAACATTGATGCAAAAATACTCAACAAAATTCTGGCCAACCGAATCCAAGAATGCATCAAAATTATAATTCACCACGATCAGGTAGGCTTCATCTCAGGAATGCAGGGATGGTTCAATATACAGAAATTCATCAATGTAATCTACTACATAAACAAACTCAAGGACAAAAACCACATGCTCATTTCACTAGATGCTGAAAAGGCTTTTGACAAAATCCAGCATCCCTTCATGATAAAATGTCTTAGAGAGATCAGGAATCCAAGGCCCATGCCTAAACGTAGTGAAAGCAATATACTACAAACCGGTAGCCAACATCAAATTAAATGGAGAGAAACTTGAAGAAATCCCACTAAATTCGGAGAGCAGGAAACGATGCCTACGCTCTCCCTATCTATTCAATATAGTCCTTGAAGTCCTAGCCAAAGCAATGAGACAACAAAAGAAGGTCAAAGGTATACAAATTGGAAAGGAAGAAGTCAAAATATCACTATTTGCAAGTGATATGATCATATACTTAAGTGACCCCAAAACTTCCACCAAAGAACTCCTAAAGCTGATAAACAACTTCAGCAAAGTGGATGGATATAAAATTAACTCAAGCAAATCAGTAGCCTTCCTCTACTCAAAGGATAAACAAGCTGAGAAAGAAATTAGAGAAATGACACCTTTCAAAATAGTCCCAAATAATGTTTCATACCTTGGAGTGACCCTAACAAAGCAAGTGAAAAATATGTATGGCAAGAACTTCAAGCCTCTGAAGAAAGAAATCAAAGAAGATCTCAGAAGTTGAAAAGATCTCCCATGCTCATGGATTGGCAGAATCAATATAATAGAAATAGACATCTTGCTTAAAGCAATCTACAGAGTGAATGCAATCCCCATCAAAATCCCAAATCAATTCATTGTAGATCTAGAAAGAGCAATTCTCAAATTCATCTGGAATAACAAAAAAAACCCAGGAGAGCAAAAACTATTCTCCAAAACAAAAGATCTCCTGGGGGAATCACCATCCTGACCTCAAGCTCTACTACAGAGCAATAGTGATAAAAACTGTTTGATATTGGTATGGAGACAGGCAGGAAGATCAATGGAATAGAATTGAAGACCCAGAAAAGAACATGTACGATCATTTGATATTTGACAAATGAGCTAAAAACATGCAGTGAAAAAAGACACCATTTTTATCAAGTAGTGCTGGATCAACTGGAGGTCAGCATGCAGAAAAATGCAAATCAACCCATTCTTATTTCCTTGTACAAACCTCAAGTCCAAGTAGATCAAAGACCTACACATAAAAACAGACACACTAAAGCTTATAGAGGAGAAAGTATGGAAGAATCTTGAACACATGGTAACAGGGGAAAAGTTCCTGAACAGAACACCAATGGCTTATGCTCTAAGAACAAAAATCAACAAATGGGCCCTCATAAAACTGCAAAGCTTCTCTAGAGCAAAGGACATGGTCAATAGAACAAAATGACAACCAACAAATTGGGAAAAGATCTTTACCAATCCTACATCTGATAGAGGGCTAATATCCAATGTGTACAAAGAACTCAAAAAGTTAGTCTCCAGAGAGTCAAATAACCCTATGAAAAATGGAGTACAGAGCTAAACAGGGAATTCTCAATGGAGGAAACTCAAATGGCTCTAAAGCACCTAAAGAAAGGTTCACCATCCTTAGTTATCAGGGAGATGCAAATCAGAACAACACTGAGATTTCACTGCACACTGGTGAGAATGTCTAAGATGAAAAACACAGGGGACAGCAGGTGCTTGAGAGGATGTGTGGAAAGAGGAACACTTCTCCATTTTTGATGGGATTGCAAGCTGGCAAAGTCACTCTGGAAATCAGTTTGGCGATTCCTCAGAAAATTAGACATAGTACTACCTGAGGACCTAGTTATACCACTCCTGGGCATATACCCAGAAGATGCTCCTACATGTAATAAGGACACATGCTCTACTATGTTCATAGCTGCCTTATTTATAATAGCCAGGAGCTGGAAAGAAACCAGATGTCCTTCAACAGAGAAATGGATACAGAAACTGTGGTATATATACATAATAGAGTACTCTTCAGCTATTAAAAACAATGAATTCATGAACTCCTTAGGTAAATGGATCGAAGTAGAAAGTGTCATCCTCAGTGAGGTAATCCAATCACACTAATACGTGGATGTTAGCCCAAAAGCTTAAAATAAACAAGTTACAATTCATAGAGCACACAAGCTCAAGAATAACGATGACTTAAGTTAAGATGTTTTGTTTCCTCTTGACCTATGGCATTAATACTATTTTAGTACTAATTTTGAAAGTGAGATAAAGCTCTGTATCTTCATTTTCCAGACACACAGTCCAATAATTGTCTTTGATTTGTGTGCTTTGCTAATTATTTACTGGAGGTAGTGATGCTCTGCGGGGAGGAGAAAAACTCTTTATATGTACATGATGATAAGTTTAGGGTGTAAAATTCTTTTCCTGTTTCTGACTTTGTTTCTTTTTAACCATAGTTAGGAACTATTTGAAGCCCTTTCTTTAACATATTAATCATTGCTGTGTACAGCTTTCAAAGCCCTTGTTTACTTTCTGAAATAATAGTATAACTCTCTAAAATACCAACATTTGTATTTATTTCATAGCTGTAAATCTGTCTTGATTCATGCTTCTCCATTCTGTTGTCATCTATAGATTGGGACTTGACTCCATTGGCCAAAATGATAGTATTATCTCTGTTATTTTGAGATGAATCATTGGGAATATTTCCCTCAGCTTCCTATCAGAAAGTAAGCCATACAGCTTGATTTCTAAGTTTTGGCTGTCTCCTTTCTTAGACATGCCCATATTACACATGAATGTTTGAACAAACATTCATAAGTCATAAGTTATGAAAGTAAAACAATCCTTTCAATGTGGTCTATTGAAGATATGGATCAGAGTTTTGAACTCTGGGATAATAAATGCACAGATTCAGTAAAAAGAACTTAATGGTTCATCCTGGAAGCTGTTTAGAACAAAAGAACTGTTACTGAATTATGAACAGTGGAAGTCTATGATTGGTGACGACTTGCCCTCTGAGTAATTTCCCATGTTCCAGTACAGAGCATGAGGTTTCTTTGGAGCAATTGTTACTTCCTAGGGCATTCTTTCATTAGACATTACATATGGTATTGTAGACATATTAACTAAACTGCATGTATCCTTTCATACTTTAGTATTGAATGTCTTTTTCCTTTTCAGTATAGACCTCAAAACTCATTGTGACAAGTGATAAACATGTTATTAGGTGAGGGATATTGTTTATGGAAACTTTCTACCAAATACATCAATTCATTACATCTGAAATCAATTTCATTTAAGTTGTTAATACTCAGAACAAATGCTGCAGTATTCTTTGTCAGAATATAACTGCAGTGGCCTCTAAACCATTTCTTATTATTGGCATTTTCCTGCTCTGACATTCAATGAGTCAGGCTTCTACTGTTCATAATTTGCTGATGGTTCTTCTTTTCCCAACAGCTTCCAGGATGACCATTAAGGTGTTCCTCATGGACCTGTGGATTTTCTTATCTCACAGATTAAAGCTCTTACCCATATCTTCCAAAATCAAAATTAAGAAGATAGTTCTACCATTGTGACTCATGAATATCAGTCCAAACATGCTCTGTTCATTGTCCAGACTTCTTCCTGGGTCTAACCCCCATGGCTCTGAGATGATACAGAGGTAATAGGACCTGGAATATAGATATACTTGTGACTCACATAATTTTGTATCTCTTTCTCAAATTATTGTCTACAATTGATATGTAGGGAGGCTCATAACAGAAAAGTAGTCCAACTCTATCAACATGATCAGGACTTTATGGAGAAAATTGCTTTAAATGTTTCTAACTTTGTTGTCATTTAATTACAATTAGGAATTACTTGATGTACAAAGATTGTTTTAATAATCCTTACTCTGGACAGATCTTCAGTCTATAGATTACCAAGAAAATGTTCTGACTCTTGATGAGGGAACATTTGTGGGCATATCTCATGGAAATCTCTACTGCGTAGCCACAGGTTTCTGATTTTAAGGCAGGAATGTACAGAAAAAACAAATTTTACATTATTTTCATCCATCAACCTGTAACCTTATATCAGTAGTTCACCCTGTCTATAAACCTTGTGGCTTTCTGTGACTGCTTTGATTAGTGAAGCACAGCAATGGACAAACTTTGTAACCAAAGGAAATAACATTTTACAAGTTTCCTTTGTAATTTCAAATTGTTACTTTAGAATCAAAACACTGTACTCAATGACAAAGGAATATAAGTTATTGTGGAGAAGAATCAGAACCCAGAAAAATGCCCTATCTACCCTATCTGCCAGCACCCAACATAAACTTCAAACTAAGCTAAGAGAGTTGTTGAAGTGTATGTTGTAAGTATATTCTGTATCCTATAGAGTCAGTGTGAATTCTGAAAGAAATTCAAAATCAGGTCATACAACATTCTTCAGCTTGCTTTTCTACAAATGCATGTGCATGTGCAGAGCAGGTGGTCAAGGTTGGCACCCTGTTAATACTTATAGTGCCTTGAGTGTATTATCAATCCCACATATTATTGTGATTTCATACTGCTCTCATATTTAACAGAATGGTAAATTCTGAACTTTATTCATGGGAGAGCATACACTAGAAGCTTAATGGCACAACTGAAAACCCTGTAACAAAAAGAAGCTAAGTAACCCAGGAGAAGAAGAAGACAGGAAATCATCAAACTCAGGGCTGAAATCAATCAAGTAGAAACAAAGAAAACCATACAACGAATCAACAAATCCAGGAGCTGGTTCTTTGAAAAAAAATCAACAAGGTAAATAAACCCTTAGCCAGACTAAACAAAGGGCACAGAGACAGTATCCAAATTAACAAAATTGGAAAAGAAAAGGGAGATATAACAACAGAAACTGAGGAAATTCAAAAAATCATCAGATCTCACTACAAAAGCCAATACTCAGTACAACCGGAGAATCTGGAGGAAATGGACAATTTTTTAGACAGATACCAAATACCAAAATTAAATCAGGATCAAATAGATCATCTACACAGTCCCATAACCCCTAAAGAAATAGAAGAGGTCATAGAAAGCCTTCCAACCATAAAAAAGCACAGGACCAGATGGTTTTAGTGCAGAATTCTACCAGACCTTCGAAGAAGACTTAACATCAATACTCTTCAAACTATTCCACAAAATAGAAACAGGAACACTACCCAACTCGTTCTATGAAGCCGCAATTATGCTGATACCAAACCACACAAAGTTCCAACAAAGATAGAACTTCAGGCCAATTTCCCTTATGAATATTGATGCAACAATACTCAATAAAATTCTTGCCCACCAAATCCAAGAACACATCAAACCAATCATCTACCATGATCAAATAGGCTTCATCCCAGGCATGCAGGGATGGTTCAATATACAGAAATCCATCAATGCTATCTACTACATAAACAAACTCAAAGGAAAAAAACACATGGTCATTTCATTAGATGCTGGAAAGCATTTGACAAAATTCAACATCCTTTCATGCTAAAATTCTTGGAAAGGACAGCAATTCAAGCCCATTACTAAACATAGTAAAAACAATATATAGCAAACCAGTAGCCAACATCAAACTAAATGGAGAGAAACTTGAAGCAATCCCACTAAAATCAGAGACTAGGTAAGGCTGCCCCCTCTATATATATCTTTTCAATATAGTTCCTGATGTCCTAGCTGGAGCAATTAGACAACATAAGGAAGTCCAAGGGATACAAATTGGAAAGGAAGAAGTCAAACTATCACTGTTTTCAGATGACATGATAGTATACTTGAGCAACCCAAAACACTCCACCAGAGACTTCCTACAGCTAATAAACAACTTCATCAATGTGGCTGGTTACAAAATCAACTCAAGCAAATCAGTAGCCTTCCTATACTCAAAGGATAAGCAGACTGAGAGAGAAATTAGGGAAATGACACCCTTCACAAAAGCCACAAACAACATATCTTGGTATCTTGGTGTGATTCGAACTAAATAAGTGAAAGATCTGTACGACAAGAACTTCATGTCTCTGAAGAAGGAAATCAAAGAAGACATCAGAAAATGGAAAAACCTTCCATGCTGATGGATTGGCAGGATGGAAAACCCAGAAATGAACCAACACACCTATGGTCACTTGATCTTCGACAAAGGAGCTGAAAGCATCCAGTGAAAAAAAGATAGTCTTTTCAACAAATGGTGCTCGTTCAATTGGAGATCACCATGCAGAAGAATGCAAATCGATCCATTCTTATCTCCTTATACTAAGCTCAACTCCAAATGGATCAAGGACCTCCACATAAAACCTGACACACTGAAACTAATAGAAAAGAAACTGGGGAAGACCCTTGAGGACATGGGCACAGGGGAAACGTTCCTGAATACAATACCCCACAGGTTATGCTCTAAGATCAAGAATTGACCAATGGAACCTCATAAAACTGCAAAGTTTCTGTAAGTCAAAGGACACTGTCAAAAGGACAAAACGTCAACCAACAGATTGGGAAAGGATCTTCACCAACCCTAAATCCAACAGAGGGCTAATATCTAATATATACAATGAACTCAAGAAAATAGAACCCAGAGAACCAAATAACCCCATTAAAAAGTGGGGTATGGAGCTAAACAAAGAATTTTCACATGAAGAACTTCGGAGGGCTGAGAAACACCTTAAGAAATGTTCAACATCATTAATCATTAGGGAAATGCAAATCAAAACAACCCTGAGATTTCACCTCACACCAGTCAGAATGGCTAAGGTCAAAAACTCAGGAGACAGCAGGTGATGGCGAGGATGTGGAGAAAGAGGAACACTCCTCTACTGCTAGTGGAATTGCAAGATGGTGCAACCACTTTGGAAATCAGTCTGGCAGTTCCTCAGAAAAATGGGCATGACACTTCCTGAGGACCCTGTTATACCACTCCTGGGCATATATCCAGAGGATTCTTCAGCATGCAATAAGGACACATGCTCCACTATGTTCATAGCAGCCCTATTTGTAGCAGCCAGAAGCTGGAAATAATCCAGGTGTCCTTTAACGGAGGAATGGATACAAAAAAATGTGGTATATTTACACAACGGAGTACTATTCAGCCATTAGAAGCAATGAATTCATGAAATTCTTAGACAAACGGATGGAGCTGGAGAACATCATACTAAGTGAGGTAACACAGTCTCAAAAGATGAATCATGGTATGCACTCACTGATAAGTGGATATTAGCCTAGAAACTTTAAGTACCCAAGACATAATCCACATATTAAATGATGTCCAAAAAGAATGGAGGAGTGACCCATGGTTCTGGAAAGACTCAGTGCAAGAGTATAGGGCAATTCCAGAACAGGGAAGTGGGAAGGGGTAGATAGAGGAACAGGGGGAGGGAAGTGGGCTTATGGAACTTGCAGGAAATGGGGACCCAGAAAAGGGTAAATTATTTGAAATGAAAATAAAAATATATCAATAAAAAAAAGCCAAGGGCTAAGAAAGATCATGGCAGAGTACATGGAAGACCCTCTCTTTGACCCTCAGCACTTAATAAGTGGTGGGTGAGTAAGAACCTATTTTCCAATCTCACCTAGCTAGGACAGTGGGTTTTAGACTATCCTGAGTATAACGGTTACCACGTTATTTCTATAATAACAATTATAAAGAATCTTGCATATATTTTTGTCCTTTATTCATCAAAAGTATTCTTTTACTGCTGCATGCTTAGCTCTCCTTTAAAGGTGTCCAGTTTGTCTGGAACTAACACTTGTCTCATAAAAATTCTTTACAATTTCTGTTTGCACAAATTCTGTTACATTAATATTGGAAATACTTTCTTCCACTCTGTGGCTTGTTTTTTTTTTTTTTTTTTTTTTTTTTTTTTTTTTTTTTTTTGCTCATGAGATAAATCATGTATTTAACATAAACCTCTGTCATCTAGTAAATGTGTAGAATTAATAAATAAATGATGGTACGTGATCTTTATTAAAATTAAAAAAAATTGACAAATGGGACCTCATAAAATTACAAAGTTTCTGTAGGGCAAAGGACACTGTCAAAAGGACAACACAGCAACCAACAAATTGGGAAAGATCTTCATCAACCCTAAATCCCACAAAAGGCTAATATCCAATATATACAAAGAACTCAAGAAGTTAGACCCCAGAGAACCAAATAACCCTATCAAAAATGGGGTACAGAGCTAAACAATGAATTTTCACCTGAAGAACTGCAGATGACTGAGAAGCACCTTAAGAAATGTTCAACATCATTAATCATTAGGGAAATGCAAATCAAAACAACCCTGAGATTTCACCTTACGCCAGTCATAAGGGCTAAGGCTTCTAGAAACTCAGGAGACTACCAGCTTGCTGTATATTATTTAAACTATGTTTAGGTATGGGCCTGGAATTCCTGTTCTTTCCAAGACTTTTAGCATGAAAGGATGCTGAATTTTGTCAAATGCTTTTTCAGCATCTAATGAAATGATCATATGTTTTTTTTCTTTGAGTTTGTTTATGTAGTGGATTGCATTATTGGATTTCCTTATATTGAACCATCCCTGCATATCTGGGATGACGTCTACTTGATCATGGTGTATGATTGCTTTGATGTATTCTTGGATTTGGTTGGCAAGAATTTTATTAGGTATTTTTGCATCGATATTCATAAGGGAAATTGGCCTGAAGTTCTCTTTCTTTATTGGATCTTTGTGTCCATTATATTCATAGCAGCCTTATTTATAATAGCCAAAAACTGGAAAGAAGCCAGATGTCCTTCAATGGAGGAATGGATACAGAAAATGTGGTATATTTACACAATGGAATACTACTCAGTAATTAAAAACAATGAATTCACAAAATTTTTAGGCAAATGGTTAGATCTGGAAAATATCATCCTAAGTGAGGTAACCCAATCAGAAAAGAATACACAAGGAATGCAATCTCTGATAAGTGGATATTAATTAGCCCAGAAGCTCTGAATACCCAAGGCACAATTAGCATAACAAATGACTCCCATGAAGAAGTAAGGAGAGGGCCCTGATCCTGGAAAGGCCTGATCCAGCATTGTAGGGTAGTACCAGAACAGAGAAAAAGGAGAGAGGTGATTGGAGAATTGGTGGAGAGAAGAAGGTTTATGGGACATATGGAGAAGTGGGAACTTGGAAAGGGGAAATCATTTGGAATGTAAACAAAGAATATAGAAAATAAACATATATATAATTAAAAAAAATCAGGAGACAGCAGCTGTTGGTGAGGAACACTCCTACACTGCTGGTGTAATTGCAAGATGGTACAACCACTTTGAAATCAGTCTGGCGGTTCCTCAGAAAACTAGACATGACACTTCCAGAGGACCCTGCTAAACCACTCCTGAGCATATACCCAGAGGATTCCCTGACATGCAATAAGGACATGCTCCACTATGTTCATAGCAGCCTTATTTATAATAGCCAGAAGCTGGAAAGAATCCAGATGTGCCTCAATGGAGGAATGGATACAGAAAATGTGGCATATTTACACAATGGAATACTACTCAGCAATTAAAAACAATGAATTCATGAAATGCTTAGGTAAATGGTTGGAACTGGAAAATATCATCCTAAGTGAGATAACCCAATCACAAAAGAATACACATGGAATGCAATCACTTATAAATGGATATTAATGAGCCCAGAAGCTCTGAATCCCAAGACACAATTAGCATATCAAATGATACCCAAGCAGAGGGAAGGAGAGGGACCTGGTTCTGAAAAGGCTTGATCCAGCATTGTAGGGGAGTACCAGGACAGAGAAATTGGAGGGATGTGATTGGGAAATGGGCAGAAGAAAGATGGCTTATGAGACCGATGGGGAGGGGGGAACCAGGAAAGGGGAAAGCATTCAGAATGTAAACAAAGAATATAGAATATAAAAACAAATTAAAATTGAAAAAAAGAAAAAAGACATAGACTAAAAGAATGGATATGTAAACCATATTTTACTGCTTACAGGAAATGCACCTCAGTGACAAACACAGACATTACCTTAGAGTAAAAGGTTAGAAAACAATTTTCCAAGGAATTGGTCTTATGAGACCGGATTGTGGAGCGGGGAACCAGGAAAGGGGAAAGCAAACAGAATGTAAACAAAGAATATAGAACATAAAAACAAATTAAAATAGTTTTACTATACTGGGTTTTTTGTTATTCCAGATGAATTTGAGGATTGCTCTTTCTAACTCTATGAAGAATTGAGTTTTGATTTTGATGGGTATTGCGTTGAATCTGTATATTGCTTTTGGCAAAATGGCCATTTTAACTATATTGATCCTGCCGATCCATGAGCAGGAGGATGTTTTTCCATTTTTTGAGGTCCTCTTCCATGTCCTTCTTCAGAGTCTTGAAGTTCTTGTCATACAGATCTTTCACATGTTTGGTAAGAATCACCCCAAGGTACTTTATATTGTTTCTGGCTTTTGTGAAGGGGGTCATTTCCCTAATTTCTTTCTCACCCTGCTTATCCTTTGAGTATAGGAAGGCTACTGATTTGCTTGAGTTGATTTTATAACCTGCCACTTGCTGAAGCTGTTTATCAGCTGTAGGAGTTCTCTAGTGGAGTTTTTGGGGTCACTTAGGTAGACTATCATATCATCTGCATATAATGATAGTTTGACTTCTTCCTTTCCAATTTGTATCCCTTTGACCTCCTCATGTTGTCTAATTGCCTGAGCAACTACCTCAAGTACAATATGGAAAGATAAGGAGAAAGGGGGCAGCCCTGTCTAGTCCCTCATTTTAGTGGGACTGCTTCAAGTTTCTCTCCATTTAGTTTGATGCTGGCTACCAGTTTGCTGTATAGTGCTTTTACTATGTTTAGGTATGGACCTTGAATTCCTGTCATTTCCAAGATTTTAAGCATGAAAGGATGCTGAATTTTGTCAAATGCTTTTTCAGCATCCAATGAAATGACCATGAGGTTTTTTTTCTTTGAGTTTGTTTATGTAGTGGATTGCATTGACGGATTTCTGAATATTGAACCAACCCTGCATCCCTGGGATAAAGCCTACTGGATCATGGTGGAAGATCATTTTGATGTGTTCTTGGATTCGGTTGGCAAGAATTTTATTGAGTTTTTTTGCATCGATGTTCATAAAGGAAATTGGTCTGAAGTTCTCTTTCTTTGTTGGATCTTTGTGTCCATTATGTTCATAGCAGCCTTATTTATAATAGCCAAAAGCTGGAAATAACCCAGATGTCCCTCAATGAAGGAATGGATAGATAAAACCCAGGATAGTTAAAACTATTTTCAACATCAAAAGAAATTCTTGGGGAATCAGTATCCCTGACCTCAAACAATACTACAGAGCAATAGTGTTAAAAACTGGAGGGTATAAGTACAGTGACAGGCAGGCAGATCAATGGAACAGAATTGAAGATCCAGAAATGAACCCCCACATCTATGGCCACTTGATCCTCAACAAAGGTGCAGAAAACATCCAATGGGGATAAAAAGCCTTTTCAACAAATGGTGCTGGTTCAACTGGAGTTCAGTATGCAGAAGAATGGGAATTGATCCATCCTTGTCTCCTTGTACCAAGCTCAACTCCAAATGGATCAAGGACCTCCACATAAAGCCAGATACTCTGAAGGTAATAGAAAAGAAACTGGGGAAGACCCTTGAGGATTTCGGCCCAGTGGGAAAGTTCCTGAACAGAACACCAATAGCTTATGCTGTAAGATCAAGAATTGACAAATGGGACCTCATAAAATTACAAAGTTTCTGTAAGGCAAAGGACACCATCAAAAGGACAAATCAGCAACCAACAAATTGGGAAAAGATCTTCCCCAACCCTACATCAGATAGAGGACTAATATACAATATATATAAAGAACTCAAGAAGTTAGACTCCAGAAAACCAAATAACTATTAAAAAATGGAGTACAGAGTTAAACAAAGAATTTTTACCTAAAGAACTTCGGATGGCGGAGAAGCATCTTAAAAAATGCTCAACTTCATTAGTCATTAAGGAAATGCAAATCAAAACAACCCTGTGATTTCACCTTACACCAGTCAGAATGGCTAAGATTAAAAATTCAGGAGACAGCAGATGTTGGCGAGGATGTGGAGAAAGAGGAACACTCCTCCACTGCTGGTGGGGTTGCAAATTGGTACAACCACTCTGGAAATCAGTTTGGTGGTTCCTCCGAAAACTGGGCACCTCACTTCCAGAAGATCCTGCTATACCACTCCTGGGCATATACCCAGAAGATTCCCCAGCATGTAATAAGGATACATGTTCCACTATGTTCATAGCAGCCCTATTTATAATTGCCAAAAGCTGGAAAGAACCCAGATATCCCTCAACAGAAGAGTGGGTGCAAAAAAATGTGGTATATATACACAATGGAGTACTATTCAGCCATTAATAACAATGAATTCATGAAATTCTTAGGCAAATGAATGGAGCTGGAGAACATCAAACTAAGTGAAGTAACCCAGACTCAAAAGATGAATCATGGTATGCACTCACTAATAAGTGGGTGTTAACCTAGACAACTGGAATACCCAAAACATAATCCACACATCAAATGAGGTACAAGAAGAATGGAGGAGTGGCCCCTTGTTCTGGAAAGACTCAGCGAAGCAGTATAGGGCAAAACCAGAACAGGGAAGTGGGAAGGGTTGGGTGGGAAAACAGGGGGAGGGAAGGGGGTTGATGAGACTTTCGGGGAGTGGAGGTCTAGAAAAGGGGAAATCATTTGAAATGTAAATAAAAATATATCGAAAAAATCAAATTAAAAAATGAAAAAAAAAGAAAAAAGAAAAAACACATAGACTAAAAGAATGGATATGTAAACCATATTTTACTGCTCACAGGAAATGTACCTCAGTGACAAAGAAAGACATTACCTTAAAGTAAAAGGTTAGAAAACAATTTTCCAAGGAACTGGTCCCAAAAAAGAATCTGGAGTAGCCATTCTAATATTGAATAGAATTGACTTTCAAACTAAAATTATCCAAAAAGATAAGACAGGACACTTCAATCAGGTCAAAGGAAAAATCTACCCAGATGAACTCTCAATTCTGAACATCTACTCCAAATACAAAGATACCCACATTCATAAAAAATGTACTCAAGCTGAAAGCATACATTGCACCTCACACAATAATAGTGAGAGACATCCTACTCTCATCAACGGACAGATTATAGAAACAGAAATTTAGCAGAGACATAGTGAAAGTAACAGAAGTAATGAACCAAATAGATATGACAGTTATTTATAGAACATTTCATCCTAACACAAACGAATATACCTTCTTCTCAGAACCTCATGGTACCTTCTCCAAAACTGACCATATAATCAGTCAAAAGACAGATCTCAACAGATTTAAGAATATTGAAATAATCCCATGGATCTGATCAGATATCCATGGACCAAGGATGGACTTCAATAGCAACCAAAACAACAGAAAGCCTAAATACACATGGAAGATGAACAATGCTCTACACAATGATAACTAAGACTTTTTATAATTTTTAAATGAATGTACTACATACCCAAACTCATGGGACTCAATAAAAGCCATGCTAAGAAGAAAACTCATAGCTTTGATTGCCTTCAAAATGATACTGCAGAGAGCATACATTACCAGCTTAACAGAACATTTGAAAGTTCTAGAACAAAAAAGAAACAAATACACCCAAGAGGAGTAGATGGAAGGAAATAATCAAACTCAGAGTAGAAATCTAGCACGTAAAAGTGTTCTGACTTAGAAGAAAAAAGAAAAAATAGCATGCCATTTAAAAACTACAGTTTCTTCATGTCAAAGAAATGTGAATGAAATAGAATAGAAAATAAGCAATGGAGGGAGAGACATCTGTATCCTTTGTCAGGAAGCATCTAGGGAGAACACACAGAAAACACTATTGACAGATTGAAAACCTCAATGAAAGTATAAAGTGTACAGGATAGGGGTGTTTAACGAAAGATAAATACTTCCTCTTACAGTGTGGCTATAAGGAAGATGTCAAAGCTGAGGTAAAGTAGAAAAGGGGGATAGCTCAGTCTGTAAAGAGCTTACTGTATAAGAGCAGTCTTCTTGCAGTGGAGGATCTGGGGAGGTGGAGACTAGCAGATGCCTGATACTTGAGGTTAAGGAGCCTAGCCTTCTTGTGAGCTCCTGACCAGTGAGAGGCTGTCTCATTTAAAAAAAAAAAAAAGGTAGATGTTTTCTGAAGAACAACAAACATCTGAAGTTGACCTCTACATACATATACATGTACACACATATGCAACTATACCCACATGACCAAAACACATACAGAGAGAGAGAGAGAGAGAGAGAGAGAGAGAGAGAGAGAGAGAGAGAGAGAGAGAGAGAATAAATATTTCTCAAAATACCTTAAAAGATTCAATCCCTGATGCAGTGGCTTCTTTGACTGAACTCAGAGAGTGTCAGTCATTCAATGAAGGACTAACATTTATAGAGGAGAAATGCCTACACGAGGCAGGCCTTACTAATGTGGATTTTATAAAATCTCATTTTATTTATTTTTTTACAGATTTTTTATTCAATATATTTTTTATTTACATTTCAAATGATTTCCCCTTTTCTGGGTTCCGACTCCCTGAAAGTCCCATAAGCCCTCTTCCTTCCCCCTATTCTCCCATCCACCCCTTCCCACTTCCCTGTTCTATTTTTTCCCTATACTCCTAAACTGAGTCTTTCCATAACCAGGACCCACTCCTCCATTCTTCTTGGACATCATTTGATGTGTGGATTATGTTTTGGGTATTCCAATTTTGTAGGCTAATATCCAGTTTTTAGTGAGTGCATACCGTGATTGATCTTTTGAGACTGGGTTACCTCACTGGGTTAGTATGATGTTCTCCAGCTCCATCC
Organism: Apodemus sylvaticus; assembly: GCF_947179515.1. Classification (NCBI taxonomy): domain Eukaryota; kingdom Metazoa; phylum Chordata; class Mammalia; order Rodentia; family Muridae; genus Apodemus; species Apodemus sylvaticus. The sequence goes on along the minus strand of NC_067476.1, from coordinate 132,511,240 downwards.
ATTTATCTAAAAATTTCATGAATTCATTCTTTCTAATGGCTGAATAGTACTCCATTGTGTATATATTCCACATTTTTTTGTACTCATTCCTCTACTGAGGGATACCTGGGTTCTTTCCAGCTTCTGACTATAATAAATACAGCTGCTATGAACATAGTGGAGGATGTATTCTTGATGCATCCTGGGGAATCCTCTGGGTATATGTCCAGGAGTGGTATAGCAGGATCCACAGGAAGTGATGTGCCCAGGTTTCTGAATAACCGCCAGATTGATTTCCAGAGTGGTTGTATCAATTTGCAACCCCACCAGCAGTGGAGGAGTGTTCCTTTTTCTCCACATCCTGCCAACACCTAGAGTCTCCTAAATTTTTAATCTTAGCCATTATGACTGGTGTAAGGTGAAATCTCAGGGTTGTTTTGATTTGCATTTCCCTAATGACTAATGATGTTGAGCATTTTTTTAAGAAGCTTCTCAGCCATCCAAAGTTCTTCAGGTGAAAATTCTTTGTTTAGCTCTGTACCCCATTTTTAATAGGGTTATTTGGTTTTCTGGGGTCTAACTTCTTGAGTTCTTTGTATATATTGACTATTAGCCCTCGATCTGATGTAGGGTTGGTGAAGATCAATTTGTTGGTTGCCAATTTGTCCTTTTGATGCTGTCCTTTGCCTTACAGAAACTTTGTAATTTTCCTTTATGGGGTCCCATTTGTCAATTCTTGATCTTAGAGCATAAGCTATTGGTGTTCTGTTCAGGAACTTTCCCCCAGGACCGATGTCCTCAAGGGTCTTCCCCAGTTTCTTTTCTATTAGCTTCAGAGTGTCTGGCTTTATGTGGAGGTCCTTGATCCATTTGGAGTTGCACTTAGTATAAGGAGATAAGGATGGATCAATTCGCATTCTTCTGCATGCTGACCTCCAGTTGAACTAGTACCATTTGTTGAAAAGGCTATCCTTTTCCACTGAATATTTTCAGCCCCTTTGTTGAGGATCAAGTGGCCATAGGTGTGTAGGTTCATTTCTGGATCTTTAGTCCTATTCCATTGATCTGCCTGCCTGTCACTGTACCAATACCATGCAGTTTTTAACACTATTGCTCTGTAGTATTGCTTGAGGTCAGGGAAACAGATTCCCCCAGAATTTCTTTTGTTGTTGGGAATAGTTTTAACTATCCTGGGTTTTTTCTTATTCCATATGAAATTGAGAATTGCTCTTTCTAACTCTATGAAGACCTGAGTTGGGATTTTGATGGGTATTGTGTTGAATCTGTATATAAGTAAAATAGCACAACTCTTTGTGAAAAAGATCTGGCTATAGACATAAATTTAGCTGTTTGTAAAAGACTTCAAACATGGTTGACTCTTTTTCTAGAGATTTGTCTACCAGTAGTAAAGATGTACCAAAGCTTGTCTAAGTGTGCATGCTCATGAGGCCATGAAGTAAACTGCATTTACTGTTTCTGAAGTTGTTGTTCTTTAATCACACTGAGAAACAATATGATTTCCATTTTTGGCACTTATGCCATTATTATTGGCAGTTTTGCAGCCCCTCATTTTCATAGTAAACTCTCTTGATTCTCGACAAGCAAATGCTCATGTTCACATTCTTTTTTTTTTTTTTATTATTCGATATAATTTATTTACATTTCAAATGATTTCCCCTTTTCTAGCCCCCCCACTCCCCGAAAGTCCCGCAAACCCCCTTCTCTTCCCCTGTCCTCCCACCCACCCCTTCCCACTTCCCCGTTCTGGTTTTGCTGAATACTGTTTCACTGAGTCTTTCCAGAACCAGGGGCCACTCCTCCTTTCTTCTTGTACCTCATATGATGTGTGGATTATGTTTTGGGTATTCCAGTTTTCTAGGTTAATATCCACTTATTAGTGAGTGCATACCATGATTCACCTTTTGAGTCTGGGTTACCTCACTTAGTATGATATTCTCTAGCTCCATCCATTTGCCTAAGAATTTCATGAATTCATTGTTTCTAATGGCTGAATAGTACTCCATTGTGTAGATATACCACATTTTTTGCATCCACTCTTCTGTTGAGGGATACCTGGGTTCTTTCCAGCATCTGGCAATTACAAATAGGGCTGCTATGAACATAGTAGAACATGTATCCTTATTACATGGTGGGGAGTCTTCTGGGTATATGCCCAGGAGTGGTATAGCAGGATCTTCTGGAAGTAAGGTGCCCAGTTTTCGGAGGAACCGCCAGACTGATTTCCAGAGTGGTTGTACCAATTTGCAACCCCACCAGCAGTGGAGGAGTGTTCCTCTTTCTCCACACCCTCTCCAACACCTGCTGTCTCCTGAATTTTTAATCTTAGCCATTCTGACTGGTGTAAGATGAAATCTTAGGGTTGTTTTGATTTGCATTTCCCTAATGACTAATGAAGTTGAGCATTTTTTAAGATGCTTCTCTGCCATCCGAAGTTCTTCAGGTGAGAATTCTTTGTTTAACTCTGTACCCCATTTTTTAATAGGGTTGTTTGGTTTTCTGGAGTCTAACTTCTTGAGTTCTTTATATATATTGGATATTAGCCCTCTATCTGATGTAGGATTGGTGAAGATCTTTTCCCAATTTGTTGGTTGCCGATTTGTCCTCTTGATGGTGTCCTTTGCCTTACAGAAACTTTGTAATTTTATGAGGTCCCATTTGTCAATTCTTGCTCTTAGAGCATACGCTATTGGTGTTCTGTTCAGAAACTTTCTCCCTGTACCGATGTCCTCAAGGGTCTTCCCCAGTTTTTTTTCTATTAGCTTCAGAGTGTCTGGCTTTATGTGGAGGTCCTTGATCCATTTGGATTTGAGCTTAGTACAAGGAGACAAGGATGGATCAATTCGCATTCTTCTGCATGCTGACCTCCAGTTGAACCAGCACCATTTGTTGAAAAGGCTATCTTTTTTCCATTGGATGTTTTCAGCCTCTTTGTCGAGGATCAAGTGGCCATAGGTGTGTGGGTTCATTTCTGGATCTTCAATCCTGTTCCATTGATCCTCCTGCCTGTCACTGTACCAATACCATGCAGTTTTTAACACTATTGCTCTGTAGTATTGCTTGAGGTCAGGGATACTGATTCCCCCAGATTTCCTTTTGTTGCTGAGAATAGTTTTAGCTATCCTGGGTTTTTTGTTGTTCCAGATGAATTTGATAATTGCTCTTTCTAACTCTGTGAAGAATTGAGTTGGGATTTTGATGGGTATTGCATTGAATCTGTATAGTGCTTTAGGCAAAATGGCCATTTTAACTATATTGATTCTGCCGATCCATGAGCATGGGAGGTTTTCCCATTTTTTGAGGTCTTCTTCCATTTCCTTCTTCAGAGTCTTGAAGTTCTTGTCATACAGATCTTTCACATGTTTGGTAAGAGTCACCCCAAGATACTTTATACTGTTTGTGGCTATTGTGAAGGGGGTCATTTCCCTAATTTCTTTCTCAGCCTGCTTATCCTTTGAGTATAGGAAGGCCACTGATTTGCTTGAGTTGACTTTATAACCTGCCACTTTGCTGAAGTTGTTTATCAGCTGTAGGAGCTCTCTAGTGGAGTTCTTTGGGTCACTTAGGTAGACGATCATGTCATCTGCAAATAATGATAGTTTGACTTCTTCCTTTCCAATTTGTATCCCTTTGACCTCCTTATGTTGTCGAATTGCCCGAGCTAGTACCTCAAGTACAATATTGAAAAGATAAGGAGAAAGGGGGCAGCCTTGTCTGGTCCCTGATTTCAGTGGGATTGCTTCAAGTTTCTCTCCATTTAGTTTGATGCTGGCTACCGGTTTGCTGTATATTGCTTTTACTATGTTTAGGTATGGGCCTTGAATTCCTGTTCTCTCCAAGACTTTAAGCATGAAGGGATGCTGAATTTTGTCAAATGCTTTTTCAGCATCCAATGAAATGACCATGTGGTTTTGTTCTTTGAGTTTGTTTATGTAGTGGATTGTATTGATGGATTTCCGTATATTGAACCAACCCTGCATTCCCGGGATAAAGCCTACTTGATCATGGTGGATGATTGTTTTGATGTGTTCTTGGATTCGGTTGGCAAGAATTTTATTGAGTATTTTTGCATCGATGTTCATAAGGGAAATTGGTCTGAAGTTCTCTTTCTTTGTTGGATCTTTGTGTGGCTTTGGTATCAGCGTAATTGTGGCTTCTTAGAAGGAATTGGGTAGTGTTCCTTCTGTTTCTATTTTGTGGAATAGTTTGAAGAGTATTGGTGTTAACTCTTCTTTGAAGGTCTGGTAGAATTCTGCACTGAAGCCATCTGGTCCTGTGCTTTTTTTGGTTGGAAGACTTTCTATGACTCCTTCTATTTCTTTAGGCATTATGGGACTGTTTAGATGGTCTAGTTGGTCCTGATTTAATTTTGGTATTTGGTATCTGTCAAGGAAATTGTCCATTTCCTCCAGATTCTCCAGTTGTGTTGAGTATAGGCTCTTGTAGTAGGATCTGATGATTTTTTGGATTTCCTCAGTTTCCGTTGTTATATCTCCCTTTTCATTTCTAAGTTTGTTAATTTGGATACTTTCTCTGTGCCCTTTGGTCATTCTGGCTAAGGGTTTATCTATCTTGTTGATTTTCTCAAAGAACCAGCTCCTCGTATTGTTGACTTTTTGTATGGTTCTCTTTGTTTCTACTTGATTGATTTCGGCCCTGAGTTTGATGATTTCCTGCCTTCTGCTCCTCCTGGGCGAAATAGCTTCTTTTTGTTCCAGGGCTTTCAGGTGTGTCATTAAGCTGGTAATGTATGCTCTCTCCATTTTCTTTTTGGAGGCACTCAGGGCTATGAGTTTTCCTCTTAGCACTGCTTTCATTGTGTCCCATAGATTTGGGTATGTTGTGTTTTCATTTTCATTGTGTTCTAAAAAGTCTTTAATTTCTTTCTTTATTTCTTCCTTGACCAAGGTATCATTGAGTAGAGTATTGTTCAGTTTCCACGTGTATGTGGGCTTTCTGTTGTTTCTGTTGCTATTGAAGACCACTTTTACTCCATAGTGATCAGATAGGAGGCATGGGATTAGTTCGATCTTCTTATATTTGTTGAGGTCTGTCTTGTGACCAATTATATGGTCGATTTTGGAGAAGGTACCATGAGGTGCTGAGAAAAAGGTATATTCTTTTGTTTTAGGATAGAATGTTCTATATATATCTGTTAAATCTAATTGGTCCAAAGCTTCAATTAGTTTCATTGTGTCCCTGTTTAGTTTCTGTTTTCCTGATCGGTCCATTGAGGAAAGTGCAGTGTTGAAGTCACCCACAATTATTGTGTTAGGTGCAATGTGTGCTTTTAGTTTTAATAAAGTTTCTTTTACAAAAGAGGGTGCCCTTGCATTTGGGGCATAGATGTTCAGGATTGACAGTTCTTCTTTTTGTATTTTTCCTTTGACCAGCAAGAAGTGTCCCTCAGGGTCTCTTTTGATGACTTTGGGTTGAAAGTCAATTTTATCTGATATTAAAATGGCTACTCCAGCTTGTTTCCTGAGACCATTTGCTTGTAAAATTGTCTTCCAGCCTTTTACTCTAAGGTAGTGTTTGTCTTTGACCCTGAGGTGTGTTTCCTGTAAGCAGCAAAATGTAGGGTCCTGTTTACGTATCCATTCAGTTAGTCTGTGTCTTTTTATTGGGGCATTAAGTCCATTGATGTTAAGAGATATTAAGGAATAGTGATTGTTACTTCCTATCATTTTTGACGTTATTTTTTAAATTTGAATGCTTAACTTCTTTTGGGTTTGATGAAAGGTTACTATCTTGCTTTTTCCAGGGTGAAGTTTCCCTCCTTGTATTGGTGTTGTCCTCCTATTATCCTTTTTAGGGCCGGGTTTGTGGATAGATATTGGGTAAACTTGGTTTTGTCATGAAATATCTTAGTTTCTCCATCTATGGTGATTGAGAGTTTTGCTGGATATAGTAGTTTTGGTTGGCATTTGTGTTCTCTTAGAGTCTGCATGAGATCTGCCCAGGACCTTCTAGCCTTCATAGTCTCAGGTGAAAAGTCTGCTGTGATTCTGATAGGTCTTCCTTTATATGTTACTTGGCCCTTTTCTCTTACTGCCTTTAGTATTCTTTCTTTGTTTAGAACATTTGGTGTTTTGATTATTATGTGACGGGAAGTATTTCTGTTCTGGTCCAGTCTGTTTGGAGTTCTGTAGGCTTCTTGTATATTCATGGGCATCTCTCTCTTTAGGTTAGGGAAGTTTTCTTCCATAATTTTATTGAAGATATTTGCTGGCCCTTTAAGTTGTAAATCTTCACTCTCCTCTATGCCTATAATCCTTAGGTTTGGTCTTCTCATTGTGTCCTGGATTTCCTGGATATTTCGGGTTACAAGCTTTTTGCATTTTGCATTTTCTTTAACTGTTGAGTCCATGGTTTCTATGGAATCTTCAGCATCAGAGATTCTTTCTTCTATCTCTTGTATTCTGTTGTTGATATTTGTATCTCTGTCCCCTGATTTCTTCCCAAGGCTTTCTATCTCCAAAGTTGTCTCCCTTTGAGTTTTCTTAGTTGTTTCTACTTCTGATTTTAGATCCTGGATGGTTTTGCTTAGCTCCTTCACTTGCATGTTTGTGTTTTCCTGTAATTCTTTAAGAGATTTTTGTGTTTTCTCTTTCATGAGCTCAGCCTGTTGACCAAAGTTCTCCTGTATTTCTTTAAGAGATTTTTGTGTTTCGTCTTTCATGACCTCAGCCTGTTGAGCAAAGTTCTCCTGTATTTCTTTAAGTGTTTTTTGCATTTCCTCCTTGTTGGCTTTTGTATTCTCCTGGATTTCTTTCAATGATTTTTGTGTTTCCCTTGCAAGGGCTTCTAACTTTTGATCCATTGTCTCCTGAATTTCTTTATGTATGACCTTCATGTGTTCCTGTACCAGCATCATGACCAGTGATTTTAAATCCAAATCTTGTTTTACTTGTGTGATGGGGTATCCAGGACATGTTGGTAGAGGAGAATTGGGTTCAGATGTTGCCATATTGCCTTGATTTCTGTTAGTGACGTTCCTGCGTTTGCCTTTTGCCATCTAGATCTCACTGGTGTTAGTTTATCTTGTCAGTGCTGGACTCACCAGTGCAAGCTGCCCCTTCCCAGTTGGCCTCTGGTGCACAGCTTACCTCCTGCACTGCTTGTAGACAGTGTGCTGCTGCCCAGGCTGTTCAGATCCCAAAGCAGGCACCCGAAGGCTCCCGCTGGGGCCCGCTGGATTCACTGGAGCACACTGACTTCTCCCAGCTGGCCACCCGGAAGCCCAGCTAGCCACTTGCAGGACTTGGAGATGTAATGCTGCCGCCCAGACTGATCTGGATCCGGAAGCGGAGAGAGTAGAGCTAAGGGCTTCTGCCTGAGGCCTTGCCCCAGATTGTGTCTGTGGAGCAGATGGAGCCCGTGTGCACTCCCAGGGAGTGCCGACGGTGTATGCTACTGTGACCTCCCCTGTGTTCTGCTCACTCCGCTGGGCAGCCGATCTGCCAACCGGGCTGTCGCACACAAGGTTAGCCTGGCCACCCAGTCCCTGAGTCCAGGCAAAAGCCTGGGAGGCCAAGGTCTGAGCAAAGTTCCCCTACGGCTTTGACTGTTAATTGGGTTTGCCAGGTGACTAGGATGGCGGGCGTGCGCGCCCGAGCTCCCTGAAAGCGCCGGGAGAGTCTGCTTTGCTAACAATCACCTGGGCGGGTTGACTCACAGATGGCCCACCAAGCCGCCCAGTTCTTGGGGTCAGTCCTGTGCCTTTTGGGGCCTGGACCCCCGCTTTGTTAGCCTTAGGCTATGCCTGTTACAGGTCTGCCCGCCTGAGCTCTCTGTCGCCCTGCAGGCAAAATGGCGGCGGCGCGCTCGCAGGCCTGGGCAAAAAACCTCCTGGTTGGGTTGGCACCCCGATGGCCCCCCGACCCGCCCAGGGCCTGGGTGCAGGCCAACGCCCGTCGGGCTCAGACCACCGCGGTGTTGGCCTCGGATTATGTTTGTGTACCTCAGTCTGTCCGATTCCTGAAGTACGGAACCAAGATGGATGCTCCTCTCCTGACTGGTGGGAGGCCGAGTTCTGAAGTGGCCTCCGTGCAGGAAAGGCGCCGCACAACTGCAGCTGCTTGCTGTCCGGCTGGTCAGCGAAGGTCAGTGGTCGTGGGCGCAGGGCCTAACTGGTCCCTGTGACGCCTTGGTTCCACTGCTGATGGCCCTTCAGCTGGAGCAGCCACTGCTGCTGCTGCTGCCGCCGCCGCCGCCGCCCTCATGTTCACATTCTTATGAGGGTCTCCAGTGTGTAGTTACTGGGTTGTGATACCTCTGCTATGCCCAAAAGAAAGAATTCCACACTGATTTTTATCAATAACATTGTAACATCAGAATTGTGTTGTTTCTCTAAAGCCAGTGGATTTCACAGACTATAATAGCAAGGGAAACCCTGTGAAAACCAAAATAGTAGAGTTTTATAAATATTTGTGTAGTTTCTAAATGTTAGGTTAGAACCAAACCATTATCCTCTTCAGACAAAACCAGAGAGCAGAGGAAAATTCAAATGGACATGAACCAGAAAAAAGAAGAGTACCATGTCTTCCCTATCCACCAAGAGCCAAAGGCATAAATCAATCCATGGTAGGAAAGCTACTACAATCAATGATTTTTGGGTGTTCTGAGTCTGTAGACTCAGAGTAGGAACTACGATGGCAACATGAGAGACCTACATTATCAATTTCCTTCCACTCTGACTCTTTAAATGCATGTACAGAACAGAGCAGCAGTCTTGGTGCACCAGTTACTCTACTCAGTTCACTCTATGCATACTCACTCCCCAACTTCTGATCAACTTCACATTTCTGTCAACTTCATACCCTCCATATATGTTCCTTTCAACACCAATAGCTTTTTATTTTATATTGTGATACATTGAATTCAACTGTACTTTATTTTTGATGACAGGATTCACATTATCCACCAGAATCTAGTATGACTTACTGTTGGGTATACAGCTAAAGATAATGTCTATTCTTTCAGAATCTAAAAGTGAACCTCAGTTCAGCAGTGGTAAGTAATATGCTATCAGTCTCCCCAAACTGTGATTGACAAGAACAATGTGTGTATGCCCATTACAGGCATGTCAGCTGTGTTGATACCATGTTTTCAAAGCCCATGTTATGCCTGAAAAATAAATTTAGTAGCTCTTTTTGCAATTTTGTTCTCTTTCTTTCTGCTCCCACTTTTTTGATGTTTTCCTGAGCTTGTTGCTTGGAGTAAAAACCATTATATTTAGAGATGAACATTCCTCTATCACTTATGACCAATGTCTCAAACTGTCATATATTCACTATTGTTCACTTCTGCCACCCTCCAGCATCCAATAGAATTCATACAATGGCCATTAAATGCCACTCAGGGAATCCTATTTTGCCATGCATCCTCCTTTGTGAGAGCTCTTGATCCATAGATCGTCACTCCATTATATGGGTAAATATATTCCAACCAGATCCCTGCAGGTTAATTCCTATCTTGGAAACTTGATTATGATTAAAGGTTTTATAGGACAATACACTAATTTGTTTGCCCCAGACTAAAGAATACAAAGATCGTTAAGGCCTAAAATCTGAAAATCTAAAACACTTGAAATAAACATCATTACAGAGAGCCTTATTCAAATTGAATGGTTTAATGGACTTCGGCAGTAATTATTTGAGACCAGGTTGAAAATTAGGAGAGATGTGGCCTCTCATTATTCCATTTTTGTTGGTTCTTATAGGCAGGTTATATGAAGAATCATAACATTGAACAAAAATACTAGTTTAGTCATAAAGAATTATGATATTTGTGAACACAAACCTCTCTTTATGATTAAATGAATCTTGGTACATACATATTTAGCTCGACTGATAATTGTGAGTCTGGTAATTACATTTATGTCACAGTAGAAATGAATACTTTGTCCCAAGAAAGACGAAGAACAGCTCCTTCCACTGCCATGTTGGAAGGCACAAAGAAGAATATAGCTCTGTGCATCTATACACCAGAAGACTTGAAATGTTGGCAAGTGATCAGTATTAAAGTAAGTACATTCTTGAGCCGATTAACTCATAGAAGAGCCCTCAGAAGAGCTACAAGTAGGAAGATGGTTCCCTGAAGTGATATGGGCTTCTTTTTCTCCTGTAATATCAAGAAAGTTGTCTGTTACTTTGAAAAGATATATTATGATTTTCTCCAGCTCACAGAGTAGAATTTTTTTGGCATCAAGTATTACTTGAAAGAGAGAGGACTATTATTGAGGGTTAGCATGATTGAAGGATTTTCAATTGCCTTGATGTATGGAGAAGACACAATTCCTCATTTAAAATCATTGACATGCTTGGCAGATTCAATATTGTCCTGGGATTGAGTCCTCATGTCACTGTGGTATAGGAGTACTAGAACTCTATTCTTCCCATAATAGCTATTGCTATTAATCCCAAACTGGTTGTATGCTACTTCTTAGTCACATGTGAGGTATCTCATATTCTCTTTGTGGAATATTTCTTGATTCACTTACTGCTGACTTCATTATATTTTATACAAGTTTTCTGCTGATGTTCCATTTCTTCTCTAAAAATTATATATGAGATATTAGACTTCATTTTTTATCTTATTTTTTGACAGGAGTTGAAACAGTCTCACTGTACAGGGATGGCTATCCTAGAACTCATTTTGTAGATTAAGGTGGCCTTGAAGTCATAGAGATCTACCTGACTCTTTTTCTTGTGTACTGGGACTAAAGGTTTATTCTACTACAGCCAATTGATGTGGTGCTTCTGAATAAGTTTACATGTCATTAGTGATTACTCCTTATTCAAACATTCCTATCTTTGTTTGTCTTCTCAACTTCTTCTCTCTCCTGTTTGACTGAACACTGGATAACAACCTCATGGGTAGATCAAATGGGAGCACCAAAAGTTATGGTGATATAAATCTCTTAAGAAACTTCAACATTTGTTCTATATTAGGCTCAGAATACCTGCAAATAAAAATTTCTCTTTCTGTGTCTTTGAAGGATTGTGTTGTGATTTTGGTGGGGATTGCATTGAATCTGTAGATTGCCTTTGATAGGGTGGCCATTTTTACTATATTAATTCTACCAATGGGAGAAAGTCTTAGTGTGGCAGAAATATATAGATATGCTAGAAGTCTGCCTAGGGTACATCTAAAAGCAAGAAAGGGGCAGGGTAGCTGGTATTCATTTTTGGCACAGTTACTTTCTAAAGAGTACATTATTTTTCTACAGAGGCTTAGTTTGTTTCTGTATTCTCATTCTTGCATCACTGAAGCACTTAGAAAAATTGTTTAGTTTCATTAAAAAAATTGTCTCTGGTTTTATGTAGAAGGTCCCTTAAGTGTCAGACATTGTTAGTGAAGGTTAATATTTCAAAACAGATTATTATTATAAGGTCTATGTGTGTTGTCTGTTGATGTGTTTGTACTGTGTAATTTATTATGAAACTATTGAAAGCTGTGGAATGAAGTAAATATAACTGTATTTCAGTAGTCCCTTTAATCAGGTTGTTCCATTTCAAAACCTACTATGTAAAACAAAATAGAAAAAGAAAATCAAGAAAAAGTTATAAAAATTTACAAAAAACTAGTTAGCTGCATCAGTTCATGAATTAACATTTACTTCATATTACCTCTGATGGTGAAGAAGAAAGTTTATTTTTGATTGTGGATTTATGAAGTTATTGGATTGCTCCTATCTCTTATGCTGTGCCTGGTGAGCCATCTCCATTTTTTAAATGTAGAGTTATTAGACCTACATTCATGAGAAATTAAGTTGAGATTACTAACTCTTAAGCAATTAGTTACTAAGTTGTGCTCATTTTACCTTCTATTTCCCCTCCAAACTGCCAAAATATTTTTATAAGTTATGGTGATATAAACGTCTTAAGAAACTTCAACATTTGTTCTGTATTAGGTGCAGAATAGCTGCAAATGAGAATTTCTTTTTCTGTGTCTTTGAAGGATTGTGTTGAGATTTTGGTGGGGATTGCATTGAATCTGTAGATTGCCTTTGATAGGATGGCCATTTTTACTATATTAATTCTACCAATCCTGAGCATTGGAGATCTTTCCATCATCTGAGATTTTCCTTGCTTTCCTTCTTGAGAGACTTGAAGTTATTGTCATACAGAGTTTTCCCTTGTTGGGTTATAGTCATCCCAATATATTTTATATTATTTGTGACGATTATGAAAGGAGTTGTTTCTCTAATTTCTTTTTATTTTTTTAAATATTTCTATTTTCTATATTCTTTGTTTACATTCTAAATGGTTTCCCCTTTCCCGGATCCCCCCTCCCTATATGTCCCATAAACCTTCTCTACATCCATTCTTTAATCACCTCCCTCCTTTTTATCTATCCTTATATTCCCCTCCAATGCTAGATCAATAATTTCCAGGATTGATCTCTGCCTGTTTATCATTTGTATAAAGGAAGGCTACTGATTTATTGGAGTTAATTTTATATCCTGCAACTTAGCTAAAGTTGTTTACTAGCTGGAAAAGTACTTTGGTAGAATTTTTGGGGTCACTTATCTATAATATCATATCATCTGCAAATAGTGATACCTTTATTTCTTCCTTGCCAATTTGGATCCGCTTTATCTCTTATTGTTGTCTTATTGTTCTACCTAGTATTTTGAGTACTGTATTGAATAGATATGGGGATAGTGGGCATCCTTTTCTTATCCCTGATTTTAGTGGGATTGCATCAAGTATTTCTCCATTTAATTTGATATTGGCTGTTAGTTTGCAGTAAGTTGCTTTTACTATGTTTATGTATGGGCCTGGAATTCCTGATCTCTCCAGGAATTTTAACGTGGAGGGATGTTGTACTTTGTCAAATGCTTTTTCTGCATCCAAGGAGATGATCATGTAATTTTTTTCTTTAAGTTTATGTAGTGGATTATGTTAATGGATTTTCACATATTGAAACAAACTTACTTCCCTAGGAGTATGCCTACTTGATTGTGGTTAATGATGATTTTGATGTGTTCTTGGGTTTGGTTTGTGAGCATTTTACTGAGTATTTTTGCGTCAATATTCATAAGTGAGATTGGTCTGAAGTACTCCTGTTTCATTGAACCCTGGTGTGGTTTAGTTATCAGAGTAATTGTAGCTTCATAGAATGAATTATGTAAGTCTTCCTACTGTTTCTGTTTTATGGAATGATTTACAGAATACTGGAATCAGGTTTTCTTTGAAGTCTGGTTGAATTCTTAATTAAATCTATCTAGTCTTAGGAGATTTTTTTAAGTTGGAAGGTTTTTAGTGATTTCTTTTAGTTCCTTATGGGATATGGGCCTATTCAGATCCTTTATCTGTTCTTGATTTAACTTTGGGGTGTGGTGCCTAGAAAACCATCCATTTCATCTACATTTTCCCATTTTGTTCAATATGGACTTCTGTAGCAGAATCTGATGATTTCATTTCTCTTGTTATGTCTCTCTTTTCATTTCTGATTTTGTTAGTTTGGATACTGCATCTTGGTCATTTAGTTAGTTTGGCTAGGGGGTTATCTATCTGCTCTCAAAGAGCCTGGTCTTGGTTTTGTTGATTGATTGTTTTTTTCTTTGTTTTGGTTTATTTTGGCCTTGAGTTTGACTATTTAATGCCATCTAGTCCTCTTGGGTGAGTTTGCTTCCTTTTGTTCTAGAGTTCACAGGTATGCTGTTAAGTTGTTAGGGTAAGATCTCTTCAGTTTCTTTACCAGAGCACTTAGTGTTATGAATTTTACTCTTAGTCCTGTTTTCATTGTGTCCCATAATTTTGGGCATGGTATGTCAATATTTTCATTAAATTCCAGAAAGTATTTAATATCTTTCTTTATTTCTTCCCTGACCAAATTATCATTGAGTAGAGAGTTGTTCAGTTTCCATGTATATGTGGGCTTTTTGTTGGTTTTGCTATTATTAAAGACCAGCCTTAGGCCATGTTGTTCTTATGCAATGCATGGGATTATTTCATTCTTCTTGTATTGGTTAAGGGTTATGTTGTGACCAATTGTAGGACTGATTATGGAGAAATTACACTAACATGCTGAAAAGAAGGTGTATTCTTTTGTTTAAGGTGAAATGTTATGTACATATCTGTTAAATCCATTTAGCTCATAACCTTTATAAGTTTCACCATCTCTGTTTATTTTCTAATTCAGTGACCTACCCATTGGTGAGAGTGGGGTGTGGAAGTCTCCCACTATTATTGTTTGGGGTTCAATGTGTGTTTAGTAAAGTTTCTTTTATGAATATGGGTGACTTTGCATTTACAGCATAGATGTTCAGAATTGAGATTTTCTCTTGGTAGATTTTCCATTTGATGAATGTTAAGTATCTTTTGATAGGAAGTCTATATTATTGGATATTAGTAAGGCAACCCCAGATTATTACTTGGGACCCTTTTCTTGGAATAACTCTTTCCATCTTTTTACTGAGATAGTGACTGTTTTTGTTATTGAGGTGTGCTTCTTGTTGGAGTAAAATGCTGGATCTTGTTTGTGTATCAAGTGTGTTAGCTTATGTCTTTTTATAGGTGAGTTGAGTCCTATTAATATTGAGAGGAATTAAAGACATATGACTGTTGGCTCCTATTATATTTGTTTTTGTAGATAGCTTTTTGTGCTTATGGTTCTCTTCTTTTGGCTTTGTTGTGAGATGATTAATATCTTGTCTTTTCTTTGGTATAGGTACCACAAAAACATCCCTTGTGTTTGTGTTTTCCTTCTAGGATCCTCTGTAAGGATAGATTGGTAGATAGATCCTGCTTGATTTTAGTTTTGTCCTGTAATATTTTTGTTTCACCATCTATGTTGATTGAGAATTTTGCTAGGTATAGTAGCATGGGCATTTGTGTTTGAGTCTGCATGACCTCTTTGGACTTTCATAGTCTCTGTTGAGAAGTCTCGTGTAATCCTGATAGGTATGGCTTTGATTAATACTTGGCCCTGTATCTACTGTAGCTTTTGCTATTCTTTGTTCTGTGCATTTATTGTTTTGATTATTATAAACCAAGAGGAATTTCTTTTCTGCTCCCATTTATTTGGGGTTCTATAGGATTCTTGTACCTTTATGATTGTCTCTTTCTTTAGGGTGGGGAAGATTTCTTCTATGATTTTTTAAGGACATTTTCGGATCCTTTGTGCTGGGAATCTTCATTCTCCTCTATTCCAATTATTCTTAGATTTTGTCTTTTCAATGTGTCCTGAATTTCGTGGACTTTTTCTATATTTTGAATTTTCTTTGCCTGTTGTGTTAATCTCTTCCAAAGTATCTTCTACACCTGTGATTCTCTTTTCCATTTCTTATTGTCTGCTGGAAATACTTACATCTGTAATTCCTGACCATTTTCCTAGGTTTCCCATTTCTAGGTTTGCCTCCATTTGTGTTTTCTTTATCGTTTCTACTTCCACTTTTAGTTTGTAGACTGCTTTATGCAATTTTTTCACCTGTATGATTGTGGTTTTCCATAATTCTTTAAGGGATTTAGTTGTTTCCTTTTTAGGGCACCTATCTGTTTACCTGTGCTTCAATGTATTTCTTTCAGGGAGTTATTTATATACTCCGTCAAGGTCTCCACTATCTTCATGAGATAGAATTTTAGGACAAATTCCTAATTTTCATGTATTTTGGTGTATTCAGGGTTTGCTGTGTTAGGAAAACAGGGTTCTGATGATGTCCATGTATATTGGCTTCTGTTGCTTGTGGAACTGTGCTTGCCTCACAACGTCTGGTGATCCCTGGTGTTTGCTGGTCTGGGTAACTCTGTCTAGAGTCTGCTTCTTTTGTCTCTGGGTTGCTTCCTGTTTCCTTTTAGGTTGACTGCTCTGTAGCAGACCTCTTGTGGAGCCTGTGATTTCTGTTTCCCTGTGTGCAGCAGAACTCCAAAGAGGCTTTCAGTCTATTGGATAAGTTGTCCTGCATGTCACAGATCCACTGGGAAGTATTTAGACTGTGTTGTCAAGTTTCCCTATGTACAGAGGAATGTCTGGGGTGTGTTCAAGCTGTGGTGTTGCCAGGGGAGCAGACAAGCTGGCAATTAATTGCTCAGTTATACTGTGTGCTATGGATCTCCTGGGATGTCTCTGGCTGTTGTTTCATATGTCCTGAATGCAGCATATCTATGGGGATGACTCAGGATGTGGTATCTTCAGGGAAGCAGACTAGCTACCAGTCTGTCACAGCAGAAAGAACTGGGTATTGTGTTGGGTGGGAAATTTAGAGGGTGATGTGTCCCCTGAGTCCACTGGAACCTGGAGGCAGCTGTGCAACTTCAGAGGTGTTCTTACCAAATGCTCTGAGTGCAGTAGATCTTCTAGAATATCTCAGGATATGGTGTCTTTTGGGGAACCCATGTACAAGTCTTAACGTTTAAAAATAGAATCATCATGCATATATGTATATAAACATATGTGTAATAATATGTATTATATGTGAAATACTATATAGCACATTATTTCTGTGAATACATACATCTGTATGCATAGAAATGGTTGTTGAGTTTTTCTCCCAGAAAATATTATTTTTATACTCTTCTATCCAGAAGAGTGATGTTTATTTTTCTTTAAAAGTGTAAACCATCAAGACTGATACAAAGTCAAGCATGTGAGGGCTTCACAATGATGTACTGAGCTATAGGTAGAAGGAGAGTAACAAAGGGCTGGCTGTGATGTTGTGAAGGCTATTCATCCATATGAGTCAGTAAGTTGTAACTGTGCTGACATATAGTAAGTTGTAATGTGCTGGCACTTAGGTTTTAAAACTACAATGCATGTCTTCCTTAAGGCAGAAGATTATCTACTATATTTCAATATACTGATATAGGAAGTCAGAATCTTCATATATACAGAAGGAAATACAAGTGTATATAAAACTTGCATATCATCAGAGAGAATACAGCATACCTGACCCATACTTGTTGATAAGAGCCTCAGGGTTCTATGTGTTTTTTTCCTATCTTCCTACATAGCAGTTGTTCTTGAACAACAACATCTCTAGAGGAATGGCATTGTTTTATTGAGTAAAGCATGGGCTAGTCTAGTGAGGCTTACAATGATTCATTCAAAAGAAGTATGTGTAAATAAAAAGGAAGACAATTTTGCATAACTGGACTGCATATCTCTGGTACTCCTTGCATCCAGACTGAAGTGATGAATCCATATTAGAGCTCCAAAGCTGGAATCAAGGTCTCCGAGTGGTGGGTAACAGTGTAGCCTGGCTCATAGGCTCATCTCTTTCACAGTGGACTCTTATAGGAGCTATACTTTCTATAAATTCATGAAAGTTGATTTGAAGGTAACAGATTTTTCTCTAAAAATAAGGAAAGAAATATAGACCATTAGGGATCTTAAAAATTAAAGGGAATATAATCATTCTCATAAGTCAAGTAGAAATGGTAACCATGATAATGACCCACTAGTTTTTCCAGTCTCCTTGGGTTTCCAGATAGTCAGTGAACAATGATCATTACTCCGATTGTCTACATTCCACAAGATAGTATGCACCAAACCAAGATTCATGAGATCCTTAACCCTGGTACACAACACAGGAGTCCCCAGGGTCAAGGCGCATCTAGTTCAAAATCATTGGCAAATCATTAAGTGTGACGCATGGATTTCAAAATATCAAAAGAGGAGATATGATGTTGAAAATAAGAGGTGATACAAATATTTGAGAAGATGGGCACTGCCATCCCCAGTATGTAGTATCACAGGAACCCAAGGTATTGGAAAGCATCTGGCAGTAGAAGCAGAGTTTCAGCAAGAGGTATTTCAGTCATGGAAATATTATGATCCCTTACATGCATGGGACAAACCATGCAGGTACGGTGATGGCAAGCATGTAGGATTTCTGGAGATGGTCCACCATTTTGCATAGATATGATTGGTGTACTCTGAGAGATATGGAAGCATCAAAGAATTGTTTCTTACTGCTGATGTGGCTTTTCTATCACTATTACACAGCTTAGTGATTCCTGGGCATCACCTCATACTATTGAACACATTTTCTTTTTTTCTTTTTTTTTTTAACTTTTTTTAAGATTTATTTATTTATCATATGTTAGTACACTGTAGCTGTCTTCAGACACTCCAGAAGAGGGCGTGTCGGATTTCATTATGGATGGTTGTGAGCCACCATGTGGTTGCTGGGATTTGAACTCAGGACATACGGTAGAGCAGTCAGTGCTCTTAACCGCTGAGCCACCTCTCCAGCCCCTTGAACACATTTTCTACAGATCAATATGGAGACATCCTTTCATATACTATGCTATTTAGATGAATTAATGACTATATAATTCTTGATTTGATTCAATAATTTTAGAAAGAAATTTAATGAGATGGTTTTAGTTGTTTTCCCTAAAAGATATAATAAAGTTAAAATCAAGAATAGAACATGCCCCTCCTCATAGAATAATAAGTAAAGGCTCTATAATAAGGGGTACAATGAGCTTAAAAATTGCACTAAGTGGGAAAATAAATTTGGCACATATTTGAGATCAAGGAAAAATATTCATTCTATGTAATATCCAGAGATAATGCCACCAGTGTGCACTATAATAAAACAAGGACATCCAAAACTCTTGTTTTGAACTTATAATGAGTTTATAGAATGAAATAATACTTTGATCTTACTATCTACATTATTCTGCAACTCCTTTTTTTGTAATTTTATCTGTGAGGTAACTTCATAAAGGATTTTGTCTAAAATCTATAAAAAGACTGAGAGAAAAATAAAGTTTAGCTGTCAGGGCTCTTCTGAATCCACAAAATGTTTATGCTTTTTATATATGTATACATGTCTATCTATCTGTCTGTATGTCTGTGTCTCTATATATGTACATACATATGTAGGTATATATGTATGTCTATATGTATGTATGTGCACGTGTGAAGTTGATGAATGGTCAGAACCAGCCAAATCTCTCTCTCTCTCTCTCTCTCTCTCTCTCTCTCTCTCTCTCTCTCTCTCTCTCTCTGTGTGTGTGTGTGTGTGTGTGTGTGTGTGTGTGTGTGTGTGTGTGTGTGTACTCATGCATGACTTTGTTTTTATCCTTTTTTATTCTCTCTGCCTCACAAAAATTAATGAGTTCCTCAACTCTTACCTGTCTAGGAAGACACAACTGAGTAAAAGAACCCAAGTAACTAAGTTTTTTTCCCCAATACTCTCCTGCTAACAGCAGGAATCAAATACCAGAATCCATCAGCTTCTGAAACCAGAACAGTAAGGAAAAGCTAATCGAGAGAGGTCATGACCTTCTGGTCTTCCCAAAGACACCCCACCTCAGTATTTGAATGTCTGAGTGGGACCTTCACAAGTGTACTCTGAAAATGTAGGTTAAACTTGGAGTAAAAGGACTCTCTTCTGACAAGAAAACATCACCACATCTTGTTATTCTGTCAATGAACAGCAATTCATTAATACCCTTGGTACCAAATTTCCTAGTAAATGGAGATAACTAATTGTTATGGACTCTTCCTCCTCATATGTACACAGAGCTACTTTTGAGGTATTGATGAACCCCAACAAGTATATCTATTGTATCTATGATGATTTCCACATTCTGTCTACAAATATTTGCATATGATCATTTCCTGTGCACTTCATTTACGTAAACAAGCATGCAAACACTAGCACAAAAACCTCCTCAGACATCGTACACAGGTCCTACTTTTCACAAGGTTCTGTCAGAATGAGGTGTCACTTAATGAACCATGTTTATATCTTCTGCTGATGTACCTGTTCAGTGAAGGGACAGTTGGCCAACTTAGACAGGAACTTATTGCATGTCAATTTTTCAGGACTCAATATAAGGTATGATGTTTTTCCACGCCTCTCCTTTAGAAAACAAACAGGATTAATTCATCACTTTCCACTCGTAAACTTTCCTTTGCAGTAGCTATTTGTAATGAAACTAACTAGTTGGTTTATCATTTTTGTCAGTTAAATTTATTTCACACAACACATAAAACTCATCTTTATAGAAATTACTGCACACCCTTCTGGCTGCTTGTCTTGTGAGCATCTTTTATGAGTAGTCTTGTGCTGCTGAGGAAGAGGGAAACAGGACAAAGAGAAGGATCCAATCCACTCAGTAGAGTTGCGAATGAAAGGATAATATCTGAGAGCTATGATGTTGTCAGAAACAACCCTACACACATGGAATAGTTTAGGGGGCAGCACTGGAGACCTTTGTCCTGTTTGGGTCTCCTTTCTTTTACAGCCACCTGGAAATCTGCTGTAGCTCAGTTTAATTAATTACCATCTCCCCAGAAAGTGTGCTTGCAAAGGGAGGATCAATTTAGGGAACATTGCCCTCTCAGTTTGAAGAGCTCCGTGGCAAACACTTCATAATTTAAAATAATGATTTGTGGACATATTCTTACTTTAACCTACAAGGATATAGATGTGCAGAAACGCACAGAGTATTGATCTGAAGTGACACAAGTACATGTGTATCCACCTCCAGCTCTATCCCTTCATAAATCACTACATTGCTACATATGTTATTTCCAATCACACACATTTTCTCAAAATATCCATATATCTATACAAATCCATGTCCATAGTACCTCTGGCCCCTGCACAATTTGGCCAGAAATGAGGCATCACCAAATACGCACCCTTATCTGAATGAACTGTTTATGGAGAAAACATTTGTCAAAGTCAGATTCAGCCTTTGTGCATGCTGTTCTTTCCATTGCAATTTGAACAACACCCTAAGAGAAAAAGAGAAAAATTCATATACAGTTATGTATTTTTATTTACATGTATGCTTTAATTTTCTTTTGTAGCTAACATTTTTATTTGGATCAATGAATACACTTATGATCATCAAAATTATCACCATCTTAACACATGTGCAAACTACTTTTTTCCAACAGAATGATTATCAGTACCTTCTTGATACATTTGTTACTATTTTAAGTAATACGATGAACAAGACACCAAAGATGGAAGACCGGGACTAACATTTTTAATATTGTTAGTAAGGTAGAACCAGACTGGAAGAGAACCCACAAGAGGAGTAAGAAACATTCCCAACAACTCATCTGCCCTGAGCAGAAACAAAGGTTGTAGAATGGAGCATTAAATGAATGAGCCTGTTGATTTCAGAATAAAATGCATTCACCCTTTGTAAAG
Source organism: Apodemus sylvaticus (assembly GCF_947179515.1). NCBI lineage: Eukaryota > Metazoa > Chordata > Mammalia > Rodentia > Muridae > Apodemus > Apodemus sylvaticus. Next base: position 132,490,110 of record NC_067476.1, on the reverse strand, counting down.
ATAACAAAGATTCAGGTTGGTTTGACTACCTGATGATCACCATCAGTGATCATCATTTACTACATTTAGCACATAGCATGTCTTTCTTTCATTTCCTCAGTTTACTTCCTACAGTGGAAAGGAGAATTGGGAATGCTTCACATAAGGGGAAATTTCAGGCCAAATGAATAGAGTCTGTGAGTGTCTCAACCTTCAAGCTGACTGATGATGCTAATTTATCTCAAGGCATTGTATTCACGTGCTTGTGCAACTAATAGGCACCCACATATTCATTACAGAGGGCATCTCAGATAGATATCCTGGAAGAAACAAAGCTGAGATAATAGAATTTATCCCTTGGAAGCATGAGTAAGGTCAATCATTCGTGGGGTGATTTATGTTCTGTGTGTACAATTAGACTCAGATACACACTGAACAATATGCACCTTTGCTATGTGTTTGGATTGCATGTTCCCCCTTTTGATCATTTTATACTTTTAACATTGATTCAGGATTTGGCTAGTCTAGTACTTGTGGCTTGACTAACATATCTACTGAAAACAGTTGTATTTTGCAAGAGATTCTGAAAGATGCCACATACAAGGTGATCATACTTCATAGTTGGTTCCTAGTTGCCTTGTGCCTAGTTCCTAATGCATTTTTTTTTATCAAAATTGGGACTCTGGTTCCTAAGTTCTGCTCTAGAAACATTCCAAGGTAACTGTGAAGATCGTATGTTGAATCTGCAGTGTAATTTAATAGTATAAGCTTACAAGTTCCATGTAGGGAACTGCTTAGGTGACTTTATCTGTCCTGTAGAAGTCTCCATACAACTTGAAATGAGGCCCATTCTGCATGCCGAACTGTTTGAAAGGGCACATATGCATGGTCTAAAATATATCCTTAAATTCTTTTTCTGTAGGATCTCACATAGAACATTTAACATCTAAGAAGTTTACAGCATCACTGAATGATATCACTTTTATGTCTTGCTACTGTCAATCAGTTTTTTGGTTTAACAGCATCTGGCATAGAATAATTGACTGTTTTCCACTGTGGTATAGAATCTTACGCAGCATCTATATTAGAAAACTACCTCAGGTTATGTCCATAAAGCACACCTGCATAGAAAAGATGGGAACCATAGTCTGTCTCAGGTGTGTATGTCAGTGTTCACAAAGAAGAAGGAAATAAGGGCAAGGTTATCAAAACAAGTACAATGACTCTTCATTTTCTTGAAAGGGATATTTGTCATATAGAAAATGTCATTTTTTACTGAAGTGCACAAAATTGTTATGATCAAGAGATTCAGAAAAACATATTAACATAAACACACATACCAGGAGTCCCTTGCTCTATATGACAGTGTGGAGGATGGAGCAAACATGGCCACATGTAAGACTTCAGGGAAGGGATTCACAATTTACATGGATACTGTGACCTCATGATCATGAGGAAACCCTTTTCTCACATAATAATTGTTAGAATTAGGCTGTCTAGAGATCTCCATAAGCAAAGATGAAAACCATAAAGATGAAACACCAAGTTTAGTTCCTGGACACCCCATGATATAAGAAGATGTTTAAGTAGCCAAAGGCATCTATGACCTCCATATATATATTGGCATACTGGTCCCAAACACACACCCACACGTAAAATATAACTGAAAGACTTGAAAAGTGTACATATATATCTGGTATTTCATGCCATTTAATCAAATTAGAAGATACTTTATGCTGACTCTGAAATAGGAACTTATTGGTTCCTATTAGTATAGACAAATTTAAACAGAATAAGATGGAGAGTTCCCCATGCAACTAGTATTTTGTTGTTGTTGTTGTTGTTGTTGTTGTTGTTGTTTTTCAGGATGTCTGACGTGTGTGTGTGTGTGTGTGTGTGTGTGTGTGTGTGTGTGTCTGTGTGTGTGTGTGTGTGTAGACAACTCACACACAAGGATTTCCTTGAAAACTTAGGTATAAATGATGAATTTATGTGGACACACTTCAGTGCTAAGAATGCATCATTCAAACTGGAGTGTGATGAGACCTGCCCTGAGCCATCTGTTTCAGTGAAAAAACATGGTATATTAGAGATAAACAAACATGGTTACAGAAAAGGTTATAGTAATATTGATCCTAAAATAAATAATAGTGCCACAAGTTGACTAAACTCTTTTATGAGTCCTGTAAAACTAATACTCTAACCTTTTGCGCCATAAAGGCTTACCTCAGTAGTTTTAGCAAAAATCCTTCTGTAGTATGTTCAGGATGAAATTTCTACAACACATGATATAACAGCCCAGGAATGAACACCAGATATCAAACCAGGGCTCAAGGATACAATTGAACTCTGAGGACATGGTACCTCAAAACTTGAGTTAAGACTTGAGAGAAAAGTCAAGATTGTCTCACTCTGGGAGAAGTACTCACCATTTTGTTGATTTTAGATATTTGCCGTAAGTTTCTGAGATATGTATCATTGCTCTTCTCATTGAAAATAATCCTGAAGGTATCAAATGCTTCGTTCAGTGTGGATACAGTCTTGCGATTCATGGTACTTTTTCTGGTTGCATGGCTAAAGTTCAGGATCAGAACAAAAATAGCCAGGAGGAGCAGTTTGCTACACAGGGGTTTGCACATTTTCTGCTCAGATCTGAAACTGGAGCTTCAGCAGATCAGAGGATTTAAGATCTATGGGCAGCAAGCACAGTTCTTCGACCTTAAATGCTGAACCTTGTATTTAGCCACACCCTCCAAATGCAATCCCCTTTCCTTACTTCCCTATCCTGATTCTTGCCACCTTTAAATCTCTGTGGTACACATGCTAATTCATGAACATACATTTAGGATTTCTGGCACTTCTCTGTCCTTATGGTAATGTTGCATGGTTCTCTTGTGCTGGAAGTTTGCTGCTGCTTTAATCCATGCATTATTTATAATAGTTTGCCCATTTAAAATCTGTGAGGTAAAACTTAATTTATTTAAAATTAAATATAAGATTCTAATCATTAATTTTATACTATAAGCTTCATACTATAGAATATAATGAATACAACAGACAAGTGTGAGTATTAGGCCCAGTTAGGGCACTTAGAACAGATCCCCGTGGTGCATCAAGAATGCCCACAGAAATGTTACCTGAAGCAATTGGTGATTCGTATTTGTTCCTCCTTCCAGTTTGCACGTGTACCTGGAACAGACTTTAGGTCTCTGGTTCCCCATCCACCTCTACAACTCTCAGAGGAAGCTTGATTCCCAGGAGCCCAAACACACCAGGATATTAGGATCTCAGAGACAACATGACTCTCAGGATCTCAGACACACCCAGGATCTCAGGATTCCAAGATCCCTGAATCAAAGTATCACAGAGACATTTGGGCTAAGAGGATTTCTGACACAATCAGGGTCACAGGACCACAGGCTCACAGACTCACAGGTTCAAAGACTCATGGGCTCACAGGCTCACAGGCACACAGGAGAGACAGGATCAAGTCAGAGACATCAAGGCTAGTTAGCACTAAAACATCAAATGCCAAGAGGCAAGCACAAGTACATAAGCAACAGAAACCAATAATATATGGCAACATCAGAAAACAGTTTTCCTATCACAGCAAGCCCTGGATACACCAATACACTTGAAAAGCAAGTTTCATATCTAAAATTTCATCTCCTGAATATGATAAAGGATTTTAGAATGATATAAGTAATTCCCTTAAATAATTATAGGAGAAGACAAGTGAACAGGTAGAAGGCCTTAAAGAGCAAACTCATAAAAATGTAATTAGAAACAATGAAGTAATCACAAAGGGAGACAACCCTGGAGATGGAAAATGTAGAAAAGAGATCTGGAGTCACATATGCAAGCATTACCAACAAAATACAAGAAATAGGACAATCTCAGGTGTACAAATTACCATAGAAAACATTGACACAACAGTCAAAGAAAATGCAAAATTCAAAAGGCTCCCAACCCAAAACGTCCAGGAAATTCAGGACATGATGAGAAGAACAATCCTAAAGACAATAGGTATAAAAGAGAGGGAAGGCTCCCAACTTAGAGGGGAGTAAATATCTTCAACAAAATTGTGGAAGAAAACTTCCCTAACCTAAAGAAATAGATGCCCATGAACATACAGGAAGCCTACAGATCTCCAAATAGACGTGACCAGAAAGAAATTCTTTCCATAACGTAATAGTCAAAACATCAAATGAACATAACTCTGAAAGAATATTAAAAGCACTAAGGGGAATCAAGCCTTCACAGGGCAAAGGACTTCTCCTCCTATTGATGCCAGACAATGCCATCCTCTTCTACATATGTGGCTGGAGTCATGGGTCCCTCCATGTATATTCTTTGTTAGTGGTTTAGTTCCTGGGAGCTCTGAGGGGTCTGGTTGGTTGATATTGTTGTTCTTCAGAAGGGATTACAAAAATGTTCACCTCCATCAGTCCTTTATCCCTTATCTGTCTCTTCCTGGAGATGCCACCCACATCTTCATACCTGCCAGTTGCAGATTTCCATTCATTTTTATGACAATCTATCCATCTCTCCAACTCTTTCCAACATCTGTTCCTGAAGCCCTCATTATGACCCTCCCTCCAAATAAAAATTTGATCCCCATACAAAGACTGAAGATTCCTTATAGCAATAGCAGCCCACCCCCCCTTTTAGGAACAGTCCTTGGTGCAATTTATATTTGACAATGCTCTTTGCCTCAAAAATTTGCACATTTCTTTCACATTTTATAAACAACTTTTTTTTGTTGTAGTCCTGAAGAAGTATGAAAACAGTAATCATACCATGCAGCTAGTGCTAGCCACGTTGAATTTTCCTCTGGCAAACACATTCATTTATTACTTAGAAAAAGGTCTCTTAAAGTTTTCAAGCAGAATTTATTAAATTCTTTACCAGAATATAATTTCAATGACCTATGGCATGTTTCCCCATATTTGACTTTTTCTGCTCTGACATTCTCATGAGGCAAACTTTTAGTGTTTTGAATTCTCTGTGTACTCTGGTTTTTGAAACTCTCTCCAGAACAGACTATTAAGCTCTTCTTTTGGAACGCAAGGGCTTTTCTATACCACACTTGAAACACATCCATACACCTACACAGCCTGCTTTAAAGGACTATGAAAACCATATAGGCTTGGCTTTCATAGCAGTTGCCCCATTTCTTAGCTAACATTTTATATCTAGTATTTTTCTTCATTGCTGTTATAAAATGACCATGAAAAAAATTAATGTGACTAAACATGGTTTAATTTTACTTTTGTTTGAGGGACTATCCTAATCCATTCCTGTTTAGATATAAGCTGATCAGTTCAGTATTAAACAATCAAAGAAGATGCAGAAATATTTTATAAAAATACTGAGTTAGAAAATTCATCTTAATAGTGAAAATATCAAGTTTGGACTGCATCCAGATCTCTGGGTGCAGAAATCCACATTAAAATACACAGTGTACAAAAACACAGCCTGTTGTTGAAGTAATTTATTTATGGCCTTCTTTATACAATATAAGCTCAGGCTCAGTTACCTTTCTTTATTTAAATACTATAAAGTTTATTCCCATGAAGGCCATTGGAGAATTCTTTAAGAGAATGAATTGAGTAATCCTCATGTGTCTTGAAAAAGGGAATACTGTGTCCATTTGCCCGGTATCATTCCCTGTAGGAGATACGACATAGACACGTCTCTGAAAATGTCATGTTGGAGCTTTCTCCATCTATTATTGTAATGACCCTAGAATAGACTCTAGATGGTGATGCAGGTAACAAAGTTATTTTTGAATAAGGCTAGACATTAAAATGTGGCATCATATATTGAGTGAAACACCAAGTGAAGTTAGAAGATACTCAGACCCAGACTCATGACACATGCTTATTGAAGAAATGGTGACCAGAAAATGGCAAGGTGAGATAAAGAGCCTAGACCAGTGTAGGAGGGGCTGAACAGAAAACTGTGAGAACTTCAGGAATCCTACAGGGAAGAAATGAGAGAAACAGTTTGGGTATTTAGGGACATCTAAAGAACTCAGAAGAGGAAGTAGGAGAAGAACAGGAGTGAGGAATTAATTAGAATTGTATGGCTAGCCTTAACATCCAAGACATAATACACAGTAGACTTTCTTCTAACCCATGCACCTCATTGCTTTCAGATGACTGCATATGCACTGGTTTTAAGCAATGCAGATATCACTGGTCCCAGAGACTTATAGATGCCTTTACAGAGACCAGTCAGAAGGAATAGGAGAAACAATGTATTCTGGAGATGATACAAATTGCTTGCAATCTCAAGCATGATATCATGTTGTGTTGAACATGTGAGGGGGACAGTGTCAATTTGTCCACATGAAGAAGTGCCATTGTTCTAATCCCAGAAACCCTCTAATCCTTGTAGCTACCACATCTAAGCTTAACTGAGGTGCACTGTTTTTTCACAGAAACCGATTATCTGAAACAGCTCTGGTTTGATCAGAACTCATAATGCACATCTATTACTCAAGCCATGTCTTCAAATATTTCTCATGGCTACTGTCTATGCCATCAAGGAGTAGGTCCAGAGTAGTTAAGCCACTAATGTGAACAGGTTGAATGTTTCAACTTGGATAAAGGACCTGCATCTCTAATTCTAGTCCAAAGTGCTCACACACAAGTATTACCAAAGTGGAATATAAGGTTCACAGGTGTCCTGGTTTAGTTCCTTGGCATGCAGTATCTGAGGGTAGTACATAGAGCAAAATAAATAAGCATAAGAAGGTTAAGTAATAATTCGCCTGAACTTCTCTGCACAACACATCCAGTTCTTGAGCTTTAAAGCAGCCAAGGTATTATCTTCAACCAATATCCTCTCTTAGTCTCTATTTATGGATATTAGCTGTGCCAAACAGTGCCAAGTGTCACCTGCTCCCCAGGAGTCATTTAAGCCTTAAAAATCAATACCACTACAGTGAATTTTAACCTCCAAACTGTGATTGCCACAATGATGTACAACTTTTAAAGCCTCTGGAGCACAGCTTCTTTTTGAGGACTCTGAGAAAACAACAAGAAATATCACTTTACCCTGAAATGCAAAAATGTCACTGTAGTTCTTTTTAATTCAAACTGTCACATAAAGGATTACTTAGAGCCTTTTCTACCATCTAAATCCTCACAAGCTGACATAATCCCAACCTGCATAATCCCAGAGAAAAGTCCAGTGAGTTTTAATCATGATATGGCTTTTCTAACACAGATCACAAATTTTTATACAGTCCATCTCAAATTATATGATCATGTTTGTCACATAAGTACACCATGGTTTCAATGAGAAACATTTTGTTCTCATGAAGGTTATCAGTCCATTGCTAATGGAATTTGGAACAAACACTAAAACCTAGTAGAACCTTCAGATTTGTGTTGATGCCCCTTCTCATCAACTCCTCATTACCTTAATACATATTTACATATTTCTTTTAGCATTCCTTTGTATTTAGTCTGTTTTGGGGGCCATTTATTTGAACTTAGACTGACTTTTTTCCACACATTTCTAGTTATCCATTGGACCTCATGAAGGATACTGTTGGGTATACAAAAGAAGACAATATGTTTCCTTCTCTCAGAGACCACCAGCAGTCCTACATTCAGCCCAGAGCAGTAATACCCCTTAAGTATATCTCTGATACAAGATTGACTGTTGACGAAACACAATTTTTAAATTAGATATATTTATTATTTACAGTTCAATTGTCCCCTTTCCTGGTTTCTCCCAAAAACCTTCTAACCGATTCTCTCTCTCCCCCTGCTCAAAAATCTACCCACTCCAACTTCCCTGTCCTAGCATTCTCCAAAACTGGGGTATCTAGCCTTCTCAGGACCAAGGGCCTCTCCTCCCTTTGATGTCCAACAAGGCCATCAACTGCTTCATATAAATCTGGAGCCATGGGTCTCTCCATGTGTACTCTTTGGTTGGTGGTTTAGTCCCTGGGAGCTCTGGGGATACTGGGAGGTTCATATTGCTGTTCCTCCCATGGCATTGCAACCCCCTTCAGCTTCTTGGGTCCATTCTCTAGCTCCTCCATTGGGGAACCTGTGTTCGGTTCAATTGTTGGCTGAGAGTGTTCACCAATGTATTTGTCAGGCACTGACAGAGTGACAGGTGACAGGTATGTCATGCTCCTGTCAGCAAGGACAATTCTTGTGTAGGCAAAGAACAGGCAATATCAGCTTTATTGTGATCATTGTTTCAAAACACAAGATCCATCTAGAAGATAGAATTTGCCAGGTATTTTCTCATTTTTTATTGTTTCTCACTCTCTTATTTCATTTCTCCGATGTTCATCAGCAATTTTAGTTGCAATTAACATTCTGTTTATGAATATCAACCTACCTATTATGTAGGTTGGCTGTTAATTGTCTAGTTTTCCCAGGACCAAGGCCTCTCCTCCCTATGATGTCCAACAGGCCATGCTCTGCTGCATATGCGTCTGGAAACATTGGTCTCTCTATATGTACTCTTTGGTTGGTTAGTAGTTTAGTCCCTGGAAGCTCTGTATGATTAATATTGTTGTTTAGGTTAACATTTACTAATCTAAATGCCTTGAACTACCATATATTCACTCTATCATCTTTCCAACAAACAAGTACTCAATAGATATTCATGTAACAGACCTTCAATGCTTCCTTTTAGGGAATCCAATCCTGAAATTTATATTCTTAGAATAGGCACTTAATGAAACTGTAACAAGTATACACAGTATAATACTGATAATTATATATGTATAAATATCTGTAAGATTTAAGATAACTTTTCTTTTTTCTCTTGCCATCTTTCTATGATGACTTGACACCTAGAGCCAAAAAGGCAGTATTATCTGTTTCCATTGATTGTAATGCAGTAGAAACATTTCTTGATATAGTTGTTAAGAAGAGTGAACATAGCTGAATTGTCAGTTTAGGATTTTGTGTTTTCAAAGAAATTCACATTTCCAAACTGCAGTCTTACTTGGGAGGGCCCTTCTATTGTGAGTAGCATTATTTGTATCACGGTTCTGTTTATGATATTTCTTTAGAACAATTCCAGATTCATTTCCATAACATGCTTTGGTTAGAGTTTAGTGTCGCACATACTGTTTTCTATAATACACTCTAAATTTCTTTGCTGTTTTGTTATGTGGGTTTTTTTTTGTTTTGTTTTGTTTTGTTTTTTTAGTTTGTTATCTGCCTGGACTCAATTGCAATTTCTGTTGCATAAAGATAAATGGAGTGAAATTTGTGCATTGGGTTTGCCTTGTTTGTTATCTAGTGTATTAAAACCCTGGGTATAAGTATTGAAAAAAAAAGTAGTCCAGTATTAGTTCCCTTCAAATAATGAAGGATATCACTACAGCTTCTTTTCATAATACATGAGAAAATTTTGAATAACCATGTTCTCTGATCTCCAAAAAGTTACAGCTATTGTCACTTGTCTGAGGGTCACTTTATGCATGAGAACTTCACCTTTTCATTTCTTTTTATTTTATTTTCTATATTCTTTGTTTACATTCCTAATGATTTTCATTTTCCCTGTTCCCACCTCTCCATAAGTACCATAAGCCCTCATCCATACGCCCGGTTTCCAATCAGCCAGAGCTTTCAGGTGTGTCATTAAGCTGCTCATGTATGCTCTCTCCAGTTTCTTTTTGGGGCATTCAGTGCTATGAGTTTTCCTCTTAGCAATGCTTTCATTGTGCCCCATAGATTTGGGTATGCTGTGCCTTCATTTTCACTAAATTCTAAACAGTCTTTGATTCCTTTCTTTATTTCTTCTTTGACCAAGTTATCATTGAATAGAGTATTGTTCAGCCTCCATGTGTATGTGGGCTTTCTGTTTTGTTTGTTTGTTTGTTTGTTTGTTTTTGTTTTTTTGTTTGTTTGGTTTGTTTTTGTTTTTGGTTTTTTTTTTTTTTTTTTTTTTTTTTTTTTTTTTTTTTTTTTTTTTTTGCTATTGAAGACCACTCTTAATTCATAGTGATCTGATAGGAGGCATGGGATTAGATCGATCTTCTTATACTTGTTGAGATCTGTCAGGTCAGATGCTTCCATGGCTGAGTTGGCTGTTTTGTCACTGGATCCAAGCTGGTGGTGAGCTCGGCCCAGGGCTCCCTGAAGGTCAGACTCTTCCCTGCAGGATGTGTGTCCACACAGCTGTAGTGTTGCCCAGCATCCACACAAAGAAGGAACCGAGGCAGGCTGTGATCCAAGTGATCCCAGACTCCGGTGTCCCCTGCACACCCAGTGCAGCTGGCTACTTGGCCAAGGTAGCCAAGATGGTGGGGAACTTAGACCACCGGGCTCCCTTTAACCACAGGACTCCCTGCAGGTCAGATGTTAGCCCGTAGGATATGTGCCCAGGCAGCTCTAGAGCTGCCCACCTCCCTCATGTGGAAGAAACCCAGGCAGGCTGTGTCCTGAGCAATCCTTCAATCTGGTGTCCTCTGCGTACCTGGCTGCTTTGTCACTGGACCCAAGATGGTGGCAACCTCTGACCAGGGCCAATATCCTGTATTTTAATATGTTTGGTATTCAGCATCTTGTTTCAGTGATACCAATACCAAAGATCTCAGAAGAATGGTGGCAAATAATAAATATGCTAAAGAATTAGTACTATCTCATATTAATATTTCCTTTACCAAGCACATAATATTATAAGAAAACTTGTCCTCAATTAAGTTTAGAGTAGAAAACAAATTGACCCACATTATTTGGCAGGAAATTCTAGCTCATTTCCCAATACATGCGTTCCTGTGTACTAACATCTTATTAGACAGACTTCCACTGTTCATCAACCATTCTGGTTTTTTAACTCATTTTAGAATAAAACATGAAGAATAGGGACTCGGCTGGCAGCAGCTACAGCTACTGCAGCAGAAGCAGCAGCGTCTCATCCAGAGGAAGGGCAATCAGCAGTGGAACCAAGGTGACAGGGTCCAGGCAGGCCCTGTGCCCACTACCACTGACTATCGCTGGCCAGCCAGGCTGCAAGTAGCAGCAGATTTACAGCGCCTTTCACCACACAGAAGCCACATCGAAAATCTGCCTCTCACCAGTCAGTTATGAGAGACTAGCCTCGATCTTGGTTCCTGGACTCCAGAGAGATCAGACAACCTGAGGTATGCAAACATAACCCCAGGCCAACATTGTGGGGGGTCTAAGACTGATGGGCGGCATTGGCCTGCACCTAGGCCCTGGGCTGGTGGGGGGAGGCGATCAGTGTGCCAACCTGGCCAGGAGGTTGTTTTCCTGGCACTGCATGTGCACAGCCATTTTGTCTATGGGATGCAAGACAGTGCTAGCAGGCAAAGTCAACTAACAGTCATAGCCCGAGGCTAACATAGCATGGGTCTAAGCCCAACAGGCCCTGGACTGCACCCAGGACCTGGGCTGCTTGGTGGGCCATCTCTGTGCAACCCAGCCAGGAGGGTGTTAGCCCAGCAGACTCTCCCAGCACTTTCTTGGAGCACCTGCATGCCACCATCCTGTCCACCTGACAGAACCAGGTAACACTAATTGCCCGAGGGGCACTTTGCTCTGACCTTGGCCTGCCAGGCTTTTGCCAAGGCTCCAGGTCTGAGCAGCTGGGCTAGCCTTGTGTGCACCAACCCTGTTGGGAGATCAGCTGCCCAGCAGAGTAATCATCACTCAGAAAAGGTCCTGCTGCATATACAATCAGCACTCCCTGAAAGAGCAAACGGGCACCACCTGGTTCACAGAGTCAATCTGGGGCAAGGCACACTAGGACTCCAAGGGTACCCAAGAGGAGGACAGCACATCAGCAATCTCTGACAGGGGAAACCCAGCCACCCAGTGTTGCAGAAATAGCCCTAGAACCACACAGGAGGCTCAAACACAAGCCAGAGACAAGACAAACTAACGCCAGAGAATAAGACAGCAAAGGGCAAATGCAGGAACAATGCTAACAAAAATCGAGCCAATATGGCAGCATCTTAACCAAACTCTCCAACATCAGCAAGTCCTGGTTATGCCAACACACCAGAAAAACAAGATATGGATTTAAAATCACTGTTCATGATGCTGCTAGAAGAACACAAAAAGGACATAAATGAATCTCTTAAAAAAATACAGGGGAACATGAATAAGCTAGAAACCCATATAATGAAACACAAAAATCACTTAAAGAAATTCAGGAGAATAGGGCTCAAGAGATAGAAGCCAATAAAGAAGAAACAGAAAAAAAAGTTAAAGAAATGCAGGAGAACTTGAGTCAACAGGCAGAAGTCATGAAAGAGGAAGCAAAAAAATCTCTTAAAGAATTAAAGGAAAACACAAACAAACAAATGAAGGAACTGAGCAAAACCATCCAGGATCTAAAAACAGAAGTAGAAACAACTAAGAAATCACAAAGGGAGACAACTTTGGAGATAGAAAACCTTGAGAAGAAATCAGGGGTCATAGATTCAAATATCAACAACAGAATACAAGAGATAGAAGAAAGAATCTCAGATGCCAAAGAGACCACAGAAACCATTGACTCAACAGTCAAAGAAAATGCAAAATGCAAAAAGCGTGTATCCCAGAACACCCAGGAAATCCAGGACACAATGAGAAGACCAAACCTAAGGATTATTGGTATAGAAGAGAGTGAAGATTTACAACTGAAAGGGCCAGCAAATATCTTCAACAAAATTATTGAAGAAAACTTCCCTAACCTAAAGAAAGAGATACCAATGAATATACAAGAAGCTACAGAACTCCAAACAGACTGGACCTGAGCAGAAATACCCCAGTCACATAATAATCAAAACCCCAAATGCACTAAACAAAGAAAGAATATTAAAGGCAGTAAGAGAAAAAGGCCAAGTAACATATAAAGGAAGACCTATCAAAATCAACTAGACTTCTCACCAGAGACCATGAAAGCTAGAAGATCCTGGGCAGATTTCATTCAGACTCTAAGAGAACACAAATGTCAGCCAAGACTACTATACCCAGCAAAACTCTCAATCACCATAAATGGAGAAACCAAGATATTCTATGACAAAACCAAATTTACACAATATCTTTCCACAAACCCAGCTCTGCAAAGAATAATAGGAGAAAAACTCCAATACAAGGAGGGAAACTACACCCTGGAAAAATCAAGATAGTTACCTTCCTTCGTCAAACCCCAAAGAAGTTAACCACTCAAATAAAAAATAATATCAAAAATGATGGGAAGTAATAATCACTATTCCTTAATATCTCTTAACATCAATGGACTCAGTTCCCCAATAAAAGGAATTAGACTAAAGGACTGGATAAGGAAACAGGACACTACATTTTGCTTCATACAGGAAACACACATCAGTTTCAAAGGCAAAAACTACCTTAGAGAAAAATGCTGGAAGACAATTTTAAAAGCCAATGGTCTTGGGAAACGAGGCAGAGTAGCCGTTCTAATATCAGATAAAATTGACTTTCAACCTAAAGTCATCAAAAGAGACTCAGATGGACACTTCTTGCTGGTCAAAGGAAAAATCCACCAAGAAGAACTTTCAATTCTGAACATCTATGCTCCAAATGCAAGGGCACCCTCATTCATAAAAGAAACTTTACAAAAGCTCAAAGCAAACATTGCACCTAAAACAAAAATTGTGGATGACTTCAACACTCCACTCTTCTCAATGGACCGATCAGGAAAACTGAAACTTAACAGGGACACTAAAACTAATTGAAGCTTTGGACCAATTGGATTTGACTGATATTTATAGAACATTTCACCCTAAAGCAAAAGAATATACCTTTTTCTCAGCACCTCATGGTACCTTCTCCAAAATCGACCATATAATTGGTCACAAGACAGACCTCAACAAATATAAGAAAATCAAACTAATCACATGCCTCCTATCAGATCACTATGGAGTAAGAGTGGTTTTCAATAGCAACAAAAACAACAGAAAGCCCACATACACATAGAGGCTGAACAATACTCTACTCAATGATACCTTGGCCAAAGAAGAAATAAAGAAAGAACGTTTTAGAATTTAATGAAAATGAAGGCACAACATACCCAAATCTTTGGAACACAAAGAAAGCAGTGCTAAGAGGAAAACTCATAGCCCTGAGTGTCTCCAAAAAAGAAATTGGAAAGAGGATACACTAGCATATTAAGAACACACCTGAAAGCCCTGGAACAAAAAGAAGCAGATTCAACCCCGGATTCACCCGGGAGGAGTAGAAGACAGGAAATCATCAAACTCAGGGCTGAAATCAATCAAGGGGAAACAAAGAGAACCATACAAAAAAATCAACGAATCCAGGAGCTGGTTCTTTGAGAAAATCAACAAGATAGATAAACCCTTAGTCAGACTGACCAAAGAGCACAGAAAAAGTATCCAAATTAACAGAATTAGAAATGAAAAAGGGGGATAAAACAACAGAAACTGAGGAAGTTCAAAAAATCACCAGAACCTACTACAAAAGCCTATACTCAACACAACTGGAGAATCTGGAGGAAATGGACAATTTCTTAGACAGATACCAAATACCAAAATAATTCAGGGCGTAATAGATCATCTAAACAGTCCCATAACACCTAAAGAAATAGAAGGGGTCATAGAAAGTGTGGGGGGCCAGAAAAGGGGAAATCATTTGAAATGTAAATTAAAAATATATCGAATAAACAAAGAACAAAAACATGAAGATCCTTCCAATTTATTTCAGGAATTTTCTACTGTACAGTTCAAAACTCTTCTCTATTTCTTTAACACACTACTTAGAAAAAGAACCAGATGGTCATTATGATCATTACAATGCCCCTACTTCTAAATATCCATATTCTACTTAGTTTCTTTATAGCTTTTAATAATTCATCAAGACAAATCTGTGTAAGAAGGTAATGGCTCACTCTTCACTTTATTTTCCTATTTTAGGTACTGAGGTAAAAATTTCATAGTGCATCTGATTATGTCATAAATTAAACTACATAGAGTTTTCCACAAAAAACATGTAGATATTATTAACTCAGTATCTTTAAATATAAAATGGATACACAAGTTGTTCTTTCCATAGAGGAATTTCTCTACACTCTGTAATAAAAAGTGCTTTTACAGGGCATTCTGAATTTACTCCTGCTGGCTCTGGGCATCCACAGATACACAAAATCCTTTAAATTTATGTATTCAGATCTTGGATATGGAAAAAAAAATTCTCAAATTCAGTGTTTTAGGAAATGATTCCTGCTCTCTCTTCCATTCTTTTTCCCTCTCTGTCCCGTCTCCTCATTTCTCTTCCCTCTCTTTCCATGTGCACACGGCCAGGCTCTACGCTCCCACTGTCTGTCTGTGACTCTGTCTCTGTCTCTCTCTCTGCCTTTCTCTGCCTCTACTATCCCCTCAAATCCCCTCACCATGTCCTAAGTAATCTCTATTCAATACTAACAACAAAAGTTATGATTCCTTAAATGATAGCTATTGCTCCAGTTACTCATTTTCTATTAGATAATGTTAGTTACTATTGCTGTGATGATGTTTCAAGACAAAACATAAAACAGCAAGTAGTAAACATTGATTTAAATATTGGTATCACAACCCTTCATTAAAGGAATGTTGACCAAGAACAGGAATTTGGCATAAACCTGGAGGCAACAGTTAATGCAGAGACGATGAAATAGTACAGCCTCTGGAATGCTCTTGATGTCTTTCTTATCCTACCTTTTTATAGAACTCATGAATACCAGTCCACATATCAACATCCAGAATAGGTTGCTAATTCTCTCATCTATCCTAAGTCAGAATAAGCCCTACAGATTTGCATACAGCCCAATCTTATTGATGTACTTTCTTTTTTATTATTATTATTTTTATTTATTTTTTATTTACAATGCAAATGATTTCCCCTTGCAAATGATTTCCCCTTTTCTGGGTCCCCACACCCCGCAAGTCCCATAAGCCCTCTTCTGTCCCCCTATTCTTCCATCTGCCCCTTCCCACTTCCCTGTTCTGGAATTCCCCTATACTCTTGCACTGAGTCTTTCCAGAACCAGGGCCCCACTCCTCCATTCTTTTTGGACATCATTTAATTTGTGGATTATGTCCTGGGTATTCAAAGTTTCTAGGCTAATATCCACTTATCAGTGAGTGCATACCATGACTGATCTTTTGAGACTGGGTTACCTCACTTAGTATGATGTTCTCCAGTTCCATCCATTTGTCTAAGAATTTCATGAATTCATTGTTTCTAATGGCTGAATAGTACTCCATTGTGTAAATATATCACATTTTTTGTATCCATTCCTCCGTTGAAGGACATCTAAGTTCTTTGCAGCTTCTGGCTACTACAAATAGGGCTGCTTTGAACATAGTGGAGCATGTGTCCTTATTCCATGCTGAAGAATCCTCTGGATATATGCCCAGTAGTGGTATAACAGGGTCCTCAGGAAGTGACATGCCCAGTTTTCTGAGGAACCGCCAGACTGATTTCCAAAGTGGTTGCACCATCTTGAAATCCTACCAGCAGTGGAGGAGTGTTCCTCTTTCTCCACATCCTCGCCAACACCTGCTGTCTCCTGAGTTTTTGATCTTAGCCATTCTGACTGGTGTGAGGTGAAATCTCAGGGTTGTTTTGATTTGCATTTCCCTAATGATTAATAATGTTGAACATTTCTTAAGGTGTTTCTCAGCTCTCCAAAGTTCTTCATGTGAAAATTCTTTGTTTAGCTCCGTACCCCACTTTTTAAGGGGGATATTTGGATCTCTGGGTTCTACTTTCTTAAGTTCTTTGTATATATTAGATATTAGCCCTCTGTCGGATTTAGGGTTGGTGAAGATTCTTTCCCAGTCTGTTGGTTGACATTTTGTCCTTTTGACGGTTCAACTCCAGAAAACCAAACAACCCTATTTAAAAAATTGGGTACAGAGTTAAACAACGAATTCTCACCTGAAGAACTTCGGATGGCGGAGAAGCATCTTAAAAAATGCTCAACTTCATTAGTCATTAGGGAAATGCAAATCAAAACAACCCTGAGATTTCACCTTACACCAGTCAGAATGGCTAAGATTAAAAATTCAGGAGATAGCAGGTGTTGGTGAGGATGTGGAGAAAGAGGAACACTCCTCCACTGCTGGTGGGGTTGCAAATTGGTACAACCACTCTGGAAATCAGTCTGGCAGTTCCTTTGAAAACTGGGCACCTCACTTCCAGAAGATCCTGCTATACCACTCCTGGGCATATACCCAGAGGATTCCCCACCATGTAATAAGAATACATGCTCTACTAAGTTCATAGCAGCCCTATTTATAATTGCCAGATGCTGGAAAGAACTCAGGTATCCCTGAACAGAAGAGTGGATGCAAAAAAATGTGGTATATCTACACAATGGAATACTATTCAGCCATTAGAAACAATGAATTCATGAAATTCTTAGGCAAATGGATGGAGCTAGAGAACATCATACTAAGTGAGGTAACCCAGACTCAAAAGGTGAATCATGGTATGCACTCACTAATAAGTGGATATTAACCTAGAAAACTGGAATACCCAAAGCATAATCCATACGTCAAATGAGGTACAAGAAGAATGGAGGAGTGGCCCCTTGTTCTGAAAAGACTCAGTTAAGCAGTATAGAGCAAAATCAGAACAGGGAAGTGGGAAGGGTTGGGTGGGAAAAAAGAGGGAGGGAAGGGGACTGATGGGACTTTCGGGGAGTGGGGGTCCAGAAAAGGGGAAATCATTTGAAATGTAAATAAATATATCAATACATTTTAAAAAAGGTGAGCAGATACAGTGATAGGTGAACATGTCAAATAATTTAATAAAAGGGTATAGTAATACACATAAAATATGATGGTGATTTGCATTATATTTGGATGATACAATATAGGTGTGTTGCTTATAATATTCATACAGTACAAAATGGGCTACAGAAGGATTAGTTACTTCAGGAATAAATGCATTAATTTTGTTTTGAGATGGTGATGCAATTATCTGATCTACTGGATTTTGGAATATTGTTGCCATTAAGGGAAAATTAAACAGTGAAAAATAAATTTGACCATTTGGGTCATGATTACTTATCAAAAAAAAAAAAAAAAAACATCATCCACCACGATCAAGTAGGCTTTATCCCAGGGATGCAGGGTTGGTTCAATATACGGAAATCATCAATGCAATCCACTACATAAAAAAACTCAAAAAGAAAAACCACATGGTTATTTCATTGGATGCTGAAAAAGCATTTGACAAAATTCAGCATCCTTTCATGCATTAAGTCTTGGAAAGAACAGGAATTCAAGGCCCATACCTAAATATCGTTAAAGCAATATACAGCAAACCGGTAGCCAGCATCAAACTAAATTGAGAGAAACTTGAAGCAATTCCACTAAAATCAGGGACTAGACAAGGCTGCCCCCTTTCTCCTTATCTTTTCAATATTGTACTTGAGGTACTATCTCAGGCAATTAGACAACATAAGGAGGTCAAAGGGATACAAATTGGAAAGGAAGAAGTCAAACTATCATTATTTGCAGATGACATGATAGTCTACCTAAGTGACCCAAATTACTCCACTAGAGAACTCCTACAGCTGATAAACAACTTCAGCAAAGTAGTAGGTTATAAAATCAACTCAAGCAAATCAGTGGCCTTCCGATACTCAAAGGATAAGCAGGCTGAGAAAGAAATTAGGGAAATGACCCCCTTCACAATAGCCACAAACAGTATAAAGTACCTTGGGGTGACTTTTACCAAACATGTGAAAGATCTGTATGACAAGAACTTCAAGACTCTGAAGAAGGAAATGGAAAAAGACCTCAAAAAATGGGAAAACCTCGCATGCTCATGGATCGGCAGGATCAATATAGTTAAAATGGCCATTTTGCCAAAAGCAATATACAGATTCAATGCAATACCCATCAAAATCCCAACTCAATTCTTCACAGAGTTAGAAAGAGCAATTATCAAATTCATCTGGAATAACAAAAAATCCAGGATAGCTAAAACTATTCTCAGCAACAAAAGAAATTCTGGGGGAATCAGTATCCCTGACCTCAAGCAATGTTGATGTACTTTCTAAATGTAGGTTAGCCCTTCCCTAGTGAGTTTAGTCTATCTCAAGTTAAAATTAAGTGAAGCAGCACACATGAAAATGTGGATTTTCACACATAGTCATTCTATCTTAATTTTAATATACAGGCTTAGCTATGTTCTGTTAATTATCACGAGGCATCATTACAACACTTATACATAAGGAAATTTACTGTAGTTACATGCAGGATCCCTAGAGCAATGCTTTGTAAACACGATTTTTTATTTGCCTTTTTATTTTATTTTATTTTAAAGATACAAACTTTATTGAATAAGACATGGCCATGGCATGCTTCACAGAGAAAGTAGTTTTATCAGACATGTCGAGCCTCTATTTTCACTAATCATGAGATATACATATAGAAAAAATTATAGACATCTTTGTAAGGAAGAATCTCAAGAATTTTATTGTACCAATCACCATATTTTTATTAATGAAGATATTTTCTCCCTTATATATTTTTAAATCTTTTTATTATTATTAGATATATTCTTTATTTACATTTCAAATTTTGTCCCCTTTCCTGATCCCCCCCTCCACAGAAAATCTCATAAGCCATCTCCCCTTCCTTAATTGATTGGTATTTGCCTTTTTAAACAGTATTAATACTTATTGACTTTTTGTTTCATCACATTCAATTCTGTTTTTTCTCTTACTTCACGTCATGAATTTTTGTTAGACCCATTCTTTCACATTCAATTTCTTTGATATTCAATCAATTAATAGATTCTTCCTGTCAACTTTTCCCACACCAGTCTCCCATTTAGGCAACTATCTACAGGCTGAATCAGATTATTTCCATCCCTGTGTCTTAAATGTTAGATCTGAGGGTTACCTACTGTCACATCTGAATTTCTGTCTTCACTATTTACATTTCTTATGTTTTTTTAAATCTTTGCTTGGGATATTTCTCACAGATAAAATATGGTCTTTTTTCAAGTTGTATCTCTTTGTCACAACAAATGTCAAGTTAGTGATGACCTATTATCTTTGCTTTGAATCTATTTATGTGCTAGTCATGGGCTAACATAGAAGGTCATGGCTGTATACCCTCTTCTTATGGTGACATTATATCCTTAAAAAAATATCTTTGGGGAGCCTTATCAACTTACATAGCATACTTTATACATAGCAACACTCAGACAACCTGGGAGATGTCTTAAGTCCCCTCCTCTCTTTCAGGCTTTCCTTGTTACTGTAACGTTACAACTGTGTTTGAGTACCACAGATAAGAGTAAAGTCCACAAAATCCAGGAAGAAGAGCTAGCAAACAAGACCAGAAAGAGAATGCTGCATCTAGGAGTAGTCTCTAGACAATTAGACAATTAAATACTGTCTCCATGGCATAAAAGATGATAATAAAGGGAAAAGGATTGAATTACAAACTGAGTGACATTTTCCTGGGTCCAGGCTTTGATTTGTATCTATCACATGGGATCAGTTATTGCAACATCAGTCAGGTGCTAACTTTCAAAAGTTTTATTTATTGGAGTAATATGTGCTTGTGCTGGTGTCTGGAACTTCTGACCTTGATAATATCAATTTTCTATTTTCCATTGATGACCTGTCTTAATCTCATTGTGTCGTTGATATTACAACGAGCTTCTCTGATTTACAGAATAGCCTGCTTCACCTGTTAATTCAGGTTTTTCTTTGTACTGGTGTTCATGGTTGTCTGTTGATAAGTTTTCACTGTATGGTTTAAGTACAATACCAGAACAAGAAATACAGCAGTAGATCTACAAAGTACTTTGGTCCTAATTTTCTCAGAAATGAAGCTGGAGCTTTGGCAGCACAGAAGACACAACATCTAAGGGAATCAAAGTGGGCAATGTTAGCTCAACCTATGAAATAAACCCCTCTTTTCTGGTATTTCCTATCCTGTCTCCCCATCCTCTCCATATATCCTACCATACCCAAACAATCCCTCCTCTCATGTAACTCTTTAGAGGATTCCTAACACTTATTCTGATTTCTCAGTTTGGGCAATTCCCAAATGTCCATACCATTATTTTCATCATGCCAAGTTCAAGTTATCATGCTTCTGTAAACATGGCAACTAAATGTCTGTACTCAAAGACCTATAGCCTCACTTTGTTTTTAATGAAAGCATTTGAAGAGTTGACTTTTATGCCTAGGGTCCTGATTGTTCAGATCTATCCCCTTGACATCTAGAGCAAATATTCCAGTACCTCACAGTGCTATTATATCAGGGGTTGGAAGAAGTCAAAAATTGCTCTGTCAGAAATCTCATGTCAAGTTAATTGAGAGTTAATCTATGATAGAAAATAACACAGTGTTCCCCTTTCAGTACTCATGATCACCAATCCCTTTAGTCAATATTTCCCAGTATTCTTCCAAAGCCTATAACCTCAGGGCTAAGATATGTAGAACAGATAATTGCGTTTTCCTCATCAGGTGAAAGTCAGAAGAGATTTTACCTGAAACAATATGTACTTAAATATTTACCAGTACACATTTAATATTTGAAATCTCAAATCTCTCAATACAGTAATTTTTCTCTTGACCTATGGCATTAATACTATTTTAGTACTAATTTTGAAAGTGAGATAAAGCTCTGGATCTTCATTTTCCAGACATACAGTCCAATAATTGTCTTTGATTTGTGTGCTTTGCTAATTATTTACTGGAGGTAGTGATGCTCTGTGGGGAGGAGAAAAATCTTTATATGTACATGATGATAAGTTTAGGATGTAAAATTCTTTTCCTGTTTCTGACTTTGTTTCTTTTTAACCATAGTTAGGAACTATTTGAAGCCCTTTCTTTCACATATTAATCATTGCTGTGGACAGCTTTCAAAGCCCTTGTTTACTTTCTGAAATAATAGAATAACTCTCTAAAATACCAAAATTTGTCTTTATTTCATACCTGTAAATCTATCTTGACTCATGCTTCTCCATTCTGTTGTCATCTATAAATTAAGACTTGACTCCATTGGCCAAAATGATAGTATTATCTCTGTTATTTTGAGATGAATCATTGGGAATATTTCCCTCAGCTTCCTTTGAGAAAGTAAGCCATACAGCTTGATTTCTAAGTTTGGGCTGTCTCCTTTCTTAGACATGCCATATTACACATGAATGTTTGAACAAATATTCATAAGTCATAAGTCATGAAAGTAGAACAATCCTTTCAATGTTGTCTATTGAAGATAAATATTCATAAGTCATAAGTCATGAAAGTAGAACAATCCTTTCAATGTTGTCTATTGAAGATATGGGTAAGAGTTTTGATCTGTGGGATAATAAATGCACAGATTCAGTAAAAAAGAACTTAATGGTTCATCCTGGAAGCTGTTTGGAACAAAAGAACTGTCACTGAATTATGAACAGTGGAAGTCTAGGATTGGTGAAGACTTGCCCTCTGAGTAGTTTCCCATGTTCCAGTACAGAGCATGACGTTTCTTTGGAGCAATTGTTACTTACTAGAACATTCCTTCATTAGACATTACATATGGTATTGTTGACATATTAACTAAACTACATGTATCCTTTCATACTTTAGTATTAAATGTCTTTTTCGTTTTCAGTATAGACCTCAAAACTAATTGTGACAAGTGATAAACATGTTATTAGATGAGTGATATTGTTTATGAAAATTTCTACCAAATACATCAATTCATTACATCTGAAATCAATTTCATTTAAGTTCTTAATACTTAGAACAACTGCAGCAGTATTCTTTGTCAGAATATAACTGCAGTGGCCTCTAAACCATTTCTTATTATTGGCATTTTCCTGTTCTGACATTCAATGAGTCAGGCTTCTACTGTTCATAATTTGCTAATGGTTCTTGTTTTTCAAACAGCTTCCAGGATGAACCATTAAGGCGTTCTTCATGAATCTGTGGATTTTCTTATCTCACAGATTAAAGCTCTTACCCATATCTTCCAAAACCAAAATTGAGAAGATAGTTCTACCAGTGTGACTCATGAATATCAGTCCAAACATTCTCTTTTCATTGTCCAGACTTCTTCCTGGGTCTAACCCTCATGGCTCTGAAATGATACAGAGGTAATAGGACTTGGAATGTAGATATACTTGTGACTCACATAATTTTGTATCTGTTTCTCAAATTATTGTCTACAATTGATAGGTAGGGAAGCTCATAACAGAAAAGTAGTCCAACTCTATCTACATGATCTTTATAGAGAAAGTGTTTTAAATGTTTCTAACTTTGTTGTCATTTAATTACAATTAGGAATTACTTGGTGTACTTTGTCTTAATAATCCTTACTTTGTCTTAATAATCCTTTCTCTGGACAGATATTCAGTCAATAGATTACCAAGAAAATGTTCTTGACTCTTGATGAGGGAACATTTGTGGGCATATCTCATGAAAATATCCACTGGGTAGCCACAGGTTTCTGATTTTAAGGCAGGAATGTACAGAAAAAAAATTTTACATTATTTTCATTTATCATCCTGTAACCTTATATCAGGAGTTCACCCTGTCTATAAACCTTGTGGCTTTCTGTGACTGCTTTGATTAGTGAAGCACAGCAATAGACAAACTTTGTATCCAAAGGTAATAACATTTTACAAGTTTCCTTTGTAATTTCAAATTGTTACTTTAGAATCAAAACACTGTACTCAATGACAAAGGAATATAAGATATTGTTGAGAAGTATCAGAACCCAGAAAATGCCCTATCTACCCTATCTGCCAGCACCAAACATAAACTTCAAACTAAGCTAAGAGAGCTGTTACAGGGTATGTTGTTAGTATGTTCTGTGTTCTATAGAGTCAGTGTGAATTCGGAAAGAAATTCACGATCAGGTCACGCAACATTCTTCAGCTCCCTTTTCTACAAATGCATGTGCATGTGCAGAGCAGGTGGTCAAGGTTGGCACCCTGTTAATACTTATAGTGCCTTCAGTGTATTATCACCCCCACATATTATTGTGATTTCATACTGCTCTCATATTTAACATAATGGTAAATGCTGAACTTTATTCATGGGTTGGTAATTCTACATTCTATTGTGATATCCATTGCACAGAGGGGTTTCTCTGTATTTCATAATAAAAAACTTACATCGTATTCTGAATTTACTCCTGAGATCTTTGTGTACATGAACAACAATAACAGTAATAACAATGATGAGAACAACAAGTGCTTTCACCTTGTGTATTCAGGACGTGCATACAAGAAACTTTCTCAAGTTAACTGTTTCAAGTATTAGTTCTTTTGATGTTGACTACTTTTCCAGTTACTGATATTCTTATTTAGGGTTACTATTGCTAAAGTGAAGTAATTAGATCAAAAGCATGCCTGATTCCTGGTCAACCCTTCCCCACATCCTTCCTCTATATATTGCATATTTTATACACAGCAAAACCCCTGTGACCTAGGAGATGTCTTAAGCCTTTATCCCATACAGGGGTCATGTCCTAACGACAAGTAATGATGGAGTCTATTGATCCTAGAGAGATGAACTAGAAACTGAGGTATAGAAAAAAATATTCTATGCACAGAAGGAATTCCCCAGAATGAAAGAACTTAAACATTTCTGTGCAGTGTCTAAGATATGATGCTAAAGAAAAATGTGAATACAACCTCTGTGAAATCTTCCTAGGATCAGGCTCTTGATTTGCATCTATCACTTGGGATGAATTATTATATGATTACATCAGTTACTTAAGGTTTCACAATTATCTTTATTGGTGTAGTAGGTGTTTGTCAAGGTGATTGGTACTTCTGAGTGTGTCTTGCTTAGTGTCCTATCTTAGTCTTATCTTATTGATACACAAAACTATCTCTATGGTCTAGAAAATATCCTGCTTCTCTCCTTCTTTCAGGCTTTTCTCAGTACTTGTCTTCATTGGTATATGTTGGTCAGTTCTGGATGCATAATTTCAAAACCAGAGCAACGTATCATAAAAAACAGTGATATTGTAAGTATTCATGTCAATTTGCACACATGAAGCTGAAGCTTCAGAAGTACACAGAACTCAATATCTAAGGGGAGTAGTGCTACTATCTCAGAGCTGGAGGGAGTCCCATTCTCCATTGTTCCAGAAATTTCTTTTTCAAATCAACTGACATATCATCTATGGTAGAAAAAGACACTGTGTTCCTTTTTCAGGATCATGAGCAATGTTCAATCCCTTTAGTCAACATTTCTAAGTGTTTGTCTAAATTGTAAACTTCAGCACTAGGAGATGGAGCACATGTGATTTGGCTTAGAATAACATTCTATCAGAGAAAAAATCATAGATTTTACCTGAAAAATATATACTTAAATATTAACCAGCACACACTGAACATTTCAAACTTTCAGCTATTTGAATACTGTAATTCTGTATTGACATTAATGACATTGGTAATATTTTAACTTTAATTTCCTTTTTTTATTCGATATATTTCTATTTACATTTCAAATGATTTCCCCTTTTCAAGCCTCCCACTCCCCGAAAGTCCCATAAGCCCCCTTCTCTCCCCCTGTCCTCCCACCCACACCTTCCCACTTCCCCATTCTGGTTTTGCCAAATACTGCTTCACTGAGTCTTTCCAGAGCAAGGGGCCACTCCTCCTTTCTTCTTGTACCTCATTTGATGTATACAGCAACCCGGTAGCCAGCATCAAATTAAATGGAGAGAAACTTGAAACAATCCCACTAAAATCAGTGACTAAACAGGGCTGCTCCCTTTCTCCTTATCTTTTCAATATTGTACTTGAGGTACTAGCTCGGGCAATTAGACAACATAAGGAGGTCAAAGGGATAAAAATTGCAAAGGAAGAAGTCATGTTATTTGCAGATGACATGATAGTCTACCTAAGTGACCCAAAAAACTCCACTAGAGAACTCCTACAGCTGATAAACAACTTCAGCAAAGTAGTAGGTTATAAAATTAGCTCAAGCAAATCAGTGGCCTTCCTATACTCAAAGGATAAGCAGGCTGAGAAAGAAATTAGGGAAATGACCCCCTTCACAATAGCCACAAACAGTATAAAGTACCTTGGGGTGACTCTTACCAAACATGTGAAAGATCTGTATGACAAGAACTTCAAGACTCTGAAGAAGGAAATGGAAGAAGACCTCAAAAAATGGGAAAACCTCCCATGCTCATGAATCGACAGGATCAATATAGTTAAAATGGCCATTTTGCCAAAAGCAATATACAGATTCAATGCAATACCCATCAAAATCCCAACTCAATTCTTCACAGAGTTAGAAAGAGCAATTCTCAAATTCATCTGGAATAACAAAAAACCCAAGATAGGTAAAACTATTCTCAGTAACAAAAGAAATTCTGGGGAATCAGTATCCCTGACCTCAAGCAATACTACAGAGCAATAGTGTTAAAAAAAACTGCATGGTATTGGTACAGTGACAGGCAGGCAGATCAATGGAACAGGATTGAAGATACAGAAATGAACCCACACACCTATGGCCACTTGATCCTCCACAAAGGGGCTGAAAACATCCAATGGAAAAAAGATAGCCTTTTCAACAAATGGTGCTGGTTCAACTGGAGGTCAGCATGCAGAAGAATGCGAATTGATCCATCCTTGTCTCTTTGTACTAAGCTCAAATCCAAATGGATCAAGGACCTCTACATAAAGCCAGACACACTGAAGCTAATAGAAAAGAAACTGGGGAAGACCCTTGAGGACATTGGTACAGGGAGAAAGTTTCTGAACAGAATACCAATAGCATATGCTCTAAGATCAAGAATTGACAAATGGGACCTCATAAAATTACAAAGTTTCTGTATGGCAAAGGACACCATCAAAAGGACAAATCAGCAACCAACAAATTGGGAAAAGATATTCACCAATCATACATCAGATAGAGGGCTAATATCCAATATATATAAAGAACACAAGAAGTTAGACTCCAGAAAACCAAACAACCCTATTTAAAAAATGGGGTACAGAGTTAAACAAAGAATTCTCACCTGAAGAACTTCAGATAGTGGAGAAACATCTTAAAACATGCTCAACTTCATTAGTCATTAGGAAAATGCAAATCAAAACAACCCTGATATTTCATCTTACACCAGTCAGAATGGCTAAGATTAAAAATTCAGGAGTCAGCATGTGTTGCTGAGGATGTGGAGAAAGAGGAACACTCCTCCACTGCTGGTGGGGTTGCAAATTGGTACAACCACTCTGGAAATCAGTCTGGCAGTTCCTCTGAAAACTGGGCACCTCACTTCCAGAAGATCCTGCTATACCACTCCTGGGAATATACCCAAAAGATTCCCCAGCATGTAATAAGGATACATGTTCCACTATGTTCATAGCAGCCCTACTTATAATTGCCAGAAGTTGGAAAGAACCCAGGTATCCCTCAACAGAAGAGTGGATGCAAAAAATGTGGTATATCTACACAATGGAGTACTATTCAGCCATTAGAAACAATGAATTCATGAAATTCTTAGGTAAATGGATGGAGCTGGAGAACATCATACTAAGTGAGGTAACCCAAACTCAAAAGATGAATCATGGTATGCACTCACTAATAAGTAGATGTTAACCTAGAAAACTGGAATACCCAAAACATAATCCACACATCAAATGAGGTACAAGAAGAACGGAGGAGTGGCCCCTTGTTCTGGAAAGACTCAGTGAAGCAGTATAGAGCAAAATCAGAACAGGGAAGTGGGAAGGGTTGGGTGGGAAAACAGGGGGAGGGAAGGGGACTGATGGGACTTTCGGGGAGTGGGGGTCCAGAAAAAAGGGGAAATTATTTGAAATGTAAATAAATATATCAATAAATTTAAAAAGTCTCAAAAAAACAAATAACGCAATTATAAATGGAGTAAAGAGGTAAACAAAGAATTCTCAACTAAGGACTATCAAGTGGCTGAGAAGCTCCTTAAGAAATGTTCAACATACTTAGTCATCAGGGAAATGCATATCAGAACAATCCTGAGATTCTACCTCACAACAGTCAGAATGGCTAAGATCAAAAACTCAGGTGACAGCAGGTGCTGGGGAGGATGTGGAGAAAGAGGAACACTCCTCCATTTTTGGTGTAATTGCAAGCTGGTACAACCATTCTGGAAATCAATCTCATGGTTCCTCGGGAAAATTAGAAATACTCCTAACTGAAGACCCAGCTATGATACCAAGAACACATGCTCCATTATGTTCATAACAGCCTTATTTATAGTAGGCAGAAGCTGGAAGGAACCCAGATGTTCTTCAACAGATGGATACAGAAAATGTGGTACACTTAGACAATGGAGTACTACTCAGCTATTAAAAACAATGAATTCATGAAATTTTTAGGCAAATGGATGGAACTAGAAAACAGCATCCTGAGTGAGGTAACCCAGTCACAAAAGAACACACATAGTATGCACTCACTGATAAGTGTGTATTAATCCAAGAGCTCAGAATACCTAAGATACAATTCACAAAATTCACAGGACATATGAAGCTCAAGAAGGAAGACTAAAATGTGGATGCTTCAGCCCTTCTTAGAAGGAGGACAAAATGGAAGGCGGCGGAGGCGGCAGCAGCAGTGCAGCAGTGGCTGGTCCAGCTGAAGGGCCATCAGTAGTGGAACCAAGGCGACACAGGGTCCAGTTAGGCCCTGCACCCACGACCACTGACTTTCGCTGACCAGCCGGGCAGCAAGCAGCTGCGGTTGTGCAGCGCCTTTCCTGCACGGAAGCCACTTCAGAACTCAGCCTCCCACCAGTCAGGAGAGGCTCATCCATCTTGGTTTCGGACTCCAGGGATCGGACAGACTGAGGTACGCAAACATAATCCGAGGCCAACACCGCGGTGGTCTGAGCCCGACGGGCGTTGGCCTGCACCCAGGCCCTGGGCTGATCGGGGGCCATCGGGATGCCAACCCAGCCAGGAGGTTTTTTTTGCCCGGGCCTGCGCTCGCGCCACCATTTTGCCTGCAGTACGACAGAGAGCTCTGGCGGGCAGAGCCGTAACAGGCATAGCCAGAGGCTAACAAAGCGGGGGGCTAGGCCACAAAAGGCACAGGACTGACCCCAAGAACTGGGCGGCTTGGTGGGCCATCTGTGAGTCAACCCGCCCAGGAAGTTGTTAGCACAGCAGACTCTCCCGGAGCTTTCAGGGAGCGCGGGTGCGCACACCCGCGATCCAGGTCACCTGGCGGACCCAATTAACAGTCATAGCCCTAGGGGAACTTTGCTCAGACCTTGGCCTCCCAGGTTTTTGCCTGGACTCAGGGCCTGGTCGGCCAGGCTAACCTTGTGTGCGCCAGCCCGGTTGGGGGAATCGGCTGCCCAGCAGAATGAGCGGAACACAGGGGAGGTCACAGCAGCATACACCGTCAGCACTCCCTGCGGGTGCACACGGGCTCCATCTGGTCCACAGACACAATCTGGGGCAAAGCCTCAGGCGGAAGCCCTCAGCTCAACTCTCTCCTCTCTGCTTCCGGATCCAGATCAGCCTGGGCGGCCGCACCACATCTCCAAGTCCTGCCAGAGGCAAGCTGGGCTTCCAGGTGGCCAGCTGGGAGAGGTCAGTGTGCTCCAGTGAATCCAGCGGGCCCCAGCGGGAGCCTTCAGGTGCCTGCTTCAGGATCTGAACAGCCTGGGCAGCAGCACCCTGTCTACAGGCAGTGCAGGGGGTAAGCTGTGCACCAGAGGCCAACGGGGAAGGGGCACTTGCACTGGTGAGTCCAGCACTGACAAGACAAACTAACACCAGTGAGAACTAGATGACAAAAGGCAAACTCAGGAAAGTCACTAACAGAAATCAAGGCAATATGGCAACATCTGAACCCAATTCTCCTCTACCAGCATGTCCTGGATACCCCATCACACCAGTAAAACAAGACTTGGATTTAAAATCACTGGTCATGATGCTGGTACAGGAACACATGAAGGACATACTTAAAGAAATTCAGGAGAAACTGGATCAAAAGTTGGAAGCCCTTGCAAGGGAAACACAAAAATCATTGAAAGAAATCCAGGAGAATACAAAAGCCAACAAGGAGGAAATGCAAAAAACACTTAAAGAAATACAGGAGAACTTTGGTCAACAGGCTGAGGTCATGAAAGAGGAAACACAAAAATCTCTTAAAGAATTACAGGAAAGCACAAACAAGCAAGTGAAGGAGCTAAGCAAAACCATCCAGGATCTAAAATCAGAAGTAGAAACAACTAAGAAAACTCAAAGGGAGACAACTTTGGAGATAGAAAGCCTTGGGAAGAAATCATGGGACAGAGATGCAAATATCAACAACAGAATACAAGAGATAGAAGAAAGAATCTCAGATGCTGAAGATTCCATAGAAACCATGGACTCAACAGTTAAAGAAAATGCAAAATGCAAAAAACTTGTAACCCAAAATATCCAGGAAATCCAGGACACAATGAGAAGACCAAACCTAAGGATTATAGGCATAGATGAGAGTTAAGATTTACAACTTAAAGGGCCAGCAAATATCTTCAATAAAATTATGGAAGAAAACTTCCCTAACCTAAAGAGAGAGATGCCCATGAATATACAAGAAGCCTACAGAGCTCCAAACAGACTGGACCAGAACAGAAATACTTCCCGCCACATAATAATCAAAACACCAAATGTTCTAAACAAAGAAAGAATACTAAAGGCAGTAAGAGAAAAAGGCCAAGTAACATATAAAGGGAGACCTATCAGAATCACAGCAGACTTTTCACCTGAGACTATGAAGGCTAGAAGGTCCTGGGCAGATCTCATGCAGACTCTAAGAGAACACAAATGCCAACCAAAACTACTATATCCAGCAAAACTCTCAATCACCATAGATGGAGAAACTAAGATATTTCATGACAAAACCAAGTTTACCCAATATCTATCCACAAACCCAGCCCTAAAAAGGATAATAGGAGGACAACACCAATACAAGGAGGGAAACTTCACCCTGGAAAAAGAAAGATAGTAACCTTTCATCAAACCCAAAAAAGTCAAGCAATCAAATTTAAAAAATAACGTCAAAAATGATAGGAAGTAACAATCACTATTCCTTAATATCTCTTAACATCAATGGTCTTAATGCCCCAATAAAAAGACACAGACTAACTGACTGGATACGTAAACAGGACCCTACATTTTGCTGCTTACAGGAAACACACCTCAGGGTCAAAGACAAACACTATCTTAGAGTAAAAGGCTGGAAGACAATTTTACAAGCAAATGGTCTCAGGAAACAAGCTGGAGTAGCCATTTTAATATCAGATAAAATTGACTTTCAACCCAAAGTCATCAAAAGAGACTCTGAGGGACACTTCTTGCTGGTCAAAGGAAAAATACAAAAAGAAGAACTGTCAATCCTGAACATCTATGCCCCAAATGCAAGGGCACCCTCTTTCGTAAAAGAAACTTTATTAAAACTAAAAGCACACATTGCACCTAACACAATAATTGTGGGTGACTTCAACACTGCACTTTCCTCAATGGACTGATCAGGAAAACAGAAACTAAACAGGGGCACAATGAAACTAATTGAAGCATTGGACCAATTAGATTTAACAGATATATATAGAAAATTCTATCCTAAAACAAAAGAATATACCTTTTTCTCAGCACCTCATGGTACCTTCTCCAAAATCGACCATATAATTGGTCACAAGACAGACCTCAACAAATATAAGAAGATAGAACTAATCCCATGCCTCCTATCTGATCACTATGGAGTAAAAGTGGTCTTCAATAGCAACAGAAACAACAGAAAACCCACATACACGTGGAAACTGAACAATACTCTACTCAATGATACCTTGGTCAAGGAAGAAATAAAAAAAGAAATTAAAGACTTTTTAGAACACAATGAAAATGAAAACACAACATACCCAAATCTATGGGACACAATGAAAGCAGTGCTAAGAGGAAAAGTCATAGCCCTGAGTGCCTCCAAAACAAAAATGGAGAGAGCATACATTACCAGCTTAATGACACACCTGAAAGCCCTGGAACAAAAAGAAGCTATTTCACCCAGGAGGAGTAGAAGGCAGGAAATCATCAAACTCAGGGCCGAAATCAATCAAGTAGAAACAAAGAGAACCATACAAAAAATCAACAAAACCAGGAGCTGGTTCTTTGAGAAAATCAACAAGATAGATAAACCCTTAGCCAGACTGACCAAAGGGCACAGACAAAGTATCCAAATTAACAAACTTAGAAATGAAAAGGAAGATATAACAACGGAAACTGAGGAAATCTAAAAAATCATCAGATCCTACTACAAGAGCCTGTACTCAACACAACTGGAGAATCTGGAGGAAATGGACAATTTCCTTGACAGATACCAAATACCAAAATTAAATCAGGACCAACTAGACCATCTAAACAGTCCCATAATGCCTAAAGAAATAGAAGGAGTCATAGAAAGTCTTCCAAGCCAAAAAAGCACAGGACCAGATGGCTTCAGTGCAGAATTCTACCAGACCTTCAAAGAAGAGTTAACACCAATACTCTTCAAACTATTCCACAAAATAGAAACAGAAGGAACACTACCCAATTCCTTCTACGAAGCCACAATTACACTGATACCAAAGCCACACAAAGATCCAACAAAGAAAGAGAACTTCAGACCAATTACCCTTATGAACATCGATGCAAAAATACTCAATAAAATTCTTGCCAACCGAATCCAAAAACACATCAAAACGATGATCCACCATGATCAAGTAGGCTTTATCCCGGGAATGCAGGGTTGATTCAATATACGGAAATCCATCAATACAATCCACTATATAAACAAACTCAAAGAACAAAACCACATGGTCATTTCATTGGATGCTGAAAAAGCATTTGACAAAATTCAGCATCCTTTCATGCTTAAAGTCTTGGAGAGAACAGGAATTCAAGGCCCATACCTAAACATAGTAAAAGCAATATACAGCAAACCGGTAGCCAGCATCAAACTAAATGGAGAGAAACTTGAAGCAATCCCACTGAAATCAGGGACCAGACAAGGCTTCCCCCTTTCTCCTTATCTTTTCAATATTGTACTTGAGGTACTAGCTCAGGCAATTCGACAACATAAGGAGGTCAAAGGGATACAAATTGGAAAGGAAGAAGTCAAACTATCATTATTTGCAGACGACATGATCGTCTACCTAAGTGACCCAAAAAACTCCACTAGTGAGCTCCTACAGCTGATAAACAACTTCAGCAAAGTGGAAGCTTATAAAATCAACTCAAGCAAATCAGTGGCCTTCCGATACTCAAAGGATAAGCAGGCTGAGAAAGAAATTAGGGAAATGACCCCCTTCACAATAGCCACAAACAATATAAAGTATCTTGGGGTGACTCTTACCAAACATGTGAAAGATCTGTATGACAAGAACTTCAAGACTCTGAAGAAGGAAATGGAAGAAGACATCAAAACATGGGAAAACCTCCCATGCTCATGGATTGGTAGAATCAATATAGTTAAAATGGCCATTTTGCCAAAAGCAATATACAGATTCAATGCAATACCCATCAAAATCCCAACTCAATTCTTCACAGAGTTAGAAAGAGCAATTATCAAATTCATCTGGAACAACAAAAAACCCAGGATAGCTAAAACTATTCTCAGCAACAAAAGAAATTCTGGGGGAATCAGTATCCCTGACCTCAAGCAATACTACAGAGCAATAGTTTTAAAAAGTGCATGGTATTGGTACAGTGACAGGCAGGAGGATCAATGGAACAGGATTGAAGATCCAGAAATGAACCCACACACCTATGGCCACTTGATCCTCGACAAAGAGGCTGAAAACATCCAATGGAAAAAAGATAGCCTTTTCAACAAATGGTGCTGGTTCAACTGGAGGTCAGCATGCAGAAGAATGCTAATTGATCCATCCTTGTCTCCAAGTACTAAGCTCAAATCCAAAAGGATCAAGGACCTCCACATAAAGCCAGACACTCTGAAGCTACTAGAAAAGAAACTGGGGAAGACCCTTGAGGACATCGGTACAGGGAGAAAGTTTCTGAACAGAACACCAATTGCGTATGCTCTAAGAACAAGAATTGACAAGTGGGACCTCATAAAATTACAAAGTTCTGTAAGGCAAAGGACACCATCAAGAGGACAAATCGGCAACCAACAAATTGGGAAAAGATCTTCACCAATCCTACATCAGATAGAGGGCTAATATCCAATATATATAAAGAACTCAAGAAGTTAGACTCCAGAAATCAGAACAACCCTATTAAAAAATGGGGTACAGAGTTAAACAAAGAATTCTCACCTGAAGAACTTCGGATGGCGGAGAAGCATCTTAAAAAATGTTCAATTTCATTAGTCATTAGAGAAATGCAAATCAAAACAACACTAAGATTTCATCTTACACCAGTCAGAATGGCTAATATTAAAAATTCAGGAGACTGCAAGTGTTGGAGAGGGTGTGGAGAAAGAGGAACACTCCTCCACTGCTGGTGGGGTTGCAAATTGGTACAACCACTCTGGAAAGCATTCTGGCGGTTCCTCCGAAAACTGGGCACCTCACTTCCAGAAGATCCTGCTATACCACTCCTGGGCATATACCCAGAAGACTCCCCACCATGTAATAAGGATACATGCTCTACTATGTTCATAGCAGCCCTATTTATAATTGCCAGATGCTGGAAAGAACCCAGGTATCCCTCAACAGAAGAGTGGATGCAGAAAATGTGGTATATCTACACAATGGAGTACTATTCAGCCATTAGAAACAATGAATTCATGAAATTCTTAGGCAAATGGATGGAGCTAGAGAACATCATACTAAGTGAGGTAACCCAGACTCAAAAGTTGAATCATGGTATGCACTCACTAATAAGTGGATATTAACCTAGAAAACTGAAATACCCAAAACATTATCCACACATCAAATGAGGTACAAGAAGAAAGGAGGAGTGGCCCCTGGTTCTGGAAAGACTCAGTGAAACAGTAAAACGGGGAAGTGGGTAGGGGTGGGTGGGAGGACAGGGGAAGAGAAGGGGGCTTAAGGGACTTTCGGGGAGTGGAGGGGGGCTTGAAAAGGGGAAATCATTTGAAATGTAAATAAATTATATTGAATAAAAAAAAAGAAGGGGGACAAAATAGTCAAGAGAGATAGAGGTTGTGAGTGAATTAGGAGGAAGATGTAGGGGATGATGAAAAATGGAGGGCAGTAATAGGCATGAGAGGAGTCAGGATATATACAGAGGGTCAGGAATTTGAACAGGGGTGTGTAGCAATGGCAGATGGGGAACTGGCAGTAGCCACGAACAAGTCCAAGATGCCACAAAACAAGAAGCTCCCATTACTCAATAGGAATGAGATTAGATGAACTGTCCAACAAAGGTGTGAGAAAGGCTGTATAGACCATATCCAGATGCTAGGCAAGTCCCCTGTTTGGGACATGGGGCCACCCACTGACGTACAAATTCCTAACCCAGAAAAGTTCCTGTCGAAAGGAAATATGGGCACACTTGTTAGGGCAGAAACTGAAGGAAAGGCCAACCAGAAACTGCCCCACCTGGGGATACATCCCATATACAGGTAACAAACCCAGACTCTATTGCTGATGCCAAAAGTGCTTGCTGACAAAATCCTGTTATATCCACCTCACAAAAGGCTCTGCCAGAGTCTGACAAATACAGAGGTGGATGCTTACAGCCAACCATTGGACTCAGCATGGGGTCTCCAATGTAGGAGTTAGAGAAAGGACTGAAGGAGTTGAAGGGGTTTGCAACCCCATAGGAAGAACAACAATATCAACCAACTAGACCTCCCAGAGCTCCCTGGAACTAAACTACCAACTCAAGAGTATACATGCAGGGATCTATTAATCCAATCACATATGTAGAAGATTATGGAATTGTCTGGCATCAATAGGAGGATAAGCCCTTGGTCCTATGAAGGGTCAATTCCTCAGTATAGGGGAATGCCAGGGTGGTAACCTGGGAGTGGGTTGGTGGGAGAGGGAGCAACCTCATAGAAGCAGGTGAAAGAGGCATGGGATGGGGAGTTCTGGAGGGAAAACCTGGAAAGGGGATCCCACTTGAAACGTAAATACATAAAATATCCAATAAAAAAGAACTCAAGAAGTTAGATTCCAGTGAACCAAAGAACCCTATTAAAAAGGGGGTACAGAGGTAAACCAGGAATTCTCAATTGAGGAATATCAAATGGCTGAGAAGAACCTAAAGAAATGTTCATCATTCTTTGTTGGGCCTTATTTGGGCAAACACTGAGGCCTAGTGAGGGAGCCTGAGCCTTTGCTCAAGTTTTGAGATCTGTCTCAATTACTTCCATACTGGGGTAACTCAGCATGACCTGCCAAGCTACTGCTGATATGGAATAACTTTATTCACCCTGTCCATCACCCCATACCCTCTGTCACCTTCCCCTGCCCCCTATGTTATCTCACCCCACCAGAAATCCCCCACCTTTTTCTCCAACCCTATATAAATAAGACACTGATACAATAAAATGAGTTCCTGCTTTGACAGACTCCTGGCTCAGCTCTGGGTGGTTATTCTTCAGATGGCAAGAGATTTGAGCCTCAACACTTACCATTCTATTTCAGCCTCGGAGAGACTCTCAGCTGGACCTCGTTCTCTCCTCTGAGCCTAGACATCTGGCAGAGAACTGGCAATTCTTTTTTTTTTAATATTTTTATTTCCTATATTCTTTGTTTACATTCCAAATGATTTCCCCTTTCCCGGATCCCCCCTCCCCATATGTCCCATAAACCTTCTTCTCTACATCCCTTCTCCAATCACCTCCCTCCATTTTCTCTGTCCTAATATTTCCCTCCAATGCTAGATCAATCCTTTCCAGGATCAGGACCCTCTCCATACTTCTTCATGGGAGTCATTTGTTATGCAATTTGTGCCTTGGGTATTCAGAGCTTCTGGGCTAATTAATATCCACTTATGAGAGATTGCATTCCATGTGTATTCTTTTGTGATTGGGTTACCTCACTTAGGATGATAATTTCCAGATCAAACCATTTGCCTAAAAATTTTGTGAATTCATTGTTTCTAATTGCTGAGTAGTATTCCATTGTGTAAATATACCACATTTTCTGTAGCCATTCCTCCTTTGAGGGACATCTGGGTTCTTTCCAGCTTCTGGCTATTATAAATAAGGCTGCTATGAACATAATGGAGCATGTGTCTTTATTGCATGCCGGGGAATCCTTTGGGTATATGCCCAGGAGAGGTATAGCAGGGTCCTCCGGAAGTCTCATGTCCAGTTTTCTGAGGAACCTCCAGACTGATTTCCACAGTGGTTGTACCATCTTACAGCCCCACCAGCAGTGGAGGAGTGTTCCTCTTTCTACACATGAGAACAAGCAATTCTTAGTCATCAGGGAAATGCAAGTAAAAAGTGCCCTGAGAGTCCACCTCATACCAATCAAAATGGTTAAAGATAAAAACTCAGGCAACACTTTGGAAATCATTGTTGGGTCCCTCAAAAAAAATGTGAAAATAGTTCTACCTGAAGACCCAGCTATACCACTATTGGGTATATGATGCTCCAACATACCATGGACACATGTTCATGTGTCCATGTTCCACTATGTTTAAGGCAGCCTTATCTATACTATCTAGAAGCTGGAAAAAGTCCAGATGTCTTTTAACAAAAGAATGTATACAGAAATTGTGGTACAATGGTGTACTACCCAGCCAGTTAAAATAATGACTTCATGAAATTTTCAGGCAAATGGGTGTAACTAGAAAATATCATCCCTAGGTAACTTATACACATAAAATCCCACAAGTTATATACTAACTAATAAGTGACTTGTAGCCCCAAAGTTCTGAATACCAGTGATACAACCCACATACCATATGCAGCTTAAGAAGAAGAAAGATCAATGTGTAGGTGCTTCAATACTACATAGAATGGAGAACAAAATAATAAAAAGAGCTAGAGGGATGGAGGACCAAAGAAGGGAGAGAGGAGGAGGACAGAAATGGGGGGCAAGAGCAGGTATTTGAAGGGACAGTAGGGAAGTACAGAGGATCAGGAAATTGAATAGAAACATGTAGCCATGTAGCAGAGGGACATGGGGAACTGGGGTAGCCACTACAAAATCCCAGACTCCAGAGAAGCAAAAGATTCCCAGGAACCAATGTCAACGACTTTAGGTGAAATACTCAAAAAAAAAAAAATTGGAGATACAACCTGTACAGACTACCTCCAGTAGACAGGCCCAGACCAAGTTGAGGAATGGGCCCCCTAAACATCTCAAAATTTTAAAGCTAGAAATGTTCCTATCCAAAGGAAAAACAGGGACAACAAATGGAACAATGACCAAAAGGATAGGCCATTCAGAGTCTCTCTCACCTAGGGATCCATCTCTTTTGCAGACACCAAACCCACAAACAATTACTGATACCAAGAATTACTTGCTGATCAGAGCCTGATGTGGCTGCTTCCTGCGAGTTTACCAGCACCTGACCAATACAGACAGATATACTTACAACTATCTATTGGACTGAGCCCAGAGATCCCAATGGAAGAGGTAATGGAAGGACAGAAGAAGCTGCATGGGATTGCAACCCCATAAGAAGAACAATATCAGCTAACTGTTCTCCCAGAGCTCCCAGCGACTAAACCACAAACCAAAGAGTATACATTGGGGGAGCTAGGACTCTAGATATATCTGTAGTAGTAGATGCCTTATCTGACATCAGTGGGAATGGAGGGAGGCTTGAGGATCTTATGTAGTGGGATAATAGAGAGGTGAGACTGGAGTGGATGAATGGGTTGAGGATGACACTCATAGTGACACAGGGGAAAGAAATGAGGGGTGTTGGGTTAACATAGATAATCTGGTAAGAATAAATACCCATATATCATTTATTCTCATTGCCTTGACTTCTTATATGTTTCCTACCATTCATTGTTTTCATCCTACCATTCATTGTTTTCACCCCACCAGCTAAGACTTCAGGGTTAATTATGTTTCACATGCACAGCTACACCTAATGAACTCTGGTAGCTTTCTTTCAGGGAACCCAATATTACCTTCCTCTGGGCCTCACTATGCTACACCATGATAATACTAATGTCATGTCATGATACTGTCACTTATGGAATTTTAATGTCAGCAAAACATAGACTATGTTTCATAGTTCTGTTATCATGTCTCAGTGGAACATTGATCCCTAGGACCTAAACTGTAATATCTGCTGTGTACTTTGGTTATGACTCAACAGACATAATTCCCTGTTGTCTGACATGAGAACCTCTGAAATGACATTATCGATTCCGTTCCTTTACTTTTAAACAAATGAATAATTTCTCTGTTGAAGTCTTGATTAGGTGCAGTCTTTGCAGAGCAGGTTGAGTTTGGTCCAAATATTAAGACTGAATTTGCTTTTTTGTGCTTGAAGTCTCATCTGCAATTATATGATTTATATAATTGTGCTGATGTCTTAGGGTCAAGGATCTCTGGAAAGCGATTTGCTCCATGGAACTGTTAGCATAGTGTCCTTATAGGGGTGATTTGTGCTTCCAAGATGAACCATTAAGCTGCTCTTCATGAAACTATGGACTTTATCGCACTGTTCAAAACTCTGACCCATATTTTCCAAAGACAACATTGAAAAAATGACTCTACCTTTATGACTCATTAATATCAGTCTAAACCTTCTCTTTACATTGTCCAGAGTTCTCCCGGGGTTTAATCCCCAGGTTTCTGAGACAATATACAGGTAATAGGACCTGGTATCACATGGTATCAGGAAGGCCAGAAGAGATATTTTCTGAAATTTTTGTACTGAATATATACTAATGCATTGTATCCATTATGAAATAAATACATATTTTAATACTATACATTTTATATTGCCATCAATTATGTTTATTTTTAATATTAGAACTTAATGGCAGCCATGCTGTCTGTGGCTCATTTTGGAGATAAAGTCCTAATGCTTCTCAATACGTTCTGAGTTTACAAAAATATAGATGTACTGTGACTCACACATTTTTATATCTCTTTCTCAAATTATTGTCTACAATTGATAGATAGGCAGGGAAGCTTATAACAGAGAAGTAGTCCAAATCTATATACATGTTCAGGGCTTCATGGAGAAAATTTATTTTACTGTTTCTAACTTTGTTGTTATTTAATCACAATTAGGAATTACTTGATGTAGTAAGATTCTTTGTCTTATTCATCCTTACCCTGGACAGATTTTCAAGCTGTAGATTACCAAGCCAATGTTCTTGACTCTTGATGAGGATATATTTGTGGGCATATCTCATGAAAATCTCCACTGGGTAGCCACAGGTTTCTGATTTTAAGGCATGACTGTACAGAAAAAAATTCTACATTATTTTCATTCATCACCCTGTAACCTTCTATCAGGAGTTTGCCCTGTCTACAAACCTAGTAGCATTGATTAGTGAAGCACAGCAATGGACAAACTTTGTATCCAAAGGTAATAACATTTTACAAGGTTCCTTTGTAATTTCAAATTGTTACTTTAGAATCCAAACACTGTACTCAATAACAAGGGAAGAGAAGTTAATGTAGAGAACAATCAGAACCCATAAGAAAGCCATATCTAACCTGTCTGCCAATACCCAACATATCCTTCAAACTAAGCTATGAAAGCTGTTGCAGTGTATATTGTTAGTATGTCCTATATCCTATAGAGTCTTAATTCTGAAATACAAGACCAAGACATACAACTTTCTTTAGCTCCCTTTTCTACAAATGCATGTGCAAAGCAGGTAATCAAGGTTGGTATACTGGTTAATACTTATAGTACATTTAGTGTATTATCATCCACCATATTATTTATTGTCAAGTTCATATTGCTATCTTCTTTAACAGAATGGTGAATTCTGAACTTTATTCATTGGTTGGTAATTCTGCATTCTATTGTGATGTCCATTGCACAGAGGGGTTCCTCTATATTATATAATAAATACTCACAGTGTATCATGAATTTACTCTTGAAAGGTATCCCTCAACAGAAGAGTGGATGCAAAAAAAAATGTGATATATATACACAATGGAGTACTATTTGGCCATTAGAAACAATGAATTCATGAAATTCTTAGGCAAATGGATGGAGCTAGAGAACATCATACTAAGTGAGGTAACACAGACTCAAAAGATGAATCATGGTATGCACTCACTAATAAGTTGATATTAACCTAGAAAACTGGAATACCAAAAACATAATCCACACATCAAATGAGGTACAAGAAGAACGGAGGAGTGGCCCCTTGATCTGGAAAGACTCAGTGAAGTAGTATAGGGCAAA
This sequence comes from Apodemus sylvaticus, assembly GCF_947179515.1. Lineage (NCBI taxonomy): Eukaryota > Metazoa > Chordata > Mammalia > Rodentia > Muridae > Apodemus > Apodemus sylvaticus. The sequence continues at coordinate 132,448,894 of NC_067476.1, read as the reverse complement.
ACCAGAACAGGGAAGTGGGAAGGGTTGAGTGGGAAAACAGGGGGAGGGAAGGGGGCTGATGAGACTTTTGGGGAGTGGGGGTCTAGAAAAGGGGAAATCATTTGAAATGTAAATAAAAAATATATCAAATAAAAAAATAAAAAAGAGACCCACCTCAGTGACAAAGACAGTCACTACTTCAGAGTCAAAGTTTGGAAAACAATTTTCCAAACAAATGGTCCCGAGAAACAAGCTGGAGTGGCCATTCTTATATTGGATAAAGTTGACTTTCAACCAAAAGTTGTCAAAAAAGATAAGGATGGACACGTCATATGGGTCAATGGAAAAGTCTACCAAGATGAATTCTCAATTCTGAATATCTATGCTCCAAAAGCAAGGGCACCCACATTCACAAAAGTAACTTTACTAAAGCTCAAAGCACACACTGTACCCCACACAATAATAGTGGGAGACTTCAACACCCGACTCTCAACAATGGGCAAATAATGGAAACAGAAACTAAACAGAGACACAGTGAAAATAAGTGAAGTTATGGACCAAATGGATCTAACTGGTATTTATAGAACATTCCACCCTAGAGCAAAAGGATATACATTCTTCTGAGAACCTCATTGTACCTTCTCCAAAATTGACCATATAATTAGTCACAAAACAGGCTTCAACAGATACAGAAATATTGAAATTATTCCATGCACCTTATCAGATCACCACTACCTAAGGTTGGTCTTAAGCTCAAAAGAGATAAAAATTGAAAACACACATACATGTGGACTTTGAGCAATGCTCTTCTCAATGATAGTTTGGTCAATGAAGAAATAAAGAAAGAAATTAAAGACCTTTTAGAATTTAATGAAAATGAAGACACATCATACCAAAATTTATGGGACACAATGAAAGCAGAGCTAAGAGAAAACTCACAGCTCTGAGTACCTCCAAAAATAAAATGGAGAGAACTGACACTAACAGCTTGAAAGTGCACTTGAAGCTCTAGAACAAAAAGAAGCAAATACAGCAAAGAGAAGTAGAAAGCAGGAAATCATCAAACTCAGGGCAAAAATCAACCAAAAAGATAGAACCAAAAAGAACCTTGCAAAGAATAAACAAAATCAGAATCTGGATCTTTGAGAAAATCAACAAGATAGATAAACCCTTAGCCAGACTAACCAGAGGGCACAGAGCCACTACCAAATTACTAAAATCAGAAATGAAAACAGAGACATAACAACAGAAGTTGTAGAAATTCAAGAAGTCAGTGGAGGAGTGTTCCTTTTTCTCCACATCCTGCCAACACCTACAGTCTCCTGAATTTTTAATCTTAGCCATTATGACTGGTGTAAGTTGAAATCTCAGGGTTGTTTTGATTTGCATTTCCCTAATGACTAATGATGTTGAGCATTTTTTTAAGAAGCTTCTCAGCCATCCAAAGTTCTTCAGGTGAAAATTCTTTGTTTAGCTCTGTACCCCATTTTTAATAGGGTTATTTGGTTTTCTGGGGTCTAACTTCTTGAGTTCTTTGTATATATTGACTTTTAGCCCTCTATCTGATGTAGGGTTGGTGAAGATCTATTTGTTGGTTGCCAATTTGTCCTTTTGATGGTGTCCTTTGCCTTACAGAAACTTTGTAATTTTCCTTTATGGGGTCCCATTTGTCAATTCTTGATCTTAGAGCATAAGCTATTGGTGTTCTGTTCAGGAACTTTCCCCCAGGACCGATGTCCTCAAGGGTCTTCCCCAGTTTCTTTTCTATTAGCTTCAGAGTGTCTGGCTTTATGTGGAGGTCCTTGATCCATTTGGAGTTGAGCTTAGTATAAGGAGATAAGGATGGATCAATTCGCATTCTTCTGCATGCTGACCTCCAGTTGAACTAGTACCATTTGTTGAAAAGGCTATCCTTTTCCACTGAATATTTTCAGCCCCTTTGTTGAGGATCAAGTGGCCATAGGTGTGTAGGTTCATTTCTGGATCTTTAGTCCTATTCCATTGATCTGCCTGCCTGTCACTGTACCAATACCATGCAGTTTTTAACACTATTGCTCTGTAATATTGCTTGAGGTCAGGGAAACAGATTCCCCCAGAATTTCTTTTGTTGTTGGGAATAGTTTTAACTATCCTGGGTTTTTTCTTATTCCATATGAAATTGAGAATTGCTCTTTCTAACTCTATGAAGACCTGAGTTGGGATTTTGATGAATCTGTATATAAGTAAAATAGCACAACTCTTTGTGAAAAAGATCTGGCTATAGACAAATTTAGCTGTTTGTAAAAGACTTCAAACATGGTTGACTCTTTTTCTAGAGATTTGTCTACCAGTAGTAAAGATGTACCAAAGCTTGTCTAAGTGTGCATGCTCATGAGGCCCTGAAGTAAACTGCATTTACTGTTTCTGAAGTTGTTGTTCTTTAATCACACTGAGAAACAATATGATTTCCATTTTTGGCACTTATGCCATTATTATTGGCAGTTTTGCAGCCCCTCATTTTCCTAGTAAACTCTCTTGATTCTCGACAAGCAAATGCTCATGTTCACATTCTTATGAGGGTCTCCAGTGTGTAGTTACTGGGTTATGATACCTCTGCTATGCCCAAAAGAAAGAATTCCACACTGAATTTTATCAATAACTTTGTAACATCAGGATTGTGTTGTTTCTCTAAAGCCAGTGGATTTCACAGACTATAATAGCAAGGGAAACCCTGTGAAAACCAAAATAGTAGAGTTTTATAAATATTTGTGTAGGTTCTAAATGTTAGGTTAGAACCAAACCATTATCCTCTTGAGACAAAACCAGAGAGCAGAGGAAAATTCAAATGGACATGAACCAGAAAAAAGAAGAGTACCATGTCTTCCCTATCCACCAAGATCCAAAAGCATAAATCAATCCATGGGAGGAAAGCTACTACAATCAATGATTTTTGGGTGTTCTGAGTCTGTAGACTCAGAGTAGGAACTACGATGGCAACATGAGAGACCTACATTATCAATTTCCTTCCACTCTGACTCTTTAAATGCATGTACAGAACAGAGCAGCAGTCTTGGTGCACCAGTTACTCTACTCAGTTCACTCTATGCATACTCACTCCCGACTTCTGATCAACTTCACATTTCTGTCAACTTCATACCCTCCATATATGTTACTTTCAACACCAATAGCTTTTTATTTTATATTGTGATACATTGAATTCAACTGTACTTTATTTTTGATGACAGGATTCACATTATCCATCAGAATCTAGTACGACTTACTGTTGGGTATACAGCTAAAGATAATGTCCATTCTTTCAGAATCTAAAAGTGAACCTCAGTTCAGCAGTGGTAAGTAATATGCTATCAGTCTCCCCAAACTGTGATTGACAAGAACAATGTGTGTATGCCCATTACAGGCATGTCAGCTGTGTTGATACCATGTTTTCAAAGCCCATGTTATGCCTGAAAAATAAATTTAGTAGCTCTTTTTGCAATTTTGTTCTCTTTCTTTCTGCTCCCACTTTTTTGATGTTTTCCTGAGCTTGTTGCTTGGAGTAAAAACCATTATATTTAGAGCTGAACATTCCTCTATCACTTATGACCAATGTCTCAAACTGTCATATATTCACTATTGTTCACTTCCACCACCCTCCAGCATCCAATAGAATTCATACAATGGCCATTAAATGTCACTCAGGGAATCCTATTTTGCCATGCATCCTCCTTTGTGAGAGCTCTTGATCCATACATCGTCTGTCCATTATATGGGTAAATATATTCCAACCAGAACCCTGCAGGTTAATTCCTATCTTGGAAACTTGATTATGATTAAAGGTTTTATAGGACAATACACTAATTTGTTTGCCCCAGACTAAAGAATACAAAGATCGTTAAGGCCTAAAATCTGAAAATCTAAAACACTTGAAATAAACATCATTACAGAGAGCCTTATTCAAATTGAATGGTTTAATGGACTTCGGCAGTAATTATTTGAGACCAGGTTGAAAATTAGGAGAGATGTGGCCTCTCATTATTCCATTTTTGTTGGTTTTTATAGGCAGGTTATATGAAGAATCATAACATTGAACAAAAATACTAGTTTAGTCATAAAGAATTATGATATTTGTGAACACAAACCTCTCTTTATGATTAAATGAATCTTGGTACATACATATTTAGCTCGACTGATAATTGTGAGTCTGGTAATTACATTTATGTCACAGTAGAAATGAATACTTTGTCCCAAGAAAGACGAAGAACAGCTCCTTCCACTGCCATGTTGGAAGGCACAAAGAAGAATATAGCTCTGTGCATCTATACACCAGAAGACTTAAAATGTTGGCAAGTGATCAGTATTAAAGTAAGTACATTCTTGAGCCGCTTAACTCATAGAAGAGCCCTCAGAAGAGCTACAAGTAGGAAGATGGTTCCCTGAAGTGATATGGGCTTCTTTTTCTCCTGTAATATCAAGAAAGTTGTCTGTTACTTTGAAAAGATATATTATGATTTTCTCCAGCTCACAGAGTAGAATTTTTTTGGCATCAAGTATTACTTGAAAGAGAGAGGACTATTATTGAGGGTTAGCATGATTGAAGGATTTTCAATTGCCTTGATGTATGGAGAAGACACAATTCCTCATTTAAAATCATTGACATGCTTGGCAGATTCAATATTGTCCTGGGATTGAGTCCTCATGTCACTGTGGTATAGGAGTACTAGAACTCTATTCTTCCCATAATAGCTATTGCTATTAATCCCAAACTGGTTGTATGCTACTTCTTAGTCACATGTGAGGTATCTCATATTCTCTTTGTGGAATATTTCTTGATTCACTTACTGCTGACTTCATTCTATTTTATACAAGTTTTCTGCTGATGTTCCATTTCTTCTCTAAAAATTATATATGAGATATTAGACTTCATTTTTTATCTTATTTTTTGACAGGAGTTGAAACAGTCTCACTGTACAGGGATGGCTGTCCTAGAACTCATTTTGTAGATTAAGGTGGCCTTGAAGTCATAGAGATCTACCTGACTCTTTTTCTTGTGTACTGGGACTAAGGGTTTATTCTACTACAGCCAATTAATGTGGTGCTTCTGAATAAGTTTACATGTCATTAGTGATTACTCCTTATTCACACATTCCTATCTTTGTTTGTCTTCTCAACTTCTTCTCTCTCCTGTTTGACTGAACACTGGATAACAACTTCATGGGTAGATCAAATGGGAGCACCAAAAGTTATGGTGATATAAATCTCTTAAGAAACTTCAACATTTGTTCTATATTAGGCTCAGAATACCTGCAAATAAGAATTTCTCTTTTATTTTTCTACAGAGGCTTAGTTTGTTTCTGTATTCTCATTCTTGCATCACTGAAGCACTTAGAAAAATTGTTTAGTTTCATTAAAAAATTGTCTCTGGTTTTATGTAGAAGGTCCCTTAAGTGTCAGACATTGTTAGTGAAGGTTAATATTTCAAAACAGATTATTATTATAAGGTCTCTGTGTGTTGTCTGTTGATGTGTTTGTACTGTGTAATTTATTATGAAATTATTGAGAGCTATGGAATGAAGTAAATCTAACTGTATTTCAGTAGTCCCTTTAATCAGGTTGTTCCATTTCAAAACCTACTATGTAAAACAAAATAGAAAAAGAAAATCAAGAAAAAGTTATAAAAATTTACAAAAAACTAGTTAGCTGCATCAGTTCATGAATTAACATTTACTTCATATTACCTCTGATGGTGAAGAAGAAAGTTTATTTTAGATTGTGGATTTATGAAGTTATTGGATTGCTCCTATCTCTTATGCTGTGCCTGGTGAGCCATCTCCATTTTTTAAATGTAGAGTTATTAGACCTACATTCATGAGAAATTAAGTTGAGATTACTAACTCTTAAGCAATTAGTTACTAAGTTGTGCTCATTTTACCTTCTATTTCCCCTCCAAACTGCCAAAATATTTTTATAAGTTATGGTGATATAAACGTCTTAAGAAACTTCAACATTTGTTCTGTATTAGGTGCAGAATAGCTGCAAATGAGAATTTCTTTTTCTGTGTCTTTGAAGGATTGTGTTGAGATTTTGGTGGGGATTGCATTGAATCTGTAGATTGCCTTTGATAGGATGGCCATTTTTACTATATTAATTCTACCAATCCTGAGCATTGGAGATCTTTCCATCATCTGAGATTTTCCTGGCTTTCCTTCTTGAGAGACTTGAAGTTATTGTCATACAGAGTTTTCCCTTGTTGGGTTATAGTCATCCCAATATATTTTATATTATTTGTGACGATTATGAAAGGAGTTGTTTCTCTAATTTCTTTTTATTTTTTTAAATATTTCTATTTTCTATATTCTTTGTTTACATTCTAAATGGTTTCCCCTTTCCCAGATCCCCCCTCCCTATATGTCCCATAAACCTTCTCTACATCCATTCTTTAATCACCTCCCTCCTTTTTATCTATCCTTATATTCCCCTCCAATGCTAGATCAATAATTTCCAGGATTGATCTCTGCCTGTTTATCATTTGTATAAAGGAAGGCTACTGATTTATTGGAGTTAATTTTATATCCTGCAACTTAGCTAAAGTTGTTTACTAGCTGGAAAAGTACTTTGGTAGAATTTTTGGGGTCACTTACCTATAATATCATATCATCTGCAAATAGTGATACCGTTATTTCTTCCTTGCCAATTTGGATCCGCTTCATCTCTTATTGTTGTCTTATTGTTCTACCTAGTATTTTGAGTACTGTATTGAATAGATATGGGGATAGTGGGCATCCTTTTCTTATCCCTGATTTTAGTGGGATTGCATCAAGTATTTCTCCATTTAATTTGATATTGGCTGTTAGTTTGCAGTAAGTTGCTTTTACTATGTTTATGTATGGGCCTTGAATTCCTGATCTCTCCAGGAATTTTAACGTGGAGGTATGTTGTACTTTGTCAAATGCTTTTTCTGCATCCAAGGAGTTGATCATGTAATTTTTTTTCTTTAAGTTTATGTAGTGGATTATGTTAATGGATTTTCACATATTGAAACAAACTTGCTTCCCTAGGAGTATGCCTACTTGATTGTGGTTAATGATGATTTTGATGTGTTCCTGGGTTTGGTTTGTGAGCATTTTACTGAGTATTTTTGCGTCAATATTCATAAGTGAGATTGGTCTGAAGTTCTCCTGTTTCATTGAACCCTGGTGTGGTTTAGTTATCAGAGTAATTGTAGCTTCATAGAATGAATTATGTAAGTCTTCCTACTGTTTCTATTTTATGGAATGATTTACAGAATACTGGTATCAGGTTTTCTTTGAAGTCTGGTTGAATTCTTAATTAAATCTATCTAGTCTTAGGAGATTTTTTTAAGTTGGAAGGTTTTTAGTGATTTCTTCTAGTTCCTTATGGGATATGGGCCTATTCAGATCCTTTATCTGTTCTTGATTTAACTTTGGGGTGTGCTGCCTAGAAAACCATCCATTTCATCTACATTTTCCCATTTTGTTCAATATGGACTTCTGTAGCAGAATCTGATGATTCTTTAAATTTACTCCATTTCTCTTGTTATGTCTCTCTTTTCATTTCTGATTTTGTTAGTTTGGAAACTGCCTCTTGGTCATTTAGTTAGTTTGGCTAGGGGTTATCTATCTTCTCTCAAAGAACCTGGTCTTGGTTTTGTTGATTGATTGTTTTTTTTCTTTGTTTCTAATTGGTTTATTTTGGCCTTGAGTTTGACTATTTAATGCCATCTACTCCTCTTGGGTGAGTTTGCTTCCTTTTGTTCTAGAGTTCACAGGTATGCTGTTAAGTTGTTACGGTAAGATCTCTTCAGTTTCTTTACCAGAGCACTTAGTGTTATGAATTTTACTCTTAGTCCTGTTTTCATTGTGTCCCATAATTTTGGGCATGGTATGTCAATATTTTCATTAAATTCCAGAAAGTATTTAATATCTTTCTTTATTTCTTCCCTGACCAAATTATCATTGAGTAGAGAGTTGTTCAGTTTCCATGTATATGTGGGCTTTTTGTTGGTTTTACTATTATTAAAGACCAGCCTTAGGCCATGTTGTTCTTATGCAATGCATGGGATTATTTCATTCTTCTTGTATTGGTTAAGGGTTATTTTGTGACCAATTGTAGGACTGATTATGGAGAAATTACACTAACATGCTGAAAAGAAGGTGTATTCTTTTGTTTTAGGGTGAAATGTTATGTACATATCTGTTAAATCCATTTAGCTCATAACCTTTATAAGTTTCACCATCTCTGTTTATTTTCTAATTCAGTGACCTACCCATTGGTGAGAGTGGGGTGTGGAAGTCTCCCACTATTATTGTTTGGGGTTCAATGTGTGTTTAGTAAAGTTTCTTTTATGAATATGGGTGACTTTGCATTTACAGCATATATGTTCAGAATTGAGATTTTCTCTTGGTAGATTTTCCATTTGATGAATATTAAGTATCCTCCTTCATCATGCTTGATAACTTTTGATAGAAAGTCTATATTATTGGATATTAGTAAGGCAACCCCAGATTATTACTTGGGACCCTTTTCTTGGAATAACTCTTTCCATCTTTTTACTGAGATGGTGACTGTTTTTGTTATTGAGGTGTGCTTCTTGTTGGAGTAAAATGCTGGATCTTGTTTGTGTATCAAGTGTGTTAGCTTATGTCTTTTTATAGGTGAGTTGAGTCCTATTAATATTGAGAGGAATTAAAGACATATGACTGTTGGCTCCTATTATATTTGTTTTTTGTAGATAGCTTTTTGTGCTTATGGTTCTCTTCTTTTGGCTTTGTTGTGAGATGATTAATATCTTGTCTTTTCTTTGGTATAGGTACCACAAAAACATCCCTTGTGTTTGTATTTTCCTTCTAGGATCCTCTGTAAGGATAGATTGGTAGATAGATCCTGCTTGATTTTAGTTTTGTCCTGTAATATTTTTGTTTCACCATCTATGTTGATTGATAGGTATAGTAGCATGAGCATTTGTGTTTGAGTCTGCATGACCTCTTTGGACTTTCATAGTCTCTATTGAGAAGTCTCGTGTAATCCTGATAGGTATGGCTTTGATTAATACTTGGCGCTGTATCTACTGTAGCTTTTGCTATTCTTTGTTCTGTGCATTTATTGTTTTGATTATTATATACCAAGAGGACTTTCTTTTCTGCTCCCATTTATTTGGGGTTCTATAGGATTCTTGTACCTTTATGGTTGTCTCTTTCTTTAGGGTGGGGAAGATTTCTTCTATGATTTTTTTAAGGACATTTTCAGATCCTTTGTGGTGGGAATCTTCATTCTCCTCTATTCCAATTATTCTTAGATTTTGTCTTTTCAATGTGTCCTGAATTTCGTGGATTTTTTTCTATATTTTGAATTTTCTTTGCCTGTTGTGTTAATCTCTTCCAAAGTATCTTCTACACCTGTGATTCCCTTTTCCATTTCTTGTTGTCTGCTGGAAATACTTACATCTGTAATTCCTCACCATTTTCCTAGGTTTTCCATTTCCAGGTTTGCCTCCATTTGTGTTTTCTTTATCGTTTTGACTTCCACTTTTAGTTTGTAGACTGCTTTATGCAATTTTTTCACCTGTATGATTGTGGTTTTCCATAATTCTTTAAGGGATTTAGTTGTTTCCTTTTTAGGGCACCTATCTGTTTACCTGTGCTTCAATGTATTTCTTTCAGGGAGTTATTTATATACTCCGTCAAGGTCTCCACTATCTTCATGAGATAAAATTTTAGGACAAATTCCTAATTTTCATGTATTTTGGTGTATTCAGGGTTTGCTTTGTTAGGAAAACAGGGTTCTGATGATGTCCATGTATATTGGCTTCTGTTGCTTGTGGAACTGTGCTTGCCTCACAACGTCTGGTGATCCCTGGTGTTTGCTGGTCTGGGTAACTCTGTCTAGAGTCTGCTTCTTTTGTCTCTGGGTTGCTTCCTGTTTCCTTTTAGGTTGACTGCTCTGTAGCAGACCTCTTGTGGAGCCTGTGGTTTCTGTTTCCCTGTGTGCAGCAGAACTCCAAAGAGGCTTTCAGTCTATTGGATAAGTTGTCCTGCATGTCACAGATCCACTGGGAAGTATTTAGACTGTGTTGTCAAGTTTCCCTATGTACAGAGGAACGTCTGGGGTGTGTTCAAGCTGTGGTGTTGCCAGGGGAGCAGACAAGCTGGCAATTAATTGCTCAGTTATCCTGTGTGCTATGGATCTCCTGGGATGTCTCTGGCTGTTGTTTCATATGTCCTGAATGCAGCATATCTATGGGGATGCCTCAGGATGTGGTATCTTCACGGAAGCAGACTAGCTACCAGTCTGTCACAGCAGAAAGAACTGGGTATTGTGTTGGGTGGGAAATTTAGAGGGTGATGGGTCCCCTGAGTCCACTGGGACCCGGAGGCAGCTGTGCAACTTCAGAGGTGTTCTTACCAAATGCTCTGAGTGCAGTAGATCTTCTAGGATATCTCAGGATATGGTGTCTTTTCGGGAACCCATGTACAAGTCTTAACGTTTAAAAATAGAATCATCATGCATATATGTATATAAACATATGTGTAATAATATGTATTATATGTGAAATACTATATAGCACATTATTTCTGTGAATACATACATCTGTATGCATAGAAATGGTTGTTGAGTTTTTCTCCCAGAAAATATTATTTTTATACTCTTCTATCCAGAAGAGTGATGTTTACTTTTCTTTAAAGGTGTAAACCATCAAGACTGATACAAAGTCAAGCATGTGAGGACTTCACAGTGATATATTGAGCTATAGGTAGAAGGATAGTAACAAAGGGCTGGCTGTGATGTTGTGAAGGCTATTCATCCATACGAGTCAGTAAGGTGTAACTGTGCTGACATACAGTAAGGTGTAATATGCTGGCTCTTAGATTTTATAACTACAATGCATGTCTTCCTTAAGGCAGAAGATTATCTACTATATTTCAATCTACTGATATAGGAAGTCAGAATCTTCATATATACAGAAGGAAATACAAGTGTATATAAAACTTGCATATCATCAGAGAGAATACAGCATACCTGACCCATACTTGTTGATAAGAGCCTCAGGGTTCTATGTGTTTTTTCCTATCTTCCTACATAGCAGTTGTTCTTGAACAACAACATCTCTAGAGGAATGGCATTGTTTTATTGAGTAAAGCATGGGCTAGTCTAGTGAGGCTTACAATGATTCATTCAAAAGAAGTATGTGTAAATAAAAAGGAAGACAATTTTGCATAACTGGACTGCATATCTCTGGTACTCCTTGCATCCAGACTGAAGTGATGAATCCATATTAGAACTCCAAAGCTTGAATCAAGGTCTCCGAGTGGTGGGTAACAGTGTAGCCTGGCTCATAGGCTCATCTCTTTCACAGTGGACTATTATAGGAGCTATTCTTTCTATAAATTCATGAAAGTTGATTTTATGAAGGTAACAGATTTTTCTCTAAAAATAAGGAAAGAAATATAGACCATTAGGGATCTTAAAAATTAAAGGGAATATAATCATTCTCATAAGTCAAGTAGAAATGGTAACCATGATAATGACCCACTAGTTTTTCCAGTCTCCTTGGGTTTCCAGATAGTCAGTGAACAATGATCATTACTCCGATTGTCTACATTCCACAAGATAGTATGCACCAAACCAAGATTCATGAGATCCTTAACCCTGGTACACAACACAGGAGTCCCCAGGGTCAAGGCGCATCTAGTTCAAAATCATTGGCAAATCATTAAGTGTGACGCATAGATTTCAAAATATCAAAAGAGGAGATATGATGTTGAAAATAAGAGGTGATACAAATATTTGAGAAGATGGGCACTGCCACCCCCAGTATGTATTATCACAGGAACCCAAGGTATTGGAAAGCATCTGGCAGTAGAAGCAGAGTTTCAGCAAGAGGTATTTCAGTCATGGAAATATTATGATCCCTTACATACATGGGACAAACCATGCAGGTACGGTGATGGCAAGCACGTAGGATTTCTGGAGATGGCCCACCATTTTGCATAGATATGATTGGTGTACTCTGAGAGATATGGAAACATCAAAGAATTGTTTCTTACTGCTGATGTGGCTTTTCTATCACTATTACACAGCTTAGTGATTCCTGGGCATCTCCTCATACTATTGAACACATTTTCTTTTTTTCTTTTTTTTTTTAACTTTTTTTAAGATTTATTTATTTATCATATGTTAGTACACTGTAGCTGTCTTCAGACACTCCAGAAGAGGGCGTGTCGGATTTCATTATGGATGGTTGTGAGCCACCATGTGGTTGCTGGGATTTGAACTCAGGACCTACGGAAGAGCAGTCAGTGCTCTTAACCGCTGAGCCACCTCTCCAGCCCCTTGAACACATTTTCTACAGATCAATATGGAGACATCCTTTCATATACTATGCTATTTAGATGAATTAATGACTATATAATTCTTGATTTGATTCAATAATTTTAGAAAGAAATTTAATGAGATGGTTTTAGTTGTTTTCCCTAAAAGATATAATAAAGTTAAAATCAAGAATAGAACATGCCCCTCCTCATAGAATAATAAGTAAAGGCTCTATAATAAGGGGTACAATGAGCTTAAAAATTGCACTAAGTGGGAAAATAAATTTGGCACATATTTGAGATCAAGGAAAATATTCATTCTATGTAATATCCAGAGATAATGCCACCAGTGTGCACTATAATAAAACAAGGACATCCAAAACTCTTGTTTTGAACTTATAATGAGTTTATAGAATGAAATAATACTTTGATCTTACTATCTACATTATTCTGCAACTCCTTTTTTTGTAATTTTATCTGTAAGGTAACTTCATAAAGGATTTTGTCTAAAATCTATAAAAAGACTGAGAGAAAAATAAAGTTTAGCTGTCAGGGCTCTTCTGAATCCACAAAATGTTTATGCTTTTTATATATGTATACATGTCTATCTATCTGTCTGTATGTCTGTGTCTATATATATGTACATACATATGTAGGTATATATGTATGTCTATATGTATGTATGTGCACGTGTGAAGTTGATGAATGGTCAGAACCAGCCAAATCTCTCTCTCTCTCTCTCTCTCTCTCTCTCTCTCTCTCTCTCTGTGTGTGTGTGTGTGTGTGTGTGTGTGTGTGTGCACACATCCATCCAAGTACTCATGCATGACTTTGTTTTTATCCTTTTCTCTTCTCTCTGCCTCACAAAAAGTTAATGAGTTTCTCACCTCTTACCTGTCTAGGAAGACACAACTGTGTAAAAGAACCCAAGTAACTAAGTTTTTTTCCCCAATACTCTCCTGCTAACAGCAGGAATCAAATACCAGAATCCATCAGCTTCTGAAACCAGAACAGTAAGGAAAAGCTAATCGAGAGAGGTCATGACCTTCTGGTCTTCCCAAAGCCACCCCACCTCAGTATTTGAATGTCTGAGTGGGACCTTCACAAGTGCACTCTGAAAATGTAGGTTAAACTTGGAGTAAAAGGACTCTCTTCTGACAAGAAAACATCACCACATCTCTTTATTCTGTCAATGAACAGCAATTCATTAATACCCTTGGTACCAAATTTCCTGGTAAATGGAGATAACTAATTGTTATGGACTCTTCCTCCTCATATGTACACAGAGCTACTTTTGAGGTATTGATGCACCCCAACAAGTATATCTATTGTATCTATGATGATTTCCACATTCTGTCTACAAATATTTGCATATGATCATTTCCTGTGCACTTCATTTACGTAAACAAGCATGCAAACACTAGCACAAAAACCTCCTCAGACATCGTACACAGGTCCTACTTTTCACAAGGTTCTGTCAGAATGAGGTGCCACTTAATGAACCATGTTTATATCTTCTGCTGATGTACCTGTTCAGTGAAGGGACAGTTGGCCAACTTAGACAGGAACTTATTGCATGTCAATTTTTCAGGACTCAATATAAGGTATGATGTTTTTCCACGCCTCTCCTTTAGAAAACAAACAGGATTAATTCATCACTTTCCACTCATAAACTTTCCTTTGCAGTAGCTTTTTGTAATGGAACTAACTAGTTGGTTTATCATTTTTGTCAGTTATCTTTATTTCACACAACATATAAAACTCATCTTTATAGAAATTACTGCACACCCTTCTGGCTGCTTGTCTTGTGAGCATCTTTTATGAGTAGTCTTGTGCTACTGAGGAAGAGGGAAACAGGACAAAGAGAAGGATCCAATCCATTCAGTAGAGTTGCGAATGAAAGGATAATATCTGAGAGCTATGATGTTGTTAGAAACAACCCTACACACATGGAATAGTTTAGGGGGCAGCACTGGAGACCTTTGTCCTGTTTGGGTCTCCTTTCTTTTACAGCCACCAGGAAATCTGCTGTAGCACAGTTTAATTAATTACCATCTCCCCAGAAAGTGTGCTTGCAAAGGGAGGATCAATTTAGGGAACATTGCCCTCTCAGTTTGAAGAGCTCCGTGGCAAACACTTCATAATTTAAAATAATGATTTGTGGACATAGTCTTACTTTAACCCACAAGGATATAGATGTGCAGAAACGCACAGAGTATTGATCTGAAGTGACACAAGTACATGTGTATCCACCTCCAGCTCTATCCCTTCATAAATCACTACATTGCTACATATGTTATTTCCAATCACACGCATTTTCTCAAAATATCCATATATCTATACAAATCCATGTCCATAGTACCTCTGGCCCCTGCCCAATTTGGCCAGAAATGAGGCATCACCAAATACGCACCCTTATCTGAATGAACTGTTTATGGAGAAAACATTTGTCAAAGTCAGATTCAGCCTTTGTGCATGCTGTTCTTTCCATTGCAATTTGAACAACACCCTAAGAGAAAAAGAGAAAAATTCATATACAGTTATGTATTTTTATTTACATGTATGCTTTAATTTTCTTTTGTAGCTAACATTTTTATTTGGATCAATGAATACACTTATGATCATCAAAATTATCACCATCTTAACACATGTGCAAACTACTTTTTTCCAACAGAATGATTATCAGTACCTTCTTGATACATTTGTTACTATTTTAAGTAATACGATGAACAAGACACCAAAGATGGAAGACTGGGACTAACATTTTTAATATTGTTAGTAAGGTAGAACCAGACTGGAAGAGAACCCACAAGAGGAGTAAGAAACATTCCCAACAACTCATCTGCCCTGAGCAGAAACAAAGGTTGTAGAATGGAGCATTAAATGAATGAGCCTGTTGATTTCAGAATAAAATGCATTCACCCTTTGTAAAGATAACAAAGATTCAGGTTGGTTTGACTACCTGATGATCACCATCAGTGATCATCATTTACTACATTTAGCACATAGCATGTCTTTCTTTCATTTCCTCAGTTTACTTCCTACAGTGGAAAGGAGAATTGGGAATGCTTCACATAAGGGGAAATTTCAGGCCAAATGAATAGAGTCTGTGAGTGTCTCAACCTTCAAGCTGACTGATGATGCTAATTTATCTCAAGGCATTGTATTCACGTGCTTGTGCAACTAATAGGCACCCACATATTCATTACAGAGGGCATCTCAGATAGATATCCTGGAAGAAACAAAGCTGAGATAATAGAATTTATCCCTTGGAAGCATGAGTAAGGTCAATCATTCGTGGGGTGATTTATGTTCTGTGTGTACAATTAGACTCAGATACACACTGAACAATATGCACCTTTGCTATGTGTTTGGATTGCATGTTCCCCCTTTTGATCATTTTATACTTTTAACATTGATTCAGGATTTGGCTAGTCTAGTACTTGTGGCTTGACTAACATATCTACTGAAAACAGTTGTATTTTGCAAGAGATTCTGAAAGATGCCACATACAAGGTGATCATACTTCATAGTTGGTTCCTAGTTGCCTTGTGCCTAGTTCCTAATGCATTTTTTTTATCAAAATTGGGACTCTGGTTCCTAAGTTCTGCTCTAGAAACATTCCAAGGTAACTGTGAAGATCGTATGTTGAATCTGCAGTGTAATTTAATAGTATAAGCTTACAAGTTCCATGTAGGGAACTGCTTAGGTGACTTTATCTGTCCTGTAGAAGTCTCCATACAACTTGAAATGAGGCCCATTCTGCATGCCGAACTGTTTGAAAGGGCACATATGCATGGTCTAAAATATATCCTTAAATTCTTTTTCTGTAGGATCTCACATAGAACATTTAACATCTAAGAAGTTTACAGCATCACCGAATGATATCACTTTTATGTCTTGCTACTGTCAATCAGTTTTTTGGTTTAACAGCATCTGGCATAGAATAATTGACTGTTTTCCACTGTGGTATAGAATCTTACGCAGCATCTGTATTAGAAAACTACCTCAGGTTATGTCCATAAAGCACACCTGCATAGAAAAGATAGGAACCATAGTCTGTCTCAGGTGTGTATGTCAGTGTTCACAAAGAAGAAGGAAATAAGGGCAAGGTTATCAAAACAAGTACAATGACTCCTCATTTTCTTGAAAGGGATATTTGTCATATAGAAAATGTCATTGTTTACTGAAGTGCACAAAATTGTTATGATCAAGAGATTCAGAAAAACATATTAACATAAACACACATACCAGGAGTCCCTTGCACTAAATGACAGTGTGGAGGATGGAGCAAACATGGCCAAATGTAAGACTTCAGGGAAGGGATTCACAATTTACATGGATACTGTGATCTCATGATCATGAGGAAACCCTTTTCTCACATAATAATTGTTAGAATTAGGCTGTCTAGAGATCTCCATAAGCAAAGATGAAAACCATAAAGATGAAACACCAAGTTTAGTTCCTGGACACCCCATGATATAAGAAGATGTTTAAGTAGCCAAAGGCATCTATGACCTCCATATATATAGATTGGCATACTGGTCCCAAACACACACCCACACTTAAAATATAACTGAAAGACTTGAAAACTGTACATATATATCTGGTATTTCATGCCATTTAGTCAAATTAGAAGATACTTTATGCTGACTCTGAAATAGGAACTTATTGGTTCCTATTAGTATAGACAAATTTAAACAGAATAAGATGGAGAGTTCCCCATGCAACTAGTATTTTGTTGTTGTTGTTGTTGTTGTTTTTCATGATTTCTGACGTGTGTGTGTGTGTGTGTGTGTGTGTGTAGACAACTCACACACAAGGATTTCCTTGAAAACTTAGGTATAAATGATGAATTTATGTGGACACACTTCAGTGCTAAGAATGCATCATTCAAACTGGAGTGTGATGAGACCTGCCCTGAGCCATCTGTTTCAGTGAATAAACATGGTATATTAGAGATAAACAAACATGGTTACAGAAAAGGTTATAGTAATATTGATCCTAAAATAAATAATAGTGCCACAAGTTGACTAAACTCTTTTACGAGTCCTGTAAAACTAATACTCTAACCTTTTGCACCATAAAGGCTTACCTCAGTAGTTTTAGCAAAAATCCTTCTGTAGTATGTTCAGGATGAAATTTCTACAACACATGATATAACAGCCCAGGAATGAACACCAGATATCAAACCAGGGCTCAAGGATACAATTGAACTCTGAGGACATGGTACCTCAAAACTTGAGTTAAGACTTGAGAGAAAATCAAGATTGTCTCACTCTGGGAGAAGTATTCACCATTTTGTTGATTTTAGATAATTGCCGTAAGTTTCTGAGATATGTATCATTGCTCTTCTCATTGAAAACAATCCTGAAGGTATCAAATACTTCGTTCAGTGTGGATACAGTCTTGCGATTCATGGTACTTTTTCTGGTTGCATGGCTAAAGTTCAGGATCAGAACAAAAATAGCCAGGAGGAGCAGTTTGCTACACAGGGGTTTGCACATTTTCTGCTCAGATCTGAAACTGGAGCTTCAGCAGATCAGAGGATTTAAGATCTATGGGTAGCAAGCACAGTTCTTCGACCTTAAATGCTGAACCTTGTATTTAGCCACACCCTCCAAATGCAATCCCCTTTCCTTACTTCCCTATCCTGATTCTTGCCACCTTTAAATCTCTGTGGTACACATGCTAACTCATGAACATACATTTAGGATTTCTAGCACTTCTCTGTCCTTGTGGTAATGTTGCATGGTTCTCTTGTGCTGGAAGTTTGCTGCTGCTTTAATCCATGCATTATTTATAATAGTTTGCCCATTTAAAATCTGTGAGGTAAAACTTTATTTAAAATTAAATATAAGATTCTAATCATTAATTTTATACTATAAACTTCATACTATAGAATATAATGAATACAACAGACAAGTGTGAGTATTAGGCCCAGTTAGGGCACTTAGAACAGATCCCCGTGGTGCATCAAGAATGCCCACAGAAATGTTACCTGAAGCAATTGGTGATTCGTATTTGTTCCTCCTTCCAGTTTGCACGTGTACCTGGAACAGACTTTAGGTCTCTGGTTCCCCATCCACCTCTACAACTCTCAGGGGAAGCTTGATTCCCAGGAGCCCAAACACACCAGGATATTAGGATCTCAGACACAACATGACTCTCAGGATCTCAGACACACCCAGGATCTCAGGATTCCAAGATCCCTGAATCAAAGTATCACAGAGACATTTGGGCTACCAGGATTTCTGACACAATCAGGGTCACAGGACCACAGGCTCACAGACTCACAGGTTCAAAGACTCATGGGCTCAAAGGCTCACAGGCACACAGGAGAGACAGGATCCAGTCAGAGACATCAAGGCTAGTTAGCACTAAAAACACCAAATGCCAAGAGGCAAGCACAAGTACATAAGCAACAGAAACCAATAATATATAGCAACATCAGAAAACAGTTTTCCTATCACAGCAAGCCCTGGATACACCAATACACTTGAAAAGCAAGGTTCATATCTAAAATTTCATCTCCTGAATATGATAAAGGATTTTAGAATGATATAAGTAATTCCCTTAAATAATTATAGGAGAAGACAAGTGAACAGGTAGAAGGCCTTAAAGAGCAAACCCATAAAAATGTAATTAGAAACAATGAAGTAATCACAAAGGGAGACAACCCTGGAGATGGAAAATGTAGAAAAGAGATCTGGAGTCACATATGCAAGCATTACCAACAAAATACAAGAAATAGGAGAATCTCAGGTGTACAAATTACCATAGAAAACATTGACACAACAGTCAAAGAAAATGCAAAATTCAAAAGGCTCCCAACCCAAAACGTCCAGTAAATTCAGGACATGATGAGAAGAACAATCCTAAAGACAATAGGTATAAAAGAGAGTGAAGTCTCCCAACTTAGAGGGGAGTAAATATCTTCAACAAAATTGTGGAAGAAAACTTCCCTAACCTAAAGAAATAGATGCCCATGAACATACAGGAAGCCTACAGAACTCCAAATAGACGTGACCAGAAAGAAATTCTTTCCATAACGTAATAGTCAAAACATCAAATGAACATAACACTGAAAGAATATTAAAAGCACTAAGGGGAATCAAGCCTTCACAGGACAAAGGACTTCTCCTCCTATTGATGCCAGACAATGCATCCTCTTCTACATATGTGGCTGGAGTCATGGGTCCCTTCAGGTATATTCTCTGGTTGGTGGTTTAGTTCCTGGGAGCTCTGAGGGGTCTGGTTGGTTGATATTGTTGTTCTTCAGAAGGGATTACAAAAATGTTCACCTCCATCAGTCCTTTATCCCTTATCTGTCTCTTCCTGGAGATGCCACCCACATCTTCATACCTGCCAGTTGCAGATTTCCATTCATTTTTATGGCAATCTATCCATCTCTCCAACTCTTTCCAACATCTGTTCCTGAGGCCCTCATTATGACCCTCCCTCCAAATAAAAATTCGATCCCCATACAAAGACTGAAGATTCCTTATAGCAATAGCAGCCCACCCCCCCCCCCTTTTAGGAACAGTCCTTGGTGCAATTTATATTTGACAATGCTCTTTGCCTCAAAAATTTGCACATTTCTTTCACATTTTATAAACAACATTTTTTTTGTTGTAGTCCTGAAGAAGTATGAAAACAGTAATCATACCATGCAGCTAGTGCTAGCCATGTTGAATTTTCCTCTGGCAAACACATTCATTTATTACTTAGAAAAAGGTCTCTTAAAGTTTTCAAGCAGAATTTATTAAATTCTTTACCAGAATATAATTTCAATGACCTATGGCATGTTTCCCCATATTTGACTTTTTCTGCTCTGACATTCTCATGAGGCAAACTTTTAGTGTTTTGAATTCTCTGTGTACTCTGGTTTTTGAAACTCTCTCCAGAACAGACTATTAAGCTCTTCTTTTGGAACACAAGGGCTTTTCTATACCACACATGAAACACATCCATACACCTACACAGCCTGCTTTAAAGGACTATGAAAACCATATAGTCTTGGCTTTCATAGCAGATGCCCCATTTCTTAGCTAACATTTTATATCTAGTATTTTTCTTCATTGCTGTTATAAAATGACCATGAAAAAAATTAATGTGACTAAACATGGTTTAATTTTACTTTTGTTTGAGGGACTATCCTAATCCATTCCTGTTTAGATATAAGCTGATCAGTTCAGTATTAAACAATCAAAGAAGATGCAGAAATATTTTATAAAAATACTGAGTTAGAAAATTCATCTTAATAGTGAAAATATCAAGTTTGGACTGCATCCAGATCTCTGGGTGCAGAAATCCACATTAAAATACACAGTGTACAAAAACACAGCCTGTTGTTGAAGTAATTTATTTATGGCCTTCTTTATACAATATAAGCTCAGGCTCAGTTACCTTTCTTTATTTAAATACTATAAAGTTTATTCCCATGAAGGCCATTGGAGAATTCTTTAAGAGAATGAATTGAGTAATCCTCATGTGTCTTGAAAAAGGGAATACTGTGTCCATTTGCCCGGTATCATTCCCTGTAGGAGATACGACATAGACACGTCTCTGAAAATGTCATGTTGGAGCTTTCTCCATCTATTATTGTAATGACCCTAGAATAGACTCTAGATGGTGATGCAGGTAACAAAGTTATTTTTGAATAAGGCTAGACATTAAAATGTGGCATCATATATTGAGTGAAACACCAAGTGAAGTTAGAAGATACTCAGACCCAGACTCATGACACATGCTTATTGAAGAAATGGTGACCAGAAAATGGCAAGGTGAGATAAAGAGCCTAGACCAGTGTAGGAGGGGCTGAACAGAAAACTGTGAGAACTTCAGGAATCCTACAGGGAAGAAATGAGAGAAACAGTTTGGGTATGGAGGGACATCTAAAGAAGTCAGAAGAGGAAGTAGGAGAAGAACAGGAGTGAGGAATTAATTAGAATTGTATGGCTAGCCTTAACATCCAAGACATAATACACAGTAGACTTTCTTCTAACCCATGCACCTCATTGCTTTCAGATGACTGCATATGCACTGGTTTTAAGCAATGCAGATATCACTGGCCACAGAGACTTATAGATGCCTTTACAGAGACCAGTCAGAAGGAATAGGAGAAACAATGTATTCTGGAGATGATACAAATTGCTTGCAATCTCAAGCATGATATCATGTTGTGTTGAACATGTGAGGGGGACAGTGTCAATTTGTCCACATGAAGAAGTGCCATTGTTCTAATCCCAGAAACCCTCTAATCCTTGTAGCTACCACATCTAAGCTTAACTGAGGTGTACTGTTTTTTCACAGAAACCGATTATCTGAAACAGCTCTGATTTGATCAG
This sequence comes from Apodemus sylvaticus, assembly GCF_947179515.1. Lineage (NCBI taxonomy): Eukaryota > Metazoa > Chordata > Mammalia > Rodentia > Muridae > Apodemus > Apodemus sylvaticus. The sequence goes on along the minus strand of NC_067476.1, from coordinate 132,427,260 downwards.
AACTCATAATGCACATCTATTACTCAAGCCATGTCTTCAAAATATTTCTCATGGCTACTGTCTATGCCATCAAGGAGTAGGTCCAGAGTAGTTAGGCCACTAATGTGAATAGGTTGAATGTTTCAACTTGGATAAAGGACCTGCATCTCTAATTCTAGTCCAAAGTGCTCACACACAAGTATTACCAAAGTGGAATATAAGGTTCACAGGTGTCCTGGTTTAGTTCCTTGGCATGCAGTATCTGAGGGTAGTACATAGAGCAAAATAAATAAGCATAAGAAGGTTAAGTAATAATTGGCCTGAACTTCTCTGCACAACACATCCAGTTCTGGAGCTTTAAATCAGCCAAGGTATTATCTTCAACCAATATCCTCTCTTAGTCTCTATTTATGGATATTAGCTGTGCCAAACAGTGCCAAGTGTCACCTGCCCCCCAGGCGTCATTTAAGCCTTAAAAATCAATACCACTACAGTGAATTTTAACCTCCAAACTGTGATTGCCACAATGATGTACAACTTTTAAAGCCTCTGGAGCACAGCTTCTTTTTGAGGACTCTGAGAAAACAACAAATATCACTTTACCCTGAAATGCAAAAATGTCACTGTAGTTCTTTTTAATTCAAACTGTCACATAAAGGATTACTTAGAGCCTTTTCTACCATCTAAATCCTCACAAGCTGACACTCTATCGTCTAGAAGGACCTCATCATTGTTCTGCATAATCCCAGAGAAAAGTCCAGTGAGTTTTAATCATGATATGACTTTTCTAACACAGATCACAAATTTTTATACAGTCCATCTCAAATTATATGATCATGTTTGTCACATAAGTACACCATGGTTTCAAAGAGAAACATTTTGTTCTCATGAAGGTTATCAGTCCATTGCTAATGGAATTTGGAACAAACACTAAAACCTAGTAGAACCTTCAGATTTGTGTTGATGCCCCTTCTCATCAACTCCTCATTACCTTAATACATATTTACATATTTCTTTTAGCATTCCTTTGTATTTAGTCTGTTTTGGGGGCCATTTATTTGAACTTAGACTGACTTTTTTCCACACATTTCTAGTTATCCATTGGACCTCATGAAGGATACTCTTGGGTATACAAAAGAAGACAATATGTTTCCTTCTCTCAGAGACCACCAGCAGTCCTACATTCAGCCCAGAGCAGTAATACCCCTTAAGTATATCTCTGATACAAGATTGACTGTTGATGAAACACAATTTTTAAATTAGATATATTTATTATTTACATTTCAATTTTCCCCTTTCCTGGTTTCTCCCAAAAACCTTCTAACCGATTCCCTCTCCCCCTGCTCAAAAATCCACCCACTCCAACTTCCCTGTCCTAGCATTCTCCAAAACTGGGGTATCTAGCCTTCTCAGGACCAAGGGCCTCTCCTCCCTTTGATGTCCAACAAGGCCATCAACTGCTTCATATAAATCTGGAGCCATGGGTCTCTCCATGTGTACACTTTGGTTGGTGGTTTAGTCCCTGGGAGCTCTGGGGATACTGGGTGGTTCATATTGCTGTTCCTCCCATGGCATTGCAACCCCCTTCAGCTTCTTGGGTCCATTCTCTAGCTCCTCCATTGGGGAACCTGTGTTCGGTTCAATTGTTGGCTGAGAGTGTTCACCAATGTATTTGTCAGGCACTGACAGAGTGACAGGTGACAGGTATGTCATGCTCCTGTCAGCAAGGACAATTCTTGTGTAGGCAAAGAACAGGCAATATCAGCTTTATTGTGATCATTGTTTCAAAACACAAGATCCATCTAGAAGATAGAATTTGCCAGGTATTTTCTCATTTTTTATTGTTTCTCACTCTCTTATTTCATTTCTCCGATGTTCATCAGCAATTTTAGTTGCAATTAACATTCTGTTTATGAATATCAACCTACCTATTATGTAGGTTGGCTGTTAATTGTCTACTTTTCCCAGGACCAAGGCATCTCCTCCCTATGATGTCCAACAGGCCATGCTCTGCTGCATATGCATCTGGAAACATTGGTCTCTCTATATGTACTCTTTGGTTGGTTAGTAGTTTAGTCCCTGGAAGCTCTGGATGATTAATATTGTTGTTTAGGTTAACATTTACTAATCTAAATGCCTTGAACTACCATATATTCACTCTATCCTCTTTCCAACAAACAAGTACTCAATAGATATTCATGTAACAGACCTTCAATGCTTCCTTTTAGGGAATCCAATCCTGAAATTTACATTCTTACAATAGGCACTTAATGAAACTGTAACAAGTATACACAGTATAATACTGATAATTATATATGTATAAATATCTGTAAGATTTAAGATAACTTTTCTTTTTTCTCTTGCCATCTTTCTATGATGACTTGACACCTAGAGCCAAAAAGGCAGTATTATCTGTTTCCATTGATTGTAATGCAGTAGAAACATTTCTTGATATAGTTGTTAAGAAGAGTGAACATAGCTGAATTGTCAGTTTAGGATTTTGTGTTTTCAAAGAAATTCACATTTCCAAACTGCAGTCTTACTTGGGAGGGCCCTTCTATTGTGAGTAGCATTATTTGTATCACGGTTCTGTTTATGATATTTCTTTAGAACAATTCCAGATTCATTTCCATAACATGCTTTGGTTAGAGTTTAGTGTCGCACATACTGTTTTCTATAATACACTCTAAATTTCTTTGCTGTTTTGTTATGTGGTTTTTTTTGTTTTGTTTTGTTTTGTTTTTTTAGTTTGTTATCTGCCTGGACTCAATTGCAATTTCTGTTGCATAAAGACAAATGGAGTGAAATTTGTGCATTGGGTTTGCCTTGTTTGTTATCTAGTGTATTAAACCCTGGGTATAAGTATTGAAAAAAAATGAGTCCAGTATTAGTTCCCTTCAAATAATGAAGGATATCACTACAGCTTCTTTGCATAATACATGAGAAAATTTTGAATAACCATGTTCTCTGATCTCCAAAAAGTTACACCTATTGTCACTTGTCTGAGGGTCACTTTATGCATGAGAACTTCACCTTTTCATTTCTTTTTATTTTATTTTCTATATTGTTTGTTTACATTCCTAATGATTTTCATTTTCCCTGTTCCCACCTCTCCATGAGAACCATAAGCCTTCGTCCATACGCCCGGTTTCCAATCAGCCAGAGCTTTCAGGTGTGTCATTAAGCTGCTCATGTATGCTCTCTCCAGTTTCTTTTTGGGGCATTCAGTGCTATGAGTTTTCCTCTTAGCACTGCTTTCATTGTGCCCCATAGATTTGGGTATGCTGTGCCTTCATTTTCACTAAATTCTAAACAGTCTTTGATTCCTTTCTTTATTTCTTCTTTGACCAAGTTATCATTGAATAGAGTAATGTTCAGCCTCCATGTGTATGTGGGCTTTCTGTTTTGTTTGTTTGTTTGTTTGTTTTTGTTTTTTGTTTGTTTGGTTTGTTTTTGGTTTTGGTTTTTTTTTTTTTTTTGCTATTGAAGACCACTCTTAATTCATAGTGATCTGATAGGAGGCATGGGATTAGATCGATCTTCTTATACTTGTTGAGATCTGTCAGGTCAGATGCTTCCATGGCTGAGTTGGCTGTTTTGTCACTGGATCCAAGCTGGTGGTGAGCTCGGACCAGGGCTCCCTGAAGGTCAGACTCTTCCCTGCAGGATGTGTGTCCACACAGCTGTAGTGTTGCCCAGCATCCACACAAAGAAGGAACCGAGGCAGGCTGTGATCCAAGTGATCCCAGACTCCGGAGTCCCCTGCACACCCAGTGCAGCTGGCTACTTGGCCAAGGTAGCCAAGATGGTGGGGAACTTAGACCACCGGGCTCCCTTTAACCACAGGACTCCCTGCAGGTCAGATGTTAGCCCGTAGGATATGTGCCCAGGCAGCTCTAGAGCTGCCCACCTCCCTCATGTGGAAGAAACACAGGCAGGCTGTGTCCTGAGCAATCCTTCAATCTGGTGTCCTCTGCGTACCTGGCTGCACTGGACCCAAGATGGTGGCAACCTCTGACCAGGGCCAATATCCTGTATTTTAATATGTTTGGTATTCAGCATCTTCTTTCAGTGATACCAATACCAAAGACCTCAGAAGAATGGTGGCAAATAATAAATATGCTAAAGAATTAGTACTATCTCATATTAATATTTCCTTTACCAAGCACATAATATTATAAGAAAACTTGTCCTCAATTAAGTTTAGAGTAGAAAACAAATTGACCCACATTATTTGGCAGGAAATTCTAGCTCATTTCCCAATACATGCGTTCCTGTGTACTAACATCTTATTAGACAGACTTCCACTGTTCATCAAGCATTCTAGTTTTTTAACTCATTTTAGAATAAAACATGAAGAATAGGGACTCGGCTGGCAACAGCTACAGCTACTGCAGCAGAAGCAGCAGCGTCTCATCCAGAGGAAGGGCAATCAGCAGTGGAACCAAGGTGACAGGGTCCAGGCAGGCCCTGTGCCCACTACCACTGACTATCGCTGGCCAGCCAGGCTGCAAGTAGCAGCAGATTTACAGCACCTTTCACCACACAGAAGCCACATCGAAAATCTGCCTCTCACCAGTCAGTTATGAGAGACTAGCCTCGATCTTGGTTCCTGGACGCCAGAGAGATCAGACAACCTGAGGTATGCAAACATAACCCCAGGCCAACATTGTGGGGGGTCTAAGCCTGATGGGCGGCATTGGCCTGCACCTAGGCCCTGGGCTGGTGGGGGGAGGCGATCAGTGTGCCAACCTGGCCAGGAGGTTGTTTGCCCGGCACTGCATGTGCACAGCCATTTTGTCTATGGGATGCAAGACAGTGCTAGCAGGCAAAGTCAACTAACAGTCATAGCCCGAGGCTAACATAGCGTGGGTCTAAGCCCAACAGGCACTGGACTGTACCCAGGACCTGGGCTGCTTGGTGGGCCATCTCTGTGCAACCCAGCCAGGAGGGTGTTAGCCCAGCAGACTCTCCCAGCACTTTCTTGGAGCACCTGCATGCCACCATCCTGTCCACCTGACAGAACCAGGTAACACTAATTGCCCGAGGGGCACTTTGCTCTGACCTTGGCCTGCCAGGCTTTTGCCAAGGCTCCAGGTCTGAGCAGCTGGGCTAGCCTTGTGTGCACCAACCCTGTTGGGAGATCAGCTGCCCAGCAGAGTAATCATCACTCAGAAAAGGTCCTGCTGCATATACAATCAGCACTCCCTGAAAGAGAAAACGGGCACCACCTGGTTCACAGAGTCAATCTGGGGCAAGGCACACTAGGACTCCAAGGGTACCCAAGAGGAGGACAGCACATCAGCAATCTCTGACAGGGGAAACCCAGCCACCCAGTGTTGCAGAAATAGCCCTAGAACCACACAGGAGGCTCAAACACAAGCCAGAGACAAGACAAACTAACGCCAAAGAATAAGACAGCAAAGGGCAAATGCAGGAACAATGCTAACAAAAATCTAGACAATATGGCAGCATCTTAACCAAACTCTCCAACATCAGCAAGTCCTGGTTAGGCCAACAAACCAGAAAAACAAGATATGGATTTAAAATCATTGTTCATGATGCTGCTAGAAGAACACAAAAAGGACATAAATGGATCTCTTAAAAAAATACTTGGAACATGAATAAGCTAGAAACCCATATAATGAAACACAAAAGTCACTTAAAGAAATTCAGGAGAATAGGGCTCAAGAGATAGAAGCCAATAAAGAAGAAACAGAAAAAAAAGTTAAAGAAATGCAGGAGAACTTGAGTCAACAGGCAGAAGTCATGAAAGAGGAAGCACAAAAATCTCTTAAAGAATTAAAGGAAAACACAAACAAACAAATGAAGGAACTGAGCAAAACCATCCAGGATCTAAAAACAGAAGTAGAAACAACTAAGAAATCACAAAGGGAGACAACTTTGGAGATAGAAAACCTTGAGAAGAAATCAGGGGCCATAGATTCAAATATCAACAACAGAATACAAAAGATAGAAGAAAGAATCTCAGGTGCCAAAGATACCACAGAAACCATTGACTCAACAGTCAAAGAAAATGCAAAATGCAAAAAGCGTGTATCCCAGAACACCCAGGAAATCCAGGACACAATGAGAAGACCAAACCTAAGGATTATTGGTATAGAAGAGAGTGAAGATTTACAACTGAAAGGGCCAGCAAATATCTTCAACAAAATTATTGAAGAAAACTTCCCTAACCTAAAGAAAGAGATACCAATGAATATACAAGAAGCTACAGAACTCCAAACAGACTGGACCTGAGCAGAAATACCCCAGTCACATAATAATCAAAACCCCAAATGCACTAAACAAAGAAAGAATATTAAAGGCAGTAAGAGAAAAAGGCCAAGTAACATATAAAGGAAGACCTATCAAAATCAACTAGACTTCTCACCAGAGACCATGAAAGCTAGAAGATCCTGGGCAGATTTCATTCAGACTCTAAGAGAACACAAATGTCAGCCAAGACTACTATACCCAGCAAAACTCTCAATCACCATAAATGGAGAAACCAAGATATTCTATGACAAAACCAAATTTACACAATATCTTTCCACAAACCCAGCTCTGCAAAGAATAATAGGAGGAAAACTCCAATACAAGGAGGGAAACTACACCCTGGAAAAATCAAGATAGTTACCTTCCTTTGTCAAACCCCAAAGAAGTTAACCACTCAAATAAAAAATAACATCAAAAATGATGGGAAGTAATAATCACTATTCCTTAATATCTCTTAACATCAATGGACTCAGTTCCCCAATAAAAAGACTTAGACTAAAGGACTGGATAAGGAAACAGGACACTACATTTTGCTACATACAGGAAACACACATCAGTTTCAAAGGCAAAAACTACCTTAGAGAAAAAGGCTGGAAGACAATTTTAAAAGCCAATGGTCTTGGGAAATGAGGCAGAGTAGCCGTTCTAATATCAGATAAAATTGACTTTCAACCTAAAGTCATCAAAAGAGACTCAGATGGACACTTCTTGCTGGTCAAAGGAAAAATCCACCAAGAAGAACTTTCAATTCTGAACATCTATGCTCCAAATGCAAGGGCACCCTCATTCATAAAAGAAACTTTACAAAAGCTCAAAGCACACATTGCACCTGAAACAAAAATTGTGGATGACTTCAACACTCCACTCTTCTCAATGGACCGATCAGGAAAACTGAAACTTAACAGGGACACTAAAACTAATTGAAGCTTTGGACCAATTGGATTTGACTGATATTTATAGAACATTTCACCCTAAAGCAAAAGAATATACCTTTTTCTCAGCACCTCATGGTACCTTCTCCAAAATCGACCATATAATTGGTCACAAGACAGACCTCAACAAATATAAGAAAATCAAACTAATCACATGCCTCCTATCAGATCACTATGGAGTAAGAGTGGTTTTCAATAGCAACAAAAACAACAGAAAGCCCACATACACATAGAGGCTGAACAATACTCTACTCAATGATACCTTGGCCAAAGAAGAAATAAAGAAAGAACGTTTTAGAATTTAATGAAAATGAAGGCACAACATACCCAAATCTTTGGAACACAAAGAAAGCAGTGCTAAGAGGAAAACTCATAGCCCTGAGTGTCTCCAAAAAAGAAATTGGAAAGAGGATACACTATCATCTTAAGAACACACCTGAAAGCCCTGGAACAAAAAGAAGCAGATTCACCCCTGGATTCACCCGGGAGGAGTAGAAGACAGGAAATCATCAAACTCAGGGCTGAAATCAATCAAGGGGAAACAAAGAGAACCATACAAAAAAATCAACGAATCCAGGAGCTGGTTCTTTGAGAAAATCAACAAGATAGATAAACCCTTAGTCAGACTGACCAAAGAGCACAGAAAAAGTATCCAAATTAACAGAATTAGAAATGAAAAAGGGGGATAAAACAACAGAACCTGAGGAAGTTCAAAAAATCATCAGATCCTACTACAAAAGCCTATACTCAACACAACTGGAGAATCTGGAGGAAATGGACAATTTCTTAGACAGATACCAAATACCAAAATAATTCAGGGCGTAATAGATCATCTAAACAGTCCCATAACACCTAAAGAAATAGAAGGGGTCATAGAAAGTGTGGGGGGCCAGAAAAGGGGAAATCATTTGAAATGTAAATTAAAAATATATCGAATAAACAAAGAACAAAAACATGAAGATCCTTCCAATTTATTTCAGGAATTTTCTACTGTACAGTTCAAAACTCTTCTCTATTTCTTTAACACACTACTTAGAAAAAGAACCAGATGGTCATTATGATCATTACAATGCCCCTACTTCTAAATATCCATATTCTACTTAGTTTCTTTATAGCTTTTAATAATTCATCAAGACAAATCTGTGTAAGAAGGTAATGGCTCACTCTTCACTTTATTTTCCTATTTTAGGTACTGAGGTAAAAATTTCATAGTGCATCTGATTATGTCATAAATTAAACTACATAGAGTTTTCCACAAAAAACATGTAGATATTATTAACTCAGTATCTTTAAATATAAAATGGATACACAAGTTGTTCTTTCCATAGAGGAATTTCTCTACACTCTGTAATAAAAAGTGCTTTTACAGGGCATTCTGAATTTACTCCTGCTGGCTCTGGGCATCCACAGATACACAAAATCCTTTAAATTTATGTATTCAGATCTTGGATATGGAAAAAAAAATTCTCAAATTCAGTGTTTTAGGAAATGATTCCTGCTCTCTCTTCCATTCTTTTTCCCTCTCTGTCCCGTCTCCTCATTTCTCTTCCCTCTCTTTCCATGTGCACACGGCCAGGCTCTACGCTCCCACTGTCTGTCTGTGACTCTGTCTCTGTCTCTCTCTCTGCCTTTCTCTGTCTCTACTATCCCCTCAAATCCCCTCACCATGTCCTAAGTAATCTCTATTCAATACTAACAACAAAAGTTATGATTCCTTAAATGATAGCTATTGCTCCAGTTACTCATTTTCTATTAGATAATGTTAGTTACTATTGCTGTGATGATGTTTCAAGACAAAACATAAAACAGCAAGTAGTAAACATTGATTTAAATATTGGTATCACAACCCTTCATTAAAGGAATGTTGACCAAGAACAGGAATTTGGCATAAACCTGGAGGCAACAGTTAATGCAGAGACGATGAAATAGTACAGCCTCTGGAATGCTCTTGATGTCTTTCTTATCCTACCTTTTTATAGAACTCATGAATACCAGTCCACATATCAACATCCAGAATAGGTTGCTAATTCTCTCATCTATCCTAAGTCAGAATAAGCCCTACAGATTTGCATACAGCCCAATCTTATTGATGTACTTTCTTTTTTATTATTATTATTTTTATTTATTTTTTATTTACAATGCAAATGATTTCCCCTTGCAAATGATTTCCCCTTTTCTGGGTCCCCACACCCCGCAAGTCCCATAAGCCCTCTTCCGTCCCCCTATTCTTCCATCTGCCCCTTCCCACTTCCCTGTTCTGGAATTCCCCTATACTCTTGCACTGAGTCTTTCCAGAACCAGGGCCCCACTCCTCCATTCTTTTTGGACATCATTTAATTTGTGGATTATGTCCTGGGTATTCAAAGTTTCTAGGCTAATATCCACTTATCAGTGAGTGCATACCATGACTGATCTTTTGAGACTGGGTTACCTCACTTAGTATGATGTTCTCCAGTTCCATCCATTTGTCTAAGAATTTCATGAATTCATTGTTTCTAATGGCTGAATAGTACTCCATTGTGTAAATATATCACATTTTTTGTATCCATTCCTCCGTTGAAGGACATCTAAGTTCTTTGCAGCTTCTGGCTACTACAAATAGGGCTGCTTTGAACATAGTGGAGCATGTGTCCTTATTCCATGCTGAAGAATCCTCTGGATATATGCCCAGTAGTGGTATAACAGGGTCCTCAGGAAGTGACATGCCCAGTTTTCTGAGGAACCGCCAGACTGATTTCCAAAGTGGTTGCACCATCTTGAAATCCTACCAGCAGTGGAGGAGTGTTCCTCTTTCTCCACATCCTCGCCAACACCTGCTGTCTCCTGAGTTTTTGATCTTAGCCATTCTGACTGGTGTGAGGTGAAATCTCAGGGTTGTTTTGATTTGCATTTCCCTAATGATTAATAATGTTGAACATTTCTTAAGGTGTTTCTCAGCTCTCCAAAGTTCTTCATGTGAAAATTCTTTGTTTAGCTCCGTACCCCACTTTTTAAGGGGGATATTTGGATCTCTGGGTTCTACTTTCTTAAGTTCTTTGTATATATTAGATATTAGCCCTCTGTCGGATTTAGGGTTGGTGAAGATTCTTTCCCAGTCTGTTGGTTGACATTTTGTCCTTTTGACGGTTAAACTCCAGAAAACCAAACAACCCTATTTAAAAAATTGGGTACAGAGTTAAACAACGAATTCTCACCTGAAGAACTTCGGATGGCGGAGAAGCATCTTAAAAAATGCTCAACTTCATTAGTCATTAGGGAAATGCAAATCAAAACAACCCTGAGATTTCACCTTACACCAGTCAGAATGGCTAAGATTAAAAATTCAGGAGATAGCAGGTGTTGGCGAGGATGTGGAGAAAGAGGAACACTCCTCCACTGCTGGTGGGGTTGCAAATTGGTACAACCACTCTGGAAATCAGTCTGGCGGTTCCTTTGAAAACTGGGCACCTCACTTCCAGAAGATCCTGCTATACCACTCCTGGGCATATACCCAGAGGATTCCCCACCATGTAATAAGAATACATGCTCTACTATGTTCATAGCAGCCCTATTTATAATTGCCAGATGCTGGAAAGAACTCAGGTATCCCTGAACAGAAGAGTGGATGCAAAAAAATGTGGTATATCTACACAATGGAATACTATTCAGCCATTAGAAACAATGAATTCATGAAATTCTTAGGCAAATGGATGGAGCTAGAGAACATCATACTAAGTGAGGTAACCCAGACTCAAAAGGTGAATCATGGTATGCACTCAATAATAAGTGGATATTAACCTAGAAAACTGGAATACCCAAAGCATAATCCATACATCAAATGAGGTACAAGAAGAATAGAGGAGTGGCCCCTTGTTCTGAAAAGACTCAGTTAAGCAGTATAGAGCAAAATCAGAACAGGGAAGTGGGAAGGGTTGGGTGGGAAAACAGAGGGAGGGAAGGGGACTGATGGGACTTTCGGGGAGTGGGGGTCCAGAAAAGGGGAAATCATTTGAAATGTAAATAAATATATCAATAAAATTTAAAAAAGGTGAGCAGATACAGTGATAGGTGAACATGTCAAATAATTTAATAAAAGGGTATAGTAATACACATAAAATATGATGGTGATTTGCATTATATTTGGATGATACAATATAGGTGTGTTGCTTATAATATTCATACAGTACAAAATGGGCTACAGAAGGATTAGTTACTTCAGGAATAAATGCATTAATTTTGTTTTGAGATGGTGATGCAATTATCTGATCTACTGGATTTTGGAATATTGTTGCCATTAAGGGAAAATTAAACAGTGAAAATTAAATTTGACCATTTGGATCATGATTACTTATCAAAAAAAAAAAAAAAAAACATCATCCACCATGATCAAGTAGGCTTTATCCCAGGGATGCAGGGTTGGTTCAATATACGGAAATCATCAATGCAATCCACTACATAAAAAAACTGAAAAAGAAAAACCACATGGTTATTTCATTGGATGCTGAAAAAGCATTTGACAAAATTCAGCATCCTTTCATGCTTTAAGTCTTGGAAAGAACAGGAATTCAAGGCCCATACCTAAATATCGTTAAAGCAATATACAGCAAACCGGTAGCCAGCATCAAACTAAATTGAGAGAAACTTGAAGCAATTCCACTAAAATCAGGGACTAGACAAGGCTGCCCCCTTTCTCCTTATCTTTTCAATATTGTAATTGAGGTACTATCTCAGGCAATTAGACAACATAAGGAGGTCAAAGGGATACAAATTGGAAAGGAAGAAGTCAAACTATCATTATTTGCAGATGACATGATAGTCTACCTAAGTGACCCAAATAACTCCACTAGAGAACTCCTACAGCTGATAAACAACTTCAGCAAAGTAGTAGGTTATAAAATCAACTCAAGCAAATCAGTGGCCTTCCTATACTCAAAGGATAAGCAGGCTGAGAAAGAAATTAGGGAAATGACCCCCGTCACAATAGCCACAAACAGTATAAAGTACCTTGGGGTGACTTTTACCAAACATGTGAAAGATCTGTATGACAAGAACTTCAAGACTCTGAAAAAGGAAATGGAAAAAGACCTCAAAAAATGGGAAAACCTCGCATGCTCATGGATCGGCAGGATCAATATAGTTAAAATGGCCATTTTGCCAAAAGCAATATACAGATTCAATGCAATACCCATCAAAATCCCAACTCAATTCTTCACAGAGTTAGAAAGAGCAATTATCAAATTCATCTGGAATAACAAAAAATCCAGGATAGCTAAAACTATTCTCAGCAACAAAAGAAATTCTGGGGGAATCAGTATCCCTGACCTCAAGCAATGTTGATGTACTTTCTAAATGTAGGTTAGCCCTTCCCTAGTGAGTTTAGTCTATCTCAAGTTAAAATTAAGTGAAGCAGCACACATGAAAATGTGGATTTTCACACATAGTCATTCTATCTTAATTTTAATATACAGGCTTAGCTATGTTCTGTTAATTATCACGAGGCATCATTACAACACTTACACATAAGGAAATTTACTGTAGTTACATGCAGGATCCCTAGAGCAATGCTTTGTAAACACGATTTTTTATTTGCCTTTTTATTTTATTTTATTTTATTTTAAAGATACAACCTTTATTGACTAAGACATGGCCATGGCATGCTTCACAGAGAAAGTAGTTTTATCAGACATGTCGAGCCTCTATTTTCACTAATCATGAGATATACATATAGAAAAAATTAAGACATCTTTGTAAGGAAGAATCTCAAGAATTTTATTGTACCAATCACCATATTTTTATTAATGAAGATATTTTCTCCCTTATATATTTTTAAATCTTTTTATTATTATTAGATATATTCTTTATTTACATTTCAAATTTTGTCCCCTTTCCTGATCCCCCCCTCCACAGAAAATCTCATAAGCCATCTCCCCTTCCTTAATTGATTGGTATTTGCCTTTTTAAACAGTATTAATACTTATTGACTTTTTGTCTCATCACATTCAATTCTGTTTTTTCTCTTACTTCACGTCATGAATTTTTGTTAGACCCATTCTTTCACATTCAATTTCTTTGATATTCAATCAATTAATAGATTCTTCCTGTCAACTTTTCCCACACCAGTCTCCCATTTAGGCAACTATCTACAGGCTGAATCAGATTATTTCCATCCCTGTGTCTTAAATGTTAGATCTGAGGGTTACCTACTGTCACATCTGAATTTCTGTCTTCACTATTTACATTTCTTATGTTTTTTTAAATCTTTGCTTGGGATATTTCTCACAGATAAAATATGGTCTTTTTTCAAGTTGTATCTCTTTGTCACAACAAATGTCAAGTTAGTGATGACCTATTATCTTTGCTTTGAATCTATTTATGTGCTAGTCATGGGCTAACATAGAAGGTCATGGCTGTATACCCTCTTCTTATGGTGACATTATATCCTTAAAAAAATATCTTTGGGGAGCCTTATCAACTTACATAGCATACTTTATAATAGCAACACTCAGACAACCTGGGAGATGTCTTAAGTCCCCTCCTCTCTTTCAGGCTTTCCTTGTTACTGTAACGTTACAACTGTGTTTGAGTACCACAGATAAGAGTAAAGTCCACAAAATCCAGGAAGAAGAGCTAGCAAACAAGACCAGAAAGAGAATGCTGCATCTAGGAGTAGTCTCTAGACAATTAGACAATTAAATACTGTCTCCATGGCATAAAAGATGATAATAAAGGGAAAAGGATTGAATTACAAACTGAGTGACATTTTCCTGGGTCCAGGCTTTGATTTGTATCTATCACATGGGATCAGTTATTGCAACATCAGTCAGGTGCTAACTTTCAAAAGATTTATTTATTGGAGTAATATGTGCTTGTGCTGGTGTCTGGAACTTCTGACCTTGATAATATCAATTTTCTATTTTCCATTGATGACCTGTCTTAATCTCATTGTGTCGTTGATATTGCAACGAGCTTCTCTGATTTACAGAATAGCCTGCTTCACCTGTTAATTCAGGTTTTTCTTTGTACTGGTGTTCATGGTTGTCTGTTGATAAGTTTTCACTGTATGGTTTAAGTACAATACCAGAACAAGAAATACAGCAGTAGATCTACAAAGTACTTTGGTCCTAATTTTCTCAGAAATGAAGCTGGAGCTTTGGCAGCACAGAAGACACAACATCTAAGGGAATCAAAGTGGGCAATGTTAGCTCAACCTATGAAATAAACCCCTCTTTTCTGGTATTTCCTATCCTGTCTCCCCATCCTCTCCATATATCCTACCATACCCAAACAATCCCTCCTCTCATGTAACTCTTTAGAGGATTCCTAACACTTATTCTGATTTCTCCGTTTGGGCAATTCCCAAATGTCCATACCATTATTTTTATCATGCCAAGTTCAAGTTATCATGCTTCTGTAAACATGGCAACTAAATGTCTGTACTCAAAGACCTATAGCCTCACTTTATTTTTAATGAAAGCATTTGAAGAGTTGACTTTTATGCCTAGGGTCCTGATTGTTCAGATCTATCCCCTTGACATCTAGAGCAAATATTCCAGTACCTCACAGTGCTATTATATCAGGGGTTGGAAGAAGTCAAAAATTGCTCTGTCAGAAATCTCATGTCAAGTTAATTGAGAGTTAATCTATGATAGAAAATAACACAGTGTTCCCCTTTCAGTACTCATGATCACCAATCCCTTTAGTCAATATTTCCCAGTATTCTTCCAAAGCCTATAACCTCAGGGCTAAGATATGTAGGACAGATAATTGCGTTTTCCTCATCAGGTGAAAGTCAGAAGAGATTTTACCTGAAACAATATGTACTTAAATATTTACCAGTACACATTTAATATTTGAAATCTCAAATCTCTCAATACAGTAATTTTTCTCTTGACCTATGGCATTAATACTATTTTAGTACTAATTTTGAAAGTGAGATAAAGCTCTGGATCTTCATTTTCCAGACATACAGTCCAATAATTGTCTTTGATTTGTGTGCTTTGCTAATTATTTACTGGAGGTAGTGATGCTCTGTGGGGAGGAGAAAAATCTTTATATGTACATGATGATAAGTTTAGGATGTAAAATTCTTTTCCTGTTTCTGACTTTGTTTCTTTTTAACCATAGTTAGGAACTATTTGAAGCCCTTTCTTTCACATATTAATCATTGCTGTGGACAGCTTTCAAAGCCCTTGTTTACTTTCTGAAATAATAGAATAACTCTCTAAAATACCAAAATTTGTCTTTATTTTATACCTGTAAATCTATCTTGACTCATGCTTCTCCATTCTGTTGTCATCTATAAATTAAGACTTGACTCCATTGGCCAAAATGATAGTATTATCTCTGTTATTTTGAGATGAATCATTGGGAATATTTCCCTCAGCTTCCTTTGAGAAAGTAAGCCATACAGCTTGATTTCTAAGTTTGGGCTGTCTCCTTTCTTAGACATGCCATATTACACATGAATGTTTGAACAAATATTCATAAGTCATAAGTCATGAAAGTAGAACAATCCTTTCAATGTTGTCTATTGAAGATAAATATTCATAAGTCATAAGTCATGAAAGTAGAACAATCCTTTCAATGTTGTCTACTGAAGATATGGGTAAGAGTTTTGATCTGTGGGATAATAAATGCACAGATTCAGTAAAAAAGAACTTAATGGTTCATCCTGGAAGCTGTTTGGAACAAAAGAACTGTCACTGAATTATGAACAGTGGAAGTCTAGGATTGGTGAAGACTTGCCCTCTGAGTAGTTTCCCATGTTCCAGTACAGAGCATGACGTTTCTTTGGAGCAATTGTTACTTACTAGAACATTCCTTCATTAGACATTACATATGGTATTGTTGACATATTAACTAAACTACATGTATCCTTTCATACTTTAGTATTAAATGTCTTTTTCCTTTTCAGTATAGACCTCAAAACTAATTGTGACAAGTGATAAACATGTTATTAGATGAGTGATATTGTTTATGAAAATTTCTACCAAATACATCAATTCATTACATCTGAAATCAATTTCATTTAAGTTCTTAATACTTAGAACAACTGCAGCAGTATTCTTTGTCAGAATATAACTGCAGTGGCCTCTAAAGCATTTCTTATTATTGGCATTTTCCTGCTCTGACATTCAATGAGTCAGGCTTCTACTGTTCATAATTTGCTGATGGTTCTTGTTTTCCAAACAGCTTCCAGGATGAACCATTAAGGCGTTCTTCATGAATCTGTGGATTTTCTTATCTCACAGATTAAAGCTCTTACCCATATCTTCCAAAACCAAAATTGAGAAGATAGTTCTACCAGTGTGACTCATGAATATCAGTCCAAACATTCTCTTTTCATTGTCCAGACTTCTTCCTGGGTCTAACCCTCATGGCTCTGAAATGATACAGAGGTAATAGGACCTGGAATGTAGATATACTTGTGACTCACATAATTTTGTATCTGTTTCTCAAATTATTGTCTACAATTGATAGGTAGGGAAGCTCATAACAGAAAAGTAGTCCAACTCTATCTACATGATCTTTATAGAGAAAGTGTTTTAAATGTTTCTAACTTTGTTGTCATTTAATTACAATTAGGAATTACTTGGTGTACTTTGTCGTAATAATCCTTACTTTGTCTTAATAATCCTTTCTCTGGACAGATATTCAGTCAATAGATTACCAAGAAAATGTTCTTGACTCTTGATGAGGGAACATTTGTGGGCATATCTCATGAAAATATCCACTGGGTAGCCACAGGTTTCTGATTTTAAGGCAGGAATGTACAGAAAAAAAATTTTACATTATTTTCATTTATCATCCTGTAACCTTATATCAGGAGTTCACCCTGTCTATAAACCTTGTGGCTTTCTGTGACTGCTTTGATTAGTGAAGCACAGCAATGGACAAACTTTGTATCCAAAGGTAATAACATTTTACAAGTTTCCTTTGTAATTTCAAATTGTTACTTTAGAATCAAAACACTGTACTCAATGACAAAGGAATATAAGATATTGTTGAGAAGTATCAGAACCCAGAAAATGCCCTATCTACCCTATCTGCCAGCACCAAACATAAACTTCAAACTAAGCTAAGAGAGCTGTTACAGGGTATGTTGTTAGTATGTTCTGTGTTCTATAGAGTCAGTGTGAATTTGGAAAGAAATTCACGATCAGGTCACGCAACATTCTTCAGCTCCCTTTTCTACAAATGCATGTGCATGTGCAGAGCAGGTGGTCAAGGTTGGCACCCTGTTAATACTTATAGTGCCTTCAGTGTATTATCACCCCCACATATTATTGTGATTTCATACTGCTCTCATATTTAACATAATGGTAAATGCTGAACTTTATTCATGGGTTGGTAATTCTACATTCTATTGTGATATCCATTGCACAGAGGGGTTTCTCTGTATTTCATAATAAAAAACTTACATCGTATTCTGAATTTACTCCTGAGATCTTTGTGTACATGAACAACAATAACAGTAATAACAATGATGAGAACAACAAGTGCTTTCACCTTGTGTATTCAGGACGTGCATACAAGAAACTTTCTCAAGTTAACTGTTTCAAGTATTAGTTCTTTTGATGTTGACTACTTTTCCAGTTACTGATATTCTTATTTAGGGTTACTATTGCTAAAGTGAAGTAATTAGATCAAAAGCATGCCTGATTCCTGGTCAACCCTTCCCCACATCCTTCCTCTATATATTGCATATTTTATACACAGCAAAACCCCTGTGACCTAGGAGATGTCTTAAGCCTTTATCCCATACAGGGGTCATGTCCTAACGACAAGTAATGATGGAGTCTATTGATCCTAGAGAGATGAACTAGAAACTGAGGTATAGAAAAAAATATTCTATGCACAGAAGGAATTCCCCAGAATGAAAGAACTTAAACATTTCTGTGCAGTGTCTAAGATATGATGCTAAAGAAAAATGTGAATACAACCTCTGTGAAATCTTCCTAGGACCAGGCTCTTGATTTGCATCTACCACTTGGGATGAATTATTATATGATTACATCAGTTACTTAAGGTTTCACAATTATCTTTATTGGTGTAGTAGGTGTTTGTCAAGGTGATTGGTACTTCTGAGTGTGTCTTGCTTAGTGTCCTATCTTAGTCTTATCTTATTGATACACAAAACTATCTCTATGGTCTAGAAAATATCCTGCTTCTCTCCTTCTTTCAGGCTTTTCTCAGTACTTGTCTTCATTGGTATATGTTGGTCAGTTCTGGATGCATAATTTCAAAACCAGAGCAACGTATCATAAAAAACAGTGATATTGTAAGTATTCATGTCAATTTGCACACATGAAGCTGAAGCTTCAGAAGTACACAGAACTCAATATCTAAGGGGAGTAGTGCTACTATCTCAGAGCTGGAGGGAGTCCCATTCTCCATTGTTCCAGAAATTTCTTTTTCAAATCAACTGACATATCATCTATGGTAGAAAAAGACACTGTGTTCCTTTTTCAGGATCATGAGCAATGTTCAATCCCTTTAGTCAACATTTCTCAGTGTTTGTCTAAATTGTAAACTTCAGCACTAGGAGATGGAGCACATGTGATTTGGCTTAGAATAACATTCTATCAGAGAAAAAATCATAGATTTTACCTGAAAAATATATACTTAAATATTAACCAGCACACACTGAACATTTCAAACTTTCAGCTATTTGAATACTGTAATTCTGTATTGACATTAATGACATTGGTAATATTTTAACTTTAATTTCCTTTTTTTATTCGATATATTTCTATTTACATTTCAAATGATTCCCCTTTTCAAGCCTCCCACTCCCCGAAAGTCCCATAAGCCCCCTTCTCTCCCCCTGTCCTCCCACCCACACCTTCCCACTTCCCCATTCTGGTTTTGCCAAATACTGCTTCACTGAGTCTTTCCAGAGCAAGGGGCCACTCCTCCTTTCTTCTTGTACCTCATTTGATGTATACAGCAAACCGGTAGCCAGCATCAAATTAAATGGAGAGAAACTTGAAACAATCTCACTAAAATCAGTGACTAAACAGGGCTGCTCCCTTTCTCCTTATCTTTTCAATATTGTACTTGAGGTACTAGCTCGGGCAATTAGACAACATAAGGAGGTCAAAGGGATAAAAATTGCAAAGGAAGAAGTCATGTTATTTGCAGATGACATGATAGTCTACCTAAGTGACCCAAAAAACTCCACTAGAGAACTCCTACAGCTGATAAACAACTTCAGCAAAGTAGTAGGTTATAAAATTAGCTCAAGCAAATCAGTGGCCTTCTTATACTCAAAGGATAAGCAGGCTGAGAAAGAAATTAGGGAAATGACCCCCTTCACAATAGCCACAAACAGTATAAAGTACCTTGGGGTGACTTTTACCAAACATGTGAAAGATCTGTATGACAAGAACTTCAAGACTCTGAAGAAGGAAATGGAAGAAGACCTCAAAAAATGGGAAAACCTCCCATGCTCATGAATGGGCAGGATCAATATAGTTAAAATGGCCATTTTGCCAAAAGCAATATACAGATTCAATGCAATACCCATCAAAATCCCAACTCAATTCTTCACAGAGTTAGAAAGAGCAATTCTCAAATTCATCTGGAATAACAAAAAACCCAAGATAGGTAAAACTATTCTCAGTAACAAAAGAAATTCTGGGGAATCAGTATCCCTGACCTCAAGCAATACTACAGAGCAATAGTGTTAAAAAAAACTGCATGGTATTGGTACAGTGACAGGCAGGCAGATCAATGGAACAGGATTGAAGATACAGAAATGAACCCACACACCTATGGCCACTTGATCCTCCACAAAGGGGCTGAAAACATCCAATGGAAAAAAGATAGCCTTTTCAACAAATGGTGCTGGTTCAACTGGAG
The DNA here is from genome assembly GCF_947179515.1 of Apodemus sylvaticus. NCBI lineage: Eukaryota > Metazoa > Chordata > Mammalia > Rodentia > Muridae > Apodemus > Apodemus sylvaticus. The sequence goes on along the minus strand of NC_067476.1, from coordinate 132,407,227 downwards.
GTCAGCATGCAGAAGAATGCGAATTGATCCATCCTTGTCTCTTTGTACTAAGCTCAAATCCAAATGGATCAAGGACCTCTACATAAAGCCAGACACACTGAAGCTAATAGAAAAGAAACTGGGGAAGACCCTTGAGGACATTGGTACAGGGAGAAAGTTTCTGAACAGAATACCAATAGCATATGCTCTAAGATCAAGAATTGACAAATGGGACCTCATAAAATTACAAAGTTTCTGTATGGCAAAGGACACCATCAAAAGGACAAATCAGCAACCAACAAATTGGGAAAAGATATTCACCAATCATACATCAGATAGAGGGCTAATATCCAATATATATAAAGAACACAAGAAGTTAGACTCCAGAAAACCAAACAACCCTATTTAAAAAATGGGGTACAGAGTTAAACAAAGAATTCTCACCTGAAGAACTTCAGATAGTGGAGAAACATCTTAAAACATGCTCAACTTCATTAGTCATTAGGAAAATGCAAATCAAAACAACCCTGATATTTCATCTTACACCAGTCAGAATGGCTAAGATTAAAAATTCAGGAGTCAGCATGTGTTGCTGAGGATGTGGAGAAAGAGGAACACTCCTCCACTGCTGGTGGGGTTGCAAATTGGTACAACCACTCTGGAAATCAGTCTGGCAGTTCCTCTGAAAACTGGGCACCTCACTTCCAGAAGATCCTGCTATACCACTCCTGGGAATATACCCAAAAGATTCCCCAGCATGTAATAAGGATACATGTTCCACTATGTTCATAGCAGCCCTACTTATAATTGCCAGAAGTTGGAAAGAACCCAGGTATCCCTCAACAGAAGAGTGGATGCAAAAAATGTGGTATATCTACACAATGGAGTACTATTCAGCCATTAGAAACAATGAATTCATGAAATTCTTAGGTAAATGGATGGAGCTGGAGAACATCATACTAAGTGAGGTAACCCAAACTCAAAAGATGAATCATGGTATGCACTCACTAATAAGTGGATGTTAACCTAGAAAACTGGAATACCCAAAACATAATCCACACATCAAATGAGGTACAAGAAGAACGGAGGAGTGGCCCCTTGTTCTGGAAAGACTCAGTGAAGCAGTATAGAGCAAAATCAGAACAGGGAAGTGGGAAGGGTTGGGTGGGAAAACAGGGGGAGGGAAGGGGACTGATGGGACTTTCGGGGAGTGGGGGTCCAGAAAAAAGGGGAAATTATTTGAAATGTAAATAAATATATCAATAAATTTAAAAAGTCTCAAAAAAACAAATAACGCAATTATAAATGGAGTAAAGAGGTAAACAAAGAATTCTCAACTAAGGACTATCAAGTGGCTGAGAAGCTCCTTAAGAAATGTTCAACATACTTAGTCATCAGGGAAATGCATATCAGAACAATCCTGAGATTCTACCTCACAACAGTCAGAATGGCTAAGATCAAAAACTCAGGTGACAGCAGGTGCTGGGGAGGATGTGGAGAAAGAGGAACACTCCTCCATTTTTGGTGTAATTGCAAGCTGGTACAACCATTCTGGAAATCAATCTCATGGTTCCTCGGGAAAATTAGAAATACTCCTAACTGAAGACCCAGCTATGATACCAAGAACACATGCTCCATTAAGTTCATAACAGCCTTATTTATAGTAGGCAGAAGCTGGAAGGAAACCAGATGTTCTTCAACAGATGGATATAGAAAATGTGGTACACTTAGACAATGGAGTACTACTCAGCTATTAAAAACAATGTATTCATGAAATTTTTAGGCAAATGGATGGAACTAGAAAACAGCATCCTGAGTGAGGTAACCCAGTCACAAAAGAACACACATAGTATGCACTCACTGATAAGTGGGTATTAATCCAAGAGCTCAGAATACCTAAGATACAATTCACAAAATTCACAGGACATATGAAGCTCAAGAAGGAAGACTAAAATGTGGATGCTTCAGCCCTTCTTAGAAGGAGGACAAAATGGAAGGCGGCGGCGGGGGCAGCAGCAGTGCAGCAGTGGCTGGTCCAGCTGAAGGGCCATCAGTAGTGGAACCAAGGCGACACAGGGTCCAGTTAGGACTGACTTTCGCTGACCAGCCGGGCAGCAAGCAGCTGCGGTTGTGCAGCGCCTTTCCTGCACGGAAGCCACTTCAGAACTCAGCCTCCCACCAGTCAGGAGAGGCTCATCCAACTTGGTTTCGGACTCCAGGGATCGGACAGACTGAGGTACGCAAACATAATCCGAGGCCAACACCACGGTGGTCTGAGCCCGACGGGCGTTGGCCTGCACCCAGGCCCTGGGCTGATCGGGGGGCCATCGGGATGCCAACCCAGCCAGGAGGTTTTTTTTGCCCGGGCCTGAGCTCGCGCTACCATTTTGCCTGCAGGACGACACAGAGCTCTGGCGGGCAGAGCCGTAACGGGCATAGCCAGAGGCTAACAAAGCGGGGGGCTAGGCCACAAAAGGCACAGGACTGACCCCAAGAACTGGGCGGCTTGGTGGGCCATCTGTGAGTCAACCCGCCCAGGAGGTTGTTAGCACAGCAGACTCTCCCGGCGCTTTCAGGGAGCGCGGGTGCGCACACCCGCGATCCAGGTCACCTGGCGGACCCAATTAACAGTCATAGCCCTAGGGGAACTTTGCTCAGACCTTGGCCTCCCAGGTTTTTGCCTGGACCCAGGGCCTGGTCGGCCAGGCTAACCTTGTGTGCGCCAGCCCGGTTGGGGGAATCGGCTGCCCAGCAGAATGAGCGGAACACAGGGGAGGTCACAGCAGCATACACCGTCAGCACTCCCTGCGGGTGCACACGGGCTCCATCTGGTCCACAGACACAATCTGGGGCAAAGCCTCAGGCGGAAGCCCTCAGCTCAACTCTCTCCTCTCTGCTTCCGGATCCAGATCAGCCTGGGCGGCCGCACCACATCTCCAAGTCCTGCCAGAGGCTAGCTGGGCTTCCAGGCGGCCAGCTGGGAGAGGTCAGTGTGCTCCAGTGAATCCAGCGGGCCCCAGCGGGAGCCTTCAGGTGCCTGCTTCAGGATCTGAACAGCCTGGGCAGCAGCACCCTGTCTACAGGCAGTGCAGGGGGTAAGCTGTGCACCAGAGGCCAACGGGGAAGGGGCAGCTTGCACTGGTGAGTCCAGCACTGACAAGACAAACTAACACCAGTGAGAACTAGATGACAAAAGGCAAACTCGGGAAAGTCACTAACAGAAATCAAGGCAATATGGCAACATCTGAACCCAATTCTCCTCTACCAGCATGTCCTGGATACCCCATCACACCAGTAAAACAAGATTTGGATTTAAAATCACTGGTCATGATGCTGGTACAGGAACACATGAAGGACATACTTAAAGAAATTCAGGAGAAAATGGATCAAAAGTTGGAAGCCCTTGCAAGGGAAACACAAAAATCATTGAAAGAAATCCAGGAGAATACAAAAGCCAACAAGGAGGAAATGCAAAAAACACTTAAAGAAATACAGGAGAACTTTGGTCAACAGGCTGAGGTCATGAAAGAGGAAACACAAAAATCTCTTAAAGAATTACAGGAAAGCACAAACAAGCAAGTGAAGGAGCTAAGCAAAACCATCCAGGATCTTAAATCAGAAGTAGAAACAACTAAGAAAACTCAAAGGGAGACAACTTTGGAGATAGAAAGCCTTGGGAAGAAATCATGGGACAGAGATGCAAATATCAACAACAGAATACAAGAGATAGAAGAAAGAATCTCAGATGCTGAAGATTCCATAGAAACCATGGACTCAACAGTTAAAGAAAATGCAAAATGCAAAAAACTTGTAACCCAAAATATCCAGGAAATCCAGGACACAATCCAGGACACATCTATGCCTAAGGATTATAGGCATAGATGAGAGTGAAGATTTACAACTTAAAGGGCCAGCAAATATCTTCAATAAAATTATGGAAGAAAACTTCCCTAACCTAAAGAGAGAGATGCCCATGAATATACAAGAAGCCTACAGAGCTCCAAACAGACTGGACCAGAACAGAAATACTTCCCGTCACATAATAATCAAAACACCAAATGTTCTAAACAAAGAAAGAATACTAAAGGCAGTAAGAGAAAAAGGCCAAGTAACATATAAAGGGAGACCTATCAGAATCACAGCAGACTTTTCACCTGAGACTATGAAGGCTAGAAGGTCCTGGGCAGATCTCATGCAGACTCTAAGAGAACACAAATGCCAACCAAAACTACTATATCCAGCAAAACTCTCAATCACCATAGATGGAGAAACTAAGATATTCCATGACAAAACCAAGTTTACCCAATATCTATCCACAAACCCAGCCCTAAAAAGGATAATAGGAGGACAACACCAATACAAGGAGGGAAACTTCACCCTGGAAAAAGAAAGATAGTAACCTTTCATCAAACCCAAAAAAGTCAAGCAATCAAATTTAAAAAATAACGTCAAAAATGATAGGAAGTAACAATCACTATTCCTTAATATCTCTTAACATCAATGGTCTTAATGCCCCAATAAAAAGACACAGACTAACTGACTGGATACGTAAACAGGACCCTACATTTTGCTGCTTACAGGAAACACACCTCAGGGTCAAAGACAAACACTACCTTAGAGTAAAAGGCTGGAAGTCAATTTTACAAGCAAATGGTCTCAGGAAACAAGCTGGAGTAGCCATTTTAATATCAGATAAAATTGACTTTCAACCCAAAGTCATCAAAAGAGACTCTGAGGGACACTTCTTGCTGGTCAAAGGAAAAATACAAAAAGAAGAACTGTCAATCCTGAACATCTATGCCCCAAATACAAGGGCACCCTCTTTCGTAAAAGAAACTTTATTAAAACTAAAAGCACACATTGCACCTAACACAATAATTGTGGGTGACTTCAACACTGCACTTTCCTCAATGGACCGATCAGGAAAACAGAAACTAAACAGGGGCACAATGAAACTAATTGAAGCATTGGACCAATTAGATTTAACAGATATATATAGAAAATTCTATCCTAAAACAAAAGAATATACCTTTTTCACAGCACCTCATGGTACCTTCTCCAAAATCGACCATATAATTGGTCACAAGACAGACCTCAACAAATATAAGAAGATAGAACTAATCCCATGCCTCCTATCTGATCACTATGGAGTAAAAGTGGTCTTCAATAGCAACAGAAACAACAGAAAACCCACATACACGTGGAAACTGAACAATACTCTACTCAATGATACCTTGGTCAAGGAAGAAATAAAAAAAGAAATTAAAGACTTTTTAGAACACAATGAAAATGAAAACACAACATACCCAAATCTATGGGACACAATGAAAGCAGTGCTAAGAGGAAAAGTCATAGCCCTGAGTGCCTCCAAAACAAAAATGGAGAGAGCATACATTACCAGCTTAATGACACACCTGAAAGCCCTGGAACAAAAAGAAGCTATTTCACCCAGGAGGAGTAGAAGGCAGGAAATCATCAAACTCAGGGCCGAAATCAATCAAGTAGAAACAAAGAGAACCATACAAAAAATCAACAAAAACAGGAGCTGGTTCTTTGAGAAAATCAACAAGATAGATAAACCCTTAGCCAGACTGACCAAAGGGCACAGACAAAGTATCCAAATTAACAAACTTAGAAATGAAAAGGAAGATATAACAACGGAAACTGAGGAAATCTAAAAAATCATCAGATCCTACTACAAGAGCCTGTACTCAACACAACTGGAGAATCTGGAGGAAATGGACAATTTCCTTGACAGATACCAAATACCAAAATTAAATCAGGACCAACTAGACCATCTAAACAGTCCCATAATGCCTAAAGAAATAGAAGGAGTCATAGAAAGTCTTCCAAGCCAAAAAAGCACAGGACCAGATGGCTTCAGTGCAGAATTCTACCAGACCTTCAAAGAAGAGTTAACACCAATACTCTTCAAATTATTCCACAAAATAGAAACAGAAGGAACACTACCCAATTCCTTCTACGAAGCCACAATTACACTGATACCAAAGCCACACAAAGATCCAACAAAGAAAGAGAACTTCAGACCAATTTCCCTTATGAACATCGATGCAAAAATACTCAATAGAATTCTTGCCAACCGAATCCAAAAACACATCAAAACGATGATCCACCATGATCAAGTAGGCTTTATCCCGGGAATGCAGGGTTGGTTCAATATACGGAAATCCATCAATACAATCCACTATATAAACAAACTCAAAGAACAAAACCACATGGTCATTTCATTGGATGCTGAAAAAGCATTTGACAAAATTCAGCATCCTTTCATGCTTAAAGTCTTGGAGAGAACAGGAATTCAAGGCCCATACCTAAACATAGTAAAAGCAATATACAGCAAACCGGTAGCCAGCATCAAACTAAATGGAGAGAAACTTGAAGCAATCCCACTGAAATCAGGGACCAGACAAGGCTTCCCCCTTTCTCCTTATCTTTTCAATATTGTACTTGAGGTACTAGCTCAGGCAATTCGACAACATAAGGAGGTCAAAGGGATACAAATTGGAAAGGAAGAAGTCAAACTATCATTATTTGCAGATGACATGATCGTCTACCTAAGTGACCCAAAAAACTCCACTAGTGAGCTCCTACAGCTGATAAACAACTTCAGCAAAGTGGCAGCTTATAAAATCAACTCAAGCAAGTCAGTGGCCTTCCTATACTCAAAGGATAAGCAGGCTGAGAAAGAAATTAGGGAAATGACCCCCTTCACAATAGCCACAAACAGTATAAAGTATCTTGGGGTGACTCTTACCAAACATGTGAAAGATCTGTATGACAAGAACTTCAAGACTCTGAAGAAGGAAATGGAAGAAGACCTCAAAACATGGGAAAACCTCCCATGCTCATGGATTGGTAGAATCAATATAGTTAAAATGGCCATTTTGCCAAAAGCAATATACAGATTCAATGCAATACCCATCAAAATCCCAACTCAATTCTTCACAGAGTTAGAAAGAGCAATTTTTAAATTCATCTGGAACAACAAAAAACCCAGGATAGCTAAAACTATTCTCAGCAACAAAAGAAATTCTGGGGGAATCAGTATCCCTGACCTCAAGCAATACTACAGAGCAATAGTGTTAAAAAGTGCATGGTATTGGTACAGTGACAGGCAGGAGGATCAATGGAACAGGATTGAAGATCCAGAAATGAACCCACACACCTATGGCCACTTGATCCTCGACAAAGAGGCTGAAAACATCCAATGGAAAAAAGATAGCCTTTTCAACAAATGGTGCTGGTTCAACTGGAGGTCAGCATACAGAAGAATGCTAATTGATCCATCCTTGTCTCCAAGTACTAAGCTCAAATCCAAAAGGATCAAGGACCTCCACATAAAGCCAGACACTCTGAAGCTACTAGAAAAGAAACTGGGGAAGACCCTTGAGGACATCGGTACAGGGAGAAAGTTTCTGAACAGAACACCAATTGCGTATGCTCTAAGAACAAGAATTGACAAGTGGGACCTCATAAAATTACAAAGTTCTGTAAGGCAAAGGACACCATCAAGAGGACAAATCGGCAACCAACAAATTGGGAAAAGATCTTCACCAATCCTACATCAGATAGAGGGCTAATATCCAATATATATAAAGAACTCAAGAAGTTAGACTCCAGAAATCAGAACAACCCTATTAAAAAATGGGGTACAGAGTTAAACAAAGAATTCTCACCTGAAGAACTTCGGATGGCGGAGAAGCATCTTAAAAAATGTTCAATTTCATTAGTCATTAGAGAAATGCAAATCAAAACAACACTAAGATTTCATCTTACACCAGTCAGAATGGCTAAGATTAAAAATTCAGGAGACACCAAGTGTTGGAGAGGGTGTGGAGAAAGAGGAACACTCCTCCACTGCTGGTGGGGTTGCAAATTGGTACAACCACTCTGGAAAGCATTCTGGCGGTTCCTCCGCAAACTGGGCACCTCACTTCCAGAAGATCCTGCTATACCACTCCTGGGCATATACCCAGAAGACTCCCCACCATGTAATAAGGATACATGCTCTACTACGTTCATAGCAGCCCTATTTATAATTGCCAGATGCTGGAAAGAACCCAGGTATCCCTCAACAGAAGAGTGGATGCAGAAAATGTGGTATATCTACACAATGGAGTACTATTCAGCCATTAGAAACAATGAATTCATGAAATTCTTAGGCAAATGGATGGAGCTAGAGAACATCATACTAAGTGAGGTAACCCAGACTCAAAAGTTGAATCATGGTATGCACTCACTAATAAGTGGATATTAACCTAGAAAACTGAAATACCCAAAACATAATCCACACATCAAATGAGGTACAAGAAGAAAGGAGGAGTGGCCCCTGGTTCTGGAAAGACTCAGTGAAACAGTAAAACGGGGAAGTGGGAAGGGGTGGGTGGGAGGACAGGGGAAGAGAAGGGGGCTTAAGGGACTTTCGGGGAGTGGAGGGGGGCTTGAAAAGGGGAAATCATTTGAAATGTAAATAAATTATATTGAATAAAAAAAAAAGAAGGGGGACAAAATAGTCAAGAGAGGTAGAGGTTGTGAGTGAATTAGGAGGAAGATGTAGGGGATGATGAAAAATGGAGGGCAGTAATAGGCATGAGAGGAGACAGGATATATACAGAGGGTCAGGAATTTGAACAGGGGTGTGTAGCAATGGCAGATGGGGAACTGGCAGTAGCCACGAACAAGTCCAAGATGCCACAAAACAAGAAGCTCCCATTACTCAATAGGAATGAGATTAGATGAACTGTCCAACAAAGGTGTGAGAAAGGCTGTATAGACCATATCCAGATGCTAGGCAAGTCCCCTGTTTGGGACATGGGGCCACCCACTGACGTACGAATTCCTAACCCAGAAAAGTTCCTGTCGAAAGGAAATATGGGCACACTTGTTAGGGCAGAAACTGAAGGAAAGGCCAACCAGAAACTGCCCCACCTGGGGATACATCCCATATACAGGTAACAAACCCAGACTCTGTTGCTGATGCCAAAAGTGCTTGCTGACAAAAGCCTGTTATATCCACCTCGCAAAAGGCTCTGCCAGAGTCTGACAAATACAGAGGTGGATGCTTACAGCCAACCATTGGACTCAGCATGGGGTCTCCAATGTAGGAGTTAGAGAAAGGACTGAAGGAGTTGAAGGGGTTTGCAACCCCATAGGAAGAACGACAATATCAACCAACTAGACCTCCCAGAGCTCCCTGGAACTAAACTACCAACTCAAGAGTATACATGCAGGGATCTATTAATCCAACCACATATGTAGAAGATTATGGAATTGTCTGGCATCAATAGGAGGATAAGCCCTTGGTCCTATGAAGGGTCAATTCCTCAGTATAGGGGAATGCCAGGGTGGTAACCTGGGAGTGGGTTGGTGGGAGAGGGAGCAACCTCATAGAAGCAGGTGAAAGAGGCATGGGATGGGGAGTTCTGGAGGGAAAACCTGGAAAGGGGATCCCACTTGAAACGTAAATACATAAAATATCCAATAAAAAAGAACTCAAGAAGTTAGATTCCAGTGAACCAAAGAACCCTATTAAAAAGGGGGTACAGAGGTAAACCAGGAATTCTCAACTTAGGAATATCAAATGGCTGAGAAGAACCTAAAGAAATGTTCATCATTCTTTCTTGGGCCTTATTTGGACAGACACTGAGGCCTAGTGAGGGAGCCTGAGCCTTTGCTCAAGTTTTGAGATCTGTATCAATTACTTCCATACTGGAGTTACTCAGCATGACCTGCCAAGCTACTGCTGATATGGAGTAACTTTATTCACCCTGTCCATCACCCCATAGACTCTGTCACCTTTCCCTGCCCCCTATGTTATCTCACCCCACCAGAAATCCCCCACCTTCTTCTCCAACCCTATATAAATAAGACACTGATACAATAAAATGAGTTCCTGCTTTGACAGACTCCTGGCTCAGCTCAGGGTGGTTATTCTTCAGACGGCAGGAGATTTGAGCCTCAACACTTACCATTCTATGTCAGCCTCGGAGAGACTCTCAGCTGGACCTCGTTCTCTCCTCTGAGCCTAGACATCTGGCAGAGAACTGGCAATTCTTTTTTTTAATATTTTTATTTCCTATATTCTTTGTTTACATTCCAAATGATTTCCCCTTTCCCGGATCCCCCCTCCCCATATGTCCCATAAACCTTCTTCTCTCCATCACTTCTCCAATCACCTCCCTCCATTTTCTCTGTCCTAATATTCCCCTCCAATGCTAGATCAAACCTTTCCAGGATCAGGACCCTCTCCATACTTCTTCATGGGAGTCATTTGTTATGCAATTTGTGCCTTGGGTATTCAGAGCTTCTGGGCTAATTAATATCCACTTATGAGAGATTGCATTCCATGTGTATTCTTTTGTGATTGGGTTACCTCACTTAGGATGATAATTTCCAGATCAAACCATTTGCCTAAAAATTTTGTGAATTCATTGTTTCTAATTGCTGAGTAGTATTCCATTGTGTAAATATACCACATTTTCTGTAGCCATTCCTCCTTTGAGGGACATCTGGGTTCTTTCCAGCTTCTGGCTATTATAAATAAGGCTGCTATGAACATAATGGAGCATGTGTCTTTATTGCATGCCGGGGAATCCTTTGGGTATATGCCCAGGAGAGGTATAGCAGGGTCCTCTGGAACCCTCATGTCCAGTTTTCTGAGGAACCTCCAGACTGATTTCCACAGTGGTTGTACCATCTTACAGCCCCACCAGCAGTGGAGGAGTGTTCCTCTTTCTACACATGAGAACAGGCAATTCTTAGTCATCAGGGAAATGCAAGTAAAAAGTGCCCTGAGAGTCCACCTCATACCAATCAAAATGGTTAAAGATAAAAACTCAGGCAACACTTTGGAAATCATTGTTGGGTCCCTCAAAAAAAATTGTGAAAATAGTTCTACCTGAAGACCCAGCTATACCACTATTGGGTATATACCCAAATGATGCTCCAACATACCATGGACACATGTTCATGTGTCCATGTTCCACTATGTTTAAAGCAGCCTTATCTATACTATCCAGAAGCTGGAAAAAGTCCAGATGTCTTTTAACAAAAGAATGTATACAGAAATTGTGGTACAATGGTGTACTACCCAGCCAGTTAAAATAATGACTTCATGAAATTTTCAGGCAAATGGGTGTAACTAGAAAATATCATCCCTAGGTAACTTATACACATAAAATCCCACAAGTTATATACTAACTAATAAGTGACTTGTAGCCCCAAAGTTCTGAATACCAGTGATACAACCCACATACCATATGCAGCTTAAGAAGAAGAAAGATCAATGTGTAGGTGCTTCAATACTACATAGAATGGAGAACAAAATAATAAAAAGAGCTAGAGGGATGGAGGACCAAAGAAGGGAGAGAGGAGGAGGACAGAAATGGGGGGCAAGAGCAGGTATTTGAAGGGACAGTAGGGAAGTACAGAGGATCAGGAAATTGAATAGAAACATGTAGCCATGTAGCAGATGGACATGGGGAACTGGGGTAGCCACTACAAAATCCCAGACTCCAGAAAAGATTCCCAGGAACCAATGTCAACGACTTTAGGTGAAATACTCAAAAAAAAAAAAAATGGAGATACAACCTGTACAGACTACCTCCAGTAGACAGGCCCAGACGAAGTTGAGGAATGGGCCCCCTAAACATCTCAAAATTTTAAAGCTAGAAATGTTCCTATCCAAAGGAAAAACAGGGACAACAAATGGAACAATGACCAAAAGGATAGGCCATTCAGAGTCTCTCTCACCTAGGGATACATCTCTTTTGCAGACACCAAACCCACAAGCAATTACTGATACCAAGAATTACTTGCTGATCAGAGCCTGATGTGGCTGCTTCCTGCGAGTTTACCAGCACCTGACTAATACAGACAGATATACTTACAACTATCTATTGGACTGAGCCCAGAGATCCCAATGGAAGAGGTAATGGAAGGACAGAAGAAGCTGCATGGGATTGCAACCCCATAAGAAGAACAATATCAGCTAACTATTCTCCCAGAGCTCCCAGCGACTAAACCACAAACCAAAGAGTATACATTGGGGGAGCTAGGACTCTAGATATATCTGTAGTAGTAGATGCCTTATCTCACATCAGTGGGAATGGAGGGAGGCTTGAGGACCTTATGTAGTGGGATAATGGAGGGGTGAGACTGGAGTGGATGAATGGGTTGAGGATGACACTCATAGTGACACAGGGGAAAGAAATGAGGGGTGTTGGGTTAACATAAATAATCTGGTAAGAATAAATACCCATATATCATTTATTCTCAGTGCCTTGACTTCTTATATGTTTCCTACCATTCATTGTTTTCATCCTACCATTCATTGTTTTCACCCCACCAGCTAAGACTTCAGGGTTAATTATGCTTCATATGCACAGCTACACCTAATGAACTCTGGTAGCTTTCTTTCAGGGAACCCAATATTACCTTCCTCTGGGCCTCACTATGCTACACCATGATAATACTAATGTCATGTCATGATACTGTCACTTATGGAATTTTAATAATAGCAAAACATAGACTATATTTCATAGTTCTGTTATAATGTCTCAGTGGAACATTGATCCCTAGGACCTAAACTGTAATATCTGCTGTGTACTTTGGTTATGACTCAACAGACATAATTCCCTGTTGTTTGACATGAGAACCTCTGAAATGACATTATCGATTCCGTTCCTTTACTTTTAAACAAATGAATAATTTCTCTGTTGAAGTCTTGATTAGGTGCAGTCTTTGCAGAGCAGGTTTAATTTGGTCCAAATATTAAGTCTGAATTTGCTTTTATGTGCTTGAAGTCTCATCTGCAATTATATGATTTCGAGATGCTGATGTCTTAGGGTCAAGGATCTCTGGAAAGCGATTTGCTCCATGGAACTGTTAGCATAGTGTCCTTATAGGGGTGATTTGTGCTTCCAAGATGAACCATTAAGCTGCTCTTCATGAAACTATGGACTTTATCGCACTGTTCAAAACTCTGACCCATATCTTCCAAAGACAACATTGAAAAAATGACTCTACCTTTATGACTCATGAATATCAGTCCAAACATTCTCTATACATAGTCCAGAGTTCTCCCTGGGTTTAATCCCCAGGTTTCTGAGACAATATACAGGTAATAGGACCTGGTATCACATGGTATCAGGAAGGCCAGAAGAGATATTTTCTGAAATTTTTGTACTGAATATATACTAATGCATTGTATCCATTCTGAAATAAATACATATTTTAATACTATACATTTTATATTGCCATTATGTTAATTTTTTAATATTAGAACTTAATGGCAGCAATGCTGTCTGTGGCTCATTTTGGAGATAAAGTCCTAATGCTTCTCAATACGTTCTGAGTTTACAAAAATATAGATGTACTGTGACACACACATTTTTATATCTCTTTCTCAAATTATTTTCTACAATTGATAGATAGGTAGTGAAGCTTATAACAGAGAAGTAGTCCAACTCTATCTACATGTTCAGGGCTTCATGGAGAAAATTTATTTTACTGTTTCTAACTTTGTTGTTATTTAATCACAATTAGGAATTACTTGATGTAGTAAGATTCTTTGTCTTATTCATCCTTACCCTGGACAGATTTTCAGGCTGTAGATTACCAAGCCAATGTTCTTGACTCTTGATGAGGATATATTTGTGGGCATATCTCATGAAAATCTCCACTGGGTAGCCACAGGTTTCTGATTTTAAGGCATGACTGTACAGAAAAAAATTCTACATTATTTTCATTCATCACCCTGTAACCTTCTATCAGGAGTTTGCCCTGTCTACAAACCTAGTAGCATTGATTAGTGAAGCACAGCAATGGACAAACTTTGTATCCAAAGGTAATAACATTTTACAAGGTTCCTTTGTAATTTCAAATTGTTACTTTAGAATCCAAACACTGTACTCAATAACAAGGGAAGAGAAGTTAATGTAGAGAACAATCAGAACCCATAAGAAAGCCATATCTAACCTGTCTGCCAATACCCAACATATCCTTCAAACTAAGCTATGAAAGCTGTTGCAGTGTATATTGTTAATATGTCCTATATCCTATAGAGTCTTAATTCTGAAATACAAGACCAAGACATAAAACTTTCTTTAGCTCCCTTTTCTACAAATGCATGTGCAAAGCAGGTAATCAAGGTTGGTATACTGGTTAATACTTATAGTACATTTAGTGTATTATCATCCACCATATTATTTATTGTCAAGTTCATATTGCTATCTTCTTTAACAGAATGGTGAATTCTGAACTTTATTCATTGGTTGGTAATTCTGCATTCTATTGTGATGTCCATTGCACAGAGGGGTTCCTCTATATTATATAATAAATACTCACAGTGTATCATGAATTTACTCTTGAGAGGTATCCCTCAACAGAAGAGTGGATGCAAAAAATGTGATATATATACACAATGGAGTACTATTCAGCCATTAGAAACAATGAATTCATGAAATTCTTAGGCAAATGAATGGAGCTAGAGAACATCATACTAAGTGAGGTAACACAGACTCAAAAGATGAATCATGGTATGCACTCACTAATAAGTGGATATTAACCTAGAAAACTGGAATACCAAAAACATAATCCACACATCAAATGAGGTACAAGAAGAACGGAGGAGTGGCCCCTTGATCTGGAAAGACTCAGTGAAGTAGTATAGGGCAAAACCAGAACAGGGAAGTGGGAAGGGTTGAGTGGGAAAACAGGGGGAGGGAAGGGGGCTGATGAGACTTTTGGGGAGTGGGGGTCTAGAAAAGGGGAAATCATTTGAAATGTAAATAAAAAATATATCAAATAAAAAAATAAAAAAGAGACCCACCTCAGTGACAAAGACAGTCACTACTTCAGAGTCAAAGTTTGGAAAACAATTTTCCAAACAAATGGTCCCGAGAAACAAGCTAGAGTGGCCATTCTTATATTGGATAAAGTTGACTTTCAATCAAAAGTTGTCAAAAAAGATAAGGAGGGACACTTCATATGGGTCAATGGAAAAGTCTACCAAGATGAATTCTCAATTCTGAATATCTATGCTCCAAAAGCAAGGGCACCGACATTCACAAAAGTAACTTTACTAAAGCTCAAAGCACACACTGTACCCCACACAATAATAGTGGGAGACTTCAACACCCGACTCTCAACAATGGGCAAATAATGGAAACAGAAACTAAACAGAGACACAGTGAAAATAAGTGAAGTTATGGACCAAATGGATCTAACTGGTATTTATAGAACATTCCACCCTAGAGCAAAAGGATATACTTTCTTCTGAGAACCTCATTGTACCTTCTCCAAAATTGACCATATAATTAGTCACAAAACAGGCTTCAACAGATACAGAAATATTGAAATTATTCCATGCACCTTATCTGATCACCACCACCTAAGGTTGGTCTTAAGCTCAAAAGAGATAAAAATTGAAAACACACCCCCATGTGGACTTTGAGCAATGCTCTTCTCAATGACAGTTTGGTCAATGAAGAAATAAAGAAAGAAATTAAAGACTTTTTAGAATTTAATGAAAATGAAGACACATCGTACCAAAATTTATGGGACACAATGAAAGCAATGCTAAGAGAAAACTCACAGCTCTGAGTGCCTCCAAAAATAAAATGGAGAGAACTGACACTAACAGCTTGAAAGTGCACTTGAAGCTCTAGAACAAAAAGAAGCAAATACAGCAAAGAGAAGTAGAAAGCAGGAAATCATCAAACTCAGGGCAAAAATCAACCAAATAGATAGAAACAAAAAGAACCATGCAAAGAATAAACGAAATCAGAATCTGGATCTTTGAGAAAATCAACAAGATAGATAAACCCTTAGCCAGACTAACCAGAGGGCACAGAGCCACTACCAAATTACTAAAATCAGAAATGAAAACAGAGACATAACAACAGAAGTTGTAGAAATTCAAGAAGTCATCAGATCCTACTACAAGAGCTTATGCTCAACAAAGTTTGAAAATCTAGATAAAACCAGTCAGCTTTCTAGATACATACCAGGTGCCAACATTAAAACATGATCAGATAAATCATCTAAATAGTCCCATAAGTCCTGATGAATTAGAAGCAGTCATTAATAGTCTCCCATCAAAAAAATCCCAGGACCAGATGGGTTTAACAGGGGATTCTAATCAGATCTTCAAAAAGAGTTAATACCAATACTCTTCAAATATTTCCACAAATTAGAAACTCAAGGAACACTACCCAATTCATTCCATGAAGCCACAATAACACTTATACCTAAACCAAACAAAGACCAAACAAGGAAGGAGAACTTCAGACAAATCTCCCTCAAGAACATTGATGCAAAAATACTCAACAAAATTCTGGCCAACCGAATCCAAGAATGCATCAAAATTATAATTCACCACGATCAGGTAGGCTTCATCTCAGGAATGCAGGGATGGTTCAATATACAGAAATTCATCAATGTAATCTACTACATAAACAAACTCAAGGACAAAAACCACATGCTCATTTCACTAGATGCTGAAAGGCTTTTGACAAAATCCAGCATCCCTTCATGATAAAATGTCTTAGAGAGATCAGGAATCCAAGGCCCATGCCTAAACGTAGTGAAAGCAATATACTACAAACCGGTAGCCAACATCAAATTAAATGGAGAGAAACTTGAAGAAATCCCACTAAATTCGGAGACCAGGAAAGGATGCCTACGCTCTCCCTATCTATTCAATATAGTCCTTGAAGTCCTAGCCAAAGCAATGAGACAACAAAAGAAGGTCAAACGTATACAAATTGGAAAGGAAGAAGTCAAAATATCACTATTTGCAAGTGATATGATCATATACTTAAGTGACCCCAAAACTTCCACCAAAGAACTCCTAACGCTGATAAACAACTTCAGCAAAGTGGATGGATATAAAATTAACTCAAGCAAATCAGTAGCCTTCCTCTACTCAAAGGATAAACAAGCTGAGAAAGAAATTAGAGAAATGACACCTTTCAAAATAGTCCCAAATAATATTTCATACCTTGGTGTGACCCTTACAAAGCAAGTGAAAAATATGTATGGCAAGAACTTCAAGCCTCTGAAGAAAGAAATCAAAGAAGATCTCAGAAGTTGAAAAGATCTCCCATGCTCATGGATTGGCAGAATCAATATAATAAAAATAGACATCTTGCCTAAAGCAATCTACAGAGTGAATGCAATCCCCATCAAAATCCCAAATCAATTCTTTGTAGATCTAGAAAGAGCAATTCTCAAATTCATCTGGAATAACAAAAAAAACCCAGGAGAGCAAAAACTATTCTCCAAAACAAAAGATCTCCTGGGGGAATCACCATCCTGACCTCAAGCTCTACTACAGAGCAATAGTGATAAAAACTGTTTGATATTGGTATGGAGACAGGCAGGAAGATCAATGGAATAGAATTGAAGACCCAGAAAAGAACATGTACGATCATTTGATATTTGACAAATGAGCTAAAAACATGCAGTGAAAAAAGACACCATTTTTATCAAGTAGTGCTGTATCAACTGGAGGTCAGCATGCAGAAAAATGCAAATCAACCCATTCTTATTTCCTTGTACAAACGTCAAGTCCAAGTGGATCAAAGACCTACACATAAACCCAGACACACTAAAGCTTATAGAGGAGAAAGTATGGAAGAATCTTGAACACATGGTAACAGGGGAAAAGTTCCTGAACAGAACACCAATGGCTTATGCTCTAAGAACAAAAATCAACAAATGGGCCCTCATAAAACTGCAAAGCTTCTCTAGAGCAAAGGACATGGTCAATAGAACAAAATGACAACCAACAAATTGGGAAAAGATCTTTACCAATCCTACATCTGATAGAGGGCTAATATCCAATGTGTACAAAGAACTCAAAAAGTTAGTCTCCAGAGAGTCAAATAACCCTATGAAAAATGGAGTACAGAGCTAAACAGGGAATTCTCAAAGGAGGAAACTCAAATGGCTCTAAAGCACCTAAAGAAATGTTCAGCATCCTTAGTTATCAGGGAGATGCAAATCAAAACATCACTGAGATTTCACTGCACACCGGTCATAATGTCTAAGATGAAAAACTCAGGGGACAGCAGGTGCTTGAGAGGATGTGTGGAAAGAGGAACACTTCTCAATTTTTGATGGGATTGCAAGCTGGCAAAGTCACTCTGAAAATCAGTTTGGCGATTCCTCAGAAAATTAGACATAGTACTACCTGAGGACCTAGCTACACCACTCCTGGGCATATACCCAGAAGATGCTCCTACATGTAATAAGGAAACATGTTCCACTATGTTCATAGCTGCCTTATATATAATAGCCAGAGGCTGAAAGAACCCAGATGTCCTTCAAGAGAGGAATGGATACAGAAACTGTGGTATATATACATAATAGAGTACTATTCAGCTATTAAAAACAATGAATTCATGAACTCCTTAGGTAAATGGATCGAAGTAGAAAGTGTCATCCTGAGTGAGGTAATCTGATCACACTGATTAGTGGATGTTAACCCAAAAGCTTAAAATAAACAAGTTACAATTCATAGAGCACACAAGCTCAAGTAGAAGGATGACTTAAGTGAGGATGCTTTGGTTCCTCTGAGAAAGGGAACAAAATGCTCACAGGAGCAATAAAGGAGACAAAGTGTCGAGCAGAGACTGGAGTAAAGACCACACAGAGACTGCCCTACCTGGGGATTAATACTATAAACAGTAACTAAACCCAAACAGTATTATGGATGACAAGAAGTGCATACCCAAAGGAGCATGCCATGATTGTCTCTGGAGGGACCCTGCCAGAGTCTTACACATATAGAAGCAGATGCTAGCAGCCAACCATTGGTCTGGGTGTGGGATCACCAATGGAGGAGTTGGAGGGTGGTCCAGAGGACCTGAAGGGGTTTACATCCCCATGGGATAAACAATGATGTTGGCTACCCAGATGCCCCAAGACTTCCAGGGACTAAACCAGCAATCAAGGACTCCCAGGGACTAAACCAGCAATCAAGGGGTACACATGGTTTCAGTGGCAGAGGAATGCTTTGTTGGGCGTCAGTGGGAGGAGTGGTCCTTGGTCAGGTGAAGGCTCAATAGATGCCCCAAAAAAGGGAAATTGAGGGGAGGAGGGGGGAGTGGGTCAGGTGGAGGGGCATATACTTGGAAGTAGGGAGTGGGTGGAGGGGTTGCAGGGTTTGGGGGAAGGAAGAAACTGGAAAAGTTTTACCATTTGAAATGTAAATTAGGATTATATTCAATTAAAAAGGGGGAAAAGAAATGCATAGCTAATAATCTTCTAGAACATTTGAGATCTTTGAATTGTGTATAGTTATGTGCAGTTATGTGCATACAGGTGTGTGTCTATGCAGGTGTCCCTCAGAGACCAGAGGTTTCAGATTCCCTGGAACTTGATATGTGTCCTGCTCAAAATCTATCATAGGAATCAAACATGATTGCTTCGTAAGAACAGTATATGGTTCTTATCAACTGAACCATTTCCCCAGTCCACTCAAAAATTAATGTTCTTTGTAGCTGCACTATTTGTAGTATAAGAAACAGATTTAGAATGTAGTGTGGTTCCATTTTACACCTCTTCCTTGGGGTGTCCAGGTGCTGCTAGAGAGGTCATCTCAGGGCCTTTGGAAAATTCCACCAGGCCCCAGAACCTGAAGACCCCTCTCCTCTGGAAAGGAGAGGCTGATTATATTCCTCAGGAAAAAAAAAACACAGAGGGAACTGATCCCTTTGGGTGTAGGACTCCCCAGTGCACTGGAACAATAAACTCGACTTGCTTTTGAAGAAAAAAAAATTATCCTTCTTGGGTTGCAGTTTTTCTTCTAATATATTTTTTTCGAGATGGAGTTTCTCTGTATAGCCCTGGCTGTCCTGGAACTCACTCTGTAGACCAGGCTGGCCTCGAACTCAGAAATCCAACTGCCTCTGCCTCCCAGAGTGCTGGGATTACAGGTGTATGCCACCACCACCTGGCTTAATTTTTTGGTGGGGGGGGGGGGTTCGGGCTTAGTTTTTGGATAGATATTTGAATTTGGATTTGCGATTAAATATTTTATTTTCTCCTTCTATGGTTATTGAGAGTTTGAATGGTTATAGCTGGCAACTGTGGGCTTTTTTTTTTTTTTTTTAGAGGATGCAAGATATCTGACAGGGATCTTTTAGTTTTCAGAGTCTTTTTTGAGACAATAGCTCTAATTCTGATAGGCCTTCTTTTTTATTTTACTTGACCATTATTTGCTGCTTTTAATATTCTTTCTTTGTTCTGCAGATTTTGCATTTTGATTATTATGAGGCAGGAGGATTTTCTTTTCTGTTCCATTCTAATTGGTGTTCAATAAGCTTTCTGTGTGTTTATAGGCATCTTTTTCTCTAGTTTGAGAAAGTTTTCTTGTATGGTTGTGTTAAAAATATTTTCTGTGACTTGGAGGTGGAACTCTTCACCTTAAATTCCTATAATTCTTTCATTAGATCTTTTGTGGCATTCCGAATTTCCATGACGTTTTATGTAAGAAACGTTTAGACTTAACATATCTTTTACTGATGTATAGATATTTTCTGTTGTATCTTCTATGCCTATCTCTCTTTCATCTCTTGTATTAGATTCCTGATGCTTGTATCTCCTGTTCCTGTTCATTTCCCTAGGATTTCCATCTTCAGGATTCCATCACTCTTTGTTTTCTTTATTGCTTCTATTTTCACATTCTCATCTTGCACAGTTTTATTTACTTGCTCCATTTTTTTTAAAATTTCATTTGCCTATGTCTTTTAAAGGATTTCTGTGTTTCTTCATTAAAGAACCTTACAAGCTTGATTGTATTTTCCTATAATTCTTTAAGGGATTCATGCATTTTCTCTTAAGTGGCATTTATCTTCTTTGTTAGATTGTATTTTCTAAGTTATTTTCTTAAGCTTTTGTTGTATAAGGTTATTCAGAGCTTGCTGTAGTAGGATAGCTCTGCTCTGAAGTTGTTATCTTGCCATAGCTTTTATTGATTGTGTTTTTCCCAGGCCTTTAGCCATCTAGATTGCTTTTGTCTCTCAATGTTCCTCTTGTAATAAGTATTGAGAGGGGGGATAGCCTCAATGGTCCATGTATGGCAGGCTTCAGATGGGTATCCTTGCCCTATGTAGTTCCAATTTAGCATGTTTCTCTGGTTCAGTTTCTGTAGGTCTGATGAAGATGTGCAAAGCAATGACAGCAAAATGTAAGTACTACTTGAAAAACAGAATGCTCAGGGTATCTTAGGGTGCGCCAGATGACTCATAGCGAAAGGGAGATGCATGAGGGAAGGAAAGCTATCATGAATGGTTCAGACTCCCAGGACTGATAAAAGTGGCATGATGATAGGAACATGATGGTCTACTGGTGATAGCAGACTGCTCAAGGCAGCTTGGGCTATGCCACAGGACTCAGAGTGCAGGGAACATGAATGGCAGAAGGGATAATAATCTGTTAGATTCAGAATCACACATTTGATGAATATGGGGTAAGATGTGGCTGGAGAATAGAGGTCCCAGTGGGAGAGCAGGCTGCTCAGGGAAAGTTGGCTTGGCTTAGAGGTCTCAGTGAGTAGAGATTCTAAGAGTGTAAAAGGCAGCTTTCCTGTATGCTTCAGGATCCACAGGTCTGATGAAGTTTGGTGGAGAGAGAACTGAGTTGCAGCAAGGATAGCAGATTGCTCAGGGCAGATTCTATATCAATGTAATAATTACAGGAATGACATGTAAATAGTAGGAACAAATAATGAAGTGTCATTTATTGCCTGCAAAGGCTCATCCTTCATAGCCCACATAAAGAGGAACACTCCTCCACTGCTGGTGGGGTTGCAAATTGGTACAACCACTCTGGAAATCAGTCTGGCGGTTCCTCCGAAAAATGGGCACCTCACTTCCAGAAGATCCTGCTATACCACTCCTGGGCATATACCCAGAGGATTCCCCACCATTTAATAAGGATACATGCTCTACTATGTTCATAGCAGCCCTATTTATAATTGCCAGAGGCTGGAAAGAACCCAGGTATCCCTCAACAGAAGAGTGGATGCAAAAAATGTGGTATATCTACACAATGGAGTACTATTCAGCCATTAGAAACAATGAATTCATGAAATTCTTAGGCAAATGGATGGAGCTAGAGAACATCATACTATGTAAGGTAACCCAGACTCAAAAGGTGAATCATGGTATGCACTCACTAATAAGTGGATACTAACCTAGAAAACTGGAATACCCAAAACATAATCCACACATCAAATGAGATACAAGAAGAAAGGAGGAGTGGACCCTTGTTCTGGAAAGACTCAGTGAAGCTGTATTCAGCAAAACCAGAACAGGGAAGTGGGAAGGGGTGGGTGGGAGGACAGGGGAAGAGAAGGGGGCTTATGGGACTTTCGGGGAGTGGGGGGCTAGAAAAGGGGAAATCATTTGAAATGTAAATAAAAAATATATCGAAAAAAAAACTAACTCAGGAAGATCAGTTACTATCCTTCAACCTCTACTAGATGGTACCTGACAATTTTCTTTCCCATGTACTATAGATTATATTCAAGAGGTTATCTTCAGTAACATCTGAATTTCTTTTTCTTTTAATATTTTTATTTTCTACATTCTTTGTTTACATTCCAAATGATTTCCCCTTTCCCAGATCCCCCCTCCCCATATGTCCCATAAACCTTCTTCTCTCCATCCATTCTCCAATCACCTCCCTCCTTTTTCTCTGTCCTTAACATCTGAATTTCTTTTTGAACAAAATAAGTACTTTACCATTTACATATCTTTTGTATACATTCTCTCATTTGACCTCACAACAACCGTGTGAGGTAGGCAGCAAATGTTTTCATGGAACAGCTGGTAATGAATCTCTAAACCATTACCTGACCTGGCCAGGTTTCTACAGTTAGCAAAAAACTGTATGTCAGTCTTTGGCCTAAAAATTCAACCTTCCCTCTACCTACTTCAGAGGAATAATAAAGATAAAATGAATGCAAGTCTCAAAATATATGTTTGAGAGGGAAAGAAATCACTGTATAATTACATTCTGTAATTACCAGTGACATAATGGTTCATCTTTTCCATCCAAGTTTGTGTATGAACCCAGAATTTTATCTCTCTTCTGTGCTCAACTAAGGAAGGAAGGAAGGAAGGAAGGAAGGAAGGAAGGAAGGAAGGAAGGAAGGAAGGAAGGAAGGAAGGAAGGAAGGAAGGAAGGAAGGAAGGCTAAGAGTATAGTCCTGTTGGAAGCCATGTAAATTACAGTCAAGGTAGCTGCAACAAACTGAAAATGACACCTACTAATGTACAAACAGAATGCACTAGAGCACACACAGCAAGGTAGCATTATCTGATGAGCATGGATGCATAGAGAGAAGATATGTGTCAGAGTTCATACTGACACACACAGTTATATAAGGCAAAGTGGTGGCAAAGAAGAGTTATTTATTCTATATTTCCATAAAAGAGCAGATGCATGGGAACCCATGCAAAGGCATTATACATGAGAGATATGTTCAGCTATCTACAGGAAATACATGCTGTCAAAAATGGGTGTACCTACTATGCTCAAGTCTTGAACCAAGGAATAACTCCATGCTAAATCTCATAGCTAAAATACAACCAGTACCATCATTCCTAATCAGATAATAAATAAAATGTCTTTTCAGGTGAAAAGTTATGTGGCTCTTTACCTTTTCTTCAAGATCTACTTTGGATTATCCTGCTTTAAGACCCAAAGAAAGTTATATAGAGTTTTTAATTGTGATTCTATGTATATGTATTTATAATGTTAAAATGTGATGAGTGAATTTAACATATTAAAATTCATAGCATCTTTTCAGGAAAGATCATATACTATACAAGATATTCAAGTGATACAAAACCAGTTTTCATTGTCTTTTTTTTTATTTCTCCCATACCCTTGATCCTTGCACTGCTCATAAACCATGCCACCATATGTAGGCTATCCCCGCTGCTCAACAGCAGATGGTGGCTTTACCAGGCAGGATTATGTAGAGGCCATCTTCTCCCAACCACCTTCCTTCCCAGCTCCCACTTAATTACCCAGCATGCCTTATAAATAAAGGAGAGGGAGGGATTGCCTTCATCTTGGGAGCATAAATGTTTTCTAAATGATACTGTTACTGCAGATTCTGAGAGCCTCATAAATACTCCTGGCCTTGGATTTATTATGAAACCATAACCCTGGGTAGGCAGCTGGTGAGGGGCCTGGCTCTGGCCCCTTCCTAGCTACCTTCTCTACAGTGCCACGTGCAGAATTGAGCCAAGGGTGGAAGGTTGCAGGCTTGGGAGCAGTGACATAATGCAGCATCCTACAACTAATGCTTCTGGCCAGCTTGGAGAACTATGAACTTTTTCTACAGTCGATCTGATCTCAAATGTAGCCAAACTGTCCTGTCAATTCCTATCATATCTGAGAAATTCCTGGGAGAGAAGCAGGTCTCTCTGCAGGAGTGAGGAAGCCACATACACATGGCTTTTCCCTTCTACTGTTTTCCTGGAACAGAACAGGCTCCCTAAGTGCTGGTCCACACTAGAACAGCCACAGGTATCAGCAGCTGCCTCTAGGTTTCCTGTAAGCCACTGGCTGCCCATCTGCTTGGATATTCCTGTTTGCAGCTCTTATATTTTATTTTTTTAATATTTTTATTTTCTATATTCTTTGTTTACATTCCAAATGATTTCCCCTTTCCCAGATCCCCCTCCCCATATGTCCCATAAACCGTCTTCTCTCCATCCATTCTCCAATCACCTCCCTCCTTTTTTTCCTCTAAGAATCCTATTCAGTATGCTTCTCCTCTTGAGGTGGTTCATACTGAAAAACTTTGCTTTCAGATTTTTATTTTCTTCTACAGTAGCTTCATATTTCTCTTTCTTTTCTGCCAATTCTAGGCAATGCAGCTCTATTTCTTTGGTTTTCCAGGAAAGCAGCTCCTAAGTGATGCTTTAAAAAATCCAGAGCACTGGTGAACTTCTCTGGTTCTTTATATAAGGCTACCAACAATTTTGTCAGTGTGTCCAGACCCCCACCCCGACTTCTCTATGTACCTCCAGAACTGTTTGCACTTCTACTCAGCGGCTTTGTAATGGACCATAGTGACAGCCACAGTGGTGTAGCTGGCAGCAGAGAAACGGGCTGGTCCTGAATTTCTTTATCTTCACCAGCTTTCATTTCCCATGAGTACCAATTTATTTGCATACTTGCATTGAATCCTTTCTCTAGATATAATATGGGCTCTTTTATCAGGTTTAGCCCTTGCCATAGCAAATGACAAATTAGTGATGACATTTCAGTTTTGCTTTGGTTGAATTTAACTCTAAGAAGAAAATATAGAACATAGCTTTGTTTCCTATAGTTTTGGTAGTGATTTTTTTCCTTACAAAAGCAAGCTACCTCAGAACTGCCATCTCAGATTACATTGCATATCTTTTTACTTGAATAATACCTTATTGAAATTTACTTTTTTTTTTTTTACTTTATATCCTTCTCACTGCCCGATTCCTGGTCAACCCTTCCCTCACATCCTTCCTCTATATATTGCATGTTTTATACACAGCAAAATCCCTGTGACCTAGGAGATGTCTTAAGCCTTTATCCCATACAGATTATATTTATTATTGTATTTCTACAACTGTGATCATGTCCCACCGACAAGTAAGGATGGAGTCTATTGATCTTAGAGAGATGAACTAGCAATTAAGATATGGAAAAAATGTTCTATGTCCAGAAGGAATTCCCCAGAAAGTAGGAACTTAAACATTTATGTAGAGTGTCTAAGACATGATACTACAGAAAAATGTGAATACAACCTCTGTGAAATCTTCTGGGGCCCAGGCTCTTGATTTGCATCTATCACATGGTATGAATTATTATACAGTTACTTGGGTTACTTTAGGTTTCACAAATTGTCTTTATTGGTGTAGTATGTGTTTGTCAACATGATTGGTACTTCTGAGTTAGTCTGGCCTACTATCGTCTAGTTTTCTCCAGTGACTCTTACATATATTAAATATATTTAGCTAGAGACTATGAATTTTCCAATGGCATTACTACAGTAGCTTACCCATCTAGAAAGTTACATTCTGTAATTACATGCACATTCTCTGTACAACTGCAATGGTACTTTGTCGCAGGATCATTGTATTTGTCTTATAATCTTCATTAACATTTATAATTTTATAAAACAGAAGTAAGTTTTCTTTTCTTTTTTATTGCTTATTTTATTTATTTACATTTCAAATGTTATCTCCATTCCCAGTTTCTCCCCCAGAAAACTCCTATCACATCCTCCCTCTCCTGCTTCAATGAGTGTGCTTACCTACCCACTCACCCACTACCACATCCCCATTCAGGCATTCCCCTACAATAGGGCATGGAGCCTTCCCAGGATCCCGACAAGGCCATCCTCTGCTAGGTATGCAGCTGGAGCAACGGGACCCTCCATGTGTACTCCTTGGTTGATGGTTCAATTCCTGGTAGCTCAGAGGGTCTGGGTGGTAGATATTGTTGCAAACCCTTTCAGGTCCTTCAGTCCTTTCCCTAACATGGAGCCCTCATGCTCAGTCCAATGGTTAGCTGGGAGCATCCACCTCTGTGTTTGCCAGAGTCTGAAAGACCATCTAAGGAGACAGCTACATCAACATCCTGACAGCAAGCACTTTTGGTCATATTCAATAATGTCTTGGTTTGGTTTCTGTATATTGGATAGATCCCCAGGTGGGGCAGTCTCTGGACAGCCTTTCCTTCAGTCTCTGCTCCACACTTCGCCTATGTGTTTCCTCCTGTGAATATTTTGTTCCCCCTTCTTCAATGGCCTGAAGCATCCACACTTTGGACATAATTCTTCTTGAGCCTCACATGGTCTATGAACTGTATCTTGGGTATACCAGGCTTTTAGGATAATATCCACTTATCAATGAGTGTATGGCATGTGTATTCTTTTGTGACTGGGCTACCTCACTCTGGATGATACTTTCTAATTCCATCCATTTGTCTATGAATTTCATGAATTCATTGTTTTTAATAGCTGAATAATACTCCATTGTGTAAATGTACCACATTTTTTATCCATTCCTTTGTTGTAGGACATCTGGATTCTTTCCAGCTTCTGGCTATAATAAATTATGGCAGATAATGAACATATTGGAGCATAAGTCCTTGTTATATGTTGGAGTAACTTTTGGGTATATGCTCAGGAGTGGTATAGCTGAGTCCTAGCATAGTACTATATTCAATTTTCTGAGAATCTGCCAGACTCATTTCCAGAGTGTTTGTACCAGCTTGAAATCCCACCAACAATGGACAAGTGTTTCTCTTTCTCCACATCCTTTTCCGTATCTGATGTTACCTCAGTTTTTGATCTTAGCCATTCTAACTGTTATGCAGATAATTCTCAGGGTTATTTTAGTTTGCGTTTCTCTAATGACTAAGGATATTGAAGATGTTTTTAGGTGCTTCTTGGCCATTCAACATTCCTCAGTTGAGAATTTTTTGTTTACATCTGTACCACATTTTAATAGGGTTATTTGGTTCCTTTGAGTCTAATTTCTTAAGTTCTTTTAATATATTGAATATTAGCCCTCTATTGGATGTAGGGTTAGTAAAGATCTTTTCCCAATCTCTTGGTTGTCATTTTGTCCTATTGACAGTGTTATTTGACTTTCAGAAGATTTGCAATTTTATGAGGTCCCATTTGTCGATCCTTGATCTTAGGACATAACCCATTGGTGTTCTGTTCAGGGAAATTTCCCCAGTGCTCATGTGTTCTAGGTTCTTCCCCTACTTTCTCTTCTATTAATTTCAATGTGTCTGGTTTTATGTGGAGGTCCTTGATTCACTTGGAGCTTTGTACAAGTAGACAAGAATGAATTGATGTGCATTCTTCTGCAATGCTGACCTCTAGTTGAACCAGCACCGTTTGTTGAAAATGCTGAGCAACTTATGAGCTTATATCGCTTATCTCGAGCCACACATTTTGTGATATCTCTTAAAAACCCATGACACCTTCCAGAATATAATTGTTAGTGTGAGTGTGTGTGTGTGTGTGTGTGTTTAACCAGTATAGTTTAGTCACATAGGTACCAAATTATGAACTCCACAAATCTCAGGGATATACACTCTCAACCAACTCATTTCTAATAAAGAAGGAAGAAAAATGTCATGTGTTCAGAAGGAGTTTTCCATGGAATGTGTTCCATGAAGGATGACACGTAAGCACCAGTGTCTGAGGACTAAGAAATTGTGCTAAAGGAAAAAGGTTTGAAGCATAAGCTAAGCATAGCTTTCTGGAATTTGTTGCTTGATTTTCATATCACACATGGGAGGAATTCTTATAAGTTATCAAATTCAGTGGCTAAGTTTCATAAACTGAAGTTACTGGTATAATGTTTGTTTGACCAGATGGCTGGGAACCCCAGCAGGCTCTTTCTATAACCTGCCTAGGTTCATTTGGGTCCTATTTTAATATCTTTTTGTTGGAAGGATCAAACAAAATAAAATAGAAAAAAACAAACCGAGCCAAACAAAACAAAACCAATCTCAAAACACCAACCAAACATAAAAGAACAACTACAACAAAAAACATGAAGAAGAAAAAGATGATGATGATGATGATGAAGAAAAAGAAGAAGAAGAAGAAGAAGAAGAAGAAGAAGAAGAAGAAGAAGAAGAAGAAGAAGAAGAAGAAGAAGAAGAAGAAGAAGAAGAAGAAGAGGAAGAGGAAGAGGAAGAGGAAGAGGAAGAGGAAGAGGAAGAGGAAGAGGAAGAGGAAGAGGAAGAGGAAGAAGAAGAAGAAGAAGAGCAAGAACAAGAGGAGGAGGAGGAGGAGGAGGAGGAGGAGGAAGGAGCCAGAGGAGGAGGAAGAGGAATAGGAAGAGGAGGAGGAAGAAATGAAAAACAAAAAAATAAAAAACACCGACAATGACGATGACGAGTATTACTACTATCAGTACTAGTACTAGTACTAGTACTACTACTACACACATTCCATTATCTGCAGACTTCTCTACAACTTCCAATCCTTCTGTTTGTACACAGTTCTAATTTTCATGTTTATCTGGGAGCTATGAGTCAAAATTCTGCACTATATCCTGCTTGGCAGGGTAGCTACATTCTCTATTCATACTACTCTTTCATGTCCTTTTTTCACTTCATCAAATCTGCCTCCATACTCAAATAATCCCTCATCTCATGTACTCCTCCTTATGAATTCTGGCACTTTCTCTGTTTCCTTTTCTCAGAGACTTTGTAGCAGATACAGCCCATTCTCACCTTCCCAAGTTCTGGTCACCTTTCATATTCATAACATGGCAAACATATCTCTTACCCCAAATTTTCTAACTTTACTCTTGTCCTAAGAAATCATATGAAGAGTCAGCTTTAATGCCTAGGGTCCACCTTGTCTGGTAGTGAAGTTTACACATGGATCATTATCTGGAGGTCTTCACAGTTTATTATATCAGTGGAAGGAGAAAATCCAATGCAACATTTCCTGAGTAATTTATTTGTGAAATCTAAGGGCTGAGACTTTATTTCGCAAAAGGTACAGTGTTCCATTTTCAGGACTTCTAAACACCAACACATATAATCTCTTAACACTTTCAAGAATTATTCATTGGCATTTTCCCCAAGACCTTGACATACATGATAGGGGAAGATTTCTGGAGTGACATTGCATCTGAGAGGTGATCGAATACAGTTCTTAAAAGTTATTTTTTTTATTATTCGATATAATTTATTTACATTTCAAATGATTTCCCCTTTTCTAGCTCCCCCACTCCCCGAAAGTCCCGCAAACCCCCTTCTCTTCCCCTGTCCTCCCACCCACCCCTTCCCACTTCCCCGTTCTGGTTTTGCTGAATACTGTTTCACTGAGTCTTTCCAGAACCAGGGGCCACTTTTTGTATTGAAATATATACAAATACACCCTGAGCATTCCAAAACCAAATAACTGTTTTAATAGTATGATATTTATATTGGTATCAATGGTGTTGATAATAGTTTAATAATAATATTGAGTGTCAGCAATAGCTCCAGCTCTTGATTTTGTTTATAAATTGCTAATGCTTTTCATGAAGTTCTGGTCTTTCCAGAAATGTACATGAGTTCATGATAATGAGTTCACCCTTTTTTAGATCTTTTTTTCAGAACTTTGTCTAAACTTGATACTTAAATAGTAAAACTCCTATAAGAGAAATGGTCTAATCCTTCACATCTACATTAACATGATAGGAAGAAAATTTTTCTTTCTGTTTGTGACTTGTCCTAGCATTTGAGCTAGTAACCATTTAATGAATATCCTTACTGTGGACAGTTTTTCAGTCTGTAATTTCTTTACCAAGAACATGTTCTTCACTTTCTCTGAGGGAATTTTTGTATCAAAATTCTAAAAGTCATATCCTTGTTGAAGAAGAGAGCTATTATGTATCCTCATAGGCTGTGTATCTGCTGCTATATATAATGTTACATGCAACTTAGGGTCATAATCCTGCTCTGAGTGATGTTGCTTGTGTAAGGCCTCCACTGGGTAGCCAAAGGCTTCTGATTTCAATTCAGGGTCATAATCCTGCTCTGAGTGATGTTGCTTGTGTAAGGCCTCCACTGGGTAGCCAAAGGCTTCTGATTTCAATACAGGAGTGTGTTCATCACGCACTGATTAAAGAATTTCTACAATGATTGTCACCCATCATTCTGTGCCTTGTGTCAGGTGTGTGTATTATCCACAAACCTATTAGTTTCCTGTGACTGCCTTGTTTATTGAAGCCAAGCAATAGATAATATTTGACACCCAAAGGTAATAAAGTTTTCTGAGTTACCTCTGAAATTTCAACATGTTCCTATAGAACCAAACCACTATATTCTATGACAGAGAAAGAGAGCAGATGGAGAAGCATCAGAACCCAGAAGAGTAACATATATACCCTATCCACTAACATCCAGAAGTATTCTTCAAAACAAGGTTTGAGAGCTCTTAAAGTGTGTATTATCGGTTTGTGTTTTATAAGAGTAGGTATTGTGATAGTAACAGAAATCCAGGACAAACAATTTCCTTTGGCTTCTATTTCTACAACTGTATATGAAAAACAGGAGGTCAAGCCTAGAATACTAGATACTTCATAAAATGACTTCTGTGTATTACTGTTTTCTGTCACATAAGAGTGTCCCCATTCACCATCCCCATTCTCCCTAAAGACGCCTGAGAGGTCTCTTCATGAATAGTATCTTTTATAAGTGTCCAGAGGCAGAGGGTAATATTATCTACCTTGGTGGCTCTTAGCGCATTTCTGTAGCCGCCCACAGCCACATGCGAACTGGAGTACCTGGAAGAGAATTCTGGGGGTGATGGGGAGGGGGCGAGAGAGAGATGAGTCGAGGCGACAGTTGCCAGTCAGGACTGACTTTAATATTATTATGCCAAGATATATAATATAGTCTTTAGGGAACAACCCTGCCCCCCAGAAGGTGGTCACATCAAAGGGCAGGCCTAGAACTCCTTGGCTCCAATTCTCAGCGGGTCGCCTGCTTCCAGTCTGGCGGGGTCTCTGCTGGCTTCTAGGTGAGACTGCCTTGAGGTAGTCATGGTAGTCAAGGTGAAAGCGCCTTATTGTTCCAAGGAACAAAGGCTGGAGATAACACCATCGGACTAGTGGAGGCTGTCAGCCAGCTCACTGGTGTGGGGGAAGGGACACATTTCCATTTTTTCCCAGTTTCTCTTATCTAAAGTTCTTTTTCTCAGACCCATGGGTAGCAAGAATCTATATAATCTGAAAAATCATCTAACCAATCCTACTTCTAACCACTCTCCTTCAAATCCTACTCCTTTCACCTGAAGCAGCTCTTGAAAGCGGCAGACAAATGCCTGCTTAGAAGGTTCCTGTCCCATATTCCACTGTCAACCACAAAGAGAGTTCAGCAATGGGTTGACACTGTCCCACTTAGTCCACATCCTTCTGCACCTACAACAACAGCTTCAAAAGGATGACATCTTACACTAGCACTATTATTTAACTCCTGTAGTTGCTCACCATGCAGGATACCATCTTTTTCCATTTTCTGGAAAGCTTTGCCAAGACAGGGTCATCTCAGGAGACCTTCCCATGTCTGTCTACCACATTCAGGCGCCAATCTGTAGCTACCCTCAGTTACATTAAACTAGGTACCTGGAAAGGGAAGCTGAGGGTGGATGGGAAGGTGGTGAGAAAGAGAAGGAGACCAGGACAACACAATTGCCGACTGAGGTCCAAAGTTTAATGGGTGACTGAGAATTTAAGGATAGAAGCAAGACCCATCACCCTAAGGTTCAAGAGTCTGCTTGGTGGGTGTTGGCTCCACAGTTCCACTCCTTGACAGGATAGCCTGCTTATTTCAGGAAGCTGTAGATCTGGAAGAAAAATGGACTTCACCTTGGACCGAGCGCTCCACCATAGGATGGGGAGGCTTGTCATTAGCACTGAGGTCTGGACCTTCCCATTCAGAAGGCTGTGGGGGTGGAGGGCACAGTGAAGTAATTAGACCAAAAGCAACTTGAGGAGAAAAGGCTTTATTTGATGTATACTGTGATGCTATAGTCCATTGTTGAAGAAAAGCAGAATAGAAACACAAACAGGACAGGTACTTGGGTGCAAAGGAAATAAATAGGCCATGGAGAGATGCTGCTTTGTGGCTTGCATTCAATGGCTTGATAAGCCCCTTTCCTATAAAACCCATGATCCTGAGACCAGTAGTGGATACATCCTCGAAGGGCAAGTCCCTCCTTCTTCATGTTTTTATGAATAAAATATCCTACAGAATTTTATGTAGCCTGATCTTATAGAGGCATTTTCTGAATCAGAGCTGCCTTAGCTCCAATAACATTAATTTGCTTCATGTTCCAGTAAAACTAACCAGCACACACATTGCTTTATCAAGGGATCATTTTGAACTGTATTTATCACATTTTTCTTGTGTATATTCTATATGATTAGCTATGCTTTATGAATACTCCCATGAGTTTCCCACAGTCTTTTACCTATCATTAAAGTTTATTTTCTGTTTTAGATACATCTTCTCTAACACAACAATGCTGTTTATTTCATGAGATTTTAATTTTTGTCTATTTAATCTTCATTAACCATGGCTATTTCATCACACTCCCTGTCTATATCTCTCTAATGCACTTCTCTGTTCACAGCACCTGCTCTTCCAAATTCATCATAGTATTGTTTTCTACACCACTTGTAGTGGCTATTCCTGGTTGTCAACTTGACTATATCTGGAATGAACTACAATCTAATTGAATTGGAAGGCTCACCTATGATCCTAATCTGGAGGCTCAGAGATATAAGTTTCTGACCTGGATCTTGGCATGGAGATCTTGAAGCATAGTGGCTATGAATTTCAGAAGATTAAGACAAGGAGATCTCCGAGTTCAAGATCATCTGGGATTAAAGGCATGGAGGCACACACCTTTAATCTGGGCCACACCCTCTGCTGGAGACCCACATGCCTGTAAACTGGGCTACACCCTCTGCTGGAAATATATAAAGACATTGGAAGAAGGAAGATTTACTCACTCTTCCTTGCCTGCTTGCCTTGTGGGACTGAGAATCTGTTAGATCCTTGGAATTCCATCCACAACTGCTGCTGACCATTGTTGGGGAGTTGGACTATAGACTGTAAGTCATTGACAAATTCCCTAACTATATAAATACTATCCATACGTTCTGTGACTCTAGGGAACCCAAACTAATACACCACTCTACTATTCTTGTTTACATCTGGAATCTGAGTCAGACAATTTGAATTCCTATAATAAAATGCTAGACCTGAGTTATGTCTTACGTCAAATGCAAGTTTCTCTATCATCACAGTCTGACATCTCTCATGAGTTTTAAGTTGTTTCGATCCTAGCATGGGACCTTTATCATATTTATTTAATCACATTTCTTTTATCACATTTATTTAATATGGGTTTCCATTTGGAGTCTCAGGTGGTAAGCTATTGCAGCCATCTCATCTTTGCTCTCATTTAACTTAGTTTCAAGTTTGAGGATAGAAAGAGAAGATAAATAATCCTTTTCTGTTCTCTTTGTGGTTTCTTACACAAAATAACTCCTGGTCAAAATTACCAACCTAAGTTTCATATCATATTATAAATAACTGCAGCCATAAAGCATGTGAGGTGTCTTAGGAACTTTTCTTTTCAGCACATGTTATGTATTTTATGATTTTGCCACAACTGTGATTTTACCACCATAGACATAGAAGACTGAAGTCTAGACACTCTAGAAAGATTCACTACCATCCCAAATATTTTAATCAATAGAAGAGAAAGAAGGTAGAATGAACTGCTGTTTATGTATATCTAGGAACAAATTTTTACTGAACGTCTTAAGAACAAGACCAGGTTGAAGGCCACTAGAAGTAGCAGAGATCTGCTAAGACATTTGTTCTTTGTTTGCTCAGATATGAAGTTGTAGCTTCAACAAACTGAGGACTTAACATCCTTAGGAAGGAAGAAAGGTCACTCTTTTTCATGCTGAGCAAGGCTAAATAAAGGGTTCAAATGTTACTGTCTTATATTTTCTTTTTCTCATCTCAAGTTATCCTCCAAGGGAACCTACCATATCTTCAGGCTCCTCAGATCAGCCACTCCCTGCTGGTCCAGGGATTTCTTTTGCTTTGTCCATTTCAGTTTTTTTTTTTTTTTTTTTTTTTTTTTGTGATCTGTATAATTACATGACCTCTTTCTTCAGCCTCACAAAATTCTAACACCATTTTTTTAAAAACGAAAATATATGAAGAATCAAGTTTAATGCCTAGGATCTGCCTTGTTCATGTGTGACCATGACATCTGAATTAGAAGCAGAAGACTATTGCATGGATGTTATATCAGGCCAGAAAGGACTCAACTTATATGAGAAGGTTCTTTCTCAAATTGATGAAATGGCCATCTACTGTGGAAAAACAAAAAGACACAATGATCCTTTTTCAGAACTCTTGATCAGTGCTTAATCAATCCAGTCAACAAACTACTCAGGGATTATCATGAATTTAATCTACAGGGCCTTGTAGTTGTGGGCAGATGAGGTTACATTCTAACAGTCAGTCCATCAGAGATATTATTTGAAATAGTATTTACATAACTGCACATAACTATACATAATTCAAAGATCACAAATGTTCTAGAAGATTATGTTGCATCTACAATATTTATTGATGGGTCAGTCCTTTAAATGTCAAGGGAATGATCAATGCATTCAATAAGATGGTATCATATCTGGATACAATTAAATATATTCAGAAATACTGGCAGGCAATATTGGCATTTTCATATATCAGTTGTCAGAATAGATGCTTCTCTATCAACAGCAATGTAACAATCTCCCTTTAAAACTATAGGAAAAAGGGGGCTCATCGTGATAGGATGCATCTGACCTTTAGGAGAAGAAATCAACCAGAAGGAGGGAGGTAAAGAGGGACCTGGGAGGAAAGTGTACATCAAGAGGGAGAGGGAAACATGATCTGGTATTGGGTTGGGAAAAAGGACTGAAGCTCTGAGGGCCAGCAGAAAGTATGGAAACAGGCAACCTCAGTAGGTAGGAGGTTGAGGGGACCCTGTAGAATGGTCCCCTCCATACCTGGTGAGCATGCCCTGGCTATCATCTATATTTTACTTAAATTTGTATATTCAGGAGTTATAGAAAATATCTTTCATTGTTCTAGGTTGCCAAAAGAAATGGTTGTCTGACTCTATAAACAAACTTAAGACCACCCATTGTAATTATTCTCATTTCGTCCATAGAAGCATGTTTCTGTGTACAGGTAAACAGAATGCTCTCCTGGGGACTGGTTCATCAAAACATACACTTCCCTCTGCTCTTCTCTGTTATCTCAGAGCATAGAAACTTGGTTCTAAAGTAAAGCTTTGAAGCTATAGAAACATTCCTAAACATTTACCACCTTCTATCTTACAGGTTTTAACTTGCTTGTCTTCAAAAACCAAAGATGACATTCATGACAACTAGTTGTGGAGCAGAAGTTTTGTGGTCAACATATGAAGTTATGGATTATAGTCATTATGGAATGCTTTCTACTTGACATAGTAGAGACATTGATATCATAAAATCATAAACATGGGTATCCACAGATGTGAAAAAAATAACCCTAAATTAATCCCTTATGGAAGATCAAAAGGCTTCACTAGATATAGCAGAGGCTGAAAAATTGCCTATAATGAGGAATATATTTAAAAACATACATCAATTCAATTCTAACTATAATTTACAGACTACAAGATTGCAAACATCAAAAGATGACTTTGCATTTCCTCACAATCCTGTAGAAATAAAGCATTCATCATCTCATCTTTGATGAGTCTAACTCTTTATTAAAAGAAGACAAGATTCTGACAAGGACATCCACCAATATTTGGACTATAATCCACCTCATTATCTGACACTACCCAGACCTTAAAAATGAAAATTAGGACAGTCTCTAATGAAAATCCAGATAAAGTTTTATCCTTGATTTAAACATCAGTATTAAGATATTATCAACATTATTCATATTAATACAAAAAGCATACTACTAAAATAATTGTGTGTTTTATAATGTTTCATTTGTACTGAAAAATATAATCCTAGTTTACATTTCAAATGGTAAAACCTTTCCAGTTTCTCCCTTCCCCCAAACCCCGCAACCCCTCCACCCACTCCCTCCTTCTTGGGGTGACTCTTACCAAGTTTCTCTCCATTTAGTTTGATGCTGGCTACCGGTTTGCTCTATATTGCTTTAACAATGTTTAGTTATGGGCCTTGAATTCCTGAAATACCTCTCGCCACATAATAATTAAAACCCCAAATGCACTAAACAAAGAAAGAATATTAAAGGCAGTAAGAGAAAAAGGCCAAGTAACATATAAAGGAAGACCTATCAACATCGCACCAGACTTCTCACCAGAGACCATGAGAGCTAGAAGAACCTGGGTAGATTTCATTCAGACTCTAAGAGAACACAAATGTCAGCCAAGACTACTATACCCAGCAAAACTCTCAATCACCATAGATGGAAAACCAAGACATTCTATGACAAAACCAAATTTACACAATATCTTTGCACAAACCCAGCTCTACAAAGAATAATAGGAGAAAAACTCCAATACAAGGAGGGAAACTACACCCTGGAAAAAGCAAGATAGTTACCTTCCTTCATCAACCCCAAAAGAAGATAACCACTCAAATAAAAAATAACATCAAAAATGATGGGAAGTAATAATCACTATTCCTTAATATCTCTTAACATCAATGGACTCAATTTCCCAATAAAAACACTTAGACTAACAGACTGGAAAAGGAAACAGGACCCTACATTTTACTGCATACAAGAAACACACATCAGTGTCAAAGACTAAAACTACCTTAGAGAAAAAGGGTGGAAGACAATTTTAAAAGACAATGGTCTTGAGAAATGAGGCAGAATAGCCATTCTAATATCAGATAAAGGTGACTTTCAACCTAAAGTCATCAAAAGAGACTCAGAAGGACACTTCTTCCTGGTCAAAGGAAAAAATCCACCAAGAAGAACTTTCAATTCTGAACATCTATGGGCCAAATGCAAGGGCACCCTCATTCATAAAAGAAACTTTACTAAAGCTCAAAGCACACAATACACCTAAGACAATAATTGTGGATGACTTCAACACTCCACTCTCCTCAATGGACCGATCAGGAAAACAGAAACTAAACAGGGACACAGTAAAACTAATTGAAGCTTTGGACCAATTGGATTTGACTGATATTTATAGAACATTTCAACCTAAAGCAAAAGAATATACCTTTTTCTCAGCACATCATGGTACCTTCGCCAAAATCGACCATATATAATTGGTCACAAGACAGAACTCAACAAATATAAGAAGATGGAAGTAATCCCATGCCTCCTATCAGATCACTATGGAGTAAAACTGGTTTTCAATAGCAACAAAAACAAAAGAAAGCCCACATACACATGGAGGCTGAACAATACTCTTCTCAATGACACCTTGGCCAAAAAAGAAATAAAGGAAGAAATCAGAGACGTTTTAGAATTTAATGAAAATGAAGGCACAACATACCCAAATCTTTGGGACACAATGAAAGCAGTGATAAGAGGAAAACTCATAGCCCTGAGTGCCTCCAAAAAGAAAATTGAAAGAGCATTCACTAGAAGCTTACGGACACACCTGAAAGCCCTGGAACAAAAAGAAGCCGATTCAACCAGGAGGAGTAGAAGACAGGAAATCAACAAAACCAGGGCTGAAATGAATCAAGTGGAAACAAAGAGAACCATACAAAGAATCAACGAATCCAGGAGCTGGTTCTTTGAGAAAATCCACAATATAGATAAACCCCTAGCCAGACTGACCAAAGAGCACAGAGAAAGTATCAAAATTAAGAAAATAAGAAATGAAAAAGGAGATGTTACAACAGACTGAGGAAATCCAAAAAATCATCAGATCCTACAATAAGAGCCTATACTCAACACAACTGGAGAATCTGGAGGAAATGGACAATTTCCTTGACAGATGCCAAATACCAAAATTAAATCAGGACCAAATAGATCATCTAAACAGTCCCATAACCCCTAAAGAAATAAAAGGGTCATAAAAAGTCTTCCAACCAAAAGAAGCACAAGACCAGATCGTTTCAGTGCAGAATTCTATCAGACCTTCAAAGAAGACCTAACACCAATACTCTTCAAACTGTTCCAGAAAATACAAACAGAAGGAAAACTACCCAATTCCTTCTATGAAGCCACAATTACGCTGATACCAAAACCACACAAAGATCCAACAAAGAAAGAAATCTTCAGACCAATTACCCTTATGAACATCGATGCAAAAATACTCAATAAAATTCTTGACAACCGAATCCAAGAAAACATCAAAACGATCATCCACCATGATCAATTAGGCTTTATCCCAGTGATGCAGGGTTGGTTCAATATACGGAAATCCATCAATGCAATCCACTACATAAACAAACTCAAAGAAAAAAAACACATGGTCATTTCATTGGATGCTGAAAAGGCATTTGACAAAATTCAGCATCCTTTCATGCTTAAAGTCTTGGAAAGAACAGGAATTCAAGGCACATACCTAAACATAGTAAACGCAATATACAGCAAACCAGTAGCCAGCATCAAACTAAATGGAGAGAAATTTGAAGCAATCCCCCTAAAATCAGGGACTAGACAGGGCTGCCCACTTTCTCCTTATCTTTTCAATATTGTACTTGAGGTACTAGCTCGGGCAATTAGACAACATAAGAAGGTCAAAGGGATAAAAATTGGAAAGGAATAAGTCAAACTATCATTATTTGAAGATGATATGATAGTCTACCTAAGTGACCCAAAAAACTCCACTAGAGAACTCCTACACCTGATAAACAACTTCAGCAAAGTGGCAGGTTATAAAATCAACTCAAGTAAATCAGTAGCCTTCCTATACTCAAAGGATAAGCAGGCTGAGAAAGATATTAGGGAAATGACCCCCTTCACAATAGCCACAAACAGTATAAAGTACATTGGGTTGACTCTTACCAAACATGTGAAAGATCTGTATGACAAGAACTTCAAGACTCTAAAGAAGGAAATGGAAGAAGACCTCAAAAAATGGAAAAATTTCGCATGCTCATGGATTGGCAGGATTAATATAGTTAAAATGGCCATTTTGCCAAAAGCAATATACAGATTCAACGCATTACCCATCAAAATCCCAACTCAATTATTCACAGAGTTAGAAAGAGCAATCCTCAAATTCATCTGGAATAACAAAAAGCCCAGGATAGCTAAAACTATTCTCAACAATAAAAGAAATTCTGGGGGTATCAGTATCCCTGACCTCATGCAATACTACAGAGCAATAGTGTAAAAAACTGCATAGTATTGGTACAATGACAGGCAGGCGGATCAATGGCACAGGATTGAAGATACAGAAATGAACCCACACATCTCTGGCCACTTGATCCTCAACAAAGGGGTGGAAAACATTCAATGGAAAAAAGATAGCCTTTTCAACAAATGGTGCTGGTTCAACTGGAGGTCAGCATGCAGAAGAATGGTAATTGATCCATCCTTGTTTCCTAAGCTCAACTCCAAATGGATCAAGGACCTCCACATAAAGCCAGATACTCTGAAGCTAATAGAAAAGAAACTGGGGAAGACCCTTGAGGACATTGGTACAGGGGGAAAGTACCTGAACAGAACACCAATAGCTTATGCTCTAAGATCAAGAATTGAAAAATGGGACCTCATAAAATTACAAAGTTTCTGTAAGGCAAAGGACACCATCAAAAGGGCAAAGCGGCAACCAACAAATTGGGAAAAGTTCTTCACCAACCCTACATCAGATAGAGGGCTAATATCCAATATATATAAAGAACTCAAGAAGTTAGACTCCAGAAAACCAAATAACCCTATTAAAAATGGAGTACAGAGTTAAACAAAGAATTTTCACCTGAAGAACTTCGGATGGCAGAGAAGCATCTTAAAAAATGCTCAACTTCGGAGGCTGCGGCGGCGGCAGCGGCGGCAGCACTGCAGCACTGGCTGGTCCAGCTGAAGGGCCATCAGCAGTCGAACCAAGGCGACACAGGGTCCTGTTAGGCCCTGCGCCCATGACCACTGACCTTCGCTGACCAGCCGGGCGGCAAGCAGCTGCAGTTGTGCTGCGCCTTTCCTGCACGGAAGCCACTTCAGAACTCGGCCTCCCACCAGTCAGGAGAGGTGCATCCATCTTGGTTTCGGACTCCGGGGATCGGACAGACTGAGACACAATCTGGGGCAAGGCCTCAGGCAGAAGCCCTCAGCTCAACTCTCTCCGCTTCCGGATCCAGATCAGCCTGGGCGGCCGCACCACATCTCCAAGTCCTGCAAGAGGCTAGCTGGGCTTCCGGGAGGCCAGCTGGGAGAAGTCAATGTGCTCCAGTGAATCCAGCGGGCCCCAGCGGGAGCCTTCGGGTGGGTGCCTGCTTTGGGATCTGAACAGCCTGGGCAGCAGCACCCTGTCTACAAGCAGTGCAGGAGGTAAGGTGTACACCAGAGGCCAACTGGGAAGGGGCAGCTTGCACTGGTGAGTCCAGCACTGACAAGACAAACTAACACCAGTGAGAACTAGATGGCAAAAGGCAAACGCAGGAACGTCACTAACAGAAATCAAGGCAATATGGCAACATCTGAACCCAATTCTCCTCTACCAACATGTCCTGGATACCCCATCATACCAGTAAAGCAAGATTTGGATTTAAAATCACTGGTCATGATGCTGGTACAGGAACACATGAAGGACATACTTAAAGAAATTCAGGAGAAAATGGATCAAAAGTTAGAAGCCCTTGCAAGGGAAACACAAAAATCATTGAAAGAAATCAAGGAGAATACAAAAGCCAACAAGGAGGAAATGCAAAAAACACTTAAAGAAATACAGGAGAACTTTGGTCAACAGGCATTCCTTCATTAGACATTACATATGGTATTGTAGACATATTAACTAAACTGCATGTATCCTTTCATACTTTAGTATTGAATGTCTTTTTCCTTTTCAGTATAGACCTCAAAACTAATTGTGACAAGTGATAAACATGTTATTAGATGAGTGATATTGTTTATTGAAATTTTCTACCAAATACACCAATTCATTACATCTGAAATCAATTTCATTGAAGTTGTTAATACTCAGAACAACTGCAGCAGTATTCTTTGTCAGAATATAACTGCAGAGGCCTCTAAACCATTTCTTATTATTGGCATTTTCCTGCTGTGACATTCAATGAGTCAGGCTTCTACTGTTCATAATTTGCTAATGGTTCTTGTTTTTCAAACAGCTTCCAGGATGAACCATTAAGGGGTTCTTCATGAATCTGTGGATTTTCTTATTTCACAGATTAAAGCTCTTAACTATATCTTCCAAAAAGAAAATTGAGAAGATAGTTCTACCATTGTGACTCATGAATATCAGTCCAAACATTCTCTTTTCATTGTCCGGACTTATTCCTGGGTATAACCCCCATGGCTCTGGGATGATACAGAGGTAACAGGACCTGGAGTGTAGATATACTTGTGACTCACATAATTTTGTATCTCTTTCTCAAATTATTGTCTACAATTGATAGGTAGGGAAGCTCATAACAGAAATGTAGTCAAACTTTATCTACATGATCAGGACTTTATAGAGAAAATTGCTTTAAATGTTTCTAACTTTGTTGTCATTTAATTGCAATTAGGAATTACTTGATGTACAAAGATTCTTTGTCTTAATAATCTTTACTCTTGACAGATATTCAGTCTATAGATTACCAAGAAAATGTTCTTGACTCTTAATGAGAGAACATTTGTGGGCATATCTCATGAAAATCTCCACTGGGTAGCTACAGGTTTCTGATTTTAAGGCAGGAATGTACAGAAAAAAACAAATTTTACATTATTTTCATCCATCACCCTGTAACCTTATATCAGGATTTCACCTTGTCTATAAACCTTGTGGCTTTCTGTGACTGCGTTCATTAGTGAAGCACAGCAATGGATAAGCTTTGTATCCAAAGGAAATAACATTTTACAAGTTTCCTTTGTAATTTCAAATTGTTACTTTAGGATCAAAACACTGTACTCAATGACAAAGGAATATAAGTTATTGTGGAGAAGAATCAGAACCCAGAAAATGCCCTATCTACCCTATCTGCCAGCACCCAATATAAACTTCAAACTAAGCTAAGAGAGCTGTTGCAGTGCATGTTGTTAGTATGTTCTGTGTCCTATAGAGTCAGTGTGAATTCAGAAAGAAATTCATGATCAGGTCATACAACATTCTTCAGCTCCCTTTTCTACAAATGCAGGTGCATGTGCAGAGAAGGTGGTCAAGGTTGGCACCCTGTTAATACTTATAGTGCCTTGAGTGTATTATCACCCCTACATATTATTGTGATTTCATACTTGTCTCATATTTAACAGAATGCTAAATTCTAAACTTAATGTGCTTAATGGCACAACTGAAAACCCTGGAATAAAAAGAAGCTAATTAACCCAGGAAGAGAAGAAGACAGGGAATCATCAAACTCAGGCCCCAAATCAATCAAGTAGAAACAAAGAAAACCATACAACGAATGAACGAAATCGGGATCTGGTTCTTTGAAAAAAATCAACAAGATAAATAAACCCAATAGCCAGACTAACCAAAGGGCACAGAGACAGTATCCAAATTAACAAAATTAGAAATGAAAAGGGAGATATAACAACAGAAACTGAAAAAATTCAAAAAATCATCAGATCTTACTACAAAAGCCTATACTCAGCACAACTGGAGAATCTGGAGGAAATGGACAATTTCTTAGACAGATACCAAATACTAAAATTAAATCAGAATCAAATAGATCATCTACACAGTCCCATAACCCCTAAAGAAATAGAAGGGGTCATAGAAAACCTTCCAACCATAAAAAGCACAGGACCAGATGGTTTTAGTGCAGAATTCTATCAGACCTTCCAAGAAGACTTAACATCAATACTCTTCAAGCTATTCCTCAAAATAGAAACAGGAACACTACCCAACTTGTTCTACGAAGCCACAATTACACTGATACGAAAACCAAACAAAGATCCAACAAATAAAGAACTTCAGAACAATTTCCCTTATGAATATTGATGCAACAATACTCAATAAAATTCTTTCCTTACAGAACCCAAGAACACATCAAAACGATTGTATACCATGACAAAATAGGCTTCATCCCAGGGATGCAGGGATGGTTCAATATAAGGAAATCCATCAATGCTATCCATTACATAAACAAACTCAAAGAAAAAAACATATGATCATCTCATTAAATGAAGAAAAAGCATGTGATAAAATCCAGCATCCTTTCATGTTAAAAGTATTGGAAAGAACAGGAATTCAAGGCCCATACCTAAACATCGTTAAAGCAATATACAGCAAACCGGTAGCTAACATCAAACTAAATGGAGAGAAACTTGAAGCAATCCCACTAAAATCAGGGACTAGATAAGGCTGCCCCCTCTCTACATATCTTTGCAATATAGTTCTTGATGTCCTAGCTGGAGAAATTAGACAAAATAGGGAGGTCAAAAGGATACAAATTGGAAAGGAAGAAGTCAAACTATCACTATTTTCAGATGACACGATAGTATACTTAAGCAACCCCAAAAACTCCACCGGAGACTTCCTATAGCTGATAAACAACTTCAGCAATGTGGCTGGTTACAAA
Organism: Apodemus sylvaticus; assembly: GCF_947179515.1. Taxonomy (NCBI): domain Eukaryota; kingdom Metazoa; phylum Chordata; class Mammalia; order Rodentia; family Muridae; genus Apodemus; species Apodemus sylvaticus. The sequence continues at coordinate 132,362,990 of NC_067476.1, read as the reverse complement.
ATCAACTCAAGCAAATCAGTAGCCTTCCTATACTCAAAGGATAAGTAGACTGAGAGAGAAATTAGGGAAATGACACCCTTCACAAAAGCCACAAACAACATAAAGTATCTTGGTGTGCTTCGAACTAAACAAGTGAAAGATCTATATGACAAGAATTTCATGTCTCTGAAAAAGGAAATTGAAGAAGACCTCAGAAAATGGAAAAGTCTTCCATGCTCATGGATTGGCAGGATAAATACAGTTAACATGGCCACATTGCCAAAAGCAATCTACAGATTCGAAACAATCCCTATCAATATCCCAACTCAGTTCTTCATAGAGTTAGAAAAGGCAATTCTCCAATTCATCTAGAATAACAAAAAACCCAGGATAGCTAAAACTATTCTCAACAGTAAAGGAACTTCTGGGGGAATCAGTATTCCAGACCTCAAGCAGTACTACAGAGCAATAGTGTTAAAAACTGCATGGTGTTGGTACAGTGACAGGTAAGTGGACCAATGGAATAGGATTGAAGACACAGAAATGATCCCACACACCTATGGTCACTTGATCTTCGAAAAAGGAACTGATAACATCCAGTGGAAAGAAGACAGCCTTTTCAACAAATGGTGCTACTTCAATTTGAGGTCAGCATACAGAAGAATGCAAATTGATCCATTCTTATCTCTTCATACTAAGCTCAACTCCAAGTGGATCAAGAACCTCCACATAAAACCTGACACACTGAAACTTATAGAAAAGAAACTTAGGAAGACCCTTGAGGACATGGCCACAGGGGAAAGTTCCTGAACAGAACACCAATAGCTTATGCTCTAAGATCAATAATTGACAAATGGGACCTCATAAAATTACAAAGTTTCTGTAGGGCAAAGGACACTGTCAAAAGGACAACACGGCAACCAACAAATTGGGAAAGATCTTCTCCAACCCTAAATCCCACAAATGGCTAATAGCCAATATATACAAAGAACTCAAGAAGTTAGACCCCAGAGAACCAAATAACCCTATCAAAAATGGGATACAGAGCTAAACAAAGAATTTTCACCTGAAGAACTGCAGATGACTGAGAAGCACCTTAACAAATGTTCAACATCATTAATCATTAGGGAAATGCAAATCAAAACAACCCTGAGATTTCACCTTACACCAGTCAGAAGGTCTAAGGCTAAAAGCTTGGGAGACTACCAGTTTGCTGTATATTGCTTTAACTATGTTTAGGTATGGGCCTGGAATTCCTGTTCTTTCCAAGACTTTTAGCATGAAAGGATGCTGAATTTTGTCAAATGCTTTTCAGCATCTAATAAAATTATCATATGTTTTTTTTTCTTTGAATTTGTTTATGTAGTGGATTGCATTGTTGGATTTCCTTATATTGAACCATCCCTGCATATCTAGGATGAAGCCTACTTGATAATGGTGGATGATTGCTTTGATGTGTTCTTGGATTTGGTTGGCAAGAATTTTATTAAGTATTTTTGCATGGATATTCATAAGGTAAATTGGTCTGTAGTTCTCTTTCTTTGTTGGATCTTTGTGTCCATTGTGTTTATAGCAGCCTTATTTATAATAGCCAAAAGCTGGAAAGGACCCAGATGTCCCTCAATGGAGGAATGGATACAGAAAATGTGGTATATTTTCACAATGGAATACTACTCAGTAATTAAAAACAATGAATTCACAAAATTTTTAGGCAAATTGTTAGATCCGGAAAATATCATCCTAAGTGAGGTAACCCAATCACAAAAGAATACACAAGGAATGCAATCTCTGATAATTGGATATTAATTAGCCCAGAAGCTCTGAATACCCACGGCACAATTAGCATAACAAATGACTCCCATGAAGAAGTAAGGAGAGGGCCCTGATCCTGGTAAGGCCTGATCCAGCATTGTAGGGGAGTACCAGGACAGAGAAAAAGGAGAGAGGTGAATGGAGAATGGGTGGAGAGAAGAAGGTTTATGGGGCATACGGAGAGGTGGGAACTTGGAAAGGGGAAATCATTTGAAATATAAACAAAGAATATAGAAAATAAAAATATATAATTAAAAAAAAAACTCAGGAGACAGCAGGTGTTGGTGAGGAACACTCCTCCACTGCTGGTGGAATTGCAAGATGGAACAAGCACTTTGAAATCAGTCTGGCGGTTCCTCAGAAAACTAGACATGACACTTCCAGAGGACCCTGCTATACCACTTCTGAGCATATACCCAGAGGATTCCCTGACATGAAATAAGGACATGCTCCACTATGTTCATAGCAGCCTTATTTATAATAGCCAGAAGCTGGAAAGAATCCAGATGTGCCTCAATGGAGGAATGGATACAGAAAATGTGGTATATTTACACAATGGAATACTACTCAGCAATTAAAAACAATGAATTCATGAAATTCTTAGGTAAATGGTTGGAACTGGAAAATATCATCCTAAGTGAGATAACCCATTCACAAAAGAATACACATGGAATGCAATCACTAATAAGTGAATATTAATTAGCCCAGAAGCTCTAAATTCCCAAGACACAATTAGCATATCAAATGATACCCAAGCAGAGGGAAGGAGAGGGCCCTGGTTCTGAAAATTGTAGGGGAATACCAGGACAGAGAAATTGGAGGGCTGTGATTGGGAAATGGGCAGAAGAAAGAGGGCTTATGAGACCAATGGGGAGGGGGGAACCAGGAAAGGGGAAAGCATTCAGAAAGTAAACAAAGTATATAGAACATAAAAACAAATTAAAAAATGAAAAAAAAGAAAAAAGACATAGACATAGACATAGAATGGATATGTAAACCATATTTTACTGCTTACAGGAAATGCACCTCAGTGACAAAGACAGACATTACCTTAGAGTAAAAGGTTAGAAAACAATTTTCCAAGGAATTGGTCCCAAGAAAGAAGCTGGAATAGCCATTCTAATATTGAATAAAATTGACTTTCAACCTAAAATTATCCAAAAAGATAAGAAAGGACACTTCAATCAGGTCAAAGGAAAAATCTACCCAGATGAAGTCTCAATTCTGAACATCTACTCCAAATTCAAAGGCACCCACATTCATAAAAAAAAAAATACTCAAGCTGGAAGCATACATTGCACCTCACACAATAATAGTGAGAGACTTCAACATCCTACTCTCATCAACGGACAGATTATAGAAAGAGAAATTTAGCAGAGACATAGTGAAAGTAACAGAAGTAATGAACCAAATAGATATGACAGTTATTTATAGAACATTTCATCCTAACACAAAAGAATATACCTTCTTCTCAGAACCTCATGGTACCGTCTCCAAAACTGACCATATAATCAGTCAAAAGACAGATCTCAACAGATTTAAGAATATTGAAATAATCCCATGGATCCTATCAGATCTCCATGGACTAAGGCTGGACTTCAATACCAACCAAAACAACAGAAAGCCTAAATACACATGGAAGATGAACAATGCTCTACACAATGATAACTAAGACTTTTTATAATTTAATTAAAATGAAGGTACTGCATACCCAAACTTATGGGACTCAATAAAAGCCATGCTAAGAAGAAAACTCATAGCTTTGATTGCCTTCAAAATGACACTGCAGAGAGCATACATTATCAGCTTAACAGAACATTTGAAAGTTCTAGAACAAAAAAGAAACAAATACACCCAAGAGCAGTAGATGGCAGGAAATAATCAAACTCAGAGTAGAAATCTAGCACGTAAGTGTTCTGACTTAGAAGAAAAAAGAAAAAATATCATACCATTTAAAAACTATAGATTCTTCATGTCAAAGAAATGTGAATGAAATTGAAAAAAAAAGCAATGGTGGGAGAGACATCTGTATCCTTTGTCAGGAAGCATCTAGGGAGAACACACAGAAAACACTGTTGACAGACTGAAAACCTCAATGAAAGTATAAAGTGTACAGGGTAGGGGGGTTTAACAAAGAATAAATTCTTCGTCTTACAGTGTGGCTATAAGGAAGATGTCAAAGCTGAGGTAAAGTAGAAAAGGGGGATAGCTCAGTCTGTAAAGAGCTTACGGTACAAGAGCAGTCTTCTTGCAGTGGAGGATCTGGGGAGGTAGAGACTAGCAGATGTCTGATACTTGAGGTTAAGAAGCCTAGCCTTCTTGTGAGCTCCTGACCAGTGAGAGGCTGTCTCATTAAAAAAAAGGTAGATGTTTTCTGAAGAATAACAAACATCTGAAGTTGACCTCTACATACATATACATGTACACATATATGCAACTATACCCACATGACCAAAACACATACAGAGAGAGAGAGAGAGAGAGAGAGAGAGAGAGAGAGAGAGAATAAATATTTCTCAAAATACCTTAAAAGATTCCAATCCCTGATGCAGTGCCTTCTTTGACTGAACTCAGAGAGTGGCAGTCATTCAATGAAGGACTAACATTTACAGAGGAGAAATGCCTACATGAGGCAGGCCTTACTAATGTGGATTTTATAAAATCTAATTTTATTTATTTTTTACAGATTTTTTACTTGATATAGTTTTTATTTACATTCCAAATGATTTCCCCTTTTCTGGCTTCGGACTCCCTGAAAGTCCCATAAGCTCTCTTCCCTCCCCCTATTCTCCCATCCAGCCCTTCCCACTTACCTGTTCTGATTTTGCCCTATACTGCTACACTGAGTCTTTCCATAACCAGGAGCCACTCCTCCATTTTTCTTGGACATCATTTGATGTGTGGATTATATTTTGGGTATTCCAATTTTCTATGCTAATATCCAGTTATTAGTGAGTGCATATCGTGATTGATCTTTTAAGACTGGGTTACCTCACTGGGGTAGTATGATGTTCTCCAGCTCCATCCATTTGTCTAAGAATTTCATGAATTCATTGCTTCTAATGGCATAATAGGACTCCATAGTGTATATATACCACATTTTTTTTATCCATTCCTACGCTGAGGGATACATGGGTTCCTTCCAGCTTCTGGCTATTATAAAAGGGGCTGCTATGAACATAGTGGACCACGTATTCTTATTACATGCTGGGGAATCCTCTGGGTATATGCCCAGGAGTGGTATAGCAGGATTGGCCATAAGTGACATGCCCAGTCTTCTGAGGAACCACCAGACTGATTTCCAGAGTGGTTGTACCAATTTGCAACCCACCAGCAGTGGAGGAGTGTTCCTCTTTCTCCACATCCTTGCCAACAACTGCTGTCTCCTGAATTTTAAATCTTAGCCATTCTTACTGGTTTAAGGTGAAATCTCAGAGTTGTTTTGATTTTTATTTCCCTAATGACTAATGATGTTGAGCATTTGATAAGAAGTTTCTCAGCCATCCGAAGTTCTTCAGGTGAAAATTCTTTGTTTAGCTATGTTTCCCATTTTAATAGGGTTATTTGGTTTTCTGGAGTCCAACTTCTTGAGTTCTTTGTATATATTGGATATTAGCCCTCTATCTGATGTAGGGTTGGTGAAGATATTTTCCCAATTTGTTGGTGGCCAATTTGTCCTTTTGATGGTGTCCTTTGCCTTACAGAAACTTTGTAATTTTCCTTAATGAGGTCCCATTGGTCAGTTATTGATCTTAGAGCATAAGCTATTGGTGTTCTGTTCAGGAAATTTCCCCCTCTACTGATGTCCTCAAGGGTCATCCAAAGTTTCTTTTCTATTAGCTTCAGAGTGTCTGGCTTGATGTGGGGGTCCTTGATCCATTTGAAGTTGAGCTTTGTACAAGGAGATAAGGATGGATCAATTTGCATTCTTCTGCATGCTGACCTCCAGTTGAACCAGCACCATTTGTTGAAAAGGCTATCTTTTTTCCACTGGATGTTTTCAGCCCCCTTGTGTGTGGGTTCATTTCTGGATCTTCAATCCTATTCCATTGATCTGCCTCCCTGTCACTTTACCAATACCGTGCAGTTTTTAACACTATTGCTCTGTAGTATTGCTTGAGGTCAGGGAAACTGATTCCCCCAGAATTTCTTTTGTTGTTGAGAGTACTTTTAACTATCCTGGTGTTTTCTTATTCCAGATGAAATTGAGAATTGCTCTTTCTAACTCTATGAAGAAGTGATTTGGGATTTTGATGGGTATTACATAGAATCTGCATATTGCTTTTGTCAAAATGGCCATTTTAACTATATTAATTCTGCCAATCCATGAGCATGGAAGGTTTTTCCATTTTTTGAGGTTGTCTTCTATTTCCTTCTTCAGAGTCCTGAAGTTCTTGTCATACAAATCTTTTTTAACTATCCTGGTTTTTTCTTATTCCAGATGAAATTGATAATTGCTCTTTCTAACTCTATGAAGAACTGAGCTGGGATTTTGATAGGTATTGAGTTGGGATTTAGATGCGTATTGCATTGAATCTGTATATAAGTAAAGTAGCACAACTCTTTGTGAAGAAGATCTGGGTATAGACATAAATTTAGCTGTTTGTAAAAGACTTCAAACATGGTTGACTGTTTTTCTAGAGATTTGTCTACCATTCATAAAGATGTATCAAAGCTCGTCTAAGTATGCATGCTCCTAAGGCCATGAAGTAAACTGCATTTACTGTTTCTGAAGTTGTTGCTCTTTAATCACACTGAGAAACAATATGATTTCCATTTTTGGCACTTACATCATGATTATTGGCAGCTTTTCAGCCACTCATTTTCCTAGTAAACTCTCTTGATTCTCAACAAGCAAATGCTCATGTTCACATTCTTATGAGGGTCTCCAGTGTGTAGCTACAGGGTTATGATTTCTCTGCTTTGCCCAAAAGAAAGAATTCCACACTGATTTTTATCAATAACCTTGTAACATCAGGATTGTGTTGTTTCTCTAAAGCCAGTGGATTTCACAGACTATAATAGCAAGGGAAACCCTGTGAAAACCAAAATAGTAGAGTTTTATATATATTTGTGTAGGTTCTAAATGTTAGGTTAGAACCAAACCATTATCCTCTTGAGACAATACCTGAGAGCAGAGGAAAATTCAAATCGACATGAACCAGAACAAAGAAGAGTGCCATATCTTCCCTATCCACCAAGAGCCAAAAGCATACATCCATCCATGGGAGGAAAGCTACTACAATCAATGATTTTTGGGTGTTCTGAGTCTGTAGACTCAGAGTAGGAACTACGCTGGCAACAAGAAAGACCTACATTATCAATTTCCTTCTACTCCCGACTCTTTAAATGCATGTACACAACAGAGCAGCAGACTTGGTGCACCAGTTACTCTACTCAGTTCACTCTATGCATACTCACTCCCCAATTTCTGATAAACTTCACATTTCTGTCACCTTCATACCCTCCATATATGTTCCTTTCAATACCAATAGCTTTTTATTTTATATTGTGATACATTGAGTTAAGCTGTACTTTATTTTTGATGACAGGATTCACATTATCCATCAGAATCTAGTATGATTTACTGTTGGGTATACAGCTAAAGATAATGTCTATTCTTTCAGAATCTAAAAGTGAACCTAGGTTCAGCAGTGGTAAGTAATATGCTATCAGTCTCCCTAAACTGTGATTGACAAGAACAATCTGTGTATGCCCATTACAGGCATGTCAGCTGTGTTGATACCATGTTTTCAAGGCCCATGTTATGCCTGAAAAATAAATTTAGTAGCTGTTTTTGCAATTTTGTACTCTTTCTTTCTGCTCTCACTTCTTTGATGTTCTCCCGAGCTTGTTGCTTGGAGTAAAAACCATTACATTTAGGGCTGAACATTCCTCTATCACTTATGACCAATGTATCAAACCATCATATATTCACTACTGTTTACTTCTGCCACCCTCCAGCATCCAATAGAATTCAAACAATGGCCTTTAAATGCCACTCAGGGAATCCTATTTTGACATGCATCCTCCTTTGTGAGAGCTCTTGATCCATAGATCGTCACTCCATTATATGGATGAATATATTCCAACCAGATCCCTGCAGGTTAATTCCTATCTTGGAAATTTGATAATCATTAAAGGTTTTATAGGACTATACACTAATTTGTATGCCCCAGACTAAAGAATGCAAAGGTCATCAAGGCCTGAAATCTGAAAATCTAAGACACTTGAAATAATCATCATTACAGAGAGCCTTATTCAAATTGAATGGTTTAATGGTCTTCGGCAGAAATTATTTGAGGCCAGGTTGAAAATTAGTAGGAGAGATGTGGCCTATTCTTACTCCATTTTTGTTGGTTTTTATAAGCAGGTTATATGAAGAATCATAGCATTGAACAAAAATACTAGTTTAGTCCTAAAGAATTATGATATTTGTGAACACTAACATCTCTTTATGATTAAATGAATCGTGGTACATACATATTTATCTCGAATGATAATTGTGAGTCTGGTAATTACTTTTATGTCACAGTAAAAATAAACACTTTATCCAAAGAAAGATGAAGAACAGCTCCTTTCACTGCCATGTTGGAAGGCACAAAGCAGAATATAGCTCTGTGCATCTATACACCAGAAGACTTGAAATGTTGTCAAGTGATCAGTATTAAAGTAAGTACATTCTTGAGCCGATTAATTCATAGAAGAGCCATCAGAAGAGCTACAAGTAGGAAGATGGTTCCCTGAAGTGATATGGGCTTCTTTTTCTCCTGTAATATCAAGAAAGTTGTCTGTTACTTTGAAAAGATATATTATGATTTTCTCCAGCTCACACAGTAGAATTTTTTGGCATCAAGAATTACTTGAAAGAGAGAGGACTTATATTGAGTGTTAGCATGATTGAAGGGTTTTCAATTGCCTTGATGTATGGAGAAGACACAATTCCTCATTTAAAATCCTTGACATGCTTGGCAGATTCAACATTATCCTGGGATTGAGTCCTCATGTCACTGTGGGATAGGAGTACTAGAATTCTATTTTTCCCATATAAGAGCTATTGCTATTAATCCCAAACTGGTTGTATGCTACTTCTCAGTCACATGTGAGATATCTCATGTTCTCTTTGTGGAATATTTCTTGATTAGCTTACTGCTTACTTCATTCTATTGTATACCAGTTTCCTGCTGATGTTCCATTTCTCCTCTAAAAATTATATATGAGATATTAGACTGCATTTTTATCTTATTTTTTGACAGGAGTTGAAACAGTCTCACTGTACAGGGATGGCTGTCCTGGAACTGATTTTGTAAACCAAGGTGGCCTTGAAGTCATAGAGATCTACCTGACTCTTTTTCTTGTGTTCTGGGACTAAAGGTTTATTCTACTACACCAAATTGATGTAGTGCTTCTGAATATGTTTACATCTCATTAGTGATTACCCCTGATTACACCATTCTTATCTTTGTTTGTCTTCTCAATTTCTTCTCTCTCCTTTTTGACTGAAAACTGGATAACAACCTGATGGGTAGATCAAATGGGGGCACCAAAAGTTATGCTGATATAAATCTCTTAAGAAACTTCAACATTTGTTCTATATTAGGCTCAGAATACCTGCAAATAAAATTTTCTCTTTCTGTGTCTTTGAAGGATTGTGTTGGGTTTTTGGTGGGGATTGCATTGAATCTGCAGATTGCCTTTGATAGGATGGCCATTTTTACTATATTAATTCTACCAATGGGAGAAAGTCTTAGTATGGCAGAAATATATAGATATACTAGAAGTCAGCCTAGGGTACATCTAAAAGCAAGAAAGGGGCAGGGTAGCTGGTATTCATTTGTTGCACAATTACTTTCTAAAGAGTACTTTATTTTTCTACAGAGGCTTAGTTTGCTTCTGTATTCTCATTCTTGCATCACAGAAGCACTTAGAAAAATTGTTTAGTTTCATTAAAAAATTGTCTCTAGTTTTATGTAGAAGGTCCCTTAAGTATCAGACATTGTTGGTGAAGCTTAATATTTCAAAACAGATTATTACTTTAAGGTCTATGTGTGTTGTCTGTTGATGGGTTTGTACTGTGTACTTTATTATGAAATTACTGAGAGCTGTGGAATGAAGTAAATCTAACTGTATTTCAGTAGTCCCTTTAATCAGGTTGGTCCATTTCAAAACCTACAATGTAAAACAAAATAGAAAAAGAAAATCAAGAAAAAGTTATAAAAGTTTACAAAAACTAGGTAGCTGCATCAGTTCATGAATTAATATTTGCTTCATGTTACCTCTGATGGTGAAGAAGAAAGTTTATTTTAGATTGTGGATTTGTGAAATTATTGGACTGCTCCTCTCTCTTAAGCTGTGTCTGGTGAGCCATCTCCTTTTTGTAAATGTACAGTTATTAGACCTACATTCATGAGAAATTAATGAGAAATTTCTCTTTCTGTATCTTTGAAGGATTGTGTTGGGATTTTGGTGGGGATTGCATTGAATCTCTAGATTGGCTTTGATAGGATGGCCATTTTTACTATATTAATTCTACCAATCCTGAGCATGGGAGATCTTTACATCTTCTGAGACTTTCCTTGCTTTCTTTCTTGAGACACTTGAAGTTATTGTCATGCAGACTTTTCACTTGTTTTGTTATAGTCTTCCCAAAATATTTTATATTATTTGTGACGATTACGAAGGGAGTTGTTTCTCAAATTTCTTACTCAGACTGTTTATCATTTGTATAAAGGAAGGCTACTGATTTATTGGAGTTAATTTTATATTCTGCAACTTAGCTAAAGTTGTTTACAAGCTAGAAAAGTTCTTTTTTTAGAATTTTTGGGGTCACTTATCTATACTATCATATCATCTGCAAATAGTGATACTTTATTTCTTCCTTGCCAATTTTGATCCCCTTCATCTCTTTTTGTTGTCTTATTGTACTAGCTAGTACTTTGAGTAGTGTATTGAATAGATATGGGGATAGTGTGCATCCTTTTCTTATCCCTGATTTTAGTAGGATTGCACCAAGTACTTCTCCATTTAATTTGATATTGGCTGTTAGTTTGCAGTAAGTTGCTTTTACTATGTTTATGTATGGGCCTTGAATTCCTGATTTCTCCAGAAATTTTAACGTGGAGGGATGTTGTACTTTGTCAAATGGTTTTTCTGCATCCAAGGAGATGATCATGTAATTTTTTTTTCTTTTGAGTTCGTTTATGTAGTGGATTATGTTAGTGGATTTTCATATATTGAACAAAACATGCATCTCTGGAGTATGCTTACTTGATTGTGGTTAATGATGATTTTGATGTGTTCTTGAATTTGGTTTTTGAGCATTTTATTGAGTGTTTTTGCATCAATAATCATAAGTGAGATTGGTCTGAAGTTCTCCTTTTTCATTGGACACTACTGTGGTTTAGTTATCAGAGTGATTGTGGCTTCATAGAATGAATTATGTAAGTCTTCCTCCTGTTTCTGTTTTATGGAATAATTTCCAGAATACTGGTATCAGGTTTTCTTTGAAGTCTGGTTGAATTCTTAATTAAATCTATCTAGTCTTAGCAGATATTTTAAGTTGGAAGGCTTTAATGATTTCTTCTACTTCCTTATGGGATATGGGCCTATTTAAATACTTTATCTGCTCTTGATTTAAATTTGGTGTATGCTGCCCTTAAAACCATCCATTTCATCTACATTTTCCCATTTTTTTCAATATGGACTTCTGTAGAAGAATAGTAGAATCCGATGATTCTTTGAATTTACTCCATTTCTGTTGTTATGTCTCTCTTTTCATTTCTGATTTTGTTAGTTTGGATACTGCCTCTTGGCCCTTTAGTTAGTTTGGGTAGGCGGTTATCTATCTTCTCTCAAAGAACCAGGTTTTGGTTTATTTGATTTTTTTGTGCTTTGTTTCTACTTGGTTTATTTTGGTCTCGAGTTTGACTATTTAATGCCATCTACTTCTCAGGTGAGTTTGCTTCCTTTTCTTCTAGAGTTCATAGGAATGATGTTAAGTTGTTAGGGTAAGATCTCTTCAGTTTCTTTACCAGAGCACTTAGTGTTATGAACTTTACTCTTAGCCCTGTTTTCATTGTGTCCCATAATTTGGGGTATGGTATGTCAATATTTTCATTAAATTCCAGAAAGTATTTAATATCTTTCTTTATTTCTTCCCTGACCAAATTGTCATCGAGTAGAGAGTTGTTCAGTTTCCATGTATAAGTGGGCTTTTTGTTGTTTTTGCTGTTATTAAAGACCTGCCTTAGGCCAAGTTCTTCTGATACAATGCATGGGATTATTTCATTCTTCTTGTATTGGTTAAGGGTTATTTTGTGACCAATTGTAGGACTGATTATGGAGAAATTACACTAACGTGCTGAAAAGAAGGTGTATTCTTTTGTTTTAGGGTGAAATGTTATGTACATATCTGTTAAATCCATTTAGTTCATAACTTTTATTAGTTTCACCATCTATGTTTAGTTTCTAATTCAGTGACCTGCCCATTGGTGAGAGTGGGGTGTTGAAGTCTTCCACAATTATTGTTTGGTGTTCAATGTGTGTTTAGTAAAGTTTATTTTATGAATATGGGTGACTTTGCATTTACAGCATAGATGTTCAGAATTGAGACTTTCTCTTGGTGGATTTTCCCTTTGATGAATGTTAAGTATCCTCCCTCATCACGCTTGATAACTTTTGGTAGAAAGTCTTTATTATTGGATATTAGAATGGCAACCCCAGATTATTCCTTGGGACCCTTTGCTTGGAATACATTTTTCCATCCTTTTACTGAGATGGTGACAGTCTTTGTTATTGAGGTGTGCTTCTTGTTTGCAGTAAAATGCTGGATCTTTTTTGTGTATCAAGTGTGTTAGCTTATGTCTTTTTATAGGTGAGTTGAGTCCTATTAATATTGAGAGGAATTAAAGACATATGACTGTTGGTCCCTACTATATTTGATTTTATAGATAGCTTTTTGTGTTTATGGTTCTCTTCTTTTGGCTTTGCTGTGAGATGATTAATATCTTGTCTTTTCTTTGGTATAGGTACCTCCCTTGTGTTTGTGTTTTCCTTCTAGGATCCTCTGTAAGGATAGATTGGTAGATAGATCCTGCTTGATTTTAGTTTTGTCATGTAATATTTTGGTTTCACCATCTATGTTGATTGAGAATTTTGCTGGGTATAGTAGCATGTGCATTTGTGTTTGAGTCTGCATGACCTCTTTGGACTTTCATAGTCTCTGTTGAGAAGTCTGGTGTAATCCTGATAGGTCTGGCTTTGTATAATACTTGGCACTTTATCTACTGTAGCTTTTGCTATTCTTTGTTCTGTGCATTTATTGTTTTGATTATTATGAACCAAGAGGACATTCTTTTCTGCTCCCATTTATTTGGGCTTCATGTACCTTTATGGTTGTCTCTTTCTTTAGGTTGGGGAAGTTTTCTTCTATGAGTTTTCAAGGACATTTTCAGATCCTTTGTGCTGGGAATCTTCATTCTCCTCTATTCCAATTATTCTTAGATTTTGTCCTTTCAATGTGTACTGAATTTCATGGATTTTTTTTCTATATTTTAAATTTTCTTTGCCTATTGTGTCAATCTCTTCTAAGGTATCTTCTACACCTGTGATTCTCTTTTCCATTTCTTGTCTGTTTTCAATACTTACACCTGTAATTCCTGACCATTTTCCTAGGTTTTCCATTTCCAGGTTTGCCTCCATTTGTGTTTTCTTTATTGTTTCTACTTCCACTTTTAGTTCTTAGATTGCTTTATGCATTATTTCACCTGTATGATTGTGTTTTTCTATAATTCTTTAAAGGATTTAGTTGTTTCCTTTTCTGGGGCATCTACCTGTTTACCCACGTTTTACTCTATTTCTTTCAGGGACTTATTTATATAATCCTTCAAGGTCTCCACTATCTTCATGAGATAGGATTTTAGGACAAATTCCTAATTTTCAGGCATTTTGGTATATTCAGGGTTTGCTGTGGTAGGAAAACAGGGTTCTGATGATGTCCATGTTTATTGGCTCCTGTTGCTTGTGGTCCTATGCTTGCCTCTCAACATCTGGTGATCCATAGTGTTTGCTGGTCTGGGTGACTCTGTCTAGAGTCTGCTTCTTTTGTCCCTGGGTTGCTTCCTGTCTCCTTTTAGGTTGGCTGCCCTGTAGAAGACCTCTTGTGGAGCCTTCCAACTGAAGGGTTTCAGAGGGCCAAATAACCTGCTGCTCTGTTACCTTGGCTGCAGTAGATCTATCAGGAGGTGTTCAGACTGTTGTGTCTTCAGGGGAGCAGTCAAGCTGATGTACTGTGTGAAACTGTTCTCCAGGGGGCGTATGGACTGGTGTTTCTCTTTCCCTGTGTACAGCAGAACTCAAAAGAGGCTTTCAGTCTGTTGGATCAGTTGCCCTGTATGTCACAGATCCACTGGGAAGTATTTAGACTGTGTTGCCATGTTTCCCTATGTACGGAGGAACTTCTGGGGTGCGTTCAAGCTGTGGTGTTGTCAGGGGGCAGACAAGCTGGCAATTAATTGCTCAGTTATCCTGTGTGCACTGGGTCTCCTAGGATGTCTCTGGCTATGGTTTCAGATGTTCTGAATGCAGCATATCTATGGGGAAGCCTCAGGATGTGGTATCTTCAGGGGAGCAGACTAGCTACCAGTCTGTCACAGCAGAAAGAACTGGGTATTTTGTTGGGTGGGAAATTTAGAGGGTGATGGTTCCCCTGAGTCCACTGGGACCCGGAGTCAACTGTGCAACTTCAGAGGTGTTCTTTCCAAATGTTCTGAGTGCAGTGGATCTTCTAGGATATCTCAGGATATGGTATCCTTTGGGGAACCCATGTATAAGTCTTAACATTTAAAAATAGAATCAACATGCATATATGTATATAACACATGTGTAATAATATGTATTATATGTGAAGTACTATATAGCACATTATTTCTGTGAATACATACATCTGTATGCATAGAAATGGTTGTTGGGTTTTTCTACCAGAGAGCATTATGTTTATACTCTTCTATCAAGAAGAGAGTTGTTTATTTTTCTTTAAAGGTGTAAACCATCAAGACTGATACAAAGTCAAGCATGTGAGGACTTCACAGTGATGAAGGTGGAAAGTATAGTAACAAAGGGCTGGCTGTGATGTTGTTAAGGCTATTCATCCATACGAGTCAGTAAGTTGTAACTGTGCTGACATACAGTAAGGTGTAATATGCTGGCACTTAGATTTTATAACTACAATGCATGTCTTCCTTAAGATAGAAGATTATCTACTATATTTCAATCTACTTATGTAAGAAGTCAGAATCTTCATATATACAGAAGGAAATACAAGTGTATATGAAACTTGCATATCATCACAGAGAATACAGCATACCTGACACATACTTGTTGATAAGAGCCTCAGGGTTCTATGTGTTTTATCCTATCTTCCTACATGGCAGTTGTTCTTAAACAACAACATCTCAAGAGGAATGGCAATGTTTTTATTGAGTAAAACATGGGCTAGTCATGGGAGGCTTACAATGATTCATTCAAAAAAGTGTGTGAAAATATAAAGGAAGACAATTTTGCATAACTGGACTGCATATCTCTGGTACTCCTTGCATCCAGACTGAAGTGATGAATCCATATTAGAGTTTCAAAACTAGAATCAAGGTCTTCAAGGGGTGGGTAACAGTGTAGCCTGGCTCATATTCTCATCTCTTTTACAAAGGGCTCTTACAGAATGTATTCTTTTCATAAATACATTAAAGTAGATATGAAGGAAACAGATTTGTCTCTAAAAAGAAGGAAAGAAATATGGACCAATAGGGATCTTAAAAATTAAAGGGAATATAATCATTCTCATAAGTCAAGTAGAAATGATAACCATGATAATGTCCCACTAGTTTTTCCAGTCTCCTTGGATCTCCAGACATTCAGTGAACAATGATCATTACTCCAATTGTCTACACTCCACAAGATGTTATGCACCAAACCAAAATTCATGAGATCCTTAACCCTGTACACAACACAGGAGTCCCCAGGGTCAAGGCTCATCTAGTTCAAAATCATTGGCACATCATTTAGTGTGGTGCATGGAAATATCAATGGAGGAGATATGGTGTTGAAAATAAGAGGTGATACAAATATTTGAGAAGATGGGCACTGCCACCCCCAGTATGTAGTTTCACAGGAACCCGAGGTATTGGAAAGCATCTGGCAATAGAAGCAGAGTTTCAGCAAGAGGTATTTCAGTCATGGAAATATCTTAGATCTCTTACGTGCATGGGACAAACCGTGTAGGAAAGGTGATGGCAAGCAAGTAGGTTTTCTGGAGATGGCCCACCATTTTGCAGATATGATTGGTGTACTCTGAGAGATATGGAAACATCACAGAATTGTTTCTTACTGCTGATATGGCTTTTCTGTCACTATTACACAGCTTAGTGATTCCTGGGCATCTCCTCATTCTATTGAACACAGTTTCTACAGATCAATATGGAGACATCCTTTCACATGCTATGCTGTTTAGATGAATTAATGACTATAGAATTCTTGATTTGATTCAATAATTTTAGAAAGAAATTTAAGGAGACAGTTTTAGTTGTTTTCCCTAAAAGATATAATAAAGTTAAAATCAAGAATAGAACATGCCCCTCCTCATAGAATAATAAGTAAAGGCTCTATAATAAGGGGTATAATGAGCTTAAAAAATTGATCTAAGGAAAAATATTTGAGATCAAAGAAAAATATTCGTTCTATGTAATATCCAGAGATGATGCCACCAGTGTGCACTATAATAAAACAAGGACATCTAAAACTCTTGTTTTGAACTTATACTGAGTTTAGAGAATGAAACAGTACTGTGAACTTAATATCTACATTATTCGGTAACTTCTTTTTGTGTAATTTTTTCTGTGAGGTAACCTCATAAAGGATTTTGTCTAAAATCTATAAAAAGGCTGAGAGAAAAATAAAGTTTAGTTGTCAGGGCTCTTCTGAATCCACAAAATGTTTATGTTTTTTATATATGTATACATGTCTATCTATCTGTCTGTATGTCTGTGTCTCTATATATGTACATACATATGCAGGTATATATGTATGTCTATATGTATGTATGTGCACGTGTGAAGTTGATGAATGGTCGGAACCAGCCAAATCTGTGTGTGTGTGTGTGTGTGTGTGTGTGTGTGTGTGTGTGTGTGCGCGCGCATGAGCACGTGCACGCACAGGCGTGTACTCCTGCATGACTTTGTTTTTATCCTTTTTTATTCTCTCTGCCTCACAAAAAGTTAATGAGTTCCTCACCTCTTACCTGTCTAGGAAGACACCACTGAGTAAAACAACCCAAGTAACTAAGTTTTTTTTCCCCCAATACTCTCCTGCTAACAGCAGGAATCAAATGCCAGAAACCATCAGCTTCTGAAACCAGAACAATAAGCAAAAGTTAATGGAGAGAGGTCATGACCTTCTGGTCTTTCCAAAGCCAATGCACCTCAATATTTGAATGTCTGAATGGGGCCTTCCCAAGTGCTCTCTGAAAATGTAGGTTAAACTTGGAGTAAAAGGACTCTCTTCTGACAAGAAAACATCACCACATCTGTTTATTCTGTCAGTGAACAATTCATTAATACCCTTGGTACCAAATTTCCTGGTAAATGGAGATAACTAATTATTATGGACTTTTCCTCCTTATATGTATACAGAGCTACTTTTGAGGTATTGATGCACCCAACAAGTGTATCTATTGTATCTATGATGACTTCTACATTCTCTCTACAAATGTTTGCATATTATCATTTCCTATGCACTTCCTTTACATACACAAGCATACAAACACTAGCACAAAAACCTCCTCAGACATCATACACAGGTCCTACTTTTCACAAGGTTCTGTCAGAATGAGGTGTCACTTAATGAACCATGTTTATATCTTCTGCTGATGTACCTGTTCATTGAAGGGACAGTTGGCCAACTTAGACAGGAACTTATTGCATGTGACTTTTTCAGGACTCCTTATAAAGTATGTTTTTCCATGCCTCTCCTTTAGAAAACAAACAGGATTAATTCATCACTTCCCACTGGTAAACTTTTCTTTGCAGTAGCTTTTTGCAATGGAATTGACTACTTTGTTCATAATTTATATCAGTTAACTTTATTTCACCCAACACATAAAACTCATCTTTATAGAAATTTGTGCACACCCTTCTGGCTGCTTGTCTTGTGAGCATCTTTTATGAGTAGTCTTGTGCTGCTGAGGAAGAGAGAAACAGGACAAAGAGAAGGATCCAATCCATTCAGCAGAGTTACGAGTGAAAGGATAATATCTGAGCTATGATGTTGTCAGAAACAACCCTACACACATGGAATAGTTTAAGGGGCAGCACTGGAGACCTTTGTCCTGTTTGGGGGCTCCTTTCTTTTACAGCCACCTGGAAATCTGCTGTAGCTCAGTTTAATTAATTACCATTTCCCCAGAAAGTGTGCTTGCAAAGGGAGGAACAACAATTTAGGGAACATTGTCTTCTCAGTTTGAAAAGCTCCATGGTAAACACTTAATAATTTAAAATAATGATTTGTGCACATATTTTTACTTTAACACACAAGGATATAGATGTGCTGAAACACACAGAGTATTGATCTGAACTGACACAAGTACATGTGTATCAACCTCCAGCTCTATCCCTTCATAAATCACCACATTGCTACGCATGTTATTTTCAATCACACACATTTTATCAAAATATCCATATATCTATACGAATCCATGTCCATAGAACCTCTGGGCCCTGCACAATTTGGCAGGAAAGTAGACATCATCAAATACGCACCCTTATCTGAATGAATTCTTTCTGGATAAAACATTTGTCAAAGTCAGATTCGGCCTTTCTACATGCTGTTCTTTCCATTGTAATTTGAAAAAGTTCCTAAGAGAAAAAGAGCAAAATTCACGTACAGTTATGTATTTTCATTTACATGTATGCTTTAATTTTCTTTTGTAGCTAACACTTTTACTTGGATCAATGACTATACGTATTTTTTTAATTTTTTTATTTTATTTTTATTAGATATATTTTTTATTTACATTTCAAATGATTTCCCCTTTTCTGTACCCCCACTCCCCGAAAGTCCCATAAGCCCCATTCCCGCCCCATGTTCTCCCACCCACCCCTTCCCACTTCCCTTTTCCGGTTTTGCCCTATACTGCTACATTGAGTCATTCCAGAACAAGGGGCCACTCCTCCATTCTTTGCTTACATCATTTGGTGTGTGGATTAAGTTTTAAGTATTCCAGTTTTCTAGGTTACTATCCACTTATTAGTGAGTGCATACAATGATTGATCTTTTGAGTCTGGGTTACCTCACTTAGTATGATGTTCTCCAATTCCATCCATTTGCCTAAGAATTTCATGAATTAATTGTTTCTAATGGCTGAATAGTACTCCATTGTGTATATATACCACATTTTTTGCATCCATTCTTCTGTTGAGAGATACCTGGGTTCTTTCCAGCTTCTGGCTATCATAAATAGGGCTGCTATGAACATAGTGGAGCATGTATCCTTATTACATTTTGGGTAATCCTCTGGGTATATGCCCAGGAGTGGTATAGCAGGATCTTCTGGAAGTGACATGCCCAGTTTTCTGAGGAACCACCAGACTAATTTCCAGAGAGGTTGTATCAATTTGCAACCCCACCAGCACTGGAGGAGTGTTCCTCTTTCTCCACATCCTTGCCAACACCTACTATCTCATGAGTTTTTTTATCTTAGCCATTCTGACTGGTGTAAGGTGAAACCTCATGGTTGTTTTTATTTGCATTTCCATAATGACTAATGAAGTAGAGCATTTTTTATGACGCTTCTCTGCCATCCGAAGTTCTTCAGCTGAAAATTCTTTATTTAACTCTGTACTAGATTTTTTAATAGGGTTGGATGCCGATTTGTCCTTTTGATGGTGTCCTTTGCCTTACAGAAACTTTGTAATTTTATGAGGTCCCATTTGTCAATTCTTGATCATAGAGCATACACAATTGGTAATCTGTTCAGAAACTTTCCCCCTCAAGGGTCTTCCCCACTTTCTTTTCTATTAGCGTCAGAGTGTCTGACTTTATGTGTAGATCCTTGATCCATTTTGAGTTGAGCTTAGTACAAAGAGACAAGGATGGATCAATTTCCGTTCTTCTGCATGCTGACCTTTAGTTGAACCTTCACCATTTGTTGAACTGGCTATCTTTTTTCAATTGTAAGTTTTCAGACCCTTTGTCTAGGATCAAGTGGCCATAGGTGTGTGGGTTCATTTCTGGATCTTTAATCCTGTTCCATTAATCTGCCTGCCTGTCACTGTACCAGTACCGTGCAGTTTTTAACACAATTGCTCTGTAGTATTAGTTGAGGTCAGGGATACTGATTCCCCCAGAATTTCTGTTGTTGCTGAGAAGAGTTTTAGCTATCCTGGGGTTTTTGTTATTCCAGATGAATTTGAGAATTGCTCTTTCTAACTCTGTGAAGAATTGAGTTTGGATTTTGATGGGTATTGCTTTGAATCTGTATATTGCTTTTGGAAAAATGGCCATTTTAACTATATTGACCCTGCCAATCCATGAGCATGGGAGGTTTTCCCATTTTTTGAGGTCTTCTTCCATTTCCTTCTTCAGAGTCTTGAAGTTCTTGTCATACAGATCTTTCACATGTTTGGTAAGATTCACCCCAAGGTACTTTATACTGTTTGTGACTATTGTAAAAGGGGTCATTTCCCTAATTTCTTTCTCAGCCTACTTATCCTTTAAGTATAGGAAGGCCACTTATTTGCTTGAGTTGATTTTATAACCTGCCATTTTGCTGAAGTTGTTTATCAGCTATAGGATATCTCTAGTGGAGTTTTTTGGATCATTTAGGTAGACTATCATGTCATCTGCAAATAATGATAGTTTGACTTCTTCCTTTCCAATTTGTATCCCTTTGACTTCCTTATGTTGTCTAATTGCCCAAGCTAGTACCTCAAGTACAATATTCAAAAGATAAGGAGAAAGGGGTCAGTCCTGTCTAGTCTCTGATTGTAGTGGGATTGCTTCAAGTTTCTCTCCATTTAGTTTGATGCTGGTTACCGGTTTGCTGTATATTGCTTTTACTATGTTTAGGTATGGGCCTTGAATTCCTGTTCTTTCCAAGACTTTAAGCATGAAAGGATGGTGAATTTTGTCAAATGGCTTTTCAGCATCCAATGAAATGGCCATGTGGCTTTTTTCTTTGATTTTGTTTATGTAGTCGATTGCATTGATGGATTTCCATATATTGAACCAACCCTGTATTCCTGGGATAAAGTCTACTTGATCATGGTGGATGATCATTTTGATGTGTTCTTGGATTCGGTTGGAAAGAATTTTATTGAGTACTTTTGCATCGATGTTCATAAGGGAAATTGGTCTGAAGTTCTCTTTTTTGTTGGATCTTTGTGTGGTTTTGGTATCAGTGTAATTGTGGCTTCATAGAAGGAATTGGGTAGTGTTCCTTCTGTTTCTATTTTGTGGAATAGTTTGAAGAGTATTGGTGTTAGGTCTTTTTTGAAGGTCTGATAGAATTCTGCACTGAAACCATCTGGTCTTGTGTTTTTTTTTTTTTTTTTTTTTTTTGGTTGGAAGACTTTCTATTACTCCTTCTATTTCTTTAGGGGTTATGGGACTGTTTAGATGATGTATTTGGTCCTGATTTAATTTTGGTATTTGGTATCTGTGTAGGAAATTGTCCATTTCCTCCAGATTCTCCAGTTGTGTAGAGTATAGGCTTTTGTAGTAGGATCTGATGATTTTTTGGATTTCCTCAGTTTCTGTTGTTATATCCCCCTTTTCATGTCTAATTTTGTTAATTTGGATACTTTCTCTCTGCTGTTTGGTCAGTGTGGTTAAGGGTCTGTCTATCTTGTTGATTTTCTCAAAGAATCAGCTCCTGGATTCGTTGATTCTTTGTACAGTTTTCTTTGTTTCCACTTGATTGATTTCAGCCCTGATTTTGATGATTTCCTGTCTTCTACTCCTCCTGGGGGAATTGGCTTCTTTTTGTTCCAGGACTTTGAGGTGTGTCGTTAAGCTGCTAGTATGCTCTCTCCATGTTCTTTTTGGAAGCACTCAGGACTATGAGTTTTCTTCTTAGCACTGCTTTCATTGCGTCCCAAAGATTTGGGTATGTTGTGCCTTCATTTTCATTAAATTCTAAAGAGTCTCTGATTTGTTTCTTTATTTCTTCTTTGGCCAAGGTGTCATTGAGTAGAGTATTATTCAGCCTCCATGTCTATGTGGGCTTTCTGTTGTTTTTGTTGCTATTGAAAACCACATTTACACCATAGTGATCTGATAGGAGGCATGGGATTAGTTTGATCGTCTTATATTTGTTGAGGTCTGCCTTGTGTCCAATTATATGGTTGATTTTGGAGAAGGTACCATGAGGTGCTGAAAAAAAGGTATATTCTTTTGCTTTAGGGTGAAATGTTCTATAAATATCAGTCAAATCCAATTGGTCCAAAGCTTCAATTAGTTTTACTGTGTCCCTGTTTAGTTTCTGTTTTCCAGATCGGTCCATTGAATAGAGTGGATTGTTGAAGTCCCCCACAATTATTGTGTTAGGTGCAATGTGTGCTTTGAGCTTTAGTAAAATTTCTTTTATGAATTAGGGTGCCCTTGCATTTGGCTCATAAATGTTCAGAATTGAAAATTCTTCTTGGTGGATCTTTCCTTTGACCAGCAAGAAGTGTCCTTCTGTGCCTACTTTGATGAATTTAGGTTGAAAGTCAATTTATCTGATATTAGAATGGCTACTCCTGCTCGTTTCCTGTGACCATTGGATTGTAAGATTGTCTTCCAGCCTTTTACTCTAAGGTAGTTTTTATCTTTGTACCTGAGGTGTGTCTCCTGTATGCAGCAAACTGTAGGGTCCTGTTTCCTTATCCAGTCTGTTAGTCTATGTCTTTTTATTGGGGAATTGAGTCCATTGATGTTAAGAGATATTAAGGAATAGTGATTATTACTTCCTGCCATTTTTGATGTTCTTTTTATATTTGAGTGGTTATCTTCTTTTGGGTTTGATGAAGGAAGGTAACTATCTTGCTTTTTCCAGGGTGTAGTTTCCATCCTTGTATTGGAGTTTTCCTCCTATTATTTTTTGCAGAGCTGGGTTTGTGGAAAGATATTGTATAAATTTGGTTTTGTCATGGAATATCTTGGTTTCTCCATCTATGGTGATTGAGAGTTTTGCTGGGTATAGTAGTCTTGGCTGACATTTGTGTTCTCTTAGAGTCTGCATGAGATCTGCCCAGGATCTTCTAGCTTTCATGGTCTCTGGTGAGAAGTCTGGTGTGATTCTGATAGGTCTTCCTTTATATGTTACTTGGCCTTTTTCTCTTACTGCCTTTAATATTCTTTCTTTATTTAGTGCATTTGGGGTTTTGATTATTATGTGATGGGGGGTATTTCTGCTCAGGTCCAGTCTGTTTGGAGTTCTGTAGGCTTCTCGTATATTCACTGGCATCTCTCTCTTTAAATTGGGAAAGTTTTCTTCCATAATTTTGATGAAGAAGTTGGCTGGCCCTTTCGGTTGTAAATCTTCACTATTATCTATACCTATAATCCTTAGGTTTGGTCTTCTCATTGTATCCTGGATTTTCTGGATGTTCTGGGATACAAGCTTTTTGCATTTTGCATTTTCTTTGACAGTTGAGTCAATGGTTTCTATGGTATCTTCAGCATCTGCGATTCTTTCTTCCATCTCTTGTATTCTGTTGTTGATATTTGCTTATATGGACCCTGATTTCTTCTCAAGGTTTTCTATCTCCAAAGTTGTCTCCCTTTGTGATTTCTTAGTTGTTTCTACTTCTGTTTTTAGATCCAGAATGGTTTTGCTCAGTCCTATCATTTGTTTGTTTGTGTTTTCCTGTAATTCTTTAAGAGATTTTTGTGTTTCCTCTTTCATGACTTCTGCCTGTTGACTCAAGTTCTCCTGCATTTCTTTAAGGCTATCTCTTGGGCCTTATTCTCCTGCATTTCTTTAAGTGATTTTTGTGTTTCCATTATACGGGTTTCTAGATTATTCGTGTTCCCCTGTATTTCATTAAGAGATTCATTTATATCCTTTTTTTTTTTGTTCTTCTAGCAGCATCATGAACATTGATTTTAAATCCATATCTTGTTTCTCTGGTGTGTTGGCATAACCAGGACTTGCTGATGTTGGATACTTTGGTTCAGATGCTGCCATATTGCCTAGATTTCTGTCAGTAGTGTTCCTGCATTTGCCCTTTGCCATCTTGTTCTCTGGAGCTAGTTGGTCTTGTCTCTGGCTGGTGTTCCAGCCTCCTGAGCAGCTCTAGGGCTATTTCTGCAACACTGGATGGCAGGGTTTCCCCTGTTGCAGATGGCTGATGTACTGTCTTCCTCTTCGGTGCGCTTGCAGCCCTAGTGTGTTTTGCCCGAGATTGTGTCTGTGATCCAGATGGTGCCTGTTTGCTCCTTCAGGGAGTGCTGAGGGTGTATGCTTCAGGGACCTTTTCTGTGTGCTGATCACTCTGCTGGCCAGCGGAACTCCCAACCGGGTTAGTGCACACAAGGCTAGCCTTGCTGCTCAGGCCCTGAGTCTAGGCAAAAGCCTGGCAGGCCAATGTCCGAGCAAAGTTCCCCTCAGCTGTGAGTGTTAATTGGGACTGTCAGGTGGCCAGGATGGCAGCGTGCATGTACTCCCTGAGAGTGCTGGGAGAGTCTGCTGGGCTAACAACCTCCTGGCCGGGTCGGCACACAGATGGCCCATCGAGCAGTCCAGGGCCTCTCGGCAGTCCAGGGCCTGACAATCTTAGACCCCAGCTATGTCAGCCTCGGGCTAGCCTGTTAGCCGGTTTTGCCTGGTAGGACTCTCTGGCATGGTAGTCTACCTAACTGACCCAAAAAACTCCACTAGGAAACTCCTATAGCTGATAAATAACTTCAGCAAATTGGCAGGGTATAAAATCAACTCAAGCAAATCCTATACTCAAAGGATAAGCAGGCTGAGAAAGAAATTAAGGAAATGACATTTTTCACAATAGCCACAAACAGTATAACATACCTTGGGGTGACTCTTCCATGACATGTGAAAGATCTGCATGACAAGAAGCTCAAGACTCTGAAGAAGGAAATGGAAGAAGATCTCAAAAAATGGAAAAACTCCCATGCTCATGGATTGGCAGGATTAATATATTTAAAATGGTCATTTTGCCAAAAGCAATTTATAGATTCCACGCAATACCCATCAAAATCCCAACTCAATTCTTCATAGAGTTAGAAAGAGCAAATCTCAAATTCATCTGGAATAACAAAAAACCCAGGATAGCTAAAACTATTCTCAGCAACAAAAGAAATTCTGGGGGAATCAGTATCCCTGACCTCAAGCAATACTACAGAGCAATAGTGTTAAAAACTGCATGGTATTGGTACAGTGACAGCCAGGCAGATCAATGGAACAGGATTGAAGATCCAGAAATGAACCCACACACATATGGCCACTTGAACCTCGACAAAGGGGCTGAAAACATCCAATGGAAAAAAGATAGCCTTTTCAACAAATGGTGCTGGGTCAACTGGAGGTCAGCATGCAGAAGAATGCAAATTGATCCATCCTTGTCTCCTTGTACTAAGCTTAAATCCAAATGGTTCAAGGACCTCCACATAAAGCCAGACACTCTCAAGCTAATCGAAAAGAAACTGGGGAAGACCCTTGAGGACATTGGTACAGGAAGAAAGTTCCTGAACAGATCACCAATCGTGTATGCTCTAAGATCAAGAATTGACAAAATGGGACCTCATAAAATTACAAAGTTTTTGTAAGGCAAAGGACACTATCAAAAGGACAAATCAGCAACCAACAAATTGGGAAAAGATCTTCACCAACCCTACATCAGATAGAGGGCTAATATCCAATATATATAAAGAACTCAAGAAGTTAGACTCCGGAAAACCAAATAACCCTATTAAAAAATGGAGTACAGAGTTAAACAAAGAATTCTCACCTGAAGAACTTCAGATGGCTGAGAAACACCTTAAAAAATGCTAAAAAATGGCGGAGAAGCATCTTAAAAAATGCTCAACTTCATTAGTCATTAGGGAAATGCAAATCAAAACAACCCTGAGATTTCACCTTACACCACTCAGAATGGCTAAGATTAAAAATTCAGGAGACAGCAAGTGTTGGCAAGGATGTGGAGAAAGTAACACTCCTCCACTGCTGGTGGGGTTGCAAATTGGTACAACCACTCTGGAAATCAATCTGGTGGTTCCTCAGAAAACAGGGCATGTCACTTCCGGAAGATCCTGCTATACCACTCCTAGGCATATACCCAGAGGATTCTCCAGCATGTAATAAGGATACATGTTCCACTATGTTCATAACAGCCCTATTTATATATCCAGAAGCTGGAAAGAACCCAGGTATCTCTCAACAGAAAAATGGATACAAAAAATGTGGTATATATACACAATGGAGTACTATTCAGCCATTAGAAACAATGAATTCATGAAATTCTTAGGCAAATGGTTGGAGCTGGAGAACATCATACTAAGTGAGGTAACCCAGTCTCAAAAATCCTTCATGGCATCTACTCAATAATAAGTGGTTATTAACCTAGAAAACTGGAATGCCCAAAACATAATCCACACATCAAATGAGGTACAAGAACACCAGAGGAGTGGCCCCTTGTTCTGGAAAGACTCAGTGTAGCAGTATAGGGCAAAACCAGAACAGGGAAGTGGGAAGGGGTAGATGGAAGACAAGGGGGAGGAAAGGGGGCTTATGTGACTTTCGGTGTGTGGGGGGGGCAGAAAAGGGAAAATCATTTGAAATGTAAATTAAAAATATATCGATTTAAAAAAAAGAAAAAGAAAACATGAAGTTCTTTCCAATTTATTTCAGGAATTTTCTACTGAATAGTTCAAAACTCCTCTCTATTTCTTTAACACAGTACTTAGAAAAAGAACCAGATGGTCATGATCATCATTACAATTCCCCTACTTCTAAATATCCATATTCTACTTTCTTTATAGCTTTTAATAATTCATCAAGACAAATCAGTGTAAGAAGGCAACGGCTCACTCTTCACTTCATTTTCCTATTTTAGGTACTGAGGTATAATTTTCATAGTGAATCTGATTGTGTTATAAATTAAACTACATGGAGTTTTCCACAGAAACATGTACATATTATTAACTCAGTATCTTTAAATATAAAATGGATACACAAGTTGTGCTTTCCATAGAGGGATTTCTCTACACTCTGTAATAAAAAGTGCTTTTACAGGGCATTCTGAATTTACTCCTGCTGGCTCTGGGCATCCACACATTCACAAAATCCTCTACATTTATGTACTCAGATCTTGAATATGGAAAAAATTCTCAAATTCAGTGTTTGAGGAAATGATTCCTGCTCTCTCTTCCTTTCTTCTTCCTTCTCTGTCCCATCTCCTCTTTTCTCTTCCCTCTCTTTCCATGTGCACACGGCCAGGCTCTACTTCTATACTCTCTCACTGTCTGTCTCTGACTCTGTCGCTTTCTCTCTCTCTGCCTTTCTCTGTCTCTACTATCCCCTCAAATCCCCTCACCATGTCCTAAGTAATCTCTATTCAATACTATCAACAACAGATATGATTCCTTAAATGATGGCCATTGCTCCAGTTACTCATTTTCTATTAGATAATGTTAGTTACTATTGCTGTGATGATGTTTCAAGACAAAACATAAAACGGCAAGTAGTAAACATTGATTTAAATATTGGTATCACAACCCTTCATTAAAGGAATGTTGACCAAGAACAGGAATTTGGCATAAACCTGGAGGCAACAGTTAATGCAGAGACGATGAAATAGTACAGCCTCTGGAATGTTCTTGATGTCTTTCTTATCCTTCCTTTTTATAGAACTGATGAATACCAGTCCACATACCAACATCCAGAATAGGTTGAAACCTCCCTCATCTATCCTAAGTCAGAATAAGCCCTACAGATTTGCATACAGCCCAATCTTATTGATGTACTTTCTAAATGTAGGTTAGCCCTTCCCTAGTGAGTTTAGTCTATCTCAAGTTAAAATTAAGTGAACCAGCACACATGAAAATGTGGATTTTCACACATTGCCATTCTATCTTAACTTTAATATTCAGGCTTAGCTATGTTCTGTTAATTATCAAGTGGCATCAGAACAACTATTATACATAAGGAAATTTACTGTAATTACATGCAGGGTCCCTAATACTAGAGCGATGCTTTGTAAAGACGATTTTTGTATTTGCCGTTTTATTTTATTTTATTTTATTTTATTTTATTTTATTTTATTTTATTTTATTTTATTTTATTTTAAAGACACAACCTTTATTGAATAAGACATGGCCATGGCATGCTTCACAGAGAAGGTAGTTTTATCAGACATGCTGAGCTTCTATTTTCACTAATCATGAGATATACATACATATTGAAAAATTATATACATCCTTGTAATTATGAATCTCAAGAATTTTATTGTACCAATCACCAGGTTTTCATTGAATGCAGATATTTTCTCCCTTATGTATTTTTTAATTATTTTTATTATTATTAGATATATTCTTTATTTACATTTCAAATTTTTCCCCTCACGTGATTCCTCCCTCCCCATAAAATCCCATAAGCCATCTCTCTTTCCCTAATTGAATGGTATTTGCCTTTTTAAACAGTATTAATACTTATTGACATTTTGTTTCATCACATTCAATTCAGTTTTTTCTCTTACTTCACTTCATGAAATTTTATTAAACCCATTCTTTCAAACTCAATTTCTTTGATATTCAATCAATTAATGAATTCTTCCTATCAACTTTTCCCACACCAGTCTCCTATTTAGGCAACTATCTACAGGCTGAATCAGATTATTTCCATCCCTGTGTCTTAAATGTTAGACCTGAGGGTTACCTACTGTCATATCTGAATTTCTGTCTTCACTATTTACATTTCTTATGGTTTTTTATATCTTTGCTTGGGATATTTCTCACAGATAAAATATGGTCTTTTTTCAAGTTGTATCTCTTTGTCACAACAAATGTCAAGTTAGTGATGACATATTATCTTTGCTTTGAATCTATTTATGTGCTAGTCATGGGCTAACATAGAAGGTCATGGCTGTGTACCCTCTTCTTATGATGACATTATATCCTTAAAAAATATCTTTGGGCAGCCTTATCAACTTACATAGCAACACTCAGACAACCTGGGAGATGTCTTAAGCTCCCTCCTCTCTTTCAGGTTTTCCTTGTTAGGGTACAGTTACAACTGTGATTGAGTACCACAGATAAGAGTAAAGTCCACAAACTCCAGGAAGATGAGCTAGCAAACAAGACCAGAAAGGGAATGCTGCATCTAGGAGTAGTTTCTAGACAATTGGACACTTAAATACTGTGTTCATGGCCTAAAAGATGATAATAAAGGAAAAAGGATTGAATTACAAACTGAGTGACATTATCCTGGGTCCAGGCTTTGATTTGTATCTATCACATGAGATCAGTTATTACAACATCAGTCAGGTGCTAACTTTCAAAAGTTTTATTTAGAGAGAAGGGGCGACAGCGGCGGGTGGCGACAGTGCAGCAGTGGCACGTCCTGCTGAAGGGCCATCAACAGTGGAACCAAGGCGACACAGGGTCCAGTTAGGCCCTGCGCCCATGACCACTGACCTTCACTGGCCAGCCAGGCTGCAAGCAGCTGCGGATTTATGGTGCCTTTTACCGCACAGAAACCACTTCAGAACTTTGCCTCCTGCCAGTCTGGAGAGACTCAACTCCATCTTGGTTTCGGACTCCAGAGAGATGGGACAGACTGAGGTACACAAACATAACCCGAGGCCAACATCGCAGGGGTCTAAGCCTGACGGGCGTTGGCCTGCACCCAGGCCCTGGGCTGTTCCGGGGGCCATCGGGGTGCCAACCCAGCCAGGAGGTGTTTTTGCCCGGGCCAGCGTGCCCCGCCATTTTGCCTACAAGATGCCAGAGAGCTCTAGCAGGCAAAGCCGGCTAACAGGCATAGCCTGAGGCTAACAAAGCAGGGGTCTAGGCCCCAACATGCCCTGGACTGACCCCAAGAACTGGGTGGCTTGGTGGGCCATCTGTGTGTCAACCCACCCAGGAGGTTGTTAGCCCAGCAGACTCTCCCAGGACTTTCACGGAGCGCAAGCACACACGCCCACCATCCTGGCCACCTGACAGACCCAATTAACAGTCATAGCCCGAGGGGAACTTTGCTGGGACCTTGGCCTCCCAGGCTTTTACCTGGACCCAGGGCCTGAGCAGCCAGGCTAGCCTTGTATGCACCAACCCAGTTGGGAGATCGGCTGCCCAGCAGAGTGATCAGCACACGGAAAAGGACCCAGCAGCATACACCATCAGCACTCCCTGAAGGTGCAAACGGGCTCCATCTGGTTCACAGATGTCCCTTCCCCCCACAGCATTTAGCTGTGACCCTCCTGGCTGGCAACCCCCACCCTTCCCATGGCGTTATCTCAGGCCCTTGTTCCATTGGGAACAATACAGCTGCTTTCACCTTAACTACCAAGGCCACCTTAGTGCAGCTCCACCCGGAGACAAGCAGAAAACTGCGTGACTGAAAGCAGACAACCCGCCGAGAAGAAGATCCAATGAACTCGCGGCCATTTGGGGGGCAGGGTGGTTTTTCCAAAGATTATAAATATTGGCTAAATGATAGTAAAGTCAGTCTCTATGGGCAACTGTCCTCTTGACTCATTTCTCTTTCGCCCCCTTCCCATTAACCTCCGAGTTCTCTTCCAGGTATTCTGGTTCACATGTGGCCTCGGGCGGCAACACACAGACACAATCCAGACAAAACACACTAGAGCTGCAAGGGCACCCAAGAGGAGGACAGCACATCAGCAATCTGCTACAGGGGAAAACCAGCCATATAGTGTTGCAGTAATAGCCCCAGAGCCCCTCAGGAGGGCCAAACACCAGCCAGGGACAAGACCAACTAACTCAATAGAACAAGATGGCAAAGGGCAAACGCAGGAACACCACTAACAGAAATCTAGGCAATATGGCAGCATCTGAACCAAACTCTCCAACATCAGCAAGTCCTGGTTATGCCAACACACCAGAGAAACAAGATTTGGATTTAAAATCACTGATCATGATACTGCTAGAAGAACACAAAAAGGACATAAATGAATCTCTTAAAGAAATACAGGGGAACATGAATAAGCTAGAAACCCGTATAATGGAAACAGAAAAATCACTTAAAGAAATGCAGGAGTATAAGGCTCAAGAGATAGAAGCAAATAAAGAAGAAACGCCAAAAAAAAAAAAAAAAAAAAAAAAAAAAACCATAAGGAAATGCAGGAGAACTTGAGTCAAGAGGAAACACAAAAATCTCTTAAAGAATTACAGGAAAACATAAACAAACAAATGATGGAACTGAGCAAAACCATCCTGGATCTAAAAGCAGAAGTAGAAACAATTAAGAAATCACAAAGGGAGACAACTTTGGAGATAGAAAACCTTGAGAAGAAATCAGGGGCCATAGATGCAAATATAAACAACAGAATACAAGAGATGGAAAAAAGAATTTCAGATGCTGAAGATACCATAGAAACCATTGACTCAACAGTCAAAGAAAATGCAAAATGCAAAAAGCTTGTATCCCAGAACATCCAGGAAATCCAGGATACAATGAGAAGACCAAACCTAAGGATTATAGGTATAGATGAGAGGGAAGATTTACGACTGAAAGGGCCAGCAAATATCTTTGACAAAATTATGGAAGAAAACTTTCCCAACTTAAAGAGAGAGATGCCTATGAATATACAAGAAGCCTACAGAACTCCAAACAGACTGGATCTGATCAGAAATACCTCTCACCACATAATAATTAAACCCCCAAATGCACTAAACAAAGAAAGAATATTAAAGGCAGTAAGAGAAAACGGCCAAGTAACATATAAAAGAAGACCTATCAGAATCACACCAGACTTCTCACCAGAGACCATGAAAGCTAGAAGATCCTGGGCAGATCTCAGGCAGACTCTAAGAGAACACAAATGTCAGCCAAGACTATTATCCCCAGCAAAACTCTCAATCACAATAGATGGAGAAACCAAGATATTCCATGACAAAACCAAATTTACACAATATCGTTCCACAAACCCAGCTCTACAAAGAATAATAGGAGGAAAACTCCAATACAAGGAGGGAAACTACACCCTGGACAAAGTAAGATAGTAACCTTCCTTCATCAAACCCAAAAGAAGATAATCACTCAAATATAAGAATAACATCAAAAATGACAGGAAGGAATAATCTCTATTCCTTAATATCTCTTAACATCAATGGACTCAGTTCCCCCAATAAAAAGACATAGACTAACAGACTGGATAAGGAAACAGGACCCTACAGTTTGCTGCATACAGGAAACACACCTAAATGTCAAAGACAAAAACTACCTTAGAGTAAAAGGCTGGAAGACAATTTTACAAGCCAATGGTCTCGGGAAATGAGGCAGAGTAGCCATTCTAATATCAGATAAAATTGACTTTCAACCTAAAGTCATCAAAGCAGACACAGAAGGACACTTCTTGCTGGTCAAAGGAAAAATCCACCAAGAAGAATTTTCAATTCTGAACATCTATGCTCCAAATGCAAGGGCACCCTCATTCGTAAAAGGAACTTTACTAAAGCTCAAAGCACTCATTGCACCTAACACAATAATTGTGGGTGACTTCAACACTCCACTCTCCTCAATGGACCGATCAGGAAAACAGAAATTAAACAGGGATACAGTAAAACTAATTGAAGCTTTGGACCAATTGGATTTGACTGATATTTATAGAACATTTCACCCTAAAGCAAAAGAATATAACTTTTTCTCAGCACCTCATGGTACCTTCTCCAAAATAGACCATATAATGGGTCACAAGACATACCTCAACAAATACAAGAAGATCGAACTAATCCTATGCCTATCAGATCACTATGGTGTAAGAGTGGTTTTCAATAGCAACAAAAACAGCAGGAATCCCACATACACATGGAGGCTAAACAATACTCTACTCAATGACACCTTGGCCAAAGAAGAAATAAAGAACGAAAACAGAGACTTTTTAGAATTTAATGAAAATGAAAGCACAACATACCCAAATCTTTGGAACAAAATGAAAGCAGTGCTAAGAGGAAAACTCATAGCCCTTAGTGCCTCCAAAAAGAAAATGGAGAGAGCATATACTAGCAGCTTAATGACACATCTGAAAGCCCTGGAACAAAAAGAAGCTATTTCACCCAGGAGGAGTAGAAGACAGGAAATCATCAAACTCAGGGCTGAAATCAATCAAGTGGAAACAAAGAGAACCATACAAAGAAACAACGAATCCAGGAGCTGGTTCTTTGAGAAAATCAACAAGATAGATAAACCCTTAGCAAGACTGACCAAAGGGCACAGAAAAAGTATCCAAATTAACAAAATTAGAAATGAAAAGGGAGATATTACAACAGAAACTGAGGAAATCCAAAAAATCATCAGATCCTACTACAAAAGCCTATGCTCAACACAACTGGAGAATCTGGAGGAAATGGACAAGTTCGTAGACAGATACCAAATACCAAAATTAAATCAGGACCAAATAGATCATCTAAACAGTCCCATAACACCTAAAGAAATAGAAGGGGTCATAGAAAGTCTTCCAACCAAATAAAGCACAGGACCAGATGGTTTCAGTGCAGAATTCTATCAGACCTTCAAAGAAGACCTAACACCAATATTCTTGAAGCTGTTCCACAAAATAGAAACAGAAGGACCCCTACCCAATTCCTTCTACGAAGCCATAATTAAGCTGATACCAAAACCACACAAAGATCTAACAAAGAAAGAAAACTTCAGACCAATTTCCCTTATGAACACGATGCAAAAATACTCAATAAAATTCTTGCCAACCGAATCCAATAACACAACAAAACGATCATCCACCATGATCATGCCGGCTTTATCCCAGGGATGCAGGGTTGGTTCAATATTCGGAAATCCATCAATGCAATCCACTACATAAACAAACTCAAAGAACAAAACCACATGGTCATTTCATTGGATGCTGAAAAAGCATTTGACAAAATTTAGCATCCTTTCATGCTTAAAGTCTTGGAAAGAACAGGAATTGAAGGCCCATACCTAAACATTGTTAAAGCAATATACAGCCAACCGGTAACCAGCATCAAACTAAATGGAGAGAAACTTGAAGCAATCCCACTAAAATCAGGGACTAGACAGAGCTGCCCCCTTTCTCCTTAACTTTTCAATATTGTACTTGTGGTACTAGCTCAGGCAATTAGACAACATAAGGAGGTCAAAGGGATACAAATTGGAAAGGAAGAAGTCAAACTATCATTATTTGCAGATGACATGATAGTCTACCTAAGTGACCCAAAAAACTCCACTAGAGAACTCCTACAGCTGATAAACAACTTCAGCAAAGTAGCAGGTTATAAAATCAACTCAAGCAAATCAGTGGCCTTCCTATACTCAAAGGATAAGCAGGCTGAGAAAGAAATTAGGGAAATGACCCCCTTCACAATAGCCACAAACAGTATAAAGTACCTTGGGGTGAATCTTACCAAACATGTGAAAAATCTGTATGACAAGAACTTCAAGACTCTGAAGAAGGAAATGGATGAAGACCTCAAAAAATGGGAAAACCTCCCATGCTCATGGATCGGCAGGATCAATATACTTAAAATGGCTATTTTGCCAAAAGTAATATACAGATTCAATGTAATACCCATCAAAATCCCAACTCAATTCTTAGGAGAGTTAGAAAGAGCAATTCTCAAATTCATCTGGAATAACAAAAAAACCAGGATAGCTAAAACTATTCTCAGCAACAAATTCTGGGGGAATCAGTATCCCTGACCTCAAGCAATACTACAGAGCAATAGTGTTAAAAACTATTAACACTATTAGGGACTTAATATTATTAGGGAAGGGGACTTAAGGGACTTTCGGGGAGTGGGGGGCTAGAAAAGGGGAAATCATTTGAAATGTAAATAAATTATATCGAATAAAAAAAAAACTGCATGGTATTGGTACAGTGACAGCCAGGCAGATCAATGGAACAGGATTGAAGATCCAGAAATGAACCCACACACCTATGGCCACTTGATCCTCGACAAAGGGGCTGAAAACATCCAATGGAAAAAACGATAGCCTTTTCAACAAATGGTGCTGGTTCAGCTGGAGGTCAGCAAGCAGAAGAATGCGAATTGATCCATCCTTGTCTCCTTGTACTAAGCTCAAATCCAAATGGATCAAGGACCTCCACATAAAGCCAGACACTCTGAAGCTAATAGAAAAGAGACTGGGGAAGACCCTTGAGGACATTGGTACAGGGAGAAAATTTCTGAACAGAACACCATTAGCATATGCTCTAAGATCAAGAATTGACAAATGGGACCTCATAAAATTACAAAGTTTTTGTATGACAAAAGACACCATCAAAAGGACAAATTGGCAACCAATAAATTGGGAAAAGATCTTCGCCAATCCTACAACAGATAGAGGGCAAATATCTAATATATATAAAGAACTCAAGAAGTTAGAGTCCAGAAAACCAAATAACCCTATTAAAAAATGGGGTACAGATTAAACAAAGAATTCTCACCTGAAGAACAACAAATGGCAGAGAAACATCCTAAAAAAAAATGCTCAACTTCATTAGTCATTAGGTAAATGCAAATCAAAACAATCCTGAGATTTCAACTTACACCAGTCAGAATGGCTAAGATTAAAAATTCAGGAGACAGCAGGTGTTGGCGAGGATGTGGAGAAAGAGGAACACTCCTCCACTGCTGGTGGGGTTGCAAATTGGTACAACCACTCTTGAAATCAGTCTGGCGGTTCCTCTGAAAACTGGGCACCTCACTTCCAGCAGATCCTGCTATACCACTCCTGGGCATATACCCAAAATATTCCCCAGCATGTAATAAGGATACATGTTCCACTATGTTCATAGCAGCCCTATTTATAATTGCCAGAAGTTGTAAAGAACCCAGGTATCCCTCAACAGAAGAGTGGATGCAAAAAATGTGGTATATATATAGCCATTAGAAACAATGAATTCATGAAATTCTTAGGCAAATGGATGGAGCTGGAGAACATCATACTAAGTGAGGTAACCCAGACTCAAAAGATGAATCATGGTATGCACTCACTAATAAGTAGATATTAACCTAGAAAACTGGAATACCCAAAACATAATCCACACATCAAATGACATACAAGAAGAATGGAGGAGTGGCTCCTTGTTCTGAAAAGACTCAGTGAAGCAGTAAAGAGCAAAATCAGAACAGGGAAGTGAAAAGGGTTTGGTGCGAAAACAGGGGGAAGGAAGGGGACTGATGGGACTTTCGGGGAGTGGGGGTCCAGAAAAGGGGAAATCATTTGAAATGGAAATAAATATATCAATGAACTAAAAAAAATGTCTAACCATATTATTGTTATAATAAAAGAGTTTCATTTCCAATGTAAAAAAAAAAGTTTTATTTTTTGGAGTAATATGTGCTTGTGCTGGTGTCTGGAACTTCTGCGCATGGGCTGCCTATCAATTGTCTATTTTCCATTGATGACCTGTCTTAATCTCATTTTGTTGTTGATATTGCAACCAGCTTCTCTGATTTACAGAATAGCCTGCTTCACCTATTAATTCAGGTTTTTCTTTGTACTGCTGTTCATGGTTGTCTGTTGATAAGTTTTCGCTGTATGGTCGAAGTTCAATACCAGAACAAGAAATACAGCAATAGATCTAAAAAGTGCTTTGTCCTAATTTTCTCAAAAATGAAGCTGGAGCTTTGGCAGCACAGAGGACACAACATCTAAGGGAATCAAAATGGGCAATGCTAGCTCAACCTATGAAATAAACCCCTATTTTCTGGTATTTCCTATCCTGTCTCCCCATCCTCTCCAGATATCCTACCGTACCCAAACAATCCCTATTCTCATGTAATTCTTTAGAGGATTCCTAACACTTATTCTGATTTCTCAGTTGGGCAATTCTCAAATGTCCATACCACTATTTTCATCATGCCAAGTTCAAGTTAACATGCTTCTGTAAACATGGCAACTAAACATCTGTCCTCAAAGACCTATAGCCTCACTTTGTTTTAGTGAAAACATTTGAAGAATAGGCTTTTATGCCTAGGGTCCCGATTGTTCAGATCTATCCCTTTGACATCTAGAGCAAATATTCCAGTCCCTCACAGTGCGATTATATCAGGGATCGGAAGAAGTCAAAAATTGCTTTGTCAGAAATTTCTTGTCAAGTTAATTGAGAGTTCAACTATGATAGAAATAACATAGTGTTCCCCTTTCAGTACTCATGATCACCAATCCCTTTAGTCAATATTTCCCAGTATTCTTCCAGATCCTAAAACCTCAGGGCTTAGATATGTAGGACAGATAATTGGGTTTTCAGTGATACCTCATCAGGGAAGTCAGAAGAGATTTTACCTGAAACAATATGAACTTAAATATTTACCAGTACACATTTAATATTTGAAATCTCAAATCTCTCAATACAGTAATTTTTCTCTTGACCTATGGCATTAATACTATTTTAGTACTAATTTGAAAGTGAGATAAAGCTCTGGATCTTCATTTTCCAGACATACAGTCCAATAATTGTCTTTGATTTGTGTGCTTTATTAATTATTTACTGGAGGTAGTGATGCTCTGTGGGGAGGAGAAAAATTCTTTATATGTACATGATGATAAGTTTAGGGTGCAAAATTATTTTCTTGTTTCTGAGTTTGTTTCTTTTTAACCATAGTTAGGAACTATTTGAAGCCCTTTCTTTAACATATTAATCATTGCTGTGGACAGCTTTCAAAGCCCTTTTTTACTTTCTAAAATAATAGAATAACTCTGTAAAATACCAAAATTTGTCTTTATTTAATACCTGTAAATCTATCTTGACTCATGCTTCTCCATTCTGTTGTCATCTATATATTGAGACTTACTCCATTGGCCAAAATGATAGTGTTAGCTCTGTTATTTTTAGATCAATCTTTGAGAATATTTCCCTCAGCTTCCTTTGAAAAAGTAAGCCATACAGCTTGATTTCTAAGTTTTGGCTGTCTACTTTCTTAGACATGCCCCTATTACACATGAATGTTTGAACAAATATTCATAAGTCATAAGTCATGAAAGTAGAACAATCCTTTCAATGTTGTCTATTGAAGATACGGGTAAGAGTTTTGAACTGTGGGATAATAAATGCACAGATTCAGTAAAAAGAACTTAATAGTTCATCCTGGAAGCTGTTTGGAACAAAAGAACTGTCACTGAATTATGAACAGTGGAAGTCTAGGATTGGTGAAGACTTGCCCTCTGAGTCGTTTCCCATGTTCCAGTACAGAGCATGAGGTTTCTTTGGAGCAATTGTTACTTCCTAGAGCATTCCTTCATTAGACATTACATATGGTATTGTAGACATATTAACTAAACTGCATGTATCCTGTCATACTTTAGTATTGAATGTCTTTTTCCTTTTCAGTATAGACCTCAAAACTCATTGTGACAAGTGATAAACATGTTATTAGGTGAGGGATATTGTTTATGGAAACTTTCTACCAAATACATCAATTCATTACATCTGAAATCAATTTCATTGAAGTTGTTAATACTCAGAACAAATGCTGCAGTATTCTTTGTCAGAATATAACTGCAGTGGCCTCTAAACCATTTCTTATTATTGGCATTTTTCTGCTTTGACATTCAATGTGTCAGGCTTCTACTGTTCATAATTTGCTGATGGTTCTTATTTTCCAAACAGCTTCCAGGATGACTATTAAGGTGTACCTCATGGATCTGTGGATTTTCTTATCTCACTGATTAAAGCTCTTACCCATATCTTCCAAAAACAAAATTAAGAAGATAGTTCTACCATTGTGACTCAAGAATATCAGTCCAAACATTATCTGTTCATTGTCCAGACTTCTTCCTGGGTCTAACCCAGGAAGAAGTTTCACTAAATGAGTGAAAGATCTATACTACAAGAACTTCATGTCTCTGAAGAAGGAAATCGAAGAAGACTTCAGAAAATGGAAAAATCTTCCATGCTCATGGATTGGCAGGATAAATACAGTTAACATGGCCATCTTGCCAAAAGTTAGACCCCAGAGAGCCAAATAACCCTATCAAAAATGGGGTACAGAGATAAACAAAGAATTTTCACCTGAAGAACTACAGATGGCTGAGAAGCACCTTAAGAAATGTTCAACATCATTAATCATTAGGGAAATGCAAATCAAAACAACCAGGAGATTTCACCTTATACCAGTCAGAAGGGCTAAGACTAAAAACTTGGAAGACTATCAGCTTACTGTATATTGCTTTAACTATGTTTAGGTATGGTCCTGTAATTCCTGTTCTTTCCAAGACTTTTAGCATGAAAGGATGCTGAATTTTGTCAAATGCTTTTTCAGCATCTAATAAAATGATCATATGTGGTTTTTTTTTGAGTTTGTTTATGTAGTGGATTGCATTGTTGAATTTCCTTATATTGAACCATCCCTGCATCTCTGGGATGAAGCCTACTTGAACATGGTGGATGATTGCTTTGATGTGTTCTTGGATTTGGTTGGCAAGAATTTTATTAAGTATTTTTGCATTGATATTCCTAAGGGAAATTGGCCCGAAGTTCTCTTTCTTTGTTGGATCTTTGTGTCCATTATGTTTATAGCAGCATTATTTATAATAGCCAAAAGCTGGAAAGGACCAAGGTATCCCTCAGTGGAGGAATGGATACAGAAAATGTGGTATATTTACACAATGGAATACTACTCAGTAATTAAAAACAATGAATTCACAAAATTTTTAGGCAAATGGTTAGATCTGGAAAATATCATCCTAAGTGAGGTAACCCAATCACAAACGAATACACAAGGAATGCAATCTCTGATAAGTGGATATTAATTAGCCCAGAAGCTCTGAATACCCAAGTCACAATTAGCATAACAAATGACTCCCATGAAAAAGTAAGGAGAGAGCCCTGATCCTGGTAAGGCCTGATCAAGGATTGTGGGGAGTACCAGGACAGAGAAAAAGGAGAGAGGTGATTGGAGAATAGGTGGAGAGAAGAAGGTTTATGGGACATATGGAGAGGTGGGAACTTGGAATGGGGAAATAATTTGGAATGTAAACAAAGAATATAGAAAATAAAAATATATAATTAAAAAAAAACTCAGGAGACAGCAGGTGTTGGTGAGGTTGCAATTCCTCCACTGCTGGTGGAATTGCAAGATGGTACAACCACTTTGAAATCAGTCTGGTAGTTCCTCAGAAAACTAGACATGACACTTCCAGAGGACCCTGCTATACCAGTCCTGAGCATATACCCAGAGGATTCCCTGACATGCAATAAGGATATGCTCCACTATGTTCATAGCAGCCTTATTTATAATAGCCAGAAGCTGGAATGAATTCAGATGTGCCTCAATGGAGGAATGGATACAGAAAATGTGGCATATTTACACAA
Source organism: Apodemus sylvaticus (assembly GCF_947179515.1). Lineage (NCBI taxonomy): Eukaryota > Metazoa > Chordata > Mammalia > Rodentia > Muridae > Apodemus > Apodemus sylvaticus. Next base: position 132,322,677 of record NC_067476.1, on the reverse strand, counting down.
TGGAATACTACTCAGCAATTTAAAACAATGAATTCATGAAATACTTAGGTAAATGGTTGGAACTGGAAAATATCATCCTAAGTGAGATAACCCAATCACAAAAGAATACACAGGGAATGCAATCACTGATAAGTGGATATTAATTAGCCCCGAAGCTCTGAATTTCCAAGACACAATTAGCATATCAAATGATACCCAAGCAGAGGGAAGGGGAGGGTCCTGGTTCTGAAAAGGCTTAATCCAGCATTGTAGGGGAGTACCAAGACAGAGAAATTGGAGGGATGTGATTGGGAAATGGGCAGAAAAAAGAGGGCTTATGAGACCAATGAGGAGGGGGTAACCAGGAAAGGGGAAAGCATTCAGAATGTAAACAAAGAATATAGAACATAAAAACAAATTAAAAAATTAAAGAAAAAAGAAAAAGAAAAAAGAAAAAAGAGATTCACATAGAATGGATATGTAAACCATATTTTACTACTTACAGGAAATGCACCTCAGTGACATTACCTTAGAGTAAAAGGTTAGAAAACAATTTTCCAAGGAATTGGTCCCGAGAAAGAAGTTAGACTAGCCATTCTAATATTGAATAAAATTGACTTTCAACCTAAAATTATCCAAAAAGATAGAAAAGAAATCAGGTCAAAGGAAAAATCTACCCAGATGAACTCTCAATTCTGAACATCTACTCCAAATACAAAGGCACCCACATTCATAAAAAAAAAAAAAATACTCAAGCTGAAAGCATACATTGCTCCTCACACAATAATAGTGAGAGACTTCAACATCCTTCTCTCATCAATGGACAGATTATAGGCACAGAAATTTAGCAGAGACATAGTGAAAGTAACAAAGTAGTGAACCAAATAGATATGACAGTTATTTATAGAACATCTCATCCTAACACAAAAGAATATGCCTTCTTCACAGAACCTCATGGTACCTTCTCCAAAACTGACCCTATATTCAGTCAAAAGACAGATCTCAACACATTTAAGAATATTGAAATAATCCCATGGATCCTATCAGATCTCCATAGACTAAGGCTAGACTTCAATAGCAACCAAAACAACAGAAAGACTAAATAAACATGGAAGATGAACAATGCTGTACACAATGATAACTAAGACTTTTTATAATTTAATTAAAATGAAGGTACTACATACACAAACTTATGGGACTCAATAAAAGCCAAGCTAAGAAGAAAACTCATAGCTTTGATTGCCTTCAGAATGATACTGGAGAGAGCATACATTACCAGCTTAACAGCACATTTGAAAGTTCTAGAACAAACAAACAAAAAAAAAAAAAAAACAAATACACCCAAGAGGAGTAGAGGGCAGGAAATAATCAAACTCAGAGTAGAAATCTAGCATGTAATAGTGTTCTGACTTAGAAGAAAAAAGAAAAAATAGCATGCCATTTAAAAACTACAGATTCTTCATGTCAAAGAAATGTGAATGAAATTGAAAAAAAAAGCAATGGTAGGAGAGACATCTGTATCTTTGTCAGGAAGCATCTAGGGAGAACACACAGAAAACACTGTTGACAGACTGAAAACCTCAATGAAAGTATAAAGTGTACAGGGTAGGGGGGTTTAACAAAGAATAAATGCTTCCTCTTACAGTGTGGCTATAAGGAAGATGTCAAAGCTAAGGTAAAGTAGAAATGGGGATAGCTCAGTCTGTAAAGAGCTTACTGTATAAGAGCAGTCTTCTTGCAGTGGAGGATCTGGGGAGGTAGAGACTAGCAGATGCCTGATACTTGAGGTTAAGGAGCCTAGCCTTCTTGTGAGCTCCTGACCAGTGAGAGGCTGTCTCATTAAAAAATGGTAGATGTTTTCTGAAGAACAACAAACATCTGAACTTGACCTCTTCAAACATATACATGTACACACATATGCAACTATACCCACATGACCAACACACATACAAAGACAGAGACAGAGAGAGAGAGAGAGAGAGAGAGAGAGAGAGAGAGAGAGAGAATGAGAGAGAGAGAAAGAGAGAGAATGAGAGAGAGAGAGAGAGAGAGAGAGAGAGAGAGAGAGAGAATAAATATTTCTCAAAATACCTTAAAAGATTCCAATCCCTGACGGAGTGACTTCTTTGACTGAACTCAGAGAGTGGGAGTCATTCAATGAAGGACTAACATTTACAGAGGAGAAATGCCTACATGAGGGAGGCCTTACTAATGTGGATTTTATAGAATCTCATTTTATTTATCTTTTTACAAATTTTTATTCGATATATTTTTTATTTACATTTCAAATGATTTAACCTTTTTCTGGGTTCCGACACCCTGAAATTCCCATAATCCCTCTTCCCTCCCTCTATTCTCCCAACCAGCCCTTCCCACTTACCTGTTCAGATATTGCCCTATTCTGCTACACTGAGTCTTTCCATAACCAGGGGCCATTCCTCCTTTCTTCTTGGACATCATTTGATGTGTGGATTATGTTTTGAGTATTCCAATTTTCTAAGCTAATATCCAGTTGTTTGTGAGTGCATACCATGATTCATCTTTTGAGACTGGCTTACCTCACTGGGGTAGTATGATGTTCTCCAGCTCCATCCATTTGTCTAAGAATTTCATGAATTCATTGTTTCTAATGGCTGAATAGGACTCCATTGTGTATCCATTCTTCCGCTGAGGGATACTTGGGTTCTTTCCAGTTTCTGGCTATTATAAATAGGGCTGCTATGAACACAGTGGACCATGTATTCTTAATACATGCTAGGGAATCCTCTGGGTATATGCCAGGCGTGGTATAGCAGGATCCGCCATAAGTGGTATACCCAGGTTTCTGAGGAACCCCCAGACTGATTTCCAGAGTGGTTGTACCAATTTGCAACCCACCAGCAGTGGAGGAGTTTTCCTCTTTCTCCACATCCTTGCCAACACCTGCTGTCTCCTGAATTTTTAATCTTAGCAATTCTGGCTGGTGTAAGGTAAAATCTCAGGGTTGTTTTGATTTGCATTTTCCTAATGACTAATAATGTTGAGCATTTGATAAGTTTCTAAGCTATCCTAAGTTCTTCAGGTGAAAATTCTTTGTTTAGCTATGTATCCCGTTTTGAATAGGGTTATTTAATTTTCTTGAGTTCTTTGTATATATTGACTATTAGCCCTCTATCTGTTGTAGGGTTGGTAAAGATCTTTTCCCAATTTGTTGGATGTAGATTGTCCTTTTGATGCTGTCCTTTGCCTTATAGAAACTTTGTAATTTTTCCCTTATGAGGTCCCATTTGTCAGTTCTTGATCTTAAAACATAAGCTAGTGTTGTTCTGTTCAGGAACTATATCCCCCTGTACCGATGTCCTTAAGGGTCCTCCCCAGTTTCTTTTCTATTAGCTTCAGAGTATCTGGTTTGATGTGTAGGTCCGTGATCCATTTGGAGTTTAGCTTAGCATAAGGGGATAATGATGGAACAATTCGCATTCTTCTGCATGCTAACCTCCAGTTTAACTAGTACCATTTGTTGAAAAGGCTATTTTTTCCACTGGATGTTTTCAACCCCTTTGTTGAAGATCAAGTGGCCATAGGTGTGTGGCTTCATTAATGGATCTTCAATCCTGTTCCATTGATCCACCTGCCTGTCACTGTAGCGATACCATGCAGTTTTTAACACTATTGCTCTGTAGTATTGCTTGAGGTCAGAGATACTGATTCCCCCAGAATTTCTTTTGTTGTTGAGAATAGTTTCAACTCTCCTGGGTTTTTTCTTATTCCAGATGAATTTGAGAATTGCTCTTTCTTACTCTATGAAGAACTGAGTTGGGATTTTGATGGGTATTGAGTTGAATCTGTATATAAGTAAAATAGCACAACTCTTTGTGAAAAAGATCTGGCTATAGACATAAATTTAGCTGTTTGTAAAAGACTTCAAACATGGTTGACTGTTTTTCTAGAGATTTGTCTACCATTCCTTAGTATGCATGCTCATGAGGCCATGAAGTAAACTGCATTTACTGTTTCTGAAGTTGTTGCTCTTTAATCACACTGAGAAACAATATGATTTCCATTTTTGGCACTTACATCATTATTATTGGCAGTTTTTCAGCCCCTCATTTTCCTAGTAAACTCTCTTGATTCTCGACAAGCAAATGCTCATGTTCACATTCTTATGAGGGTTTCCAGTGTTTAGCTACAGGGTTATGATATCTCTCCTATGCCCAAAAGAAAGAATTCCACACTGACTTTTTATCAATAACCTTGTAACATAAGTATTGTGTTGTTTCTCTAAAGCCAGTGGATTTTACAGACTATAATAGCAAGGGAAACCCTGTAAAACCAAAATGGTAGAGTTTTATAAATATTTGTGTAGGTTCTAAATGTTAGGTTAGAACCAAACCATTATCATCTTGAGACAATACCAGAGAACAGAGGAAAATTCAAAAGGACATGAACCAGAACAAAGAAGATTGCCATATCTTCCCTATCCACCAAGAGCCAAAAGCAAACATCCATCCATGGGAGGAAAGCTACTACAATGAATGATTTTTGGGTGTTCTGAGTCTGTAGACTCAGAGTAGGAACTACGATGGCAACAGGAGAGACCTACATTATCAATTTTCTTCCACTCCCGACTCTTTAAATGCATGTACAGAACAGAGCAGCAGACTTGGTGCACCAGTTACTCTACTCAGTTCACTCTATGCATACTCACTCCCCAACTTCTGATCAACTTCATATTTCTGTCACCTTCATACCCTCCATATATGTTCCTTTCAACACCAATAGCTTTTTATTTTATATTGTGATACATTGAGTTAAGCTGTACTTTATTTTTGATGACAGGATTCACATTATCCATCAGAACCTAGTATGACTTACTGTTGGGTATATAGCTAAAGATAATATTTCAAAACAGATTGTTATTTTACGGTCTATGTGTGTTCTCTGTTGATGGATTTGTACTGTGTAATTTATTATGAAATTATTGAGAGCTGTGGAATGAAGTAAATCCAACTGTATTTCAGTAGTCCCCTTAATCAGGTTGGTCCATTTCAAAACCTACTATGTAAAACAAAATTGAAAAAGAAAATCAAGAAAAAGTTATAAAAGTTTACAAAAACTAGGTAGCTGCATCAGTTCATGAATTAACATTTGCTTCATGTTACCTCTGATGGTGAAGAAGAAAGTTTATTTTAGATTGTGGATTTGTGAAATTATTGGACTGCTCCTCTCTCTTAAGCTGTGTCTGGTGAGCCATCTTCTTTTTATAAATGTACAGTTATTAGACCTACATTCATGAGAAATTAATGAGAAATTTCTCTTTCTGTGTCTTTGAAGGATTGTGTTGGGATTTTGGTGGGGATTGCATTGAATCTCTAGATTGGCTTTGATAGGATGGCCATTTTTACTATATTAATTCTACCAATCCTGAGCATGGGAGATCTTTACATCTTCTGAGACTTTCCTGGCTTTCTTTCTTGAGACACTTGAATTTATTGTCATGCAGACTTTTCACTTGTTGTGTTATAGTCTTCCCAATATATTTTATATTATTTGTGACGATTACGAAGGGAGTTGTTTCTCAAATTTCTTACTCAGACTGTTTATCATTTGTATAAAGGAAGGCTACTGATTTATTGGAGTTAATTTTATATCCTGCAGCTTAGCTAAAGTTGTTTACAAGCTAGAAAAGTTCTTTTTTTAGAATTTTTGGGGTCACTTATCTATACTATCATATCATCTGCAAATAGTGATACTTTATTTCTTCCTTGCCAATTTGGATCCCCTTCATCTCTTTTTGTTGTCTTATTGTTCTAGCTAGTACTTTGAGTAGTGTATTGAATAGATATGGGGATAGTGAGCATCCTTTTCTTATCCCTGATTTTAGTAGGATTGCACCGAGTACTTCTCCATTTAATTTGATATTGACTGTTAGTTTGCAGTAAGTTGCTTTTACTATGTTTATGTATGGGCCTTGAATTCCTGATTTCTCCAGGAATTTTAACGTGGAGGGATATTGTACTTTGTCAAATGCTTTTTCTGCATCCAAGGCGATGATCATGAAATTCTTTCTTTGAGTTTGTTTATGTAGTGGATTATGTTAGTGGATTTTCATGTATTGAACAAAACATGCATCTCTGGAGTATGCCTACTTGATTGTGGTTAATGATGATTTTGATGTGTTCTTCAATTTGGTTTTCGAGCATTTTATTGAGTATTTTTGCATCAATAATCATAAGTGAGATTGGTCTGAAGTTCTCCTTTTTCATTGGACCCTGGTGTGGTTTAGTTATCAGAGTAATTATGGCTTCATAGAATGAATTATGTAAGTCTTCCTCCTGTTTCTATTTTATGGAATAATTTGCAGAATACTGTTATCAGCTTTTCTTTGAAGTCTGATTGAATTCTTAATTAAATATATCTAGTCTTACTGGATTTTTTAAGTTGGAAGATTTTTAATGATTTTTTCTAGTTCCATAAGGGATATAGGCTTATTTAGATACTTTATCTGCTCTTGATTTAAATTTGGTGTGTGCTGCCTAGAAAACCATCCATTTCATCTACATTTTCCCATTTTTGTCAATATGGACTTCTGTAATAGAATCTGATGATTCTTTGAATTTACTCCATTTCTGTTGTTATGTCTCTCTTTTCATTTCTGATTTTGTTAGTTTGGATACTGCCTCTTCGCCCTTTAGTTAGTTTGTCTAGGGGGTTATCTATCTTCTCTCAAAGAACCAGGTTTTGGTTTTGTTGATTGTTTTGTTCTTTGTTTCTACTTGGTTTATTTTGGTCTAGAGTTTGACTATTTAATGCCATCTACTTCTCAGGTGAGTTCTTTTTGTTCTAGAGTTCACAGGATGATGTTAAGTTGTTAGGGTAAGATCTCTTCAGTTTCTTTACCAGAGCACTTAGTGTTATGAACTTTACTCTTAGCCCTGTTTTCATTGTGTCCCATAATTTGGGGTATGGTATGTCAATATTTTCATTAAATTCCAGAAAGTATTTAATATCTTTCTTTATTTCTTCCCTGACCAAATTGTCATTGAGTAGAGAGTTGTTCAGTTTCCATGTATAAGTGGGCTTTTTGTTGTTTTTGCTGTTATTAAAGACCTGCCTTAGGCCAAGTTCTTCTGATACAATGCATGGGATTATTTCATTCTTCTTGTATTGGTTAAGAGTTATTTTGTGACCAATTGTAGGACTGATTAAGGAGAAATTACACTAACGTGCTGAAAAGAAGGCGTATTCTTTTGTTTTAGGGTGAAATGTTATGTACGTACCAGTTAAATCCATTTAGTTCATAACCTTTATTAGTTTCACCATCTATGTTTAGTTTCTAATTCAGTGACCTGCCCATTGGTGAGAGTGGGGTGTTGAAGTCTCCCAGAATTATTGTTTGGTGTTCAATGTGTGTTTAGTAAAGTTTATTTTATGAATATGGGTGACTTTGCATTTACAGCATAGATGTTCAGAATTGAGATTTTCTCTTGGTGGATATTCCATTTGATGAATGTTTAGATGGTCTAGTTGGTCCTGATTTAATTTTGGTATTTGGTATCTGTCAAGGAAATTGTCCATTTCCTCCAGATTCTCCAGTTGTGTTGAGTACAGGCTCTTGTAGTAGGATCTGATGATTTTTTGGATTTCCTCAGTTTCCGTTGTTATATCTCCCTTTTCATTTCTAAGTTTGTTAATTTGGATACTTTCTCTGTGCCCTTTGGTCAGTCTAGCTAAGGGTTTATTTATCTTGTTGATTTTCTCAAAGAACCAGCTCCTGGTTTTGTTGATTTTTTGTATGGTTCTCTTTGTTTCTACTTGATTGATTTCAGCCCTGAGTTTGATGATTTCCTGCCTTCTACTCCTCCTGGGTGAAATAGCTTCTTTTTGTTCTAGGGCTTTCAGGTGTGTCATTAAGCTGCTAATGTATGCTCTCTCCATTTTCTTTTTGGAGGCACTCAGGGCTATGAGTTTTCCTCTTAGCACTGCTTTCATTGTGTCCCATAGATTTGGGTATGTTGTGTTTTCATTTTCATTGTGTTCGAAAAAGTCTTTAATTTCTTTATTTCTTCCTTGACCAAGGTATCATTGAGTAGAGTATTGTTCAGTTTCCACGTGTATGTGGGTTTTCTGTTGTTTCTGTTGCTATTGAAGACCACTTTTACTCCATAGTGATCAGATAGGAGGCATGGGATTAGTTCTATCTTCTTATATTTGTTGAGGTCTGTCTTGTGACCAATTATATGGTCGATTTTGGAGAAGGTACCATGAGGTGCTGAGAAAAAGGTATATTCTTTTGTTTTAGGATAGAATGTTCTATATATATCTGTTAAATCTAATTGGTCCAAAGCTTCAATTAGTTTCATTGTGTCCCTGTTTAGTTTCTGTTTTCCTGATCGGTCCATTGAGGAAAGTGCAGTGTTGAAGTCACCCACAATTATTGTGTTAGGTGCAATGTGTGCTTTGAGCTTTAATAAAGTTTCTTTTACGAAAGAGGGTGCCCTTGCATTTGGGGCATAGATGTTCAGGATTGACAGTTCTTCTTTTTGTATTTTTCCTTTGACCAGCAAGAAGTGTCCCTCAGGGTCTCTTTTGATGACTTTGGGTTGAAAGTCAATTTTATCTGATATTAAAATGGCTACTCCAGCTTGTTTCCTGAGACCATTTGCTTGTAAAATTGTCTTCCAGCCTTTTACTCTAAGGTAGTGTTTGTCTTTGACCCTGAGGTGTGTTTCCTGTAAGCAGCAAAATGTAGGGTCCTGTTTACGTATCCATTCAGTTAGTCTGTGTCTTTTTATTGGGGCATTGAGTCCATTGATGTTAAGAGATATTAAGGAATAGTGATTGTTACTTCCTATCATTTTTGACATTATTTTTTAAATTTGATTGCTTAACTTCTTTTGGGTTTGAGGAAAGGTTGCTATCTTGCTTTTTCCAGGGTGAAGTTTCCCTCCTTGTATTGGTGTTGTCCTCCTATTATCCTTTTTAGGGCCGGGTTTGTGGATAGATATTGGGTAAACTTGGTTTTGTCATGAAATATCTTAGTTTCTCCATCTATGGTGATTGAGAGTTTTGCTGGATATAGTAGTTTTGGTTGGCATTTGTGTTCTCTTAGAGTCTGCATGAGATCTGCCCAGGACCTTCTAGCCTTCATAGTCTCAGGTGAAAAGTCTGCTGTGATTCTGATAGGTCTTCCTTTATATGTTACTTGGCCTTTTTCTCTTACTGCCTTTAGTATTCTTTCTTTGTTTAGAACATTTGGTGATTTGATTATTATGTGACGGGAAGTATTTCTGTTCTGGTCCAGTCTGTTTGGAGTTCTGTAGGCTTCTTGTATATTCATGGGCATCTCTCTCTTTAGGTTAGGGAAGTTTTCTTCCATAATTTTATTGAAGATATTTGCTGGCCCTTTAAGTTGTAAATCTTCACTCTCATCTATGCCTATAATCCTTAGGTTTGGTCTTCTCATTGTGTCCTGGATTTCCTGGATATTTTGGGTTACAAGCTTTTTGCATTTTGCATTTTCTTTAACTGTTGAGTCCATGGTTTCTATGGAATCTTCAGCATCTGAGATTCTTTCTTCTATCTCTTGTATTCTGTTGTTGATATTTGCATCTCTGTCCCCTGATTTCTTCCCCAGGCTTTCTATCTCCAAAGTTGTCTCCCTTTGAGTTTTCTTAGTTGTTTCTACTTCTGATTTTAGATCCTGGATGGTTTTGCTTAGCTCCTTCACTTGCAGGTTTGTGTTTTCCTGTAATTCTTTAAGAGACTTTTGTGTTTCCTCTTTCATGAGCTCAGCCTGTTGACCAAAGTTCTCCTGTATTTCTTTAGGAGATTTTTGTGTTTCGTCTTTCATGACCTCAGCCTGTTGACCAAAGTTCTTCTGTATTTCTTTAAGTGTTTTTTTGCATTTCCTCCTTGTTGGCTTTTGTATTCTCCTGGATTTCTTTCAATGATTTTTGTGTTTACCTTGCAAGGGCTTCTAACTTTTGATCCATTTTCTCCTGAATTTCTTTAAGTATGTCCTTCATGTGTTCCTGTACCAGCATCATGACAAGTGATTTTAAATCCAAATCTTGTTTTACTGGTGTGATGGGGTATCCAGGACATGTTGGTAGAGGAGAATTGGGTTCAGATGTTGCCATATTGCCTTGATTTCTGTTAGTGACGTTCCTGCGTTTGCCTTTTGCCATCTAGTTCTCACTGGTGTTAGTTTGTCTTGTCAGTGCTGGACTCACCAGTGCAAGCTGCCCCTTCCCAGTTGGCCTCTGGTGCACAGCTTTCCTCCTGCACTGCTTGTAGACAGGGTGCTGCTGCCCAGGCTGTTCAGATCCCAAAGCAGGCACCCGAAGGCTCCCGCTGTGGCCCGCTGGATTCACTGGAGCACACTGACTTCTCCCAGCTGGCCGCCCGGAAACCCAGCTAGCCACTTGCAGGACTTGGAGATGTGGTGCTGCCGCCCAGGCTGATCTGGGCAGCTGAACTCCCAACCGGGTTGGTGCACACAAGGCTAGCCTAGCTGCTCAGGCCCTGAGTCTAGTATCCTCCCTCATCATGCTTGATAACTTTTGGTAGAAAGTCTTTATTATTGGATATTAGTATGGCAACCCCAGATTATTCCTTGGGACCCATTGCTTGGAATACCTTTTTCCATCCTTTTACTGAGATGGTGACTATCTTTGTTATTGAGGTGTGCTTCTTGTTTGCAGTATCATGCTGGATCTTTTTTGTGTATCAAGTGCACTAGCTTATGTCTTTTTATAGGTGAGTTGAGTCCTATTAATATTGAGAGCAATTAAAGTCTTATGACTGTTGGTTCCTACTATATTTGTTTTTGTAGATAGCTTTTTGTGCTTATGGTTCTCTTCTTTTCGCTGTTGTGAGATGATTAATATGTTGTCTTTTCTTTGGTATAGGGACCTCCCTTGTGTTTGTGTTTTCCTTCTAGGATCCTCTGTAAGGATGAATTGGTAGACAGATCCTGCTTGGTTTTAGTTTTGTACTGTAATATTTTTGGTATTTGTAATTATTTCTGTGAATACATACATCTGTATGCCTAGAAATGGTTGTTGAGTTTTTCTCCCAGAGAACATTATGTTTATATTCTTCTATCAAGAAGAGTGTTGTTTATTTTTCTTTAAAGGTGTAAACCATCAAGACTGATACAAAGTCAAGCATGTAAGGGCTTCACAGTGATGTACTGAGCTATAGGTAGAAGGATAGTAACAAAGGGCTAGCTGTGATGTTGTTAAGGCTATTCATCCAAACGAGTCAGTAAGTTGTAACTATGCTGACATACAGTAAGTTGTAATGTGCTGGCACTTAGATTTTAAAACTACAATGCATGTCTTCCTTAAGACAGAAGATTATCTACTATATTTCAATCTACTGGTATAGGAAGTCAGAATCTTCATATATACAGAAGGAAATACAAGTGTATTTCCTTATGAATATGTATTTCCTTATTATATGAAACTTGCATATCATCAGAGAGAATACAGCATACTTGACACATACTTGTTGATAAGAGCCTCAGGGTTCTATGTGTTTTTTTCCTATCTTCATACATAGCAGTTCTTAAACAACAACATCTCAAGAGGAATGGCAATGTTTTTATTGAGTAAAGCATGGGCTAGTCAAGTGAGGCTTACAATGATTCATTCAAAAGAAGTGTGTGTAAATATAAAGGAAGATAATTTTGCATAACTGGACTGCATATCTCTGGTACTCCTTTGCATCCAGACTGAAGTGATGAATCCATATTAGAGCTCCAAAGCTAGAATCAAGGTCTCTGAGTGGTGGGTAACAGTGTAGCCTAGCTAATAGGCTCATCTCTGTCACAACGGACTCTTATATGATCTGGTGTTTTTATAAATTCATGAAAGTAGATTTGAAGGTAACAGATTTTTCTCTAAAAATAAGGAAAGAAATATAGACCATTAGGGATCTTAAAAATTAAAGGGAATATAATCATTCTCATAAGTCAAGTAGAAATGGTAACCATGATAATGACCCACTAATTTTTCCAGTCTCCTTGGGTCTCCAGATAGTCAGTGAACAATGATCATTACTCCGATTGTCTACATTCCACAAGATGTTATGCACCAAACCAAGAGTCATGAGATCCTTAACCCTGGTACACAATACAGAAGTCCCCAGGGACAAGGTGCATCTAGTTCAAAATTATTGGCAAATCATTTAGTGTGGCACATGGAAATATCAAAGGAGGAGATATGATGTTGAGAATAAGAGGTGATACAAATATTTGAGAAGATGGGCACTGCCACCCCCAGTATGTAGTATCGCAGGAACCCAAGGTATTGGAAAGCATCTGGCAGTAGAAGCAGAGTTTCAGCAAGAGGTATTTCAGTCATGGAAATATTATGATCCCTTACATGCATGGGACAAACCATGCAGGATAGGTGATAGCAAGCAAGTAGGTGCTTTTTTCTGGAGATGGCCCACCATTTTCATAGATATGATTGGTGTACTCTGAGAGATATGGAAACATCACAGAATTGCTTCTTACTGCTGATGTGGCTTTTCTGTCACTAATACACAGCTTAGTGATTCCTGGGCATCTCCTCATTCTATTGAACAGATTTTCTACAGATCAATATGGAGACATCCTTTCATATACTATGCTGTTTAGATGAATTAATGACTACATAATTCATGATTTGATTCAATAATTTTAGAAAGAAATTTAAGGAGACAGTTTTAGTTGTTTTCCCCAAAAGATATAATAAAGTTAAAATCAAGAATAGAACATGCCCCTCCTCATAGAATAATAAGTAAAGGCTCTATAATAAGGGGTACAATGAGCTTAAAAATTGCACTAAGAGGGGAAATAAATTTGGCACATATTTTGGATGGAGGAAAAATATTCATTCTATGTAATATCCAGAGATGATGACACCAGTGTTCACTATAATAAAACAAGGACATCCAAAACTCTTGTTTTGAACTTATAATGAGTTTATAGAATGAAACAGTACTTTGAACTTAATATGTACATTATTCTGTAACCCCTTTTTTTGTAATTTTATCTGTGAGGTAACTTCATAAAGGATTTTGTCTAAAATCTATAAAAAGACTGAGAGAAAAATAAAGTTTAGCTGTCAGGGCTCTTCTGAATCCACAAAATGTTTATGCTTTTTAAATATGTATACATGTCAATCTATCTGTCTGTATGTCTGTGTCTCTATATATGTACATACATATGTAGGTATTTATGTATGTCTATATGTATGTATGTGTACATGTGAAGTTGATGAATGGTCGGAACCAGCCAAATCTGTGTGTGTGTGTGTGTGTGTGTGTGTGTGTGTGTGTGTGTGTGTGTGTGTGTGTAAAAGCATGCATGCATGACTTTGTTTTTATCCTTTTTTATTCTCTCTGCCTCACAAAAAGTTAATGAGTTCCTCACCTCTTACCTATCTAGGAAGACACCACTGAGTAAAAGAACCCAAGTAACTAAGTTTTTTCCCCAATACTCCCCTGCTAACAGCAGGAATCAAATGCCAGAATCCATCAGCTTCTGAAACCAGAACAGTAAGGAAAAGCTAATGGAGAGAGGCCATGACCTTCTGGTCTTCCCAAAGCCAATGCACCTCAGTATTTGAATGTCTGAGTGGGACCTTCACAAGTGCACTCTGAAAATGTAGGTTAAACTTGGAGTAAAAGGACTCTCTTCTGACAAGAAAACATCACCACATCTCTTTATTCTGTCAATGAACAGCAATTCATTAATACCCTTGGTACCAAATTTCCTGGTAAATGGAGATAACTAATTGTTATGGACTCTTCCTCCTCATATGTACACAGAGCTACTTTTGAGGTGTTTATGCACCCCAACAAGTGTATCTTTTGTATCTATGATGATTTCCACATTCTCTCTACAAATGTTTGCATATGATCATTTCCTGTGCACTTCCTTTACATAAACAAGCATACAAACACTAGCACAAAAACCTCCTCAGACATCATACACAGGTCCTACTTTTCACAAGGTTCTGTCAGAATGAGGTGTCACTTAATGAACCATGTTTATATCTTCTGCTGATGTACCTGTTCATTGAAGGGACATCTGGCCAACTTGGACAGGAACTTATTGCATGTGACTTTTTCAGGACTCATTATAAAGTATGATGTTTTTCCATGCCTCTCCTTTAGAAAACAAACAGGATTAATTCATCACTTTCCACTGTAAACTTTTCTTTGCAGTAGCTTTTTGTAATGGAACTAAGTAGTTTGTTTATCATTTATGTCAGTTAACTTTATTTCACACAACACATAAAACTCATTTTTATAGAAATTACTGCACACCCTTATGGCTGCTTTTCTTGTGAGCATCTTTTATGAGTAGTCTTGTGTTGCTGAGGAAGAGGGAAACAGGACAAAGAGAACGATCCAATTCATTCAGTAGAATTACGAATGAAAGGATAATATCTGAGATCTATGATGTTGTCAGAAACAACCCTACACACATGGAATAGTTTAAGGGGCAGCACTGGAGACCTTTGTCCTGTTTGGGGGCTCCTTTCTTTTACAGCCACCTGGAAATCTGCTGTAGCTCAGGTTAGTTAATTACCATCTCCCCAGAAAGTGTGCTTGCAAAGGGAGGAACAATTTAGGGAACATTGTCCTCTCAGTTTGAAGAGCTCCATGGTAAACACTTCATAATTTAAAATAATGATTTGTGGACATATTTTTACTTTAACCCACAAGAATATAGATGTGCAGAAACACACAGAGTATTGATCTGAACTGACACAAGTACATTTGTATCCACCTCCAGCTCTATCCCTTCATAAATCACTACATTGCTACACATGTTATTTCCAATCACACACATTTTAACAAAATATCCATATATCTATACAAATCCATATCCATAGTACCTCTGTCCCCTGCACAATTTGGCCAGAAATGACGAATCATCAAATATGCACCCTTATCTGAATGAATTGTTTATGGAGAAAACATTTGTCAAAGTCAGATTCAGCCTTTGTACATGCTGTTCTTTCCATTGCAATTTGAACAACACCCTAAGAGAAAAAGAGAAAAATTCATGGACAGTTATGTATTTTTATTTACATGTATGCTTTAATTTTCTTTTGTAGCTAACATTTTTATTTGGATCAATGACTACACTTATGATCATCAAAATTATTAACATCTTAACACACATGCAAACTACTTTTTTCTAACAGAATGATTATCAGGACCTTCTTGATACATTTTTTACTATTTTAAGTAATACGATGAACAAGACACCAAAGGTGAAAGACTGGGACTAACATTTTTAATATTGTTAGTAAGGTAGAACCAGACTGGAAGAGAAACCACAAGAGGAGTAAGAACCATTCCCAATAACACATGTGCCCTGAGCAGAAACAAATGCTGTAGAATGGAGCATTAAATGAATGAGCCTGTTGATTTCAGAATAAAATGCATTCACACTTTGTAATGATAACAAAGATTCAGGTTGGTTTGACTACCTGATGATCACCATCAGTGATCATCATTTACTACATTTAACAGAGAGCATGTCTTTCTTTCATTTCCTCAGTTTACTTCCTACAGTGGAAAGGAGAATTGGGAATGCTTCACATAAGGGGAAATTTCAGGCCAAATGAATAGAGTCTGTGAGTGTCTCAACTTCTAGCTGACTGATGATGCTAATTTATCTCAAGGCATTCTATTCACGTGCTTGTGCAACTAATAGGCACCCACATATTCATTGCAGAGGGCATCTCAGATACATTGCCTGGAAGAAACAAAGCTGAAATAATAGATTTTATCCCTTGGAAGCATGAGTAAGGTCAATCATTCGTGGGGTGATTTATGTTCTGTGTGTACAATTAGACTCAGATACTCACTGAACAATATGCACCTTTGCTATGTGTTTGGATTGCATGTTTCCCCTTTTTATCATTTTATAATTTTAACATTGATTCAGGAATTGCTAGTCTAGTACTTGTGGCTTGACTAACATATCTACTGAAAACAGTTGTATTTTGCAAGAGATTCTGAAAGATGCCACATACAAGGTGATCATACTTCATAGTTGGTTCCTAGTTGCCTAGTGCCTAGTTCCTAATGTATTTTTCTCAAAATTGGGACTCTGGTTCCTAAGTTCTGCTCTAGAAACATTCCAAGGTAACTGTGAAGATGGTATGCTGAATCTGCAGTGTAAATTGATAGTATAAGCTTACAAGTTCCATGTAGGGAACTGCTTAGGTGACTTTATCTGTCCTGTATTGGTCTCCATAAAACTTGAAATGATGTCCAATCTGCATGCTGAACTGTTTGAAAGGGCACATATGCATGGTCTGAAATATATCCTTAAATTCTTTTTCTGTAGGATCTCACATAGCACATTTAACATCTAAGAAGTTTACAGCATCACCAAATGATATCACTTTTATGTCTTGCTACTGTCAATCAGTTTTTTTGGTTTAACAGCATCTGGCATGGAATAATTGACTGTTTTCCACTGTGGCATAGAGCCTTACTTAGCATCTATATTAGAAAACTACCTCAGGTTATGTACATAAAGCACACATGCATAGAAAAGATGGGAACCATAGTCTGTCTCTGGTGTGTATGTCAATGTTCACAAACAAGAAGGAAATAAGGGCAAGGTTATCAAAGCAAGTACAATGACTCTTTGTTTTCCTGAAAGGGATATTTGTCATATAGAAAACATATTAATATAAACACACATACCAGGAGTCCCTTGCAATAAATGACAGTGGGGAGGATGGAGCAAAGATGGCAACATGTAAGACTGCAGGGAAGGGATTCACAATTTACATGGATGCTGTGAACTCATGATCATGAGGAAACCCTTTTCTCACATAATAATTGTTAGAATTAGGCTGTCTAGAGATCTCAATAAACAAAGATGAAAGCCATAAAGATGAAACGCCAAGTTTAGTTCCTGGACACCCCATGATATAAGAAGATGTTTAACTAGCCAAAGGCATCTGTGACCTCCATATATATATTGGCATACTGGCCCCAAACATACACCCACACGTAAAAAATAACTGAAAGTCTTGAAAAGTGTACATATATTTCTGGTATTTCATGCCATTTAGTCAAATTAGAAGACACCTTATGCTGACTCTGAAATAGGAACTTATTGGTTCCTATTAGTATAGGCAAATTTAAACAGAATAAGATGGAGAGTTCCCCCTACAAACTAGTATTTTGTTGTTGTTGTTGTTGTTGTTGTTGTTGTTGTTTTTCAGGATTTCTGACGTGTGTGTGTGTGTGTGTGTGTGTGTGTGTGTGTAGACAATCTACACACAAGGAGTTCCTTGAAAACTTAGGTATAAATGATGAATTTATGTGGACACACTTCAGTGCTAAGAATGCATCATTCAAACTGGAGTGTGATGACGCCTGCCCTGAGCCATCTGTTTCAGTGAATAAACAAGGTATATTAGAGATAAACAAACATGGTTACAGAAAAGGTTATAGTAATATTGATCCTAAAATAAATAATAGTGTCACAAGTTGACTAAATTCTTTTACGAGTCCTGTAAAACTAATAATCTAACCTTTTGCACAATAAAGGCTTACCTCATTAATTTTAGCAAAAATCCTTCTCTAGTATGTACAGGATGAAATTTCTACAACACATGATATAACAGGCCAGGAATGAACACCAGATATTAAACCAGGGCTCAAGGATACAATTGAACTCTGAGGACATGGTAACTCAAAACTTGAGTTAAGACTTGAGAGAAAAGTCCAGATTGTCTCACTCTGGGAGAAGTACTCACCATTTTGTTCTTTTTAGATATTTGCCGCAAGTTTCTGAGATATGTATCATTGCTCTTCTCATTGAAAACAATCCTGAAGTTATCAAATGCTTCGTTCAGTGTGGATACAGTATTGCGAATCATGGTACTTTTTCTGGTTGCATGGCTAAAGTTCAGGATCAGAACAAAAATAGCCAGGAGGAGCAGTTTGCTACACAGGGGTTTGCACATTTTCTGCTCAGATCTGAAACTGGAGCTTCAGCAGATCAGAGGATTTAAGATCTATGGGCAGCAAGCACAGTTCTTCGACCTTAAATGCTGAACCTTGTATTTAGCCACACCCTCCAAATGCAATCCCCTTTCCTTACTTCCCTATCCTGATTCTTGCCACCTTTAATCTCTATAGTACATGTGCTAACTCATGAACATACATTTAGGATTTCTGGCACTTCTTTGTCCTTATGGTAATGCTGCATGGTTCTCCTGTGCTGGAAGTTTGCTGCTGCTTTAATCCATGCATTATTTATAATAGTTTGCCCATTTAAAATCTGTGAGGAAAGCTTAATTTACTTAAAATTAAATATAAGACTCTAATCATTAATTTTATACTATAAACTTAATACTATAGAATATAATGAATAAAACAGACAAGTGTATTAGCCCTAGTTAGGGCACTTAGAACAGATCCCCGTGGTGCATCAAGAATGCCCACAGAAATGTTACCTGAAGCAATTGGTGATTCGAATTTGTTCCTCCTTCCAGTTTGCACGTGTACCTGGAACAGACTTTAGGTCTCTGGTTCCCCATCCACCTCTACAACTCTCAGAGCAAGCTTGATTCCCAGGAGCCCAAACACACCAGGTTATTAGGATCTCAGAGACAACATGACTCTCAGGATCTCAGACACACCCAGGATCTCAGGATTCCAAGATCCCTGAATCAAATTATCACAGAGACAGTTGGGCTTCCAGGATTTCTGACACAACCAGGGTCACAGGACCACAGGTTCACAGGCTCATGGGCTCACAGGATCACAGGCACACAGGAGAGACAGAATCCAGTCAGATACATCAAGGCTAGTTAGCACTAAAACACCAAATGCCAAGAGGCAATCACAAGAACATAAGCAACAGAAACCAATAATATACGGCAACATCAGAAAACAGTTTTCCTATAACAGCAAGCCCTGGATACAACAATACACTGGAAAAGCAAGGTTCATATCTAAAATTTCATCTCCTGAATATGATAAAGGATTTTAGAATGACATAAATAACTCCCTTAAATAATTATATGAGAAGACAGGTGAACAGGTAGAAGGCCTTAAAGAGCAAACCCATAAACTGTAATTAGAAACAATGAAGTAATCACAAAGGGAGACAACCCTGGAGATGGAAAATGTAAAAAAGAGATCTGGAGTCACATATGCAAGCATTACCAACAAAATACAAGAAATAGGAGAATCTCAGGTGTACAAATTACCATAGAAAACATTGACACAACAGTAAAAGAAAATGCAAAATTCAAAAGGTTCCTAAACCAAAACGTCCAGGAAATTCAGGACACAATGAGAAGAACAATCCTAAAGACAATAGGTATAAAAGAGAGTGAAGGCTCTCAACTTAGAGGGGAGTAAAAATATTAAACAAAATTGTGGAAGAAAACTTCCCTAACCTAAAGAAATAGATGCCCATGAACATACAGTAAGCCTACAGATCTGCAAATAGCCTTGAACAGGAAGAAATTTTTTTCCACAACGTAATAGTCAAAACACCAAATGGACATAACACTGAAAGAATATTAAAAGCAGTAAGAGGAATCAAGCCTTCACAGGGCAAAGGACTTATCCTCCTATTGATGCCAGACAATGCCATCCTCTTCTACATATGTGGCTGGAGTCATGGGTCCCTTCAGGTATATTCTTTGGTTGGTGGTTTAGTTCCTGGGAGCTCTGAGGGGTCTGGTTGGTTGATATTGTTGTTCTTTAGATGGGATTACAAAACCTTTCACCTCCTTCAGTCCTTTATCCTTTATCTGTCTCTTCCTGGAGATGCCACCCACATCCTCATAACTGCCAGTTGCAGATTTCCGTTCATTTTGATGGCAATCTATCCATCTCTCCAGCTCTTTCCCACATCTGTTCCTGAGGCCCTCATTATGCCCCTTCCTCCAAATAAAAATTCGATCCCAATACAAAGACTGAAGATTCTTTATAGCAATAGCAGCCCCCCCCCCCTTTTTAAGAACACTCCTTAGTGCAATTTATATTTGACAATGCTCTTTGCCTCAAAAATTTGTACATTTCTTTCACATTTTATAAACAACTTTTTTTTTTGTTGTAGTCCTGAAGAAGTATGAAAACAGTAATCATACCATGCAGCTAGTGCTAGCCATGTTGAATTTTCCTCTGGCAAACACATTCATTTATTACTTAGAAAAAGGTCTCTTAAAGTTTTCAGGCAGAATTTATTAAATTCTTTACCAGAATATAATTTCAATGACCTATGGCATGTTTCCCCATATTTGACTTTTTCTGCTCTGACATTCTCATGAGGCAAACTTTTAGTGTTTTGAATTCTCTGTGTACTCTGGTTTTTGAAACTCTCTCCAGAACAGACTATTAAGCTCTTCTTTAAGAACCCAAGGGCTTTTCTATACCACACTTGAAACACATCCATGCACCTACACAGCCTGCTTCAAAGGACTATGAAAACCATATAGTCTTGGCTTTCATAGCAGTTGCCCATTTCTTAGCTAACATTTTATATCTAGTATTTTTCTTCATTGCTGTTATAAAATGACCATGAAAAAAATTAATGTGACTAAACATGGTTTAATTTTACTTTTGTTTGAGGGACTATCCTAATCCATTCCTGTTTAGATATAAGCTGATCAGTTCAGTATTAAACAATCAAAGAAGATGCAGAAATATTTTGTAAAAATACTGAGTTAGAAAATTCATCTTAATAGTGAAAATATCAAGTTTGGACTGCATCCAGATCTCTGGGTGCAGAAATCCACATTAAAATACACAGTGTACAAAAACACAGCCTGTTGTTGAAGTAATTTATTTATGGCCTTCTTTATACAATATAAGCTCAGGCTCAGTTACCTTTCTTTATTTAAATACTATAAAGTTTATTCCCATGAAGGCCATTGGAGAATTGTTTAAGAGAATGAATTGAGTAATCCTCATGTGTCTTGAAAAAGGGAATACTGTGTCCATTTGCCCGGTATCATTCCCTGTAGGAGATACGACATAGACACGTCTCTGAAAATGTCATGTTGGAGCTTTCTCCATCTATTATTGTAATGACCCTAGAATAGACTCTAGATGGTGATGCAGGTAACAAAGTTATTTTTGAATAAGGCTAGACATTAAAATGTGGCATCATATATTGAGTGAAACACCAAGTGAAGTTAGAAGATACTCAGAACCAGACTCATGACACCTGACTTTATTGAAGAAATGGTGACCAGAAAATGGCAAGGTGAGATAAAGAGCCTAGACCAGTGTAGGAGGGGCTGAACAGAAAACTGTGAGAACTTCAGGAATCCTACAGGGAAGAAATGAGAGAAACAGTTTGGGTATGGAGGGACATCTAAAGAAGTCAGAAGAGGAAGTAGGAGAAGAACAGGAGTGAGGAATTAATTAGAATTGTATGGCTAGCCTTAACATCCAAGACATAATACACAGTAGACTTTCTTCTAACCCATGCACCTCATTGCTTTCAGATGACTGCATATGCACTGGTTTTAAGCAATGCAGATATCACTGGCCCCAGAGACTTATAGATGCCTTTACAGAGACCAGTCAGAAGGAATAGGAGAAACAATGTATTCTGGAGATGATACAAATTGCTTGCAATCTCAAGCATGATATCATGTTGTGTTGAACATGTGAGGGGGACAGTGTCAATTTGTCCACATGAAGAAGTGCCATTGTTCTAATCCCAGAAACCCTCTAATCTTTGTAGCTACCACATCTAAGCTTAACTGAGGTGTACTGTTTTTTCACAGAAACCGATTATCTGAAACAGCTCTGATTTGATCAGAACTCATAATGCACATCTATTACTCAAGCCATGTCTTCAAAATATTTCTCATGGCTACTGTCTATGCCATCAAGGAGTAGGTCCAGAGTAGTTAGGCCACTAATGTGAATAGGTTGAATGTTTCAACTTGGATAAAGGACCTGCATCTCTAATTCTAGTCCAAAGTGCTCACACACAAGTATTACCAAAGTGGAATATAAGGTTCACAGGTGTCCTGGTTTAGTTCCTTGGCATGCAGTATCTGAGGGTAGTACATAGAGCAAAATAAATAAGCATAAGAAGGTTAAGTAATAATTGGCCTGAACTTCTCTGCACAACACATCCAGTTCTGGAGCTTTAAATCAGCCAAGGTATTATCTTCAACCAATATCCTCTCTTAGTCTCTATTTATGGATATTAGCTGTGCCAAACAGTGCCAAGTGTCACCTGCCCCCCAGGCGTCATTTAAGCCTTAAAAATCAATACCACTACAGTGAATTTTAACCTCCAAACTGTGATTGCCACAATGATGAACAACTTTTAAAGCCTCTGGAGCACAGCTTCTTTTTGAGGACTCTGAGAAAACAACAAGAAATATCACTTTACCCTGAAATGCAAAAATGTCACTGTAGTTCTTTTTAATTCAAACTGTCACATAAAGGATTACTTAGAGCCTTTTCTACCATCTAAATCCTCACAAGCTGACACTCTATCGTCTAGAAGGACCTCATCATTGTTCTGCATAATCCCAGAGAAAAGTCCAGTGAGTTTTAATCATGATATGACTTTTCTAACACAGATCACAAATTTTTATACAGTCCATCTCAAATTATATGATCATGTTTGTCACATAAGTACACCATGGTTTCAATGAGAAACATTTTGTTCTCATGAAGGTTATCAGTCCATGGCTAATGGAATTTGGAACAAACACTAAAACCTAGTAGAACCTTCAGATTTGTGTTGATGCCCCTTCTCATCAACTCCTCATTACCTTAATACATATTTACATATTTCTTTTAGCATTCCTTTGTATTTAGTCTGTTTTGGGGGCCATTTATTTGAACTTAGACTGACTTTTTTCCACACATTTCTAGTTATCCATTGGACCTCATGAAGGATACTGTTGGGTATACAAAAGAAGACAATATGTTTACTTCTCTCAGAGACCACCAGCAGTCCTACATTCAGCCCAGAGCAGTAATACCCCTTAAGTATATCTCTGATACAAGATTGACTGTTGATGAAACACAATTTTTAAATTAGATATATTTATTATTTACATTTCAATTTTCCCCTTTCCTGGTTTCTCCCAAAAACCTTCTAACCGATTCCCTCTCCCCCTGCTCAAAAATCCACCCACTCCAACTTCCCTGTCCTAGCATTCTCCAAAACTGGGGTATCTAGCCTTCTCAGGACCAAGGGCCTCTCCTCTCTTTGATGTCCAACAAGGCCATCAACTGCTTCATATAAATCTGGAGCCATGGGTCTCTCCATGTGTACTCTTTGGTTGGTGGTTTAGTCCCTGGGAGCTCTGGGGATACTGGGTGGTTCATATTGCTGTTCCTCCCATGGCATTGCAACCCCCTTCAGCTTCTTGGGTCCATTCTCTAGCTCCTCCATTGGGGAACCTGTGTTCGGTTCAATTGTTGGCTGAGAGTGTTCACCAATGTATTTGTCAGGCACTGACAGAGTGACAGGTGACAGGTATGTCATGCTCCTGTCAGCAAGGACAATTCTTGTGTAGGCAAAGAACAGGCAATATCAGCTTTATTGTGATCATTGTTTCAAAACACAAGATCCATCTAGAAGATAGAATTTGCCAGGTATTTT
Source organism: Apodemus sylvaticus (assembly GCF_947179515.1). Lineage (NCBI taxonomy): Eukaryota > Metazoa > Chordata > Mammalia > Rodentia > Muridae > Apodemus > Apodemus sylvaticus. The sequence continues at coordinate 132,299,078 of NC_067476.1, read as the reverse complement.
CTCATTTTTTATTGTTTCTCACTCTCTTATTTCATTTCTCCGATGTTCATCAGCAATTTTAGTTGCAATTAACATTCTGTTTATGAATATCAACCTACCTATTATGTAGGTTGGCTGTTAATTGTCTAGTTTTCCCAGGACCAAGGCCTCTCCTCCCTATGATGTCCAACAGGCCATGCTCTGCTGCATATGCATCTGGAAACATTGGTCTCTCTATATGTACTCTTTGGTTGGTTAGTAGTTTAGTCCCTGGAAGCTCTGGATGATTAATATTGTTGTTTAGGTTAACATTTACTAATCTAAATGCCTTGAACTACCATATATTCACTCTATCCTCTTTCCAACAAACAAGTACTCAATAGATATTCATGTAACAGACCTTCAATGCTTCCTTTTAGGGAATCCAATCCTGAAATTTATATTCTTACAATAGGCACTTAATGAAACTGTAACAAGTATACACAGTATAATACTGATAATTATATATGTATAAATATCTGTAAGATTTAAGATAACTTTTCTTTTTTTCTCTTGCCATCTTTCTATGATGACTTGACACCTAGAGCCAAAAAGGCAGTATTATCTGTTTCCATTGATTGTAATGCAGTAGAAACATTTCTTGATATAGTTGTTAAGAAGAGTGAACATAGCTGAATTGTCAGTTTAGGATTTTGTGTTTTCAAAGAAATTCACATTTCCAAACTGCAGTCTTACTTGGAAGGGCCCTTCTATTGTGAGTAGCATTATTTGTATCACGGTTCTGTTTATGATATTTCTTTAGAACAATTCCAGATTCATTTCCATAACATGCTTTGGTTAGAGTTTAGTGTCGCACATACTGTTTTCTATAATACACTCTAAATTTCTTTGCTGTTTTGTTATGTGGTTTTTTTTTTGTTTTGTTTTGTTTTGTTTTGTTTTTTTAGTTTGTTATCTGCCTGGACTCAATTGCAATTTCTGTTGCATAAAGACAAATGGAGTGAAATTTGTGCATTGGGTTTGCCTTGTTTGTTATCTAGTGTATTAAAACCCTGGGTATAAGTATTGAAAAAAAATAGTCCAGTATTAGTTCCCTTCAAATAATGAAGGATATCACTACAGCTTCTTTTCATAATACATGAGAAAATTTTGAATAACCATGTTCTCTGATCTCCAAAAAGTTACACCTATTGTCACTTGTCTGAGGGTCACTTTATGCATGAGAACTTCACCTTTTCATTTCTTTTTATTTTATTTTCTATATTCTTTGTTTACATTCCTAATGATTTTCATTTTCCATGTTCCCACCTCTCCATAAGTACCATAAGCCCTCGTCCATACGCCCGGTTTCCAATCAGCCAGAGCTTTCAGGTGTGTCATTAAGCTGCTCATGTATGCTCTCTCCAGTTTCTTTTTGGGGCATTCAGTGCTATGAGTTTTCCTCTTAGCACTGCTTTCATTGTGCCCCATAGATTTGGGTATGCTGTGCCTTCATTTTCACTAAATTCTAAACAGTCTTTGATTCCTTTCTTTATTTCTTCTTTGACCAAGTTATCATTGAATAGAGTATTGTTCAGCCTCCATGTGTATGTGGGCTTTCTGTTTTGTTTGTTTGTTTGTTTGTTTTTGTTTTTTGTTTGTTTGGTTTGTTTTTGGTTTTGGTTTATTTTTTTTTTTTTGTTTTTTTTTTTTTTTGCTATTGAAGACCACTCTTAATTCATAGTGATCTGATAGGAGGCATGGGATTAGATCGATCTTCTTATACTTGTTGAGATCTGTCAGGTCAGATGCTTCCATGGCTGAGTTGGCTGTTTTGTCACTGTATCCAAGCTGGTGGTGAGCTCGGACCAGGGCTCCCTGAAGGTCAGACTCTTCCCTGCAGGATGTGTGTCCACACAGCTGTAGTGTTGCCCAGCATCCACACAAAGAAGGAACCGAGGCAGGCTGTGATCCAAGTGATCCCAGACTCCGGAGTCCCCTGCACACCCAGTGCAGCTGGCTACTTGGCCAAGGTAGCCAAGATGGTGGGGAACTTAGACCACCGGGCTCCCTTTAACCACAGGACTCCCTGCAGGTCAGATGTTAGCCCGTAGGATATGTGCCCAGGCAGCTCTAGAGCTGCCCACCTCCCTCATGTGGAAGAAACACAGGCAGGCTGTGTCCTGAGCAATCCTTCAATCTGGTGTCCTCTGCGTACCTGGCTGCACTGGACCCAAGATGGTGGCAACCTCTGACCAGGGCCAATATCCTGTATTTTAATATGTTTGGTATTCAGCATCTTGTTTCAGTGATACCAATACCAAAGACCTCAGAAGAATGGTGGCAAATAATAAATATGCTAAAGAATTAGTACTATCTCATATTAATATTTCCTTTACCAAGCACATAATATTATAAGAAAACTTGTCCTCAATTAAGTTTAGAGTAGAAAACAAATTGACCCACATTATTTGGCAGGAAATTCTAGCTCATTTCCCAATACATGTGTTCCTGTGTACTAACATCTTATTAGACAGACTTCCACTGTTCATCAAGCATTCTAGTTTTTTAACTCATTTTAGAATAAAACATGAAGAATAGGGACTCGGCTGGCAACAGCTACAGCTACTGCAGCAGAAGCAGCAGCGTCTCATCCAGAGGAAGGGCAATCAGCAGTGGAACCAAGGTGACAGGGTCCAGGCAGGCCCTGTGCCCACTACCACTGACTATCGCTGGCCAGCCAGGCTGCAAGTAGCAGCAGATTTACAGCACCTTTCACCACACAGAAGCCACATCGAAAATCTGCCTCTCACCAGTCAGTTATGAGAGACTAGCCTCGATCTTGGTTCCTGGACGCCAGAGAGATCAGACAACTTGAGGTATGCAAACATAACCCCAGGCCAACATTGTGGGGGGTCTAAGCCTGATGGGCGGCATTGGCCTGCACCTAGGCCCTGGGCTGGTGGGGGGAGGCGATCAGTGTGCCAACCTGGCCAGGAGGTTGTTTGCCTGGCACTGCATGTGCACAGCCATTTTGTCTACGGGATGCAAGACAGTGCTAGCAGGCAAAGTCAACTAACAGTCATAGCCCGAGGCTAACATAGCGTGGGTCTAAGCCCAACAGGCACTGGACTGTACCCAGGACCTGGGCTGCTTGGTGGGCCATCTCTGTGCAACCCAGCCAGGAGGGTGTTAGCCCAGCAGACTCTCCCAGCACTTTCTTGGAGCACCTGCATGCCACCATCCTGTCCACCTGACAGAACCAGGTAACACTAATTGCCCGAGGGGCACTTTGCTCTGACCTTGGCCTGCCAGGCTTTTGCCAAGGCTCCAGGTCTGAGCAGCTGGGCTAGCCTTGTGTGCACCAACCCTGTTGGGAGATCAGCTGCCCAGCAGAGTAATCATCACTCAGAAAAGGTCCTGCTGCATATACAATCAGCACTCCCTGAGAGAGAAAACGGGCACCACCTGGTTCACAGAGTCAATCTGGGGCAAGGCACACTAGGACTCCAAGGGTACCCAAGAGGAGGACAGCACATCAGCAATCTCTGACAGGGGAAACCCAGCCACCCAGTGTTGCAGAAATAGCCCTAGAACCACACAGGAGGCTCAAACACAAGCCAGAGACAAGACAAACTAACGCCAAAGAATAAGACAGCAAAGGGCAAATGCAGGAACAATGCTAACAAAAATCTAGGCAATATGGCAGCATCTTAACCAAACTCTCCAACATCAGCAAGTCCTGGTTAGGCCAACAAACCAGAAAAACAAGATATGGATTTAAAATCATTGTTCATGATGCTGCTAGAAGAACACAAAAAGGACATAAATGGATCTCTTAAAAAAATACAGGGGAACATGAATAAGCTAGAAACCCATATAATGAAACACAAAAGTCACTTAAAGAAATTCAGGAGAATAGGGCTCAAGAGATAGAAGCCAATAAAGAAGAAACAGAAAAAAAAGTTAAAGAAATGCAGGAGAACTTGAGTCAACAGGCAGAAGTCATGAAAGAGGAAGCACAAAAATCTCTTAAAGAATTAAAGGAAAACACAAACAAACAAATGAAGGAACTGAGCAAAACCATCCAGGATCTAAAAACAGAAGTAGAAACAACTAAGAAATCACAAAGGGAGACAACTTTGGAGATAGAAAACCTTGAGAAGAAATCAGGGGCCATAGATGCAAATATAAACAACAGAATACAAGAGATAGAAGAAAGAATCTCAGATGCCAAAGATACCACAGAAACCATTGACTCAACAGTCAAAGAAAATGCAAAATGCAAAAAGCGTGTATCCCAGAACACCCAGGAAATCCAGGACACAATGAGAAGACCAAACCTAAGGATTATTGGTATAGAAGAGAGTGAAGATTTACAACTGAAAGGGCCAGCAAATATCTTCAACAAAATTATTGAAGAAAACTTCCCTAACCTAAAGAAAGAGATACCCATGAATATACAAGAAGCTACAGAACTCCAAACAGACTGGACCTGAGCAGAAATACCCCAGTCACATAATAATCAAAACCCCAAATGCACTAAACAAAGAAAGAATATTAAAGGCAGTAAGAGAAAAAGGCCAAGTAACATATAAAGGAAGACCTATCAAAATCAACTAGACTTCTCACCAGAGACCATGAAAGCTAGAAGATCCTGGGCAGATTTCATTCAGACTCTAAGAGAACACAAATGTCAGCCAAGACTACTATACCCAGCAAAACTCCCAATCACCATAAATGGAGAAACCAAGATATTCTATGACAAAACCAAATTTACACAATATCTTTCCACAAACCCAGCTCTGCAAAGAATAATAGGAGGAAAACTCCAATACAAGGAGGGAAACTACACCCTGGAAAAATCAAGATAGTTACCTTCCTTTGTCAAACCCCAAAGAAGTTAACCACTCAAATAAAAAATAACATCAAAAATGATGGGAAGTAATAATCACTATTCCTTAATATCTCTTAACATCAATGGACTCAGTTCCCCAATAAAAAGACTTAGACTAAAGGACTGGATAAGGAAACAGGACACTACATTTTGCTACATACAGGAAACACACATCAGTTTCAAAGGCAAAAACTACCTTAGAGAAAAAGGCTGGAAGACAATTTTAAAAGCCAATGGTCTTGGGAAACGAGGCAGAGTAGCCGTTCTAATATCAGATAAAATTGACTTTCAACCTAAAGTCATCAAAAGAGACTCAGATGGACACTTCTTGCTGGTCAAAGGAAAAATCCACCAAGAAGAACTTTCAATTCTGAACATCTATGCTCCAAATGCAAGGGCACCCTCATTCATAAAAGAAACTTTACAAAAGCTCAAAGCACACATTGCACCTAAAACAAAAATTGTGGATGACTTCAACACTCCACTCTTCTCAATGGACCGATCAGGAAAACTGAAACTTAACAGGGACACTAAAACTAATTGAAGCTTTGGACCAATTGGATTTGACTGATATTTATAGAACATTTCACCCTAAAGCAAAAGAATATACCTTTTTCTCAGCACCTCATGGTACCTTCTCCAAAATCGACCATATAATTGGTCACAAGACAGACCTCAACAAATATAAGAAAATCAAACTAATCACATGCCTCCTATCAGATCACTATGGAGTAAGAGTGGTTTTCAATAGCAACAAAAACAACAGAAAGCCCACATACACATAGAGGCTGAACAATACTCAATGATACCTTGGCCAAAGAAGAAATAAAGAAAGAACGTTTTAGAATTTAATGAAAATGAAGGCACAACATACCCAAATCTTTGGAACACAAAGAAAGCAGTGCTAAGAGGAAAACTCATAGCCCTGAGTGTCTCCAAAAAAGAAATTGGAAAGGGGATACACTATCATCTTAAGAACACACCTGAAAGCCCTGGAACAAAAAGAAGCAGATTCACCCCTGGATTCACCCGGGAGGAGTAGAAGACAGGAAATCATCAAACTCAGGGCTGAAATCAATCAAGGGGAAACAAAGAGAACCATACAAAAAAATCAACGAATCCAGGAGCTGGTTCTTTGAGAAAATCAACAAGATAGATAAACCCTTAGTCAGACTGACCAAAGAGCACAGAAAAAGTATCCAAATTAACAGAATTAGAAATGAAAAAGGGGGATAAAACAACAGAAACTGAGGAAGTTCAAAAAATCATCAGATCCTACTACAAAAGCCTATACGCAACACAACTGGAGAATCTGGAGGAAATGGACAATTTCTTAGACAGATACCAAATACTAAAATAATTCAGGGCGTAATAGATCATCTAAACAGTCCCATAACACCTAAAGAAATAGAAGGGGTCATAGAAAGTGTGGGGGGCCAGAAAAGGGGAAATCATTTGAAATGTAAATTAAAAATATATCGAATAAACAAAGAACAAAAACATGAAGATCCTTCCAATTTATTTCAGGAATTTTCTACTGTACAGTTCAAAACTCTTCTCTATTTCTTTAACACACTACTTAGAAAAAGAACCAGATGGTCATTATGATCATTACAATGCCCCTACTTCTAAATATCCATATTCTACTTAGTTTCTTTATAGCTTTTAATAATTCATCAAGACAAATCTGTGTAAGAAGGTAATGGCTCACTCTTCACTTTATTTTCCTATTTTAGGTACTGAGGTAAAAATTTCATAGTGCATCTGATTGTGTCATAAATTAAACTACATAGAGTTTTCCACAAAAAACATGTAGATATTATTAACTCAGTATCTTTAAATATAAAATGGATACACAAGTTGTTCTTTCCATAGAGGAATTTCTCTACACTCTGTAATAAAAAGTGCTTTTACAGGGCATTCTGGATTTACTCCTGCTGGCTCTGGGCATCCACAGATACACAAAATCCTTTAAATTTATGTATTCAGATCTTGGATATGGAAAAAAAATTCTCAAATTCAGTGTTTTAGGAAATGATTCCTGCTCTCTCTTCCATTCTTTTTCCCTCTCTGTCCCGTCTCCTCATTTCTCTTCCCTCTCTTTCCATGTGCACACGGCCAGGCTCTATGTTCCCACTGTCTGTCTGTGACTCTGTCTCTGTCTCTCTCTCTGCCTTTCTCTGTCTCTACTATCCCCTCAAATCCCCTCACCATGTCCTAAGTAATCTCTATTCAATACTAACAACAAAAGTTATGATTCCTTAAATGATAGCTATTGCTCCAGTTACTCATTTTCTATTAGATAATGTTAGTTACTATTGCTGTGATGATGTTTCAAGACAAAACATAAAACAGCAAGTAGTAAACATTGATTTAAATATTGGTATCACAACCCTTCATTAAAGGAATGTTGACCAAGAACAGGAATTTGGCATAAACCTGGAGGCAACAGTTAATGCAGAGACGATGAAATAGTACAGCCTCTGGAATGCTCTTGATGTCTTTCTTATCCTACCTTTTTATAGAACTGATGAATACCAGTCCACATATCAACATCCAGAATAGGTTGCTAACTCTCTCATCTATCCTAAGTCAGAATAAGCCCTACAGATTTGCATACAGCCCAATCTTATTGATGTACTTTCTTTTTTATTATTATTATTTTTATTTATTTTTTATTTACAATGCAAATGATTTCCCCTTGCAAATGATTTCCCCTTTTCTGGGTCCCCACACCGCGCAAGTCCCATAAGCCCTCTTCCGTCCCCCTATTCTTCCATCTACCCCTTCCCACTTCCCTGTTCTGGAATTCCCCTATACTCTTGCACTGAGTCTTTCCAGAACCAGGGCCCCACTCCTCCATTCTTTTTGGACATCATTTAATTTGTGGATTATGTCCTGGGTATTCAAAGTTTCTAGGCTAATATCCACTTATCAGTGAGTGCATACCATGATTGATCTTTTGAGACTGGGTTACCTCACTTAGTATGATGTTCTCCAGCTCCATCCATTTGTCTAAGAATTTCATGAATTCATTGTTTCTAATGGCTGAATAGTACTCCATTGTGTAAATATATCACATTTTTTGTATCCATTCCTCCGTTGAAGGACATCTAAGTTCTTTGCAGCTTCTGGCTACTACAAATAGGGCTGCTTTGAACATAGTGGAGCATGTGTCCTTATTCCATGCTGAAGAATCCTCTGGATATATGCCCAGTAGTGGTATAACAGGGTCCTCAGGAAGTGACATGCCCAGTTTTCTGAGGAACCGCCAGACTGATTTCCAAAGTGGTTGCACCATCTTGAAATCCTGCCAGCAGTTGAGGAGTGTTCCTCTTTCTCCACATCCTCGCCAACACCTGCTGTCTCCTGAGTTTTTGATCTTAGCCATTCTGACTGGTGTGAGGTGAAATCTCAGGGTTGTTTTGATTTGCATTGCCCTAATGATTAATAATGTTGAACATTTCTTAAGGTGTTTCTCAGCTCTCCAAAGTTCTTCATGTGAAAATTCTTTGTTTAGCTCCGTACCCCACTTTTTAATGGGGTTATTTGGATCTCTGGGTTCTACTTTCTTGAGTTCTTTGTATATATTAGATATTAGCCCTCTGTCGGATTTAGGGTTGGTGAAGATTCTTTCCCAGTCTGTTGGTTGACATTTTGTCCTTTTGACGGTTAGACTCCAGAAAACGAAACAACCATATTAAAAAAATGGGGGTACAGAGTTAAACAAAGAATTCTCACCTGAAGTACTTCGGATGGCGGAGAAGCATCTTAAAAAATGCTCAACTTCATTAGTCATTGGGGAAATGCAAATCAAAACAACCCTAAGATTTCACCTTACACCAGTCAGAATGGCTAAGATTAAAAATTCAGGAGATAGCAGGTGTTGGCGAGGATGTGGAGAAAGAGGAACACTCCTCCACTGCTGGTAGGGTTGCAAATTGGTACAACCACTCTGGAAATCAGTCTGGCGGTTCCTCTGAAAACTGGGCACCTCACTTCCAGAAGATCCTGCTATACCACTCCTGGGCATATACCCAGAGGATTCCCCACCATGTAATAAGAATACATGCTCTACTATGTTCATAGCAGCCCTATTTATAAGTGCCAGATGCTGGAAAGAACCCAGGTATCCCTCAACAGAAGAGTGGATGCAAAAAATGTGGTATATCTACACAATGGAATACTATTCAGCCATTAGAAACAATGAATTCATGAAATTCTTAGGCAAATGGATGGAGCTAGAGAACATCATACTAAGTGAGGTAACCCAGACTCAAAAGGTGAATCATGGTATGCACTCACTAATAAGTGGATATTAACCTAGAAAACTGGAATACCCAAAGCATAATCCATACATCAAATGAGGTACAAGAAGAATGGAGGAGTGGCCCCTTGTTCTGAAAAGACTCAGTTAAGCAGTATAGAGCAAAATCAGAACAGGGAAGTGGGAAGGGTTGGGTGGGAAAACAGAGGGAGGGAAGGGGACTGATGGGACTCTCGGGGAGTGGGGGTCCAGAAAAGGGGAAATCATTTGAAATGTAAATAAATATATCAATAAATTTTAAAAAAGGTGAGCAGATACAGTGATAGGTGAACATGTCAAATAATTTAATAAAAGGGTATAGTAATACACATAAAATATGATGGTGATTTGCATTATATTTGGATGATACAATATAGGTGTGTTGCTTATAATATTCATACAGTACAAAATGGGCTACAGAAGGATTAGTTACTTCAGGAATAAATGCATTAATTTTGTTTTGAGATGGTGATGCAATTATCTGATCTACTGGATTTTCAAATATTGTTGCCATTAAGGGAAAATTAAACAGTGAAAAATAAATTTGACCATTTGGGGCATGATTACTTATCAAAAAAAAAAAACATCATCCACCATGATCAAGTAGGCTTTATCCCAGGGATGCAAGGTTGGTTCAATATACGGAAATCATCAATGCAATCCACTACATAAAAAAACTCAAAAAGAAAAACCACATGGTTATTTCATTGGATGCTGAAAAAGCATTTGACAAAATTCAGCATCCTTTCATGCTTAAAGTCTTGGAAAGAACAGGAATTCAAGGCCCATACCTAAACATCGTTAAAGCAATATACAGCAAACCGGTAGCCAGCATCAAACTAAATTGAGACAAACTTGAAGCAATTCCACTAAAATCAGGGACTAGACAAGGCTGCCCCCTTTCTCCTTATCTTTTCAATATTGTACTTGAGGTACTAGCTCAGGCAATTAGACAACATAAGGAGGTCAAAGGGATACAAATTGGAAAGGAAGAAGTCAAACTATCATTATTTGCAGATGACATGATAGTCTACCTAAGTGACCCAAAAAACTCCACTAGAGAACTCCTACAGTTGATAAACAACTTCAGCAAAGTAGCAGGTTATAAAATCAACTCAAGCAAATCAGTGGCCTTCCTATACTCAAAGGATAAGCAGGCTGAGAAAGAAATTAGGGAAATGACCCCCTTCACAATAGCCACAAACAGTATAAAGTACCTTGGGGTGACTTTTACCAAACATGTGAAAGATCTGTATGACAAGAACTTCAAGACTCTGAAGAAGGAAATGGAAAAAGACCTCAAAAAATGGGAAAGCCTCGCATGCTCATGGATCGGCAGGATCAATATAGTTAAAATGGCCATTTTGCCAAAAGCAATATACAGATTCAATGCAATACCAATCAAAATCCCAACTCAATTCTTCACAGAGTTAGAAAGAGCAATTATCAAATTCATCTGGAATAACAAAAAATCCAGGATAGCTAAAACTATTCTCAGCAACAAAAGAAATTCTGGGGGGAATCATTATCCCTGACCTCAAGCAATGTTGATGTACTTTCTAAATGTAGGTTAGCCCTTCCCTAGTGAGTTTAGTCTATCTCAAGTTAAAATTAAGTGAACCAGCACACATGAAAATGTGGATTTTCACACATAGTCATTCTATCTTAACTTTAATATACAGGCTTAGCTATGTTCTGTTAATTATCACGAGGCATCATTACAACACTTACACATAAGGAAATTTACTGTAGTTACCTGCAGGATCCCTAGAGCAATGCTTTATAAACACGATTTTTTTATTTGCCTTTTTATTTTATTTTATTTTAAAGATACAACCTTTATTGAATAAGACATGGCCATGGCATGCTTCACAGAGAAAGTAGTTTTATCAGACATGTTGAGCCTCTATTTTCACTAATCATGAGTTATACATATAGAAAAATTATAGACATCTTTGTAAGGAAGAATCTCAAGAATTTTATTGCACCAATCACCATATTTTTATTAATGAAGATATTTTCTCCCTTATATATTTTTAAATCTTTTTATTATTATTAGATATATTCTTTATTTACATTTCAAATTTTGTCCCCTTTCCTGATCCCCCCTCCACAGAAAATCTCATAAGCCATCTCCCCTTCCTTAATTGATTGGTATTTGCCTTTTTAAACAGTATTAATACTTATTGACTTTTTGTTTCATCACATTCAATTCTGTTTTTTCTCTTACTTCACGTCATGAATTTTTGTTAGACCCATTCTTTCACATTCAATTTCTCTGATATTCAATCAATTAATAGATTCTTCCTGTCAACTTTTCCCACACCAGTCTCCCATTTAGGCAACTATCTACAGGCTGAATCAGATTATTTCCATCCCTGTATCTTAAATGTTAGATCTGAGGGTTACCTACTGTCACATCTGAATTTCTGTCTTCACTATTTACATTTCTTATGTTTTTTTTAAATCTTTGCTTGGGATATTTCTCACAGATAAAATATGGTCTTTTTTCAAGTTGTATCTCTCTGTCACAACAAATGTCAAGTTAGTGATGACCTATTACCTTCGCTTTGAATCTATTTATGTGCTAGTCATGGGCTAACATAGAAGGTCATGGCTGTATACCCTCTTCTTATGGTGACATTATATCCTTAAAAAAATATCTTTGGGGAGCCTTATCAACTTACATAGCATACTTTATACATAGCAACACTCAGACAACCTGGGAGATGTCTTAAGTCCCCTCCTCTCTTTCAGGCTTTCCTTGTTACTGTAAAGTTACAACTGTGTTTGAGCACCACAGATAAGAGTAAAGTCCACAAAATCCAGGAAGAAGAGCTAGCAAACAAGACCAGAAAGAGAATGCTGCATCTAGGAGTAGTCTCTAGACAATTAGACAATTAAATACTGTCTCCATGGCATAAAAGATGATAATAAAGGGAAAAGGATTGAATTACAAACTGAGTGACATTTTCCTGGGTCCAGGCTTTGATTTGTATCTATCACATGGGATCAGTTATTGCAACATCAGTCAGGTGCTAACTTTCAAAAGTTTTATTTATTGGAGTAATATGTGCTTGTGCTGGTGTCTGGAACTTCTGACCTTGATAATATCAATTTTCTATTTTCCATTGATGACCTGTCTTAATCTCATTGTGTTGTTGATATTGCAACGAGCTTCTCTGATTTACAGAATAGCCTGCTTCACCTGTTAATTCAGGTTTTTCTTTGTACTGGTGTTCATGGTTGTCTGTTGATAAGTTTTCACTGTATGGTTTAAGTTCAATACCAGAACAAGAAATACAGCAGTAGATCTACAAAGTACTTTGGTCCTAATTTTCTCAGAAATGAAGCTGGAGCTTTGGCAGCACAGAAGACACAACATCTAAGGGAATCAAAGTGGGCAATGTTAGCTCAACCTATGAAATAAACCCCTCTTTTCTGGTATTTCCTATCCTGTCTCCCCATCCTCTCCATATATCCTACCATACCCAAACAATCCCTCCTCTCATGTAACTCTTTAGAGGATTCCTAACACTTATTCTGATTTCTCAGTTTGGGCAATTCCCAAATGTCCATACCATTATTTTCATCATGCCAAGTTCAAGTTATCATGCTTCTGTAAACATGACAACTAAATGTCTGTACTCAAAGACCTATAGCCTCACTTTGTTTTTAATGAAAGCATTTGAAGAGTTGGCTTTTATGCCTAGGGTCCTGATTGTTCAGATCTATCCCCTTGACATCTAGAGCAAATATTCCAGTACCTCACAGTGCTATTATATCAGGGGTTGGAAGAAGTCAAAAATTGCTCTGTCAGAAATCTCATGTCAAGTTAATTGAGAGTTAATCTATGATAGAAAATAACACAGTGTTCCCCTTTCAGTACTCATGATCACCAATCCCTTTAGTCAATATTTTCCAGTATTCTTCCAAAGCCTATAACCTCAGGGCTAAGATATGTAGGACAGATAATTGCGTTTTCCTCATCAGGTGAAAGTCAGAAGAGATTTTACCTGAAACAATATGTACTTAAATATTTACCAGTACACATTTAATATTTGAAATCTCAAATCACTCAATACAGTAATTTTTCTCTTGACCTATGGCATTAATACTATTTTAGTACTAATTTTGAAAGTGAGATAAAGCTCTGGATCTTCATTTTCCAGACATACTGTCCAATAATTGTCTTTGATTTGTGTGCTTTGCTAATTATTTACTGGAGGTAGTGATGCTCTCTGGGGAGGAGAAAAATCTTTATATGTACATGATGATAAGTTTAGGGTGTAAAATTCTTTTCCTGTTTCTGACTTTGTTTCTTTTTAACCATAGTTAGGAACTATTTGAAGCCCTTTCTTTCACATATTAATCATTGCTGTGGAAAGCTTTCAAAGCCCTTGTTTACTTTCTGAAATAATAGAATAACTCTCTAAAATACCAAAATTTGTCTTTATTTCATACCTGTAAATCTATCTTGACTCATGCTTCTCCATTCTGTTGTCATCTATAAATTAAGACTTGACTCCATTGGCCAAAATGATAGTATTATCTCTGTTATTTTGAGATGAATCATTGGGAATATTTCCCTCAGCTTCCTTTGAGAAAGTAAGCCATACAGCTTGATTTCTAAGTTTGGGCTGTCTCCTTTCTTTTTTTTTTATTTTATTATTATTATTCGATATAATTTATTTACATTTCAAATGATTTCCCCTTTTCTAGCCCCCCCCACTCCCAGAAAGTCCCGTAAGCCCCCTTCTCTTCCCCTGTCCTCCCTCCCACCCCTTCCCAGTTCCCCGTTCTGGTTTTGCCAAATACTGTTTCACTGAGTCTTTCCAGAACCAGGGACCACTCCTGCTTTCTTCTTGTATCTCATTTGATGTGTGGATTATGTTTTGGGTATTCCAGTTTTCTAGATTAATAACCACTTATTAGTGAGTGCATACCATGACTCACCTTTTGAGTCTGGGTTACCTCACTTAGTATGATGTTCTCTAGCTCCATCCATTTGCCTAAGAATTTCATGAATTCATTGTTTCTAATGGCTGAATAGTACTCCATTGTGTAGATATACCACATTTTTTGTATCCACTCTTCTGTTGAGGGATACCTGGGTTCTTTCCAGCATCTGGCAATTATAAATAGGGCTGCTATGAACATAGTAGAGCATGTATCCTTATTACATGGTGGGGAATCCTCTGGGTATATGCCCAGGAGTGGTATAGCAGGATCTTCTGGAAGTGAGGTGCCCAGTTTTCAGAGGAACCGCCAGACTGATTTCCAGAGTGGTTGTATCAATTTGCAACCCCACCAGCAGTGGAGGAGTGTTCCTCTTTCTCCACACCCTCTCCAACACCTGCTGTCTCCTGAATTTTTAATCTTAGCCATTCTGACTGGTGTAAGATGAAATCATAGGGTTGTTTTGATTTGCATTTCCCTAATGACTAATGAAGTTGAGCATTTTTTAAGATGCTTCTCTGCCATCCGAAGTTCTTCAGGTGAGAATTCTTTGTTTAACTCTGTACCCCATTTTTTAATAGGGTTGTTCGGTTTTCTGGAGTCTAACTTCTTGAGTTCTTTATATATATTGGATATTAGCCCTCTATCTGATGTAGGATTGGTGAAGATCTTTTCCCAATTTGTTGGTTGCCGATCTGTCCTCTTGATGGTGTCCTTTGCCTTACAGAAACTCTGTAACCTTATGAGGTCCCATTTGTCAATTCTTGCTCTTAGAGCATACGCTATTGGTGTTCTGTTCAGAAACTTTCTCCCTGTACCGATAACCTCAAGGGTCTTCCCCAGTTTCTTTTCTATTAGCTTCAGAGTGTCTGGCTTTATGTGGAGGTCCTTGATCCATTTGGATTTGAGCTTAGTACAAGGAGACAAGGATGGATCAATTCGCATTCTTCTGCATGCTGACCTCCAGTTGAACCAGCACCATTTGTTGAAAAGGCTATCTTTTTTCCATTGGATGTTTTCAGCCTCTTTGTCGAGGATCAAGTGGCCATAGGTTTGTGGGTTCATTTCTGGATCTTCAATCCTGTTCCATTGATCCTCCTGCCTGTCACTGTACCAATACCATGCAGTTTTTAACACTATTGCTCTGTAGTATTGCTTGAGGTCAGGGATACTGATTCCCCCAGATTTTCTTTTGTTGCTGAGAATAGTTTTAGCTATCCTGGGTTTTTTGTTATTCCAGATGAATTTGATAATTGCTCTTTCTAACTCTGTGAAGAATTGACTTGGGATTTTGATGGGTATTGCATTGAATCTGTATAGTGCTTTAGGCAAAATGGCCATTTTAACTATATTGATTCTACCGATCCATGAGCATGGGAGGTTTTCCCATTTTTTGAGGTCTTCTTCCATTTCCTTCTTCAGAGTCTTGAAGTTCTTGTCATACAGATCTTTCGCATGTTTGGTAAGAGTCACCCCAAGATACTTTATACTGTTTGTGGCTATTGTGAAGGGGGTCATTTCCCTAATTTCTTTCTCAGCCTGCTTATCCTTTGAGTATAGGAAGGCCACTGATTTGCCTGAGTTGATTTTGTAACCTGCCACTTTGCTGAAGTTGTTTATCAGCTGTAGGAGCTCTCTAGTGGAGTTCTTTGGGTCACTTAGGTAGACGATCATGTCGTCTGCAAATAATGATAGTTTGACTTCCTCCTTTCCAATTTGTATCCCTTTGACCTCCTTATGGTGTCGAATTGCCCGAGCTAGTACCTCAAGTACAATATTGAAAAGATAAGGAGAAAGGGGGCAGCCTTGTCTGGTCCCTGATTTCAGTGGGATTGCTTCAAGTTTCTCTCCGTTTAGTTTGATGCTGGCTACCGGTTTGCTGTATATTGCTTTTACTATGTTTAGGTATGGGCCTTGAATTCCTGTTCTCTCCAAGACTTTAAGCATGAAAGGATGCTGAATTTTGTCAAATGCTTTTTCAGCATCCAATGAAATGACCATGTGGTTTTGTTTTTGAGTTTGTTTATGTAGTGGATTGTATTGATGGATTTCCGTATATTGAACCAACCCTGCATTCCCGAGATAAAGCCTACTTGATCATGGTGGATGATCGTTTTGATGTGTTCTTGGATTCGGTTGGCAAGAATTTTATTGAGTATTTTTGCATCGATGTTCATAAGGGAAATTGGTCTGAAGTTCTCTTTCTTTGTTGGATCTTTGTGTGGCTTTGGTATCAGCGTAATTGTGCCTTCGTAGAAGGAATTGGGTAGTGTTCCTTCTGTTTCTATTTTGTGGAATAGTTTGAAGAGTATTGGTGTTAACTCTTCTTTGAAGGTCTGGTAGAATTCTGCACTGAAACCATCTGGTCCTGTGCTTTTTTTGGTTGGAAGACTTTCTATGACTCCTTCTATTTCTTTAGGCTTTATGGGACTGTTCAGATGGTCTAGTTGGTCCTGATTTAATTTTGGTATTTTGTATCTGTCAAGGAAATTGTCCATTTCCTCCAGATTCTCCAGTTGTGTTGAGTACAGGCTCTTGTAGTAGGATCTGATGATTTTTTGGATTTCCTCAGTTTCCGTTGTCATATCTCCCTTTTCATTTCTAAGTTTGTTAATTTGGATACTTTCTCTGTGCCCTTTGGTCATTCTGGCTAAGGGTTTATCTATCTTGTTGATTTTCTCAAAGAACCAGCTCCTGGTTTTGTTGATTTTTTGTATGGTTCTCTTTGTTTCTACTTGATTGATTTCGGCCCTGAGTTTGATGATTTCCTGTCGTCTACTCCTCCTGGGTGAAATAGCTTCTTTTTGTTCTAGGGTTTTCAGGTGTGTCATTAAGTTGGTAATGTATGCTCTCTCCATTTTCTTTTTGGAGGCACTCAGGGCTATGAGTTTTCCTCTTAGCACTGCTTTCATTGTGTCCCATAGATTTGGGTATGTTGTGTTTTCATTTTCATTGTGTTCTAAAAAGTCTTTAATTTCTTTCTTTATTTCTTCCTTGACCAAGGTATCATTGAGTAGAGTATTGTTCAATTTCCACGTGTATGTGGGTTTTCCGTTGTTTCTGTTGCTATTGAAGACCACTTTTATTCCATAGTGATCAGATAGGAGGCATGGGATTAGTTCTATCTTCTTATATTTGTTGAGGTCTGTCTTGTGACCAATTATATGGTCGATTCTGGAGAAGGTGCCATGAGGTGCTGAAAAAAAGGTATATTCTTTTGTTTTAGGATAGAATGTTCTATATATATATCAGTTAAATCTAATTGGTCTAAAGCTTCAATTAGTTTCATTGTGTCCCTGTTTAGTTTCTGTTTTCCTGATCGGTCCATTGAGGAAAGTGCAGTGTTGAAGTCACCCACAATTATTGTGTTAGGTGCAATGTATGCTTTGAGTTTTAATAAAGTTTCTTTTATGAACGAGGGTGCCCTTGCATTTGGAGCATAGATGTTCAGGATTGAGAGTTCTTCTTGTTGTATTTTTCCTTTGACCAGCAAGAAGTGTCCCTCAGAGTCTCTTTTGATGACTTTGGGTTGAAAGTCAATTTTATCTGATATTAAAATGGCTACTCCAGCTTGTTTCCTGAGACCATTTGCTTGTAAAATTGTCTTCCAGCCTTTTACTCTAAGGTAGTGTTTGTCTTTGACCCTGAGGTGTGTTTCCTGTAAGCAGCAAAATGTAGGGTCCTGTTTACGTATCCAGTCAGTTAGTCTGTGTCTTTTTATTGGGGCATTGAGTCCATTGATGTTAAGAGATATTAAGGAATAGTGATTGTTACTTCCTATCATTTTTGACGTTATTTTTTAAATTTGATTGCTTAACTTCTTTTGGGTTTGATGAAAGGTTACTATCTTGCTTTTTCCAGGGTGAAGTTTCCCTCCTTGTATTGGTGTTGTCCTCCTATTATCCTTTTTAGGGCTGGGTTTGTGGATAGATATTGGGGGAACTTGGTTTTGTCGTGAAATATCTTAGTTTCTCCATCTATGGTGATTGAGAGTTTTGCTGGATATAGTAGTTTTGGTTGGCATTTGTGTTCTCTTAGAGTCTGCATGAGATCTGCCCAGGACCTTCTAGCCTTCATAGTCTCAGGTGAAAAGTCTGCTGTGATTCTGATAGGTCTTCCTTTATATGTTACTTGGCCTTTTTCTCTTACTGCCTTTAATATTCTTTCTTTGTTTAGAACATTTGGTGTTTTGATTATTATGTGACGGGAAGTATTTCTGTTCTGGTCCAGTCTGTTTGGAGTTCTGTAGGCTTCTTGTATATTCATGGGCATCTCTCTCTTTAGGTTAGGGAAGTTTTCTTCCATAATTTTATTGAAGATATTTGCTGGCCCTTTAAGTTGTAAATCTTCACTCTCATCTATGCCTATAATCCTTAGGTTTGGTCTTCTCATTGTGTCCTGGATTTCCTGGATATTTTGGGTTACAAGCTTTTTGCATTTTGCATTTTCTTTAACTGTTGAGTCCATGGTTTCTATGGAATCTTCAGCATCTGAGATTCTTTCTTCTATTGCTTGTATTCTGTTGTTGATATTTGCATCTCTGTCCCCTGATTTCTTCCCAAGGCTTTCTATCTCCAAAGTTGTCTCCTTTTGAGTTTTCTTAGTTGTTTCTACTTCTGTTTTTAGATCCTGGATGGTTTTGCTTAGCTCCTTCACTTGCTTGTTTGTGCTTTCCTGTAATTCTTTAAGAGATTTTTGTGTTTTTTCTTTCATGACCTCCGCCTGTTGACCAAATTTCTCCTGTATTTCTTTAAGAGATTTTTGTGTTTCGTCTTTCATGACCTCAGCCTGTTGACCAAAGTTCTCCTGTATTTCTTTAAGTGTTTTTGCATTTCCTCCTTGTTGGCTTTTGTATTCTCCTGGATTTCTTTCAATGATTTTTGTGTTTCCCTTGCAAGGGCTTCTAACTTTTGATCCATTTTCTCCTGAATGTCCTTCATGTGTTCCTGTACCAGCATCATGACCAGTGATTTTAAATCCAAATCTTGTTTTCCTGGTGTGATGGGGTATCCAGGACTTGCTGGTAGAGGAGAATTTGGTTCAGATGTTGCCATATTGCCTTGATTTCTGTTAGTGACGTTCCTGCGTTTGCCTTTTGCCATCTAGCTCTCACTGGTGTTACTTGGTCTTGTCAGTGCTAGACTCACCAGTGCAAGCTGCCCCTTCCCCGTTGACCTCTGGTGCACAGCTTACACTCTGCACTGCCTGTAGACAGGGTGCTGTTGTCCAGGCTGTTCAGATCCCGAAGCAGGCACCTGAAGGCTCCCGCTGGGGCCCACAGGATTTATTGGAGCACACCGACTTCTCCCAGCTGGCCGCCCGGAAGCCCCCACTAGCCTCTTGAGGGACCTGGGGATGTGGCGGCCACCCAGGCTGATCTGAAGCGGAGAGAGTTGACCTGAGGGCTTCTGCCTGAGGCCTTGCCCCAGATTGTGTCTGTGGGCCAGACGGAACCCGTGTGCACCCCCAGGGAGCTCCGAAGGTGTATGTTGCTGTGACCTCCCCTGTGTTCCGCTCACTCCACTGGGCAGCCGATTTCCCCAACCGGGCTGGCGCACACTAGGTTAGCCTTGTCGCCCGGGCCCTGAGTCCAGGCAAACGCCTGGGAGGCCAAGGTCCGAGCAAAGTTCCCCTAGGGTTATGACTGTTATTTGGGTCCGCCAGGTGACCCGGATGGCGGGCGTGCGCGTCCGCGCTCCCCGAAAGCACCGGGAGAGTCTGTTGTGCTAATAACCTCCTGGGCGGGTTGACACACAGATGGCCCACCAAGCCGCCCAGTTCTTGGGGTCAGTCCTGTGCCTTTTGGGGCCTAGACCCCCGTTTTGTTAGCCTCAGGCTACGCTTGTTAGCAGTCTCTGCCCTCCCGAGCACTCTGGCTCCTGTAGGCAAAATGGCGGCGCATGCGCCGGCCGGGGCAAAAAAAACTCCTGGCTGGGTTGGCGCCCCGATGGCCACTCGAACAGCCCAGGGCCTGGGTGCAGGCCAACGCCCGTCAGGCTCAGACCCCTGCGGTGTTGGGCCTTGGATTATGTTTGTGTACCTCAGTATGTCCGATCTCTGGAGCCCGGGATCAAGATGGAGGTGAGTCTCTCCTGACTGGTGGGAAGCCGAGTTCTGAAGTGGCTTCCGTGCAGCGAAAGGCTCCACAGAACCGCAGCTTCTTGCCGCCCGGCTGGTCAGCGAAGGTCAGTGGTCGTGGGCGCAGGGCCTAACTGGACCCTGTGTCGCCTTGGTTCCACCGCTGATGGCCCTTCAGCTGGAGCAGCCACTGCTACCGCCGCCGCCGCCGCCCCTGTCTCCTTTCTTAGACATGCCCATATTACACATGAATGTTTGAACAAATATTCATAAGTCATAAGTCATGAAAGTAGAACAATCCTTTCAATGTTGTCTATTGAAGATAAATATTCATAAGTCATAAGTCATGAAAGTAGAACAATCCTTTCAATGTTGTCTATTGAAGATACGGGAAAGAGTTTTGATCTGTGGGATAATAAATGCACAGATTCAGTAAAAAAGAACTTAATGGTTCATCCTGGAAGCTGTTTGGAACAAAAGAACTGTCACTGAATTATGAACAGTGGAAGTCTAGGATTGGTGAAGACTTGCCCTCTGAGTAGTTTCCCATGTTCCAGTACAGAGCATGAAGTTTCTTTGGAGCAATTGTTACTTACTAGAACATTCCTTCATTAGACATTACATATGGTCTTGTTGACATATTAACTAAACTACATGTATCCTTTCATACTTTAGTATTAAATGTCTTTTTCCTTTTCAGTATAGACCTCAAAACTAATTGTGACAAGTGATAAACATGTTATTAGATGAGTGATATTGTTTATGAAAATTTCTACCAAATACATCAATTCATTACATCTGAAATCAATTTCATTGAAGTTCTTAATACTTAGAACAACTGCAGCAGTATTCTTTGTCAGAATATAACTGCAGTGGCCTCTAAACCATTTCTTATTATTGGCATTTATCTGTTCTGACATTCAATGAGTCAGGCTTCTACTGTTCATAATTTGCTAATGGTTCTTGTTTTTCAAACAGCTTCCAGGATGAACCATTAAGGCGTTCTTCATGAATCTGTGGATTTTCTTATCTCACAGATTAAAGCTCTTACCCATATCTTCCAAAACCAAAATTGAGAAGATAGTTCTACCATTGTGACTCATGAATATCAGTCCAAACATTCTCTTTTCATTGTCCAGACTTCTTCCTGGGTCTAACCCTCATGGCTCTGAAATGATACAGAGGTAATAGGACCTGGAATGTTGATATACTTGTGACTCACATAATTTTGTATCTGTTTCTCAAATTATTGTCTACAATTGATAGGTAGGGAAGCTCATAACAGAAAAGTAGTCCAACTCTATCTACATGATCTTTATAGAGAAAGTGTTTTAAATGTTTCTAACTTTGTTGTCATTTAATTACAATTAGGAATTACTTGGTGTACTTTGTCTTAATAATCCTTACTTTGTCTTAATAATCCTTTCTCTGGACAGATATTCAGTCAATAGATTACCAAGAAAATGTTCTTGACTCTTGATGAGGGAACATTTGTGGGTATATCTCATAAAAATATCCACTGGATAGCCACAGGTTTCTGATTTTAAGGCAGGAATGTACAGAAAAAAAATTTTACATTATTTTCATTTATCATCCTGTAACCTTATATCAGGAGTTCACCCTGTCTATAAACCTTGTGGCTTTCTGTGACTGCTTTGATTAGTGAAGCACAGCAATGGACAAACTTTGTATCCAAAGGTAATAACATTTTACAAGTTTCCTTTGTAATTTCAAATTGTTACTTTAGAATCAAAACACTGTACTCAATGACAAAGGAATATAAGATATTGTTGAGAAGTATCAGAACCCAGAAAATGCCCTATCTACCCTATCTGCCAGCACCAAACATAAACTTCAAACTAAGCTAAGAGAGCTGTTACAGGGTATGTTGTTAGTATGTTCTGTGTTCTATAGAGTCAGTGTGAATTCGGAAAGAAATTCATGATCAGGTCACACAACATTCTTCAGCTCCCTTTTCTACAAATGCATGTGCATGTGCAGAGCAGGTGGTCAAGGTTGGCACCCTGTTAATACTTATAGTGCCTTCAGTGTATTATCACCCCCACATATTATTGTGATTTCATACTGCTCTCATATTTAACATAATGGTAAATGCTGAACTTTATTCATGGGTTGGTAATTCTACATTCTATTGTGATATCCATTGCACAGAGGGGTTTCTCTGTATTTCATAATAAAAAACTTACATCGTATTCTGAATTTACTCCTGAGATCTTTGTGTACATGAACAACAATAACAGTAATAACAATGATGAGAACAACAAGTGCTTTCACCTTGTGTTTCAGGACTTGCATACAAGAAACTTTCTCAAGTTAACTGTTTCAAGTATTAGTTCTTTTGATGTTGACTACTTTTCCAGTTACTGATATTCTTATTTAGGGTTACTATTGCTAAAGTGAAGTAATTAGACCAAAAGCATGCCTGATTCCTGGTCAACCCTTCCCCACATCCTTCCTCTATATATTGCATATTTTATACACAGCAAAACCCCTGTGACCTAGGAGATGTCTTAAGCCTTTATCCCATACAGGGGTCATGTCCTAACGACAAGTAATGATGGAGTCTATTGATCCTAGAGAGATGAACTAGAAACTGAGGTATAGAAAAAAATATTCTATGCACAGAAGGAATTCCCCAGAATGAAAGAACTTAAACATTTCTGTGCAGTGTCTAAGATATGATGCTAAAGAAAAATGTGAATACAACCTCTGTGAAATCTTCCTAGGACCAGGCTCTTGATTTGCATCTATAACTTGGGATGAATTATTATATGATTACATCAGTTACTTAAGGTTTCACAATTATCTTTATTGGTGTAGTAGGTGTTTGTCAAGGTGATTGGTACTTCTGAGTGTGTCTTGCTTAGTGTCCTATCTTAGTCTTATCTTATTGATACACAAAACCATCTCTATGGTCTAGAAAATATCCTGCTTCTCTCCTTCTTTCGGGCTTTTCTCAGTACTTGTCTTCATTGGTATATGTTGGTCAATTCTGGATGCATAATTTCAAAACCAGAGCAACGTATCATAAAAAACAGTGATATTGTAAGTATTCATGTCAATTTGCACACATGAAGCTGAAGCTTCAGAAGTACACAGAACTCAATATCTAAGGGGAGTAGTGCTACTATCTCAGAGCTGGAGGGAGTCCCATTCTCCATTGTTCCAGAAATTTCTTTTTCAAATCAACTGACATATCATCTATGGTAGAAAAAGACACTGTGTTCCTTTTTCAGGATCATGAGCAATGTTCAATCCCTTTAGTCAACATTTCTCAGTGTTTGTCGAAATTGTAAACTTCAGCACTAGGAGATGGAGCACATGTGATTGGGCTTAGAATAACATTCTATCAGAGAAAAAATCATAGATTTTACCTGAAAAATATATACTTAAATATTAACCAGCACACACTGAACATTTCAAACTTTCAGCTATTTGAATACTGTAATTCTGTATTAACATTAATGACATTGGTAATATTTTAACTTTAATTTCCTTTTTTTATTCGATATATTTCTATTTACATTTCAAATGATTTCAAATGATTTTCCTCCCACTCCCCGAAAGTCCCATAAGCCCCCTTCTCTCCCCCTGTCCTCCCACCCACACCTTCTCACTTCCCCATTCTGGTTTTGCCAAATACTGCTTCACTGAGTCTTTCCAGAGCAAGGGGCCACTCCTCCTTTCTTCTTGTACCTCATTTGATGTATACAGCAAACCGGTAGCCAGCATCAAATTAAATGGAGAGAAACTTGAAACAATCCCACTAAAATAAGGGACTAAACAGGGCTGCTCCCGTTCTCCTTATCTTTTCAATATTGTACTTGAGGTACTAGCTCGGGCAATTAGACAACATAAGGAGGTCAAAGGGATAAAAATTGGAAAGGAAGAAGTCAAACTATCATTATTTGCAGATGACATGATAGTCTACCTAAGTGACCCAAAAAACTCCACTAGAGAACTCCTACAGCTGATAAACAACTTCAGCAAAGTAGTAGGTTATAAAATTAGCTCAAGCAAATCAGTGGCCTTCCTATACTCAAAGGATAAGCAGGCTGAGAAAGAAATTAGGGAAATGACCCCCTTCACAATAGCCACAAACAGTATAAAGTACCTTGGGGTGACTCTTACCAAACATGTGAAAGATCTGTATGACAAGAACTTCAAGACTCTGAAGAAGGAAATGGAAGAAGACCTCAAAAAATGGGAAAACCTCCCATGCTCATGAATGGGCAGGATCAATATAGTTAAAATGGCCATTTTGCCAAAAGCAATATACAGATTCAATGTAATACCCATCAAAATCCCAACTCAATTCTTCACAGAGTTAGAAAGAGCAATTCTCAAATTCATCTGGAATAACAAAAAACCCAAGATAGGTAAAACTATTCTCAGTAACAAAAGAAATTCTGGGGAATCAGTATCCCTGACCTCAAGCAATACTACAGAGCAATAGTGTTAAAAAAAACTGCATGGTATTGGTACAGTGACAGGCAGGCAGATCATTGGAACAGGATTGAAGATACAGAAATGAACCCACACACCTATGGCCACTTGATCCTCCACAAAGGGGCTGAAAACATCCAATGGAAAAAAGATAGCCTTTTCAACAAATGGTGCTGGTTCAACTGGAGGTCAGCATGCAGAAGAATGCGAATTGATCCATCCTTGTCTCCTTGTACTAAGCTCAAATCCAAATGGATCAAGGACCTCTACACAAAGCCAGACACTCTGAAGCTAATAGAAAAGAAACTGGGGAAGACCCCTGAGGACATTGGTACAGGGAGAAAATTTCTGAACAGAATACCAATAGCATATGCTCTAAGATCAAGAATTGACAAATGGGACCTCATAAAATTACAAAGTTTCTGTATGGCAAAGGACACCATCAAGAGGACAAATCGGCAACCAACAAATTGGGAAAAGATATTCACCAATCCGACATCAGATAAAGGGCTAATATCCAATATATATAAAGAACACAAGAAGTTAGACTCCAGAAAACCAAACAACCCTATTTAAAAAATGGGGTACAGAGTTAAACAAAGAATTCTCACCTGAAGAACTTCGGATAGTGGAGAAACATCTTAAAACATGCTCAACTTCAGTAGTCATTAGGGAAATGCAAATCAAAACAACCCTGAGATTTCATCTTATACCAGTCAGAATGGCTAAGATTAAAAATTCAGGAGTCAGCATGTGTTGCTGAGGATGTGGAGAAAGAGGAACACTCCTCCACTGCTGGTGGGGTTGCAAATTGGTACAACCACTCTGGAAATCAGTCTGGCAGTTCCTCCGAAAACTGGGCACCTCACTTCCAGAAGATCCTGCTATACCACTCCTGGGAATATACCCAAAAGATTCCCCAGCATGTAATAAGGATACATGTTCCACTATGTTCATAGCAGCCCTACTTATAATTGCCAGAAGTTGGAAAGATCCCAGGTATCCCTCAACAGAAGAGTGGATGCAAAAAATGTGGTATATATATACACAATGGAGTACTATTCAGCCATTAGAAACAATGAATTCATGAAATTCTTAGGTAAATGGATGGAGCTGGAGAACATCATACTAAGTGAGGTAACCCAGACTCAAAAGATGAATCATGGTATGCACTCACTAATAAGTGGATGTTAACCTAGAAAACTGGAATACCCAAAACATAATCCACACATCAAATGAGGTACAAGAAGAACGGAGGAGTGGCCCCTTGTTCTGGAAAGACTCAGTGAAGCAGTATAGAACAAAATCAGAACAGGGAAGTGGGAAGGGTTGGGTGGGAAAACAGGGGGAGGGAAGGGGACTGATGGGACTTTCGGGGAGTGGGGGTCCAGAAAAGGGGAAATTATTTGAAATGTAAATAAATATATCAATAAATTTAAAAAGTCTCAAAAAAACAAATAACGCTATTATAAATGGAGTAAAGAGGTAAACAAAGAATTCTCAACTAAGGACTATCAAGTGGCTGAGAAGCTCCTTAAGAAATGTTCAACATACTTAGTCATCAGGGAAATGCATATCAGAACAATCCAGAGATTCTACCTCACAACAGTCAGAATGGCTAAGATCAAAAACTCAGGTGACAGCAGGTGCTGGGGAGGATGTGGAGAAAGAGGAACACTCCTCCATTGTTGGTGTAATTGCAAGCTGGTACAAACATTCTGGAAATCAATCTCATGGTTCCTCGGAAAAATTAGAAATACTCCTAACTGAAGACCCAGCTATGATCCCAAGAACGCATGCTCCATTATGTTCATAACAGCCTTTTTTATAATAGGCAGAAGCTGGAAGGAACCCAGATGTTCTTCAACAGATGGATACAGAAAAATGTGGTACACTTACACAATGGAGTACTACTCAGCTATTAAAAACAATGAATTCATGAAATTTTTAGGCAAATGGATGGAACTAGAAAACAGCATCCTGAGTGAGGTAACCCAGTCACAAAAGAACACACATAGTATGCACTCACTGATAAGTGGGTATTAATCCAAGAGCTCAGAATACCTAAGATACAATTCACAAAATTCACAGGACATATGAAGCTCAAGAAGGAAGACTAAAATGTGGATGCTTCAGCCCTTCTTAGAAGGGGGACAAAATGGAAGGCAGCGGCAGCAGCAGTGCAGCAGTGGCTGGTCCAGCTGAAGGGCCATCAGCAGTGGAACCAAGGCAACACAGGGTCCAGTTAGGCCCTGCGCCCACGACCACTGACCTTCGCTGACCAGCCGGGCAGCAAGCAGCTATGGTTGTGCGTCGCCTTTCCTGCACGGAAGCCACTTCAGAACTCGGCCTCCCACCAGTCAGGAGAGGCTCATCCATCTTGGTTTCCGACTCCAGGGATCGGACAGACTGAGGTACGCAAACATAATCCGAGGCCAACACCACGGTGGTCTGAGCCCGACGGGCGTTGGCCTGCACCCAGGCCCTGGGCTGATCGGGGGGCCATCAGGGTGCCAACCCAGCCAGGAGGTTTTTTTTGCCCGGGCCTGCGCGCATGCCACCATTTTGCCTGCATGACGACAGAGAGCTCTGGCGGGCAGAGCCGTAATGGGCATAACCAGAGGCTAACAAAGCGGGGGTCTAGGCCACAAAAGGCACATGACTGACCCCAAGAACTGGGCGGCTTGGTGGGCCATCTGTGAGTCAACCCGCCCAGGAGGTTGTTAGCACAGCAGACTCTTCCGGCGCTTTCAGGGAGCACGGGTGCGCACGCCCGCCATCCAGGTCACCTGGCGGACCCAATTAACAGTCATAGCCCTAGGGGAACTTTGCTCAGACCTTGGCCTCCCAGGTTTTTGCCTGGACTCAGGGCCTGGGTGCCAGGCTAGCCTTGTGTGCGCCAGCCCAGTTGGGGGAATCTGCTGCCCAGCTGACTGAGCAGAACACAGGGGAGGTCACAGCAACATACACCGTCAGCACTCCCTGCGGGTGCACACGGCCTCCATCTGGTCCACAGACACAATCTGGGGCAAGGCCTCAGGTGGAAGCCCTCAGCTCAAATCTCTCCTCTCCGCTTCCGGATCCAGATCAGCCTGGGCGGCTGCACCACATCTCCAGGTCCTGCCAGAGGCTAGCTGGGCTTCCGGGCAGCCAGCTGGGAGAAGTCAGTGTGCTCCAGTGAATCCAGCGGGCCCCAGCAGGAGCCTTCAGGTGCCTGCTTCAGGATCTGAACAGCCTGGGCAGCAGCACCCTGTCTACAGGCAGTGCAGGGGGTAAGCTGTGCACCAGAGGCCAACAGGGAAGGGGCAGCTTGCACTGGTAAGTCCAGCACTGACAAGATAAACTAACACCAGTGAGAACTAGATGGCAAAAGGCAAACGCAGGAACGTCACTAACAGAAATCAAGGCAATATGGCAATATCTGAACCCAATTCTCCTCTACCAGCATGTCCTGGATACCCCATCACACCAGTAAAACAAGATTTGGATTTAAAATCAGTGGTCATGATGCTGGTACAGGAACACATGAAGGACATACTTAAAGAAATTCAGGAGAAAATGGATCAAAAGTTAGAAGCCCATGCAAGGGAAACACAAAAATCATTGAAAGAAATCCAGGAGAATACAAAAGCCAACAAGGAGGAAATGCAAAAAACACTTAAAGAAATACAGGAGAACTTTGCTCAACAGGCTGAGGTTATGAAAGAGGAAACACAAAAATCTCTTAAAGAATTACAGGAAAGCACAAACAAGCAAGTGAAGGAGCTAAGCAAAACCATCCAGGATCTAAAATCAGAAGTAGAAACAACTAAGAAAACTCAAAGGGAGACAACTTTGGAGATAGAAAGCCTTGGGAAGAAATCAGGGGACAGAGATGCAAATATCAACAACAGAATACAAGAGATAGAAGAAAGAATCTCAGATGCTGAAGATTCCATAGAAACCATGGACTCAACAGTTAAAGAAAATGCAAAATGCAAAAAGCTTGTAACCCAAAATATCCAGGAAATCTAGGACACAATGAGAAGACCAAACCTAAGGATTATGGGCATAGATGAGAGTGAAGATTTACAACTTAAAGGGCCAGCAAATATCTTCAATAAAATTATGGAAGAAAACTTCCCTAACCTAAAGAGAGAGATGCCCATGAATATACAAGAAGCCTACAGAACTCCAAACAGACTGGACCAGAACAGAAATACTTCCCATCACATAATAATCAAATCACCAAATGTTCTAAACAAAGAAAGAATACTAAAGGCAGTAAGAGAAAAAGGCCAAGTAACATATAAAGGGAGACCTATCAGAATCACAGCAGACTTTTCACCTGAGACTATGAAGGCTAGAAGGTCCTGGGCAGATCTCATGCAGACTCTAAGAGAACACAAATGCCAACCAAAACTACTATGTCCAGCAAAACTCTCAATCAACATAGATGGAGAAACTAAGATATTTCATGACAAAACCAAGTTTACCCAATATCTATCCACAAACCCGGCCCTAAAAAGGATAATAGGAGGACAACACCAATACAAGGAGGGAAACTTCACCCTGGAAAAAGCAAGATAGTAACCTTTCATCAAACCCAAAAGAAGTCAAGCAATCAAATTTAAAAAATAACGTCAAAAATGATAGGAAGTAACAATCACTATTCTTTAATATCTCTTAACATCAATGGTCTTAATGCCCCAATAAAAAGACACAAACTAACTGACTAGATACGTAAAAAGGACCCTACATTTTGCTGCTTACAGGAAACACACCTCAGGGTCAAAGACAAACACTACCTTAGAGTAAAAGGCTGGAAGACAATTTTACAAGCAAATGGTCTCAGGAAACAAGCTGGAGTAGCCATTTTAATATCAGATAAAATTGACTTTCAACCCAAAGTCATCAAAAGAGACCCTGAGGGACACTTCTTGCTGGTCAAAGGAAAAATACAAAAAGAAGAACTGTCAATCCTGAACATCTATGCCCCAAATGCAAGGGCACCCTCTTTCGTAAAAGAAACTTTATTAAAACTAAAAGCACACATTGCACCTAACACAATAATTGTGGGTGACTTCAACACTGCACTTTCCTCAATGGACCGATCAGGAAAACAGAAACTAAACAGGGACACAATGAAACTAATTGAAGCTTTGGACCAATTAGATTTAACAGATATATATAGAACATTCTATCCTAAAACAAAAGAATATACCTTTTTCTCAGCACCTCATGGTACCTTCTCCAAAATCGACCATATAATTGGTCACAAGACAGACCTCAACAAATATAAGAAGATCGAACTAATCCCATGCCTCCTATCTGATCACTATGGAGTAAAAGTGGTCTTCAATAGCAACAGAAACAACAGAAAGCCCACATACACGTGGAAACTGAACAATACTCTACTCAATGATACCTTGGTCAAGGAAGAAATAAAGAAAGAAATTAAAGACTTTTTAGAACACAATGAAAATGAAAACACAACATACCCAAATATATGGGACACAATGAAAGCAGTGCTAAGAGGAAAACTCATAGCCCTGAGTGCCTCCAAAAAGAAAATGGAGAGAGCATACATTAGCAGCTTAATGACACACCTGAAAGCCCTAGAACAAAAAGAAGCAATTTCACCCAGGAGGAGTAGAAGGCAGGAAATCATCAAACTCAGGGCCGAAATCAATCAAGTAGAAACAAAGAGAACCATACAAAAAATCAACAAAACCAGGAGCTGGTTCTTTGAGAAAATCAACAAGATAGATAAACCCTTAGCCAGAATGACCAAAGGGCACAGAGAAAGTATCCAAATTAACAAACTTAGAAATGAAAAGGGAGATATAACAACGGAAACTGAGGAAATCCAAAAAATCATCAGATCCTACTACAAGAGCCTGTACTCAACACAACTGGAGAATCTGGAGGAAATGGACAATTTCCTTGACAGATACCAAATACCAAAATTAAATCAGGACCAACTAGACCATCTAAACAGTCCCATAATGCCTAAAGAAATAGAAGGAGTCATAGAAAGTCTTCCAACCAAAAAAAGCACAGGACCAGATGGCTTCAGTGCAGAATTCTACCAGACCTTCAAAGAAGAGTTAACACCAATACTCTTCAAACTATTCCACAAAATAGAAACAGAAGGAACACTACCCAATTCCTTCTACGAAGCCACAATTACGCTGATACCAAAGCCACACAAAGATCCAACAAAGAAAGAGAACTTCAGACCAATTTCCCTTATGAACATCGATGCAAAAATACTCAATAAAATTCTTGCCAACCGAATCCAAAAACACATCAAAACGATCATCCACCATGATCAAGTAGGCTTTATCCCGGGAATGCAGGGTTGGTTCAATATTCGGAAATCCATCAATACAATCCACTATATAAACAAACTCAAAGTACAAAACCACATGGTCATTTCATTGGATGCTGAAAAAGCATTTGACAAAATTCAGCATCCTTTCATGCTTAAAGTCTTGGAGAGAACAGGAATTCAAGGCCCATACCTAAACATAGTAAAAGCAATATACAGCAAACCGGTAGCCAGCATCAAACTAAATGGAGAGAAACTTGAAGCAATCCCACTAAAATCAGGGACCAGACAAGGCTGCCCCCTTTCTCCTTATCTTTTCAATATTGTACTTGAGGTACTAGCTCAGGCAATTCGACAACATAAGGAGGTCAAAGGGATACAAATTGGAAAGGAAGAAGTCAAACTATCATTATTTGCAGACGACATGATCGTCTACCTAAGTGACCCAAAAAACTCCACTAGTGAGCTCCTACAGCTGATAAACAACTTCAGCAAAGTGGCAGGTTATAAAATCAACTCAAGCAAATCAGTGGCCTTCCTATACTCAAAGGATAAGCAGGCTGAGAAAGAAATTAGGGAAATGACCCCCTTCACAATAGCCCCAGACAGTATAAAGTATCTTGGGGTGACTCTTACCAAACATGTGAAAGATCTGTATGACAAGAACTTCAAGACTCTGAAGAAGGAAATGGAAGAAGACCTCAAAAAATGGGAAAACCTCCCATGCTCATGGATTGGTAGAATCAATATAGTTAAAATGGCCATTTTGCCAAAAGCAATATACAGATTCAATGCAATACCCATCAAAATCCCAACTCAATTCTTCACAGAGTTAGAAAGAGCAATTTTTAAATTCATCTGGAACAACAAAAAACCCAGGATAGCTAAAACTATTCTCAGCAACAAAAGAAAATCTGGGGGAATCAGTATCCCTGACCTCAAGCAATACTACAGAGCAATAGTGTTAAAAACTGCATGGTATTGGTACAGTGACAGGCAGGAGGATCAATGGAAAAGGATTAAAGATCCAGAAATGAACCCACACACCTATGGCCACTTGATCCTCGACAAAGAGGCTGAAAACATCCAATGCAAAAAAGATAGCCTTTTCAACAAATGGTGCTGGTTCAACTGGAGGTCAACATGCAGAAGAATGCGAATTGATTCATCCTTGTCTCCAAGTACTAAGCTCAAATCCAAATGGATCAAGGACCTCCACATAAAGCCAGACACTCTGAAGCTACTAGAAAAGAAACTGGGGAAGACCCTTGAGGACATCGGTACAGGGAGAAATTTTCTGAACAGAACACCAATTGCGTATGCTATAAGAACAAGAATTAACAAATGGGACCTCATAAAATTACAAAGATTCTGTAAGGCAAAGGACACCATCAAGAGGACAAATCGGCAACCAACAAATTGGGAAAAGATCTTCACCAATCCTACATCAGATAGAGGGCTAATATCCAATATATATAAAGAACTCAAGAAGTTAGGCTCCAGAAATCCGAACAACCCTATTAAAAAATGGGGTACAGAGTTAAACAAAGAATTCTCACCTGAAGAACGTCGGATGGCGGAGAAGCATCTTAAAAAATGTTCAACTTCATTAGTCATTAGAGAAATGCAAATCAAAACAACCCTAAGATTTCATCTTACACCAGTCAGAATGGCTAAGATTAAAAATTCAGGAGACAGCAAGTGTTGGAGAGGGTGTGGAGAAAGAGGAACACTCCTCCACTGCTGGTGGGGTTGCAAATTGGTACAACCACTCTGGAAAGCAGTCTGGCGGTTCCTCCGAAAACTGGGCACCTCACTTCCAGAAGATCCTGCTATACCACTCCTGGGCATATACCCAGAAGACTCCCCACCATGTAATAAGGATACATGCTCTACTATGTTCATAGCAGCCCTATTTATAATTGCCAGATGCTGGAAAGAACCCAGGTATCCCTCAACAGAAGAGTGGATGCAAAAAATGTGGTATATCTACACAATGGAATACTATTCAGCCATTAGAAACAATGAATTCATGAAATTCTTAGGCAAATGGATGGAGCTAGAGAACATCATACTAAGTGAGGTAACCCAGACTCAAAAGGTGAATCATGGTATGCACTCACTAATAAGTGGATATTAACCTAGAAAACTGAAATACCCAAAACATAATCCACACATCAAATGAGGTACAAGAAGAAAGGAGGAGTGGCTCCTGGTTCTGGAAAGACTCAGTGAAACAGTATAACGGGGAAGTGGGAAGGGGTGGGTGGGAGGACAGGGGAAGAGAAGGGGGCTTACGGGACTTTCGGGGAGTGGGGGGGGCTAGAAAAGGGGAAATCATTTGAAATGTAAATAAATTATATTGAATAAAAAAAAGAAGGGGGACAAAATAGTCAAGAGAGGTAGAGGTTGTGAGTGAATTAGGAGGAAGATGTAGGGGATGATGAAAAATGGAGGGCAGTAATAGGCATGAGAGGAGACAGGATATATAAAGAGGGTCAGGAATTTGAACAGGGGTGTGTAGCAATGGCAGATGGGGAACTGGCAGTAGCCACGAACAAGTCCAAGATGCCACAAAACAAGAGGCTCCCATTACTCAATAGGAATGAGATTAGATGAACTGTCCAACAAAGGTGTGAGAAAGGCTGTATAGACCATATCCAGATGCTAGGCAAGTCCCCTGTTTGGGACATGGGGCCACCCACTGACGTACGAATTCCTAACCCAGAAAAGTTCCTGTGGAAAGGAAATATGGGCACACTTGTT
Organism: Apodemus sylvaticus; assembly: GCF_947179515.1. Classification (NCBI taxonomy): domain Eukaryota; kingdom Metazoa; phylum Chordata; class Mammalia; order Rodentia; family Muridae; genus Apodemus; species Apodemus sylvaticus. The sequence goes on along the minus strand of NC_067476.1, from coordinate 132,265,334 downwards.
AGGGCAGAAACTGAAGGAAAGGCCAACCAGAAACTGCCCCACCTGGGGATACATCCCATATACAGGTAACAAACCCAGACTCTGTTGCTGATGCCAAAAGTGCTTGCTGACAAAAGCCTGTTATATCCACCTCACAAAAGGCTCTGCCAGAGTCTGACAAATACAGAGGTGGATGCTTACAGCCAACCATTGGACTCAGCATGGGGTCTCCAATGTAGGAGTTAGAGAAAGGACTGAAGGAGTTGAAGGGGTTTGCAACCCCATAGGAAGAACGACAATATCAACCAACTAGACCTCCCAGAGCTCCCTGGAACTAAACTACCAACTCAAGAGTATACATGCAGGGATCTATTAATCCAACCACATATGTAGAAGATTATGGAATTGTCTGGCATCAATAGGAGGATAAGCCCTTGGTCCTATGAAGGGTCAATTCCTCAGTATAGGGGAATGCCAGGGTGGTAACCTGGGAGTGGGTTGGTGGGAGAGGGAGCAACCTCATAGAAGCAGGTGAAAGAGGCATGGGATGGGGAGTTCTGGAGGGAAAACCTGGAAAGGGGATCCCACTTGAAACGTAAATACATAAAATATCCAATAAAAAAGAACTCAAGAAGTTAGATTCCAGTGAACCAAAGAACCCTATTAAAAAGGGGGTACAGAGGTAAACCAGGAATTCTCAGTTGAGGAATATCAAATGGCTGAGAAGAACCAAAAGAAATGTTCATCATTCTTTGTTGGGCCTTATTTGGGCAGACACTGAGGCCTAGTGAGGGAGCCCGAGCCTTTGCTCAAGTTTTGAGATCTGTCTCAATTACTTCCATACTGGGGTAACTCAGCATGACCTGCCAAGCTACTGCTGATATGGAATAACTTTATTCACCCTGTCCATCACCCCATACCCTCTGTCACCTTCCCCTGCCCCCTATGTTATCTCCCCCCACCTTCTTCTCCAACCCTATATAAATAAGACACTGATACAATAAAATGAGTTCCTGCTTTGACAGACTCCTGGCTCAGCTCAGGGTGGTTATTCTTCAGATGGCCGGAGATTTGAGCCTCAACACTTACCATTCTATTTCAGCCTCGGAGAGACTCTCAGCTGGACCTCGTTCTCTCCTCTGAGCCTAGACATCTGGCAGAGAACTGGCAATTCTTTTTTTTTTAATATTTTTATTTCCTATATTCTTTGTTTACATTCCAAATGATTTCCCCTTTCCCGGATCCCCCCTCCCCATATGTCCCATAAACCTTCTTCTCTACATCCCTTCTCCAATCACCTCCCTCCATTTTCTCTGTCCTAATATTCCCCTCCAATGCTAGATCAATCCTTTCCAGGATCAGGACCCTCTCCATACTTCTTCATGGGAGTCATTTGTTATGCAATTTGTGCCTTGGGTATTCAGAGCTTCTGGGCTAATTAATATCCACTTATCAGAGATTGCATTCCATGTGTATTCTTTTGTGATTGGGTTACCTCACTTAGGATGATAATTTCCAGATCAAACCATTTGCCTAAAAATTTTGTGAATTCATTGTTTCTAATTGCTGAGTAGTATTCCATTGTGTAAATATACCACATTTTCTGTAGCCATTCCTCCTTTGAGGGACATCTGGGTTCTTTTCAGCTTCTGGCTATTATAAATAAGGCTGCTATGAACATAATGGAGCATGTGTCTTTATTGCATGCCGGGGAATCCTTTGGGTATATGCCCAGGAGAGGTATAGCAGGGTCCTCCGGAAGTCTCATGTCCAGTTTTCTGAGGAACCTCCAGACTGATTTCCACAGTGGTTGTACCATCTTACAGCCCCACCAGCAGTGGAGGAGTGTTCCTCTTTCTACACATGAGAACAGGCAATTCTTAGTCATCAGGGAAATGCAAGTAAAAAGTGCCCTGAGAGTCCACCTCATACCAATCAAAATGGTTAAAGATAAAAACTCAGGCAACACTTTGGAAATCATTGTTGGGTCCCTCAAAAAAAATGTGAAAATAGTTCTACCTGAAGACCCAGCTATACCACTATTGGGTATATACCCAAATGATGCTCCAACATACCATGGACACATGTTCATGTGTCCATGTTCCACTATGTTTAAGGCAGCCTTATCTATACTATCTAGAAGCTGGAAAAAGTCCAGATGTCTTTTAACAAAAGAATGTATACAGAAATTGTGGTACAATGGTGTACTACCCAGCCAGTTAAAATAATGACTTCATGAAATTTTCAGGCAAATGGGTGTAACTAGAAAATATCATCCCTAGGTAACTTATACACATAAAATCCCACAAGTTATATACTAACTAATAAGTGACTTGTAGCCCCAAAGTTCTGAATACCAGTGATACAACCCACATACCATATGCAGCTAAAGAAGAAGAAAGATCAATGTGTAGGTGCTTCAATACTACATAGAATGGAGAACAAAATAATAAAAAGAGCTAGAGGGATGGAGGACCAAAGAAGGGAGAGAGGAGGAGGACAGAAATGGGGGGCAAGAGCAGGTATTTGAAGGGACAGTAGGGAAGTACAGAGGATCAGGAAATTGAATAGAAACATGTAGCCATGTAGCAGAGGGACATGGGGAACTGGGGTAGCCACTACAAAATCCCAGACTCCAGAGAAGCAAAAGATTCCCAGGAACCAATGTCAACGACTTTAGGTGAAATACTCAAAAAAAAAAAAAATTGGAGATGCAACCTGTACAGACTACCTCCAGTAGACAGGCCCAGACCAAGTTGAGGAATGGGCCCCCTAAACATCTCAAAATTTTAAAGCTAGAAATGTTCCTATCCAAAGGAAAAACAGGGACAACAAATGGAACAATGACCAAAAGGATAGGCCATTCAGAGTCTCTCTCACCTAGGGATCCATCTCTTTTGCAGACACCAAACCCACAAACAATTACTGATACCAAGAATTACTTGCTGATCAGAGCCTGATGTGGCTGCTTCCTGCGAGTTTACCAGCACCTGACCAATACAGACAGATATACTTACAACTATCTATTGGACTGAGCCCAGAGATCCCAATGGAAGAGGTAATGGAAGGACAGAAGAAGCTGCATGGGATTGCAACCCCATAAGAAGAACAATATCAGCTAACTGTTCTCCCAGAGCTCCCAGCGACTAAACCACAAACCAAAGAGTATACATTGGGGGAGCTAGGACTCTAGATATATCTGTAGTAGTAGATGCCTTATCTGACATCAGTGGGAATGGAGGGAGGCTTGAGGATCTTATGTAGTGGGATAATAGAGAGGTGAGACTGGAGTGGATGAATGGGTTGAGGATGACACTCATAGTGACACAGGGGAAAGAAATGAGGGGTGTTGGGTTAACATAAATAATCTGGTAAGAATAAATACCCATATATCATTTATTCTCAGTGCCTTGACTTCTTATATGTTTCCTACCATTCATTGTTTTCATCCTACCATTCATTGTTTTCACCCCACCAGCTAAGACTTCAGGGTTAATTATGTTTCACATGCACAGCTACACCTAATGAACTCTGGTAGCTTTCTTTCAGGGAACCCAATATTACCTTCCTCTGGGCCTCACTATGCTACACCATGATAATACTAATGTCATGTCATGATACTGTCACTTATGGAATTTTAATGTCAGCAAAACATAGACTATGTTTCATAGTTCTGTTATCATGTCTCAGTGGAACATTGATCCCTAGGACCTAAACTGTAATATCTGCTGTGTACTTTGGTTATGACTCAACAGACATAATTCCCTGTTGTCTGACATGAGAACCTCTGAAATGACATTATCGATTCCGTTCCTTTACTTTTAAACAAATGAATAATTTCTCTGTTGAAGTCTTGATTAGGTGCAGTCTTTGCAGAGCAGGTTGAGTTTGGTCCAAATATTAAGAGTGAATTTGCTTTTTTGTGCTTGAAGTCTCATCTGCAATTATATGATTTATATAATTGTGCTGATGTCTTAGGGTCAAGGATCTCTGGAAAGCGATTTGCTCCATGGAACTGTTAGCATAGTGTCCTTATAGGGGTGATTTATGCTTCCAAGATGAACCATTAAGCTGCTCTTCATGAAACTATGGACTTTATCGCACTGTTCAAAACTCTGACCCATATTTTCCAAAGACAACATTGAAAAAATGACTCTACCTTTATGACTCATGAATATCAGTCCAAACCTTCTCTTTACATTGTCCAGAGTTCTCCCGGGGTTTAATCCCCAGGTTTCTGAGACAATATACAGGTAATAGGACCTGGTATCACATGGTATCAGGAAGGCCAGAAGAGATATTTTCTGAAATTTTTGTACTGAATATATACTAATGCATTGTATCCATTATGAAATAAATACATATTTTAATACTATACATTTTATATTGCCATCAATTATGTTTATTTTTAATATTAGAACTTAATGGCAGCCATGCTGTCTGTGGCTCATTTTGGAGATAAAGTCCTAATGCTTCTCAATACGTTCTGAGTTTACAAAAATATAGATGTACTGTGACTCACACATTTTTATATCTCTTTCTCAAATTATTGTCTACAATTGATAGATAGGCAGGGAAGCTTATAACAGAGAAGTAGTCCAAATCTATATACATGTTCAGGGCTTCATGGAGAAAATTTATTTTACTGTTTCTAACTTTGTTGTTATTTAATCACAATTAGGAATTACTTGATGTAGTAAGATTCTTTGTCTTATTCATCCTTACCCTGGACAGATTTTCAAGCTGTAGATTACCAAGCCAATGTTCTTGACTCTTGATGAGGATATATTTGTGGGCATATCTCATGAAAATCTCCACTGGGTAGCCACAGGTTTCTGATTTTAAGGCATGACTGTACAGAAAAAAATTCTACATTATTTTCATTCATCACCCTGTAACCTTCTATCAGGAGTTTGCCCTGTCTACAAACCTAGTAGCATTGATTAGTGAAGCACAGCAATGGACAAACTTTGTATCCAAAGGTAATAACATTTTACAAGGTTCCTTTGTAATTTCAAATTGTTACTTTAGAATCCAAACACTGTACTCAATAACAAGGGAAGAGAAGTTAATGTAGAGAACAATCAGAACCCATAAGAAAGCCATATCTAACCTGTCTGCCAATACCCAACATATCCTTCAAACTAAGCTATGAAAGCTGTTGCAGTGTATATTGTTAGTATGTCCTATATCCTATAGAGTCTTAATTCTGAAATACAAGACCAAGACATACAACTTTCTTTAGCTCCCTTTTCTACAAATGCATGTGCAAAGCAGGTAATCAAGGTTGGTATACTGGTTAATACTTATAGTACATTTAGTGTATTATCATCCACCATATTATTTATTGTCAAGTTCATATTGCTATCTTCTTTAACAGAATGGTGAATTCTGAACTTTATTCATTGGTTGGTAATTCTGCATTCTATTGTGATGTCCATTGCACAGAGGGGTTCCTCTATATTATATAATAAATACTCACAGTGTATCATGAATTTACTCTTGAAAGGTATCCCTCAACAGAAGAGTGGATGCAAAAAAAAATGTGATATATATACACAATGGAGTACTATTTGGCCATTAGAAACAATGAATTCATGAAATTCTTAGGCAAATGGATGGAGCTAGAGAACATCATACTAAGTGAGGTAACACAGACTCAAAAGATGAATCATGGTATGCACTCACTAATAAGTTGATATTAACCTAGAAAACTGGAATACCAAAAACATAATCCACACATCAAATGAGGTACAAGAAGAACGGAGGAGTGGCCCCTTGATCTGGAAAGACTCAGTGAAGTATTATAGGGCAAAACCAGAACAGGGAAGTGGGAAGGGTTGAGTGGGAAAACAGGGGGAGGGAAGGGGGCTGATGAGACTTTTGGGGAGTGGGGGTCTAGAAAAGGGGAAATCATTTGAAATGTAAATAAAAAATATATCAAATAAAAAAATAAAAAAGAGACCCACCTCAGTGACAAAGACAGTCACTACTTCAGAGTCAAAGTTTGGAAAACAATTTTCCAAACAAATGGTCCCGAGAAACAAGCTGGAGTGGCCATTCTTATATTGGATAAAGTTGACTTTCAACCAAAAGTTGTCAAAAAAGATAAGGAGGGACACTTCATATGGGTCAATGGAAAAGTCTACCAAGATGAATTCTCAATTCTGAATATCTATGCTCCAAAAGCAAGGGCACCCACATTCACAAAAGTAACTTTACTAAAGCTCAAAGCACACACTGTACCCCACACAATAATAGTGGGAGACTTCAACACCCGACTCTCAACAATGGGCAAATAATGGAAACAGAAACTAAACAGAGACACAGTGAAAATAAGTGAAGTTATGGACCAAATGGATCTAACTGGTATTTATAGAACATTCCACCCTAGAGCAAAAGGATATACATTCTTCTGAGAACCTCATTGTACCTTCTCCAAAATTGACCATATAATTAGTCACAAAACAGGCTTCAACAGATACAGAAATATTGAAATTATTCCATGCACCTTATCAGATCACCACTACCTAAGGTTGGTCTTAAGCTCAAAAGAGATAAAAATTGAAAACACACATACATGTGGACTTTGAGCAATGCTCTTCTCAATGATAGTTTGGTCAATGAAGAAATAAAGAAAGAAATTAAAGACTTTTTAGAATTTAATGAAAATGAAGACACATCATACCAAAATTTATGGGACACAATGAAAGCAGAGCTAAGAGAAAACTCACAGCTCTGAGTACCTCCAAAAATAAAATGGAGAGAACTGACACTAACAGCTTGAAAGTGCACTTGAAGCTCTAGAACAAAAAGAAGCAAATACAGCAAAGAGAAGTAGAAAGCAGGAAATCATCAAACTCAGGGCAAAAATCAACCAAAAAGATAGAACCAAAAAGAACCTTGCAAAGAATAAACAAAATCAGAATCTGGATCTTTGAGAAAATCAACAAGATAGATAAACCCTTAGCCAGACTAACCAGAGGGCACAGAGCCACTACCAAATTACTAAAATCAGAAATGAAAACAGAGACATAACAACAGAAGTTGTAGAAATTCAAGAAGTCAGTGGAGGAGTGTTCCTTTTTCTCCACATCCTGCCAACACCTACAGTCTCCTGAATTTTTAATCTTAGCCATTATGACTGGTGTAAGTTGAAATCTCAGGGTTGTTTTGATTTGCATTTCCCTAATGACTAATGATGTTGAGCATTTTTTTAAGAAGCTTCTCAGCCATCCAAAGTTCTTCAGGTGAAAATTCTTTGTTTATCTCTGTACCCCATTTTTAATAGGGTTATTTGGTTTTCTGGGGTCTAACTTCTTGAGTTCTTTGTATATATTGACTTTTAGCCCTCTATCTGATGTAGGGTTGGTGAAGATCTATTTGTTGGTTGCCAATTTGTCCTTTTGATGGTGTCCTTTGCCTTACAGAAACTTTGTAATTTTCCTTTATGGGGTCCCATTTGTCAATTCTTGATCTTAGAGCATAAGCTATTGGTGTTCTGTTCAGGAACTTTCCCCCAGGACCGATGTCCTCAAGGGTCTTCCCCAGTTTCTTTTCTATTAGCTTCAGAGTGTCTGGCTTTATGTGGAGGTCCTTGATCCATTTGGAGTTGAGCTTAGTATAAGGAGATAAGGATGGATCAATTCGCATTCTTCTGCATGCTGACCTCCAGTTGAACTAGTACCATTTGTTGAAAAGGCTATCCTTTTCCACTGAATATTTTCAGCCCCTTTGTTGAGGATCAAGTGGCCATAGGTGTGTAGGTTCATTTCTGGATCTTTAGTCCTATTCCATTGATCTGCCTGCCTGTCACTGTACCAATACCATGCAGTTTTTAACACTATTGCTCTGTAGTATTGCTTGAGGTCAGGGAAACAGATTCCCCCAGAATTTCTTTTGTTGTTGGGAATAGTTTTAACTATCCTGGGTTTTTTCTTATTCCATATGAAATTGAGAATTGCTCTTTCTAACTCTATGAAGACCTGAGTTGGGATTTTGATGAATCTGTATATAAGTAAAATAGCACAACTCTTTGTGAAAAAGATCTGGCTATAGACAAATTTAGCTGTTTGTAAAAGACTTCAAACATGGTTGACTCTTTTTCTAGAGATTTGTCTACCAGTAGTAAAGATGTACCAAAGCTTGTCTAAGTGTGCATGCTCATGAGGCCCTGAAGTAAACTGCATTTACTGTTTCTGAAGTTGTTGTTCTTTAATCACACTGAGAAACAATATGATTTCCATTTTTGGCACTTATGCCATTATTATTGGCAGTTTTGCAGCCCCACATTTTCCTAGTAAACTCTCTTGATTCTCGACAAGCAAATGCTCATGTTCACATTCTTATGAGGGTCTCCAGTGTGTAGTTACTGGGTTATGATACCTCTGCTATGCCCAAAAGAAAGAATTCCACACTGAATTTTATCAATAACTTTGTAACATCAGGATTGTGTTGTTTCTCTAAAGCCAGTGGATTTCACAGACAATAATAGCAAGGGAAACCCTGTGAAAACCAAAATAGTAGAGTTTTATAAATATTTGTGTAGGTTCTAAATGTTAGGTTAGAACCAAACCATTATCCTCTTGAGACAAAACCAGAGAGCAGAGGAAAATTCAAATGGACATGAACCAGAAAAAAGAAGAGTACCATGTCTTCCCTATCCACCAAGATCCAAAAGCATAAATCAATCCATGGGAGGAAAGCTACTACAATCAATGATTTTTGGGTGTTCTGAGTCTGTAGACTCAGAGTAGGAACTACGATGGCAACATGAGAGACCTACATTATCAATTTCCTTCCACTCCGACTCTTTAAATGCATGTACAGAACAGAGCAGCAGTCTTGGTGCACCAGTTACTCTACTCAGTTCACTCTATGCATACTCACTCCCCAACTTCTGATCAACTTCACATTTCTGTCAACTTCATACCCTCCATATATGTTCCTTTCAACACCAATAGCTTTTTATTTTATATTGTGATACATTGAATTCAACTGTACTTTATTTTTGATGACAGGATTCACATTATCCATCAGAATCTAGTACGACTTACTGTTGGGTATACAGCTAAAGATAATGTCCATTCTTTCAGAATCTAAAAGTGAACCTCAGTTCAGCAGTGGTAAGTAATATGCTATCAGTCTCCCCAAACTGTGATTGACAAGAACAAGGTGTGTATGCCCATTACAGGCATGTCAGCTGTGTTGATACCATGTTTTCAAAGCCCATGTTATGCCTGAAAAATAAATTTAGTAGCTCTTTTTGCAATTTTGTTCTCTTTCTTTCTGCTCCCACTTTTTTGATGTTTTCCTGAGCTTGTTGCTTGGAGTAAAAACCATTATATTTAGAGCTGAACATTCCTCTATCACTTATGACCAATGTCTCAAACTGTCATATATTCACTATTGTTCACTTCCGCCACCCTCCAGCATCCAATAGAATTCATACAATGGCCATTAAATGTCACTCAGGGAATCCTATTTTGCCATGCATCCTCCTTTGTGAGAGCTCTTGATCCATACATCGTCACTCCATTATATGGGTAAATATATTCCAACCAGAACCCTGCAGGTTAATTCCTATCTTGGAAACTTGATTATGATTAAAGGTTTTATAGGACAATACACTAATTTGTTTGCCCCAGACTAAAGAATACAAAGATCGTTAAGGCCTAAAATCTGAAAATCTAAAACACTTGAAATAAACATCATTACAGAGAGCCTTATTCAAATTGAATGGTTTAATGGACTTCGGCAGTAATTATTTGAGACCAGGTTGAAAATTAGGAGAGATGTGGCCTCTCATTATTCCATTTTTGTTGGTTTTTATAGGCAGGTTATATGAAGAATCATAACATTGAACAAAAATACTAGTTTAGTCATAAAGAATTATGATATTTGTGAACACAAACCTCTCTTTATGATTAAATGAATCTTGGTACATACATATTTAGCTCGACTGATAATTGTGAGTCTGGTAATTACATTTATGTCACAGTAGAAATGAATACTTTGTCCCAAGAAAGACGAAGAACAGCTCCTTCCACTGCCATGTTGGAAGGCACAAAGAAGAATATAGCTCTGTGCATCTATACACCAGAAGACTTAAAATGTTGGCAAGTGATCAGTATTAAAGTAAGTACATTCTTGAGCCGCTTAACTCATAGAAGAGCCCTCAGAAGAGCTACAAGTAGGAAGATGGTTCCCTGAAGTGATATGGGCTTCTTTTTCTCCTGTAATATCAAGAAAGTTGTCTGTTACTTTGAAAAGATATATTATGATTTTCTCCAGCTCACAGAGTAGAATTTTTTTGGCATCAAGTATTACTTGAAAGAGAGAGGACTATTATTGAGGGTTAGCATGATTGAAGGATTTTCAATTGCCTTGATGTATGGAGAAGACACAATTCCTCATTTAAAATCATTGACATGCTTGGCAGATTCAATATTGTCCTGGGATTGAGTCCTCATGTCACTGTGGTATAGGAGTACTAGAACTCTATTCTTCCCATAATAGCTATTGCTATTAATCCCAAACTGGTTGTATGCTACTTCTTAGTCACATGTGAGGTATCTCATATTCTCTTTGTGGAATATTTCTTGATTCACTTACTGCTGACTTCATTCTATTTTATACAAGTTTTCTGCTGATGTTCCATTTCTTCTCTAAAAATTATATATGAGATATTAGACTTCATTTTTTATCTTATTTTTTGACAGGAGTTGAAACAGTCTCACTGTACAGGGATGGCTGTCCTAGAACTCATTTTGTAGATTAAGGTGGCCTTGAAGTCATAGAGATCTACCTGACTCTTTTTCTTGTGTACTGGGACTAAGAGTTTATTCTACTACAGCCAATTGATGTGGTGCTTCTGAATAAGTTTACATGTCATTAGTGATTACTCCTTATTCACACATTCCTATCTTTGTTTGTCTTCTCAACTTCTTCTCTCTCCTGTTTGACTGAACACTGGATAACAACTTCATGGGTAGATCAAATGGGAGCACCAAAAGTTATGGTGATATAAATCTCTTAAGAAACTTCAACATTTGTTCTATATTAGGCTCAGAATACCTGCAAATAAGAATTTCTCTTTCTGTGTCTTTGAAGGATTGTGTTGGGATTTTGGTGGGGATTGTATTGAATCTGTAGATTGCCTTTGATAGGGTGGCCATTTTTACTATATTAATTCTACCAATGGGAGAAAGTCTTAGTATGGCAGAAATATATAGATATGCTAGAAGTCTGCCTAGGGTACATCTAAAAGCAAGAAAGGGGCAGGGTAGCTGGTATTCATTTTTGGCACAATTACTTTCTAAAGAGTACATTATTTTTCTACAGAGGCTTAGTTTGTTTCTGTATTCTCATTCTTGCATCACTGAAGCACTTAGAAAAATTGTTTAGTTTCATTAAAAAATTGTCTCTGGTTTTATGTAGAAGGTCCCTTAAGTGTCAGACATTGTTAGTGAAGGTTAATATTTCAAAACAGATTATTATTATAAGGTCTCTGTGTGTTGTCTGTTGATGTGTTTGTACTGTGTAATTTATTATGAAATTATTGAGAGCTATGGAATGAAGTAAATCTAACTGTATTTCAGTAGTCCCTTTAATCAGGTTGTTCCATTTCAAAACCTACTATGTAAAACAAAATAGAAAAAGAAAATCAAGAAAAAGTTATAAAAATTTACAAAAAACTAGTTAGCTGCATCAGTTCATGAATTAACATTTACTTCATATTACCTCTGATGGTGAAGAAGAAAGTTTATTTTAGATTGTGGATTTATGAAGTTATTGGATTGCTCCTATCTCTTATGCTGTGCCTGGTGAGCCATCTCCATTTTTTAAATGTAGAGTTATTAGACCTACATTCATGAGAAATTAAGTTGAGATTACTAACTCTTAAGCAATTAGTTACTAAGTTGTGCTCATTTTACCTTCTATTTCCCCTCCAAACTGCCAAAATATTTTTATAAGTTATGGTGATATAAACGTCTTAAGAAACTTCAACATTTGTTCTGTATTAGGTGCAGAATAGCTGCAAATGAGAATTTCTTTTTCTGTGTCTTTGAAGGATTGTGTTGAGATTTTGGTGGGGATTGCATTGAATCTGTAGATTGCCTTTGATAGGATGGCCATTTTTACTATATTAATTCTACCAATCCTGAGCATTGGAGATCTTTCCATCATCTGAGATTTTCCTTGCTTTCCTTCTTGAGAGACTTGAAGTTATTGTCATACAGAGTTTTCCCTTGTTGGGTTATAGTCATCCCAATATATTTTATATTATTTGTGACGATTATGAAAGGAGTTGTTTCTCTAATTTCTTTTTATTTTTTTAAATATTTCTATTTTCTATATTCTTTGTTTACATTCTAAATGGTTTCCCCTTTCCCAGATCCCCCCTCCCTATATGTCCCATAAACCTTCTCTACATCCATTCTTTAATCACCTCCCTCCTTTTTATCTATCCTTATATTCCCCTCTAATGCTAGATCAATAATTTCCAGGATTGATCTCTGCCTGTTTATCATTTGTATAAAGGAAGGCTACTGATTTATTGGAGTTAATTTTATATCCTGCAACTTAGCTAAAGTTGTTTACTAGCTGGAAAAGTACTTTGGTAGAATTTTGGGGGTCACTTATCTATAATATCATATCATCTGCAAATAGTGATACCGTTATTTCTTCCTTGCCAATTTGGATCCGCTTCATCTCTTATTGTTGTCTTATTGTTCTACCTAGTATTTTGAGTACTGTATTGAATAGATATGGGGATAGTGGGCATCCTTTTCTTATCCCTGATTTTAGTGGGATTGCATCAAGTATTTCTCCATTTAATTTGATATTGGCTGTTAGTTTGCAGTAAGTTGCTTTTACTATGTTTATGTATGGGCCTTGAATTCCTGATCTCTCCAGGAATTTTAACGTGGAGGGATGTTGTACTTTGTCAAATGCTTTTTCTGCATCCAAGGAGTTGATCATGTAATTTTTTTTCTTTAAGTTTATGTAGTGGATTATGTTAATGGATTTTCACATATTGAAACAAACTTGCTTCCCTAGGAGTATGCCTACTTGATTGTGGTTAATGATGATTTTGATGTGTTCCTGGGTTTGGTTTGTGAGCATTTTACTGAGTATTTTTGCGTCAATATTCATAAGTGAGATTGGTCTGAAGTTCTCCTGTTTCATTGAACCCTGGTGTGGTTTAGTTATCAGAGTAATTGTAGCTTCATAGAATGAATTATGTAAGTCTTCCTACTGTTTCTATTTTATGGAATGATTTACAGAATACTGGTATCAGGTTTTCTTTGAAGTCTGGTTGAATTCTTAATTAAATCTATCTAGTCTTAGGAGATTTTTTTAAGTTGGAAGGTTTTTAGTGATTTCTTCTAGTTCCTTATGGGATATGGGCCTATTCAGATCCTTTATCTGTTCTTGATTTAACTTTGGGGTGTGCTGCCTAGAAAACCATCCATTTCATCTACATTTTCCCATTTTGTTCAATATGGACTTCTGTAGCAGAATCTGATGATTCTTTAAATTTACTCCATTTCTCTTGTTATGTCTCTCTTTTCATTTCTGATTTTGTTAGTTTGGAAACTGCCTCTTGGTCATTTAGTTAGTTTGGCTAGGGGTTATCTATCTTCTCTCAAAGAACCTGGTCTTGGTTTTGTTGATTGATTGTTTTTTTCTTTGTTTCTAATTGGTTTATTTTGGCCTTGAGTTTGACTATTTAATGCCATCTACTCCTCTTGGGTGAGTTTGCTTCCTTTTGTTCTAGAGTTCACAGGTATGCTGTTAAGTTGTTAGGGTAAGATCTCTTCAGTTTCTTTACCAGAGCACTTAGTGTTATGAATTTTACTCTTAGTCCTGTTTTCATTGTGTCCCATAATTTTGGGCATGGTATGTCAATATTTTCATTAAATTCCAGAAAGTATTTAATATCTTTCTTTATTTCTTCCCTGACCAAATTATCATTGAGTAGAGAGTTGTTCAGTTTCCATGTATATGTGGGCTTTTTGTTGGTTTTACTATTATTAAAGACCAGCCTTAGGCCATGTTGTTCTTATGCAATGCATGGGATTATTTCATTCTTCTTGTATTGGTTAAGGGTTATTTTGTGACCAATTGTAGGACTGATTATGGAGAAATTACACTAACATGCTGAAAAGGTGTATTCTCTTGTTTTAGGGTGAAATGTTATGTACATATCTGTTAAATCCATTTAGCTCATAACCTTTATAAGTTTCACCATCTCTGTTTATTTTCTAATTCAGTGACCTACCCATTGGTGAGAGTGGGGTGTGGAAGTCTCCCACTATTATTGTTTGGGGTTCAATGTGTGTTTAGTAAAGTTTCTTTTATGAATATGGGTGACTTTGCATTTACAGCATATATGTTCAGAATTGAGATTTTCTCTTGGTAGATTTTCCATTTGATGAATATTAAGTATCCTCCTTCATCATGCTTGATAACTTTTGATAGAAAGTCTATATTATTGGATATTAGTAAGGCAACCCCAGATTATTACTTGGGACCCTTTTCTTGGAATAACTCTTTCCATCTTTTTACTGAGATGGTGACTGTTTTTGTTATTGAGGTGTGCTTCTTGTTGGAGTAAAATGCTGGATCTTGTTTGTGTATCAAGTGTGTTAGCTTATGTCTTTTTATAGGTGAGTTGAGTCCTATTAATATTGAGAGGAATTAAAGACATATGACTGTTGGCTCCTATTATATTTGTTTTTGTAGATAGCTTTTTGTGCTTATGGTTCTCTTCTTTTGGCTTTGTTGTGAGATGATTAATATCTTGTCTTTTCTTTGGTATAGGTACCACAAAAACATCCCTTGTGTTTGTATTTTCCTTCTAGGATCCTCTGTAAGGATAGATTGGTAGATAGATCCTGCTTGATTTTAGTTTTGTCCTGTAATATTTTTGTTTCACCATCTAAGTTGATTGAGAATTTTGCTAGGTATAGTAGCATGGGCATTTGTGTTTGAGTCTGCATGACCTCTTTGGACTTTCATAGTCTCTATTGAGAAGTCTCGTGTAATCCTGATAGGTATGGCTTTGATTAATACTTGGCCCTGTATCTACTGTAGCTTTTGCTATTCTTTGTTCTGTGCATTTATTGTTTTGATTATTATATACCAAGAGGACTTTCTTTTCTGCTCCCATTTATTTGGGGTTCTATAGGATTCTTGTACCTTTATGGTTGTCTCTTTCTTTAGGGTGGGGAAGATTTCTTCTATGATTTTTTAAGGACATTTTCAGATCCTTTGTGGTGGGAATCTTCATTCTCCTCTATTCCAATTATTCTTAGATTTTGTCTTTTCAATGTGTCCTGGATTTCGTGGATTTTTTTCTATATTTTGAATTTTCTTTGCCTGTTGTGTTAATCTCTTCCAAAGTATCTTCTACACCTGTGATTCTCTTTTCCATTTCTTGTTGTCTGCTGGAAATACTTACATCTGTAATTCCTGACCATTTTCCTAGGTTTTCCATTTCCAGGGTTGCCTCCATTTGTGTTTTCTTTATCGTTTTGACTTCCACTTTTAGTTTGTAGACTGCTTTATGCAATTTTTTCACCTGTATGATTGTGGTTTTCCATAATTCTTTAAGGGATTTAGTTGTTTCCTTTTTAGGGCACCTATCTGTTTACCTGTGCTTCAATGTATTTCTTTCAGGGAGTTATTTATATACTCCGTCAAGGTCTCCACTATCTTCATGAGATAAAATTTTAGGACAAATTCCTAATTTTCATGTATTTTGGTGTATTCAGGGTTTGCTGTGTTAGGAAAACAGGGTTCTGATGATGTCCATGTATATTGGCTTCTGTTGCTTGTGGAACTGTGCTTGCCTCACAACGTCTGGTGATCCCTGGTGTTTGCTGGTCTGGGTAACTCTGTCTAGAGTCTGCTTCTTTTGTCTCTGGGTTGCTTCCTGTTTCCTTTTAGGTTGACTGCTCTGTAGCAGACCTCTTGTGGAGCCTGTGGTTTCTGTTTCCCTGTGTGCAGCAGAACTCCAAAGAGGCTTTCAGTCTATTGGATAAGTTGTCCTGCATGTCACAGATCCACTGGGAAGTATTTAGACTGTGTTGTCAAGTTTCCCTATGTACAGAGGAACGTCTGGGGTGTGTTCAAGCTGTGGTGTTGCCAGGGGAGCAGACAAGCTGGCAATTAATTGCTCAGTTATCCTGTGTGCTATGGATCTCCTGGGATGTCTCTGGCTGTTGTTTCATATGTCCTGAATGCAGCATATCTATGGGGATGCCTCAGGATGTGATATCTTCAGGGAAGCAGACTAGCTACCAGTCTGTCACAGCAGAAAGAACTGGGTATTGTGTTGGGTGGGAAATTTAGAGGGTGATGGGTCCCCTGAGTCCACTGGGACCCGGAGGCAGCTGTGCAACTTCAGAGGTGTTCTTACCAAATGCTCTGAGTGCAGTAGATCTTCTAGGATATCTCAGGATATGGTGTCTTTTGGGGAACCCATGTACAAGTCTTAACGTTTAAAAATAGAATCATCATGCATATATGTATATAAACATATGTGTAATAATATGTATTATATGTGAAATACTATATAGCACATTATTTCTGTGAATACATACATCTGTATGCATAGAAATGGTTGTTGAGTTTCTCTCCCAGAGAACATTATTTTTATACTCTTCTATCGAGAAGAGTGATGTTTATTTTTCTTTAAAGGTGTAAACCATCAAGACTGATACAAAGTCAAGCATGTGAGGGCTTCACAGTGAAGTACTGAGCTATAGGATAGTAACAAAGGGCTGGCTGTGATGTTGTGAAGGCTATTCATCCATACGAGTCAGTAAGGTGTAACTGTGCTGACATACAGTAAGGTGTAATATGCTGGCTCTTAGATTTTATAACTACAATGCATGTCTTCCTTAAGGCAGAAGATTATCTACTATATTTCAATCTACTGATATAGGAAGTCAGAATCTTCATATATACAGAAGGAAATACAAGTGTATATAAAACTTGCATATCATCAGAGAGAATACAGCATACCTGACCCATACTTGTTGATAAGAGCCTCAGGGTTCTATGTGTTTTTTCCTATCTTCCTACATAGCAGTTGTTCTTGAACAACAACATCTCTAGAGGAATGGCATTGTTTTATTGAGTAAAGCATGGGCTAGTCTAGTGAGGCTTACAATGATTCATTCAAAAGAAGTATGTGTAAATAAAAAGGAAGACAATTTTGCATAACTGGACTGCATATCTCTGGTACTCCTTGCATCCAGACTGAAGTGATGAATCCATATTAGAACTCCAAAGCTTGAATCAAGGTCTCCGAGTGGTGGGTAACAGTGTAGCCTGGCTCATAGGCTCATCTCTTTCACAGTGGACTATTATAGGAACTATTCTTTCTATAAATTCATGAAAGTTGATTTTATGAAGGTAACAGATTTTTCTCTAAAAATAAGGAAAGAAATATAGACCATTAGGGATCTTAAAAATTAAAGGGAATATAATCATTCTCATAAGTCAAGTAGAAATGGTAACCATGATAATGACCCACTAGTTTTTCCAGTCTCCTTGGGTTTCCAGATAGTCAGTGAACAATGATCATTACTCTGATTGTCTACATTCCACAAGATAGTATGCACCAAACCAAGATTCATGAGATCCTTAACCCTGGTACACAACACAGGAGTCCCCAGGGTCAAGGCGCATCTAGTTCAAAATCATTGGCAAATCATTAAGTGTGACGCATAGATTTCAAAATATCAAAAGAGGAGATATGATGTTGAAAATAAGAGGTGATACAAATATTTGAGAAGATGGGCACTGCCACCCCCAGTATGTATTATCACAGGAACCCAAGGTATTGGAAAGCATCTGGCAGTAGAAGCAGAGTTTCAGCAAGAGGTATTTCAGTCATGGAAATATTATGATCCCTTACATACATGGGACAAACCATGCAGGTACGGTGATGGCAAGCACGTAGGATTTCTGGAGATGGCCCACCATTTTGCATAGATATGATTGGTGTACTCTGAGAGATATGGAAACATCAAAGAATTGTTTCTTACTGCTGATGTGGCTTTTCTATCACTATTACACAGCTTAGTGATTCCTGGGCATCACCTCATACTATTGAACACATTTTCTTTTTTTCTTTTTTTTTTAAACTGTTTTTAAGATTTATTTATTTATCATATGTTAGTACACTGTAGCTGTCTTCAGACACTCCAGAAGAGGGCGTGTCGGATTTCATTATGGATGGTTGTGAGCCACCATGTGGTTGCTGGGATTTGAACTCAGGACCTACGGAAGAGCAGTCAGTGCTCTTAACCGCTGAGCCACCTCTCCAGCCCCTTGAACACATTTTCTACAGATCAATATGGAGACATCCTTTCATATACTATGCTATTTAGATGAATTAATGACTATATAATTCTTGATTTGATTCAATAATTTTAGAAAGAAATTTAATGAGACGGTTTTAGTTGTTTTCCCTAAAAGATATAATAAAGTTAAAATCAAGAATAGAACATGCCCCTCCTCATAGAATAATAAGTAAAGGCTCTATAATAAGGGGTACAATGAGCTTAAAAATTGCACTAAGTGGGAAAATAAATTTGGCACATATTTGAGATCAAGGAAAATATTCATTCTATGTAATATCCAGAGATAATGCCACCAGTGTGCACTATAATAAAACAAGGACATCCAAAACTCTTGTTTTGAACTTATAATGAGTTTATAGAATGAAATAATACTTTGATCTTACTATCTACATTATTCTGCAACTCCTTTTTTTGTAATTTTATCTGTGAGGAAACTTCATAAAGGATTTTGTCTAAAATCTATAAAAAGACTGAGAGAAAAATAAAGTTTAGCTGTCAGGGCTCTTCTGAATCCACAAAATGTTTATGCTTTTTATATATGTATACATGTCTATCTATCTGTCTGTATGTCTGTGTCTATATATATGTACATACATATATAGGTATATATGTATGTCTATATGTATGTATGTGCACGTGTGAAGTTGATGAATGGTCAGAACCAGCCAAATCTCTCTCTCTCTCTCTCTCTCTCTCTCTCTCTCTCTCTCTCTCTCTCTCTCTCTGTGTGTGTGTGTGTGTGTGTGTGTGTGTGTGTGTGTGCACACATCCATCCAAGTACTCATGCATGACTTTGTTTTTATCCTTTTCTATTCTCTCTGCCTCACAAAAAGTTAATGAGTTTCTCACCTCTTACCTGTCTAGGAAGACACAACTGAGTAAAAGAACCCAAGTAACTAAGTTTTTTTCCCCAATACTCTCCTGCTAACAGCAGGAATCAAATACCAGAATCCATCAGCTTCTGAAACCAGAACAGTAAGGAAAAGCTAATCGAGAGAGGTCATGACCTTCTGGTCTTCCCAAAGCCACCCCACCTCAGTATTTGAATGTCTGAGTGGGACCTTCACAAGTGCACTCTGAAAATGTAGGTTAAACTTGGAGTAAAAGGACTCTCTTCTGACAAGAAAACATCACCACATCTCTTTATTCTGTCAATGAACAGCAATTCATTAATACCCTTGGTACCAAATATCCTGGTAAATGGAGATAACTAATTGTTATGGACTCTTCCTCCTCATATGTACACAGAGCTACTTTTGAGGTATTGATGCACCCCAACAAGTATATCTATTGTATCTATGATGATTTCCACATTCTGTCTACAAATATTTGCATATGATCATTTCCTGTGCACTTCATTTACGTAAACAAGCATGCAAACACTAGCACAAAAACCTCCTCAGACATCGTACACAGGTCCTACTTTTCACAAGGTTCTGTCAGAATGAGGTGTCACTTAATGAACCATGTTTATATCTTCTGCTGATGTACCTGTTCAGTGAAGGGACAGTTGGCCAACTTAGACAGGAACTTATTGCATGTCAATTTTTCAGGACTCAATATAAGGTATGATGTTTTTCCACGCCTCTCCTTTAGAAAACAAACAGGATTAATTCATCACTTTCCACTCATAAACTTTCCTTTGCAGTAGCTTTTTGTAATGGAACTAACTAGTTGGTTTATCATTTTTGTCAGTTATCTTTATTTCACACAACATATAAAACTCATCTTTATAGAAATTACTGCACACCCTTCTGGCTGCTTGTCTTGTGAGCATCTTTTATGAGTAGTCTTGTGCTACTGAGGAAGAGGGAAACAGGACAAAGAGAAGGATCCAATCCATTCAGTAGAGTTGCAAATGAAAGGATAATATCTGAGAGCTATGATGTTGTTAGAAACAACCCTACACACATGGAATAGTTTAGGGGGCAGCACTGGAGACCTTTGTCCTGTTTGGGTCTCCTTTCTTTTACAGCCACCAGGAAATCTGCTGTAGCACAGTTTAATTAATTACCATCTCCCCAGAAAGTGTGCTTGCAAAGGGAGGATCAATTTAGGGAACATTGCCCTCTCAGTTTGAAGAGCTCCGTGGCAAACACTTCATAATTTAAAATAATGATTTGTGGACATAGTCTTACTTTAACCCACAAGGATATAGATGTGCAGAAACGCACAGAGTATTGATCTGAAATGACACAAGTACATGTGTATCCACCTCCAGCTCTATCCCTTCATAAATCACTACATTGCTACATATGTTATTTCCAATCACACGCATTTTCTCAAAATATCCATATATCTATACAAATCCATGTCCATAGTACCTCTGGCCCCTGCCCAATTTGGCCAGAAATGAGGCATCACCAAATACGCACCCTTATCTGAATGAACTGTTTATGGAGAAAACATTTGTCAAAGTCAGATTCAGCCTTTGTGCATGCTGTTCTTTCCATTGCAATTTGAACAACACCCTAAGAGAAAAAGAGAAAAATTCATATACAGTTATGTATTTTTATTTACATGTATGCTTTAATTTTCTTTTGTAGCTAACATTTTTATTTGGATCAATGAATACACTTATGATCGTCAAAATTATCACCATCTTAACACATGTGCAAACTACTTTTTTCCAACAGAATGATTATCAGGACCTTCTTGATACATTTGTTACTATGTTAAGTAATACGATGAACAAGACACCAAAGGTGGAAGACTGGGACTAACATTTTTAATATTGTTAGTAAGGTAGAACCAGACTGGAAGAGAACCCACAAGAGGAGTAAGAAACATTCCCAATAACACATGTGCCCTGAGCAGAAACAAAGGTTGTAGAATGGAGCATTAAATGAATGAGCCTGTTGATTTCAGAATAAAATGCATTCACCCTTTGTAAAGATAACAAAGATTCAGGTTGGTTTGACTACCTGATGATCACCATCAGTGATCATCATTTACTACATTTAACACAGAGCATGTCTTTCTTTCATTTCCTCAGTTTACTTCCTACAGTGGAAAGGAGAATTGGGAATGCTTCACATAAGGGGAAATTTCAGGCCAAATGAATAGAGTCTGTGAGTGTCTCAACCTTCAAGCTGACTGATGATGCTAATTTATCTCAAGGCATTGTATTCACGTGCTTGTGCAACTAATAGGCACCCACATATTCATTACAGAGGGCATCTCAGATACATATCCAGGAAGAAACAAAGCTGAGATAATAGAATTTATCCCTTGGAAGCATGAGTAAGGTCAATCATTCGTGGGGTGATTTATGTTCTGTGTGTACAATTAGACTCAGATACACACTGAACAATATGCACCTTTGCTATGTGTTTGGATTGCATGTTTCCCCTTTTTATCATTTTATACTTTTAACGTTGATTCAGGATTTGGCTAGTCTAGTACTTGTGGCTTGACTAACATATCTACTGAAAACAGTTGTATTTTGCAAGAGATTCTGAAAGATGCCACATACAAGGTGATCATACTTCATAGTTGGTTCCTAGTTGCCTTGTGCCTAGTTCCTAATGCATTTTTTATCAAAATTGGGACTCTGGTTCCTAAGTTCTGCTCTAGAAACATTCCAAGGTAACTGTGAAGATCGTATGTTGAATCTGCAGTGTAATTTAATAGTATAAGCTTACAAGTTCCATGTAGGGAACTGCTTAGGTGACTTTATCTGTCCTGTAGAAGTCTCCATACAACTTGAAATGAGGCCCATTCTGCATGCTGAACTGTTTGAAAGGGCACATATGCATGGTCTAAAATATATCCTTAAATTCTTTTTCTGTAGGATCTCACATAGAACATTTAACATCTAAGAAGTTTACAGCATCACTGAATGATATCACTTTTATGTCTTGCTGCTGTCAATCAGATTTTTGGTTTAACAGCATCTGGCATAGAATAATTGACTGTTTTCCACTGTGGTATAGAATCTTACGCAGCATTTATATTAGAAAACTACCTCAGGTTATGTCCATAAAGCACACCTGCATAGAAAAGATGGGAACCATAGTCTGTCTCAGGTGTGTATGTCAGTGTTCACAAAGAAGAAGGAAATAAGGGCAAGGTTATCAAAACAAGTACAATGACTCTTCATTTTCTTGAAAGGGATATTTGTCAGATAGAAAATGTCATTGTTTACTGAAGTGCACAAAATTGTTATGATCAAGAGATTCAGAAAAACATATTAACATAAACACACATACCAGGAGTCCCTTGCTCTAAATGACAGTGTGGAGGATGGAGCAAACATGGCCACATGTAAGACTTCAGGGAAGGGATTCACAATTTACATGGATACTGTGACCTCATGATCATGAGGAAACCCTTTTCTCACATAATAATTGTTAGAATTAGGCTGTCTAGAGATCTCCATAAGCAAAGATGAAAACCATAAAGATGAAACACCAAGTTTAGTTCCTGGACACCCCATGATATAAGAAGATGTTTAAGTAGCCAAAGGCATCTATGACCTCCATATATATATTGGCATACTGGTCCCAAACACATACCCACACGTAAAATATAACTGAAAGACTTGAAAAGTGTACATATATATCTGGTATTTCATGCCATTTAGTCAAATTAGAAGATACTTTATGCTGACTCTGAAATAGGAACTTATTGGTTCCTATTAGTATAGACAAATTTAAACAGAATAAGATGGAGAGTTCCCCATGCAACTAGTATTTTGTTGTTGTTGTTGTTGTTGTTGTTGTTGTTTTTCAGGATTTCTGACGTGTGTGTGTGTGTGTGTGTGTGTGTGTGTGTGTAGACAACTCACACACAAGGATTTCCTTGAAAACTTAGGTATAAATGATGAATTTATGTGGACACACTTCAGTGCTAAGAATGCATCATTCAAACTGGAGTGTGATGAGACCTGCCCTGAGCCATCTGTTTCAGTGAATAAACATGGTATATTAGAGATAAACAAACATGGTTACAGAAAAGGTTATAGTAATATTGATCCTAAAATAAATAATAGTGCCACAAGTTGACTAAACTCTTTTACGAGTCCTGTAAAACTAATACTCTAACCTTTTGCACCATAAAGGCTTACCTCAGTAGTTTTAGCAAAAATCCTTCTGTAGTATGTTCAGGATGAAATTTCTACAACACATGATATAACAGCCCAGGAATGAACACCAGATATCAAACCAGGGCTCAAGGATACAATTGAACTCTGAGGACATGGTACCTCAAAACTTGAGTTAAGACTTGAGAGAAAATCAAGATTGTCTCACTCTGGGAGAAGTACTCACCATTTTGTTGATTTTAGATATTTGCCGTAAGTTTCTGAGATATGTATCATTGCTCTTCTCATTGAAAACAATCCTGAAGGTATCAAATACTTCGTTCAGTGTGGATACAGTCTTGCGATTCATGGTACTTTTTCTGGTTGCATGGCTAAAGTTCAGGATCAGAACAAAAATAGCCAGGAGGAGCAGTTTGCTACACAGGGGTTTGCACATTTTCTGCTCAGATCTGAAACTGGAGCTTCAGCAGATCAGAGGATTTAAGATCTATGGGCAGCAAGCACAGTTCTTCGACCTTAAATGCTGAACCTTGTATTTAGCCACACCCTCCAAATGCAATCCCCTTTCCTTACTTCCCTATCCTGATTCTTGCCACCTTTAAATCTCTGTGGTACACATGCTAACTCATGAACATACATTTAGGATTTCTAGCACTTCTCTGTCCTTATGGTAATGCTGCATGGTTCTCTTGTGCTGGAAGTTTGCTGCTGCTTTAATCCATGCATTATTTATAATAGTTTGCCCATTTAAAATCTGTGAGGTAAAACTTAATTTATTTAAAATTAAATATAAGATTCTAATCATTAATTTTATACTATAAACTTCATACTATAGAATATAATGAATACAACAGACAAGTGTGAGTATTAGGCCCAGTTAGGGCACTTAGAACAGATCCCCATGGTGCATCAAGAATGCCCACAGAAATGTTACCTGAAGCAATTGGTGATTCGTATTTGTTCCTCCTTCCAGTTTGCACGTGTACCTGGAACAGACTTTAGGTCTCTGGTTCCCAATCCACCTCTACAACTCTCAGGAGAAGCTTGATTCCCAGGAGCCCAAACACACCAGGATATTAGGATCTCAGAGACAACATGACTCTCAGGATCTCAGACACACCCAGGATCTCAGGATTCCAAGATCCCTGAATCAAAGTATCACAGAGACATTTGGGCTACCAGGATTTCTGACACAATCAGGGTCACAGGACCACATGCTCACAGACTCACAGGTTCAAAGACTCATGGGCTCACAGGCTCACAGGCACACAGGAGAGACAGGATCCAGTCAGAGACATCAAGCCTAGTTAGCACTAAAAACACCAAATGCCAAGAGGCAAGCACAAGTACATAAGCAACAGAAACCAATAATATATGGCAACATCAGAAAACAGTTTTCCTATCACAGCAAGCCCTGGATACACCAATACACTTGAAAAGCAAGGTTCATATCTAAAATTTCATCTCCTGAATATGATAAAGGATTTTAGAATGATATAAGTAATTCCCTTAAATAATTATAGGAGAAGACAAGTGAACAGGTAGAAGGCCTTAAAGAGCAAACCCATAAAAATGTAATTAGAAACAATGAAGTAATCACAAAGGGAGACAACCCTGGAGATGGAAAATGTAGAAAAGAGATCTGGAGTCACATATGCAAGCATTACCAACAAAATACAAGAAATAGGAGAATCTCAGGTGTACAAATTACCATAGAAAACATTGACACAACAGTCAAAGAAAATGCAAAATTCAAAAGGCTCCCAACCCAAAACGTCCAGTAAATTCAGGACATGATGAGAAGAACAATCCTAAAGACAATAGGTATAAAAGAGAGTGAAGGCTCCCAACTTAGAGGGGAATAAATATCTTCAACAAAATTGTGGAAGAAAACTTCCCTAACCTAAAGAAATAGATGCCCATGAACATACAGGAAGCCTATAGAACTCCAAATAGACGTGACCAGAAAGAAATTCTTTCCATAACGTAATAGTCAAAACATCAAATGAACATAACACTGAAAGAATATTAAAAGCACTAAGGGGAATCAAGCCTTCACAGGACAAAGGACTTCTCCTCCTATTGATGCCAGACAATGCATCCTCTTCTACATATGTGGCTGGAGTCATGGGTCCCTTCAGGTATATTCTCTGGTTGGTGGTTTAGTTCCTGGGAGCTCTGAGGGGTCTGGTTGGTTGATATTGTTGTTCTTCAGAAGGGATTACAAAAATGTTCACCTCCATCAGTCCTTTATCCCTTATCTGTCTCTTCCTGGAGATGCCACCCACATCTTCATACCTGCCAGTTGCAGATTTCCATTCATTTTTATGGCAATCTATCCATCTCTCCAACTCTTTCCAACATCTGTTCCTGAGGCCCTCATTATGACCCTCCCTCCAAATAAAAATTCGATCCCCATACAAAGACTGAAGATTCCTTATAGCAATAGCAGCCCACCCCCCCCTTTTAGGAACAGTCCTTGGTGCAATTTATATTTGACAATGCTCTTTGCCTCAAAAATTTGCACATTTCTTTCACATTTTATAAACAACATTTTTTTTTGTTGTAGTCCTGAAGAAGTATGAAAACAGTAATCATACCATGCAGCTAGTGCTAGCCATGTTGAATTTTCCTCTGGCAAACACATTCATTTATTACTTAGAAAAAGGTCTCTTAAAGTTTTCAAGCAGAATTTATTAAATTCTTTACCAGAATATAATTTCAATGACCTATGGCATGTTTCCCCATATTTGACTTTTTCTGCTCTGACATTCTCATGAGGCAAACTTTTAGTGTTTTGAATTCTCTGTGTACTCTGGTTTTTGAAACTCTCTCCAGAACAGACTATTAAGCTCTTCTTTTGGTACACAAGGGCTTTTCTATACCACACTTGAAACACATCCATACACCTACACAGCCTGCTTTAAAGGACTATGAAAACCATATAGTCTTGGCTTTCATAGCAGATGCCCCATTTCTTAGCTAACATTTTATATCTAGTATTTTTCTTCATTGCTGTTATAAAATGACCATGAAAAAAATTAATGTGACTAAACATGGTTTAATTTTACTTTTGTTTGAGGGACTATCCTAATCCATTCCTGTTTAGATATAAGCTGATCAGTTCAGTATTAAACAATCAAAGAAGATGCAGAAATATTTTATAAAAATACTGAGTTAGAAAATTCATCTTAATAGTGAAAATATCAAGTTTGGACTGCATCCAGATCTCTGGGTGCAGAAATCCACATTAAAATACACAGTGTACAAAAACACAGCCTGTTGTTGAAGTAATTTATTTATGGCCTTCTTTATACAATATAAGCTCAGGCTCAGTTACCTTTCTTTATTTAAATACTATAAAGTTTATTCCCATGAAGGCCATTGGAGAATTGTTTAAGAGAATGAATTGAGTAATCCTCATGTGTCTTGAAAAAGGGAATACTGTCCATTTGCCCGGTATCCTTCCCTGTAGGAGATACGACATAGACACGTCTCTGAAAATGTCATGTTGGAGCTTTCTCCATCTATTATTGTAATGACCCTAGAATAGACTCTAGATGGTGATGCAGGTAACAAAGTTATTTTTGAAGAAGGCTAGACATTAAAATGTGGCATCATATATTGAGTGAAACACCAAGTGAAGTTAGAAGATACTCAGACCCAGACTCATGACACATGTTTATTGAAGAAATGGTGACCAGAAAATGGCAAGGTGAGATAAAGAGCCTAGACCAGTGTAGGAGGGGCTGAACAGAAAACTGTGAGAACTTCAGGAATCCTACAGGGAAGAAATGAGAGAAACAGTTTGGGTATGGAGGGACATCTAAAGAAGTCAGAAGAGGAAGTAGGAGAAGAACAGGAGTGAGGAATTAATTAGAATTGTATGGCTAGCCTTAACATCCAAGACATAATACACAGTAGACTTTCTTCTAACCCATGCACCTCATTGCTTTCAGATGACTGCATATGCACTGGTTTTAAGCAATGCAGATATCACTGGCCACAGAGACTTATAGATGCCTTTACAGAGACCAGTCAGAAGGAATAGGAGAAACAATGTATTCTGGAGATGATACTAATTGCTTGCAATCTCAAGCATGATATCATGTTGTGTTGAACATGTGAGGGGGACAGTGTCAATTTGTCCACATGAAGAAGTGCCATTGTTCTAATCCCAGAAACCCTCTAATCCTTGTAGCTACCACATCTAAGCTTAACTGAGGTGTACTGTTTTTTCACAGAAACCGATTATCTGAAACAGCTCTGGTTTGATCAGAACTCATAATGCACATCTATTACTCAAGCCATGTCTTCAAAATATTTCTCATGGCTACTGTCTATGCCATCAAGGAGTAGGTCCAGAGTAGTTAGGCCACTAATGTGAATAGGTTGAATGTTTCAACTTGGATAAAGGACCTGCATCTCTAATTCTAGTCCAAAGTGCTCACACACAAGTATTACCAAAGTGGAATATAAGGTTCACAGGTGTCCTGGTTTAGTTCCTTGGCATGCAGTATCTGAGGGTAGTACATAGAGCAAAATAAATAAGCATAAGAAGGTTAAGTAATAATTGGCCTGAACTTCTCTGCACAACACATCCAGTTCTGGAGCTTTAAATCAGCCAAGGTATTATCTTCAACCAATATCCTCTCTTAGTCTCTATTTATGGATATTAGCTGTGCCAAACAGTGCCAAGTGTCACCTGCCCCCCAGGCGTCATTTAAGCCTTAAAAATCAATACCACTACAGTGAATTTTAACCTCCAAACTGTGATTGCCACAATGATGTACAACTTTTAAAGCCTCTGGAGCACAGCTTCTTTTTGAGGACTCTGAGAAAACAACAAGAAATATCACTTTACCCTGAAATGCAAAAATGTCACTGTAGTTCTTTTTAATTCAAACTGTCACATAAAGGATTACTTAGAGCCTTTTCTACCATCTAAATCCTCACAAGCTGACACTCTATCGTCTAGAAGGACCTCATCATTGTTCTGCATAATCCCAGAGAAAAGTCCAGTGAGTTTTAATCATGATATGACTTTTCTAACACAGATCACAAATTTTTATACAGTCCATCTCAAATTATATGATCATGTTTGTCACATAAGTACACCATGGTTTCAATGAGAAACATTTTGTTCTCATGAAGGTTATCAGTCCATTGCTAATGGAATTTGGAACAAACACTAAAACCTAGTAGAACCTTCAGATTTGTGTTGATGCCCCTTCTCATCAACTCCTCATTACCTTAATACATATTTACATATTTCTTTTAGCATTCCTTTGTATTTAGTCTGTTTTGGGGGCCATTTATTTGAACTTAGACTGACTTTTTTCCACACATTTCTAGTTATCCATTGGACCTCATGAAGGATACTGTTGGGTATACAAAAGAAGACAATATGTTTCCTTCTCTCAGAGACCACCAGCAGTCCTACATTCAGCCCAGAGCAGTAATACCCCTTAAGTATATCTCTGATACAAGATTGACTGTTGATGAAACACAATTTTTAAATTAGATATATTTATTATTTACATTTCAATTTTCCCCTTTCCTGGTTTCTCCCAAAAACCTTCTAACCGATTCCCTCTCCCCCTGCTCAAAAATCCACCCACTCCAACTTCCCTGTCCTAGCATTCTCCAAAACTGGGGTATCTAGCCTTCTCAGGACCAAGGGCCTCTCCTCCCTTTGATGTCCAACAAGGCCATCAACTGCTTCATATAAATCTGGAGCCATGGGTCTCTCCATGTGTACTCTTTGGTTGGTGGTTTAGTCCCTGGGAGCTCTGGGGATACTGGGTGGTTCATATTGCTGTTCCTCCCATGGCATTGCAACCCCCTTCAGCTTCTTGGGTCCATTCTCTAGCTCCTCCATTGGGGAACCTGTGTTCGGTTCAATTGTTGGCTGAGAGTGTTCACCAATGTATTTGTCAGGCACTGACAGAGTGACAGGTGACAGGTATGTCATGCTCCTGTCAGCAAGGACAATTCTTGTGTAGGCAAAGAACAGGCAATATCAGCTTTATTGTGATCATTGTTTCAAAACACAAGATCCATCTAGAAGATAGAATTTGCCAGGTATTTTCTCATTTTTTATTGTTTCTCACTCTCTTATTTCATTTCTCCGATGTTCATCAGCAATTTTAGTTGCAATTAACATTCTGTTTATGAATATCAACCTACCTATTATGTAGGTTGGCTGTTAATTGTCTAGTTTTCCCAGGACCAAGGCCTCTCCTCCCTATGATGTCCAACAGGCCATGCTCTGCTGCATATGCATCTGGAAACATTGGTCTCTCTATATGTACTCTTTGGTTGGTTAGTAGTTTAGTCCCTGGAAGCTCTGGATGATTAATATTGTTGTTTAGGTTAACATTTACTAATCTAAATGCCTTGAACTACCATATATTCACTCTATCCTCTTTCCAACAAACAAGTACTCAATAGATATTCATGTAACAGACCTTCAATGCTTCCTTTTAGGGAATCCAATCCTGAAATTTATATTCTTACAATAGGCACTTAATGAAACTGTAACAAGTATACACAGTATAATACTGATAATTATATATGTATAAATATCTGTAAGATTTAAGATAACTTTTCTTTTTTCTCTTGCCATCTTTCTATGATGACTTGACACCTAGAGCCAAAAAGGCAGTATTATCTGTTTCCATTGATTGTAATGCAGTAGAAACATTTCTTGATATAGTTGTTAAGAAGAGTGAACATAGCTGAATTGTCAGTTTAGGATTTTTTGTTTTCAAAGAAATTCACATTTCCAAACTGCAGTCTTACTTGGGAGGGCCCTTCTATTGTGAGTAGCATTATTTGTATCACGGTTCTGTTTATGATATTTCTTTAGAACAATTCCAGATTCATTTCCATAACATGCTTTGAGTGTCGCACATACTGTTTTCTATAATACACTCTAAATTTCTTTGCTGTTTTGTTATGTGGTTTTTTTGTTTTGTTTTGTTTTGTTTTTTTAGTTTGTTATCTGCCTGGACTCAATTGCAATTTCTGTTGCATAAAGACAAATGGAGTGAAATTTGTGCATTGGGTTTGCCTTGTTTGTTATCTAGTGTATTAAAACCCTGGGTATAAGTATTGAAAAAAAAGTAGTCCAGTATTAGTTCCCTTCAAATAATGAAGGATATCACTACAGCTTCTTTTCATAATACATGAGAAAATTTTGAATAACCATGTTCTCTGATCTCCAAAAAGTTACACCTATTGTCACTTGTCTGAGGGTCACTTTATGCATGAGAACTTCACCTTTTCATTTCTTTTTATTTTATTTTCTATATTCTTTGTTTACATTCCTAATGATTTTCATTTTCCCTGTTCCCACCTCTCCATGAGTACCATAAGCCTTCGTCCATACGCCCGGTTTCCAACCAGCCAGAGCTTTCAGGTGTGTCATTAAGCTGCTCATGTATGCTCTCTCCAGTTTCTTTTTGGGGCATTCAGTGCTATGAGTTTTCCTCTTAGCACTGCTTTCATTGTGCCCCATAGATTTGGGTATGCTGTGCCTTCATTTTCACTAAATTCTAAACAATCTTTGATTCCTTTCTTTATTTCTTCTTTGACCAAGTTATCATTGAATAGAGTATTGTTCAGCCTCCATGTGTATGTGGGCTTTCTGTTTTGTTTGTTTGTTTGTTTGTTTTTGTTTTTTGTTTGTTTGGTTTGTTTTTGGTTTTGGTTTTTTTTTTTTTTTTTTTTTTTTTTGCTATTGAAGACCACTCTTAATTCATAGTGATCTGATAGGAGGCATGGGATTAGATCGATCTTCTTATACTTGTTGAGATCTGTCAGGTCAGATGCTTCCATGGCTGAGTTGGCTGTTTTGTCACTGGATCCAAGCTGGTGGTGAGCTCGGACCAGGGCTCCCTGAAGGTCAGACTCTTCCCTGCAGGATGTGTGTCCACACAGCTGTAGTGTTGCCCAGCATCCACACAAAGAAGGAACCGAGGCAGGCTGTGATCCAAGTGATCCCAGACTCTGGAGTCCCCTGCACACCCAGTGCAGCTGGCTACTTGGCCAAGGTAGCCAAGATGGTGGGGAACTTAGACCACCGGGCTCCCTTTAACCACAGGACTCCCTGCAGGTCAGATGTTAGCCCGTAGGATATGTGCCCAGGCAGCTCTAGAGCTGCCCACCTCCCTCATGTGGAAGAAACACAGGCAGGCTGTGTCCTGAGCAATCCTTCAATCTGGTGTCCTCTGCGTACCTGGCTGCACTGGACCCAAGATGGTGGCAACCTCTGACCAGGGCCAATATCCTGTATTTTAATATGTTTGGTATTCAGCATCTTGTTTCAGTGATACCAATACCAAAGACCTCAGAAGAATGGTGGCAAATAATAAATATGCTAAAGAATTAGTACTATCTCATATTAATATTTCCTTTACCAAGCACATAATATTATAAGAAAACTTGTCCTCAATTAAGTTTAGAGTAGAAAACAAATTGACCCACATTATTTGGCAGGAAATTCTAGCTCATTTCCCAATACATGCGTTCCTGTGTACTAACATCTTATTACACAGACTTCCACTGTTCATCAAGCATTCTAGTTTTTTAACTCATTTTAGAATAAAACATGAAGAATAGGGACTCGGCTGGCAACAGCTACAGCTACTGCAGCAGAAGCAGCAGCGTCTCATCCAGAGGAAGGGCAATCAGCAGTGGAACCAAGGTGACAGGGTCCAGGCAGGCCCTGTGCCCACTACCACTGACTATCGCTGGCCAGCCAGGCTGCAAGTAGCAGCAGATTTACAGCACCTTTCACCACACAGAAGCCACATCGAAAATCTGCCTCTCACCAGTCAGTTATGAGAGACTAGCCTCGATCTTGGTTCCTGGACGCCAGAGAGATCAGACAACCTGAGGTATGCAAACATAACCCCAGGCCAACATTGTGGGGGGTCTAAGCCTGATGGGCGGCATTGGCCTGCACCTAGGCCCTGGGCTGGTGGGGGGAGGCGATCAGTGTGCCAACCTGGCCAGGAGGTTGTTTGCCTGGCACTGCATGTGCACAGCCATTTTGTCTACGGGATGCAAGACAGTGCTAGCAGGCAAAGTCAACTAACAGTCATAGCCCGAGGCTAACATAGCATGGGTCTAAGCCCAACAGGCACTGGACTGTACCCAGGACCTGGGCTGCTTGGTGGGCCATCTCTGTGCAACCCAGCCAGGAGGGTGTTAGCCCAGCAGACTCTCCCAGCACTTTCTTGGAGCACCTGCATGCCACCATCCTGTCCACCTGACAGAACCAGGTAACACTAATTGCCCGAGGGGCACTTTGCTCTGACCTTGGCCTGCCAGGCTTTTGCCAAGGCTCCAGGTCTGAGCAGCTGGGCTAGCCTTGTGTGCACCAACCCTGTTGGGAGATCAGCTGCCCAGCAGAGTAATCATCACTCAGAAAAGGTCCTGCTGCATATACAATCAGCACTTTCTGAAAGAGAAAACGGGCACCACCTGGTTCACAGAGTCAATCTGGGGCAAGGCACACTAGGACTCCAAGGGTACCCAAGAGGAGGACAGCACATCAGCAATCTCTGACAGGGGAAACCCAGCCACCCAGTGTTGCAGAAATAGCCCTAGAACCACACAGGAGGCTCAAACACAAGCCAGAGACAAGACAAACTAACGCCAAAGAATAAGACAGCAAAGGGCAAATGCAGGAACAATGCTAACAAAAATCTAGGCAATATGGCAGCATCTTAACCAAACTCTCCAACATCAGCAAGTCCTGGTTAGGCCAACAAACCAGAAAAACAAGATATGGATTTAAAATCATTGTTCATGATGCTGCTAGAAGAACACAAAAAGGACATAAATGGATCTCTTAAAAAAATACAGGGGAACATGAATAAGCTAGAAACCCATATAATGAAACACAAAAGTCACTTAAAGAAATTCAGGAGAATAGGGCTCAAGAGATAGAAGCCAATAAAGAAGAAACAGAAAAAAAAGTTAAAGAAATGCAGGAGAACTTGAGTCAACAGGCAGAAGTCATGAAAGAGGAAGCACAAAAATCTCTTAAAGAATTAAAGGAAAACACAAACAAACAAATGAAGGAACTGAGCAAAACCATCCAGGATCTAAAAACAGAAGTAGAAACAACTAAGAAATCACAAAGGGAGACAACTTTGGAGATAGAAAACCTTGAGAAGAAATCAGGGGCCATAGATTCAAATATCAACAACAGAATACAAGAGATAGAAGAAAGAATCTCAGATGCCAAAGATACCACAGAAACCATTGACTCAACAGTCAAAGAAAATGCAAAATGCAAAAAGCGTGTATCCCAGAACACCCAGGAAATCCAGGACACAATGAGAAGACCAAACCTAAGGATTATTGGTATAGAAGAGAGTGAAGATTTACAACTGAAAGGGCCAGCAAATATCTTCAACAAAATTATTGAAGAAAACTTCCCTAACCTAAAGAAAGAGATACCCATGAATATACAAGAAGCTACAGAACTCCAAACAGACTGGACCTGAGCAGAAATACCCCAGTCACATAATAATCAAAACCCCAAATGCACTAAACAAAGAAAGAATATTAAAGGCAGTAAGAGAAAAAGGCCAAGTAACATATAAAGGAAGACCTATCAAAATCAACTAGACTTCTCACCAGAGACCATGAAAGCTAGAAGATCCTGGGCAGATTTCATTCAGACTCTAAGAGAACACAAATGTCAGCCAAGACTACTATACCCAGCAAAACTCTCAATCACCATAAATGGAGAAACCAAGATATTCTATGACAAAACCAAATTTACACAATATCTTTCCACAAACCCAGCTCTGCAAAGAATAATAGGAGGAAAACTCCAATACAAGGAGGGAAACTACACCCTGGAAAAATCAAGATAGTTACCTTCCTTTGTCAAACCCCAAAGAAGTTAACCACTCAAATAAAAAATAACATCAAAAATGATGGGAAGTAATAATCACTATTCCTTAATATCTCTTAACATCAATGGACTCAGTTCCCCAATAAAAAGACTTAGACTAAAGGACTGGATAAGGAAACAGGACACTACATTTTGCTACATACAGGAAACACACATCAGTTTCAAAGGCAAAAACTACCTTAGAGAAAAAGGCTGGAAGACAATTTTAAAAGCCAATGGTCTTGGGAAACGAGGCAGAGTAGCCGTTCTAATATCAGATAAAATTGACTTTCAACCTAAAGTCATCAAAAGAGACTCAGATGGACACTTCTTGCTGGTCAAAGGAAAAATCCACCAAGAAGAACTTTCAATTCTGAACATCTATGCTCCAAATGCAAGGGCACCCTCATTCATAAAAGAAACTTTACAAAAGCTCAAAGCACACATTGCACCTAAAACAAAAATTGTGGATGACTTCAACACTCCACTCTTCTCAATGGACCGATCAGGAAAACTGAAACTTAACAGGGACACTAAAACTAATTGAAGCTTTGGACCAATTGGATTTGACTGATATTTATAGAACATTTCACCCTAAAGCAAAAGAATATACCTTTTTCTCAGCACCTCATGGTACCTTCTCCAAAATCGACCATATAATTGGTCACAAGACAGACCTCAACAAATATAAGAAAATCAAACTAATCACATGCCTCCTATCAGATCACTATGGAGT
This sequence comes from Apodemus sylvaticus, assembly GCF_947179515.1. Classification (NCBI taxonomy): domain Eukaryota; kingdom Metazoa; phylum Chordata; class Mammalia; order Rodentia; family Muridae; genus Apodemus; species Apodemus sylvaticus. The sequence continues at coordinate 132,230,274 of NC_067476.1, read as the reverse complement.
AAGAGTGGTTTTCAATAGCAACAAAAACAACAGAAAGCCCACATACACATAGAGGCTGAACAATACTCTACTCAATGATACCTTGGCCAAAGAAGAAATAAAGAAAGAACGTTTTAGAATTTAATGAAAATGAAGGCACAACATACCCAAATCTTTGGAACACAAAGAAAGCAGTGCTAAGAGGAAAACACATAGCCCTGAGTGTCTCCAAAAAAGAAATTGGAAAGAGGATACACTATCATCTTAAGAACACACCTGAAAGCCCTGGAACAAAAAGAAGCAGATTCACCCCTGGATTCACCCGGGAGGAGTAGAAGACAGGAAATCATCAAACTCAGGGCTGAAATCAATCAAGGGGAAACAAAGAGAACCATACAAAAAAATCAACGAATCCAGGAGCTGGTTCTTTGAGAAAATAAACAAGATAGATAAACCCTTAGTCAGACTGACCAAAGAGCACAGAAAAAGTATCCAAATTAACAGAATTAGAAATGAAAAAGGGGGATAAAACAACAGAACCTGAGGAAGTTCAAAAAATCATCAGATCCTACTACAAAAGCCTATACTCAACACAACTGGAGAATCTGGAGGAAATGGACAATTTCTTAGACAGATACCAAATACCAAAATAATTCAGGGCGTAATAGATCATCTAAACAGTCCCATAACACCTAAAGAAATAGAAGGGGTCATAGAAAGTGTGGGGGGCCAGAAAAGGGGAAATCATTTGAAATGTAAATTAAAAATATATCGAATAAACAAAGAACAAAAACATGAAGATCCTTCCAATTTATTTCAGGAATTTTCTACTGTACAGTTCAAAACTCTTCTCTATTTCTTTAACACACTACTTAGAAAAAGAACCAGATGGTTATTATGATCATTACAATGCCCCTACTTCTAAATATCCATATTCTACTTAGTTTCTTTATAGCTTTTAATAATTCATCAAGACAAATCTGTGTAAGAAGGTAATGGCTCACTCTTCACTTTATTTTCCTATTTTAGGTACTGAGGTAAAAATTTCATAGTGCATCTGATTATGTCATAAATTAAACTACATAGAGTTTTCCACAAAAAACATGTAGATATTATTAACTCAGTATCTTTAAATATAAAATGGATACACAAGTTGTTCTTTCCATAGAGGAATTTCTCTACACTCTGTAATAAAAAGTGCTTTTACAGGGCATTCTGGATTTACTCCTGCTGGCTCTGGGCATCCACAGATACACAAAATCCTTTAAATTTATGTATTCAGATCTTGGATATGGAAAAAAAATTCTCAAATTCAGTGTTTTAGGAAATGATTCCTGCTCTCTCTTCCATTCTTTTTCCCTCTCTGTCCCGTCTCCTCATTTCTCTTCCCTCTCTTTCCATGTGCACACGGCCAGGCTCTACGCTCCCACTGTCTGTCTGTGACTCTGTCTCTGTCTCTCTCTCTGCCTTTCTCTGTCTCTACTATCCCCTCAAATCCCCTCACCATGTCCTAAGTAATCTCTATTCAATACTAACAACAAAAGTTATGATTCCTTAAATGATAGCTATTGCTCCAGTTACTCATTTTCTATTAGATAATGTTAGTTACTATTGCTGTGATGATGTTTCAAGACAAAACATAAAACAGCAAGTAGTAAACATTGATTTAAATATTGGTATCACAACCCTTCATTAAAGGAATGTTGACCAAGAACAGGAATTTGGCATAAACCTGGAGGCCACAGTTAATGCAGAGACGATGAAATAGTACAGCCTCTGGAATGCTCTTGATGTCTTTCTTATCCTACCTTTTTATAGAACTGATGAATACCAGTCCACATATCAACATCCAGAATAGGTTGCTAACTCTCTCATCTATCCTAAGTCAGAATAAGCCCTACAGATTTGCATACAGCCCAATCTTATTGATGTACTTTCTTTTTTATTATTATTATTTTTATTTATTTTTTATTTACAATGCAAATGATTTCCCCTTGCAAATGATTTCCCCTTTTCTGGGTCCCCACACCCCGCAAGTCCCATAAGCCCTCTTCCGTCCCCCTATTCTTCCATCTACCCCTTCCCACTTCCCTGTTCTGGAATTCCCCTATACTCTTGCACTGAGTCTTTCCAGAACCAGGGCCCCACTCCTCCATTCTTTTTGGACATCATTTAATTTGTGGATTATGTCCTGGGTATTCAAAGTTTCTAGGCTAATATCCACTTATCAGTGAGTGCATACCATGATTGATCTTTTGAGACTGGGTTACCTCACTTAGTATGATGTTCTCCAGCTCCATCCATTTGTCTAAGAATTTCATGAATTCATTGTTTCTAATGGCTGAATAGTACTCCATTGTGTAAATATATCACATTTTTTGTATCCATTCCTCCGTTGAAGGAGATCTAAGTTCTTTGCAGCTTCTGGCTACTACAAATAGGGCTGCTTTGAACATAGTGGAGCATGTGTCCTTATTCCATGCTGAAGAATCCTCTGGATATATGCCCAGTAGTGGTATAACAGGGTCCTCAGGAAGTGACATGCCCAGTTTTCTGAGGAACCGCCAGACTGATTTCCAAAGTGGTTGCACCATCTTGAAATCCTGCCAGCAGTGGAGGAGTGTTCCTCTTTCTCCACATCCTCGCCAACACCTGCTGTCTCCTGAGTTTTTGATCTTAGCCATTCTGACTGGTGTGAGGTGAAATCTCAGGGTTGTTTTGATTTGCATTTCCCTAATGACTAATAATGTTGAACATTTCTTAAGGTGTTTCTCAGCTCTCCAAAGTTCTTCATGTGAAAATTCTTTGTTTAGCTCCGTACCCCACTTTTTAATGGGGTTATTTGGATCTCTGGGTTCTACTTTCTTGAGTTCTTTGTATATATTAGATATTAGCCCTCTGTCGGATTTAGGGTTGGTGAAGATTCTTTCCCAGTCTGTTGGTTGACATTTTGTCCTTTTGACGGTTAGACTCCAGAAAACGAAACAACCATATTAAAAAAAATGGGGTACAGAGTTAAACAAAGAATTCTCACCTGAAGAACTTCGGATGGCGGAGAAGCATCTTAAAAAATGCTCAACTTCATTAGTCATTAGGGAAATGCAAATCAAAACAACCCTAAGATTTCACCTTACACCAGTCACAATGGCTAAGATTAAAAATTCAGGAGATAGCAGGTGTTGGCAAGGATGTGGAGAAAGAGGAACACTCCTCCACTGCTGGTAGGGTTGCAAATTGGTACAACCACTCTGGAAATCAGTCTGGCGGTTCCTCTGAAAACTGGGCACCTCACTTCCAGAAGATCCTGCTATACCACTCCTGGGCATATACCCAGAGGATTCCCCACCATGTAATAAGAATACATGCTCTACTATGTTCATAGCAGCCCTATTTATAGTTGCCAGATGCTGGAAAGAACTCAGGTATCCCTCAACAGAAGAGTGGATGCAAAAAATGTGGTATATCTACACAATGGAATACTATTCAGCCATTAGAAACAATGAATTCATGAAATTCTTAGGCAAATGGATGGAGCTAGAGAACATCATACTAAGTGAGGTAACCCAGACTCAAAAGGTGAATCATGGTATGCACTCACTAATAAGTGGATATTAACCTAGAAAACTGGAATACCCAAAGCATAATCCATACATCAAATGAGGTACAAGAAGAATGGAGGAGTGGCCCCTTGTTCTGAAAAGACTCAGTTAAGCAGTATAGAGCAAAATCAGAACAGGGAAGTGGGAAGGGTTGGGTGGGAAAACAGAGGGAGGGAAGGGGACTGATGGGACTTTCGGGGAGTGGGGGTCCAGAAAAGGGGAAATCATTTGAAATGTAAATAAATATATCAATAAATTTAAAAAAAGGTGAGCAGATACAGTGATAGGTGAACATGTCAAATAATTTAATAAAAGGGTATAGTAATACACATAAAATATGATGGTGATTTGCATTATATTTGGATGATACAATATAGGTGTGTTGCTTATAATATTCATACAGTACAAAATGGGCTACAGAAGGATTAGTTACTTCAGGAATAAATGCATTAATTTTGTTTTGAGATGGTGATGCAATTATCTGATCTACTGGATTTTCGAATATTGTTGCCATTAAGGGAAAATTAAACAGTGAAAAATAAATTTGACCATTTGGGGCATGATTACTTATCAAAAAAAAAAAAAAAAAAAAAAAAAAAAAAAAAAAAAAAAAAAAAAAAAAAAAAAAAAAACATCATCCACCATGATCAAGTAGGCTTTATCCCAGGGATGCAAGGTTGGTTCAATATACGGAAATCATCAATGCAATCCACTACATAAAAAAACTCAAAAAGAAAAACCACATGGTTATTTCATTGGATGCTGAAAAAGCATTTGACAAAATTCAGCATCCTTTCATGCTTAAAGTCTTGGAAAGAACAGGAATTCAAGGCCCATACCTAAACATCGTTAAAGCAATATACAGCAAACCGGTAGCCAGCATCAAACTAAATTGAGAGAAACTTGAAGCAATTCCACTAAAATCAGGGACTAGACAAGGCTGCCCCCTTTCTCCTTATCTTTTCAATATTGTACTTGAGGTACTAGCTCAGGCAATTAGACAACATAAGGAGGTCAAAGGGATACAAATTGGAAAGGAAGAAGTCAAACTATCATTATTTGCAGATGACATGATAGTCTACCTAAGTGACCCAAAAAACTCCACTAGAGAACTCCTACAGCTGATAAACAACTTCAGCAAAGTAGCAGGTTATAAAATCAACTCAAGCAAATCAGTGGCCTTCCTATACTCAAAGGATAAGCAGGCTGAGAAAGAAATTAGGGAAATGACCCCCTTCACAATAGCCACAAACAGTATAAAGTACCTTGGGGTGACTTTTACCAAACATGTGAAAGATCTGTATGACAAGAACTTCAAGACTCTGAAGAAGGAAATGGAAAAAGACCTCAAAAAATGGGAAAGCCTCGCATGCTCATGGATCGGCAGGATCAATATAGTTAAAATGGCCATTTTGCCAAAAGCAATATACAGATTCAATGCAATACCAATCAAAATCCCAACTCAATTCTTCACAGAGTTAGAAAGAGCAATTATCAAATTCATCTGGAATAACAAAAAATCCAGGATAGCTAAAACTATTCTCAGCAACAAAAGAAATTCTGGGGGGAATCAGTATCCCTGACCTCAAGCAATGTTGATGTACTTTCTAAATGTAGGTTAGCCCTTCCCTAGTGAGTTTAGTCTATCTCAAGTTAAAATTAAGTGAACCAGCACACATGAAAATGTGGATTTTCACACATAGTCATTCTATCTTAACTTTAATATACAGGCTTAGCTATGTTCTGTTAATTATCACGAGGCATCATTACAACACTTACACATAAGGAAATTTACTGTAGTTACCTGCAGGATCCCTAGAGCAATGCTTTATAAACACGATTTTTTTATTTGCCTTTTTATTTTATTTTATTTTATTTTAAAGATACAACCTTTATTGAATAAGACATGGCCATGGCATGCTTCACAGAGAAAGTAGTTTTATCAGACATGTCGAGCCTCTATTTTCACTAATCATGAGTTATACATATAGAAAAATTATAGACATCTTTGTAAGGAAGAATCTCAAGAATTTTATTGCACCAATCACCATATTTTTATTAATGAAGATATTTTCTCCCTTATATATTTTTAAATCATTTTATTATTATTAGATATATTCTTTATTTACATTTCAAATTTTGTCCCCTTTCCTGATCCCGCCCTCCACAGAAAATCTCATAAGCCATCTCCCCTTCCTTAATTGATTGGTATTTGCCTTTTTAAACAGTATTAATACTTATTGACTTTTTGTTTCATCACATTCAATTCTGTTTTTTCTCTTACTTCACATCATGAATTTTTGTTAGACCCATTCTTTCACATTCAATTTCTTTGATATTCAATCAATTAATAGATTCTTCCTGTCAACTTTTCCCACACCAGTCTCCCATTTAGGCAACTCTCTACAGGCTGAATCAGATTATTTCCATCCCTGTGTCTTAAATGTTAGATCTGAGGGTTACCTACTGTCACATCTGAATTTCTGTCTTCACTATTTACATTTCTTATGTTTTTTTTAAATCTTTGCTTGGGATATTTCTCACAGATAAAATATGGTCTTTTTTCAAGTTGTATCTCTCTGTCACAACAAATGTCAAGTTAGTGATGACCTATTACCTTTGCTTTGAATCTATTTATGTGCTAGTCATGGGCTAACATAGAAGGTCATGGCTGTATACCCTCTTCTTATGGTGACATTATATCCTTAAAAAAATATCTTTGGGGAGCCTTATCAACTTACATAGCATACTTTATACATAGCAACACTCAGACAACCTGGGAGATGTCTTAAGTCCCCTCCTCTCTTTCAGGCTTTCCTTGTTACTGTAAAGTTACAACTGTGTTTGAGTACCACAGATAAGAGTAAAGTCCACAAAATCCAGGAAGAAGAGCTAGCAAACAAGACCAGAAAGAGAATGCTGCATCTAGGAGTAGTCTCTAGACAATTAGACAATTAAATACTGTCTCCATGGCATAAAAGATGATAATAAAGGGAAAAGGATTGAATTACAAACTGAGTGACATTTTCCTGGGTCCAGGCTTTGATTTGTATCTATCACATGGGATCAGTTATTGCAACATCAGTCAGGTGCTAACTTTCAAAAGTTTTATTTATTGGAGTAATATGTGCTTGTGCTGGTGTCTGGAACTTCTGACCTTGATAATATCAATTTTCTATTTTCCATTGATGACCTGTCTTAATCTCATTGTGTTGTTGATATTGCAACGAGCTTCTCTGATTTACAGAATAGCCTGCTTCACCTGTTAATTCAGGTTTTTCTTTGTACTGGTGTTCATGGTTGTCTGTTGATAAGTTTTCACTGTATGGTTTAAGTTCAATACCAGAACAAGAAATACAGCAGTAGATCTACAAAGTACTTTGGTCCTAATTTTCTCAGAAATGAAGCTGGAGCTTTGGCAGCACAGAAGACACAACATCTAAGGGAATCAAAGTGGGCAATGTTAGCTCAACCTATGAAATAAACCCCTCTTTTCTGGTATTTCCTATCCTGTCTCCCCATCCTCTCCATATATCCTACCATACCCAAACAATCCCTCCTCTCATGTAACTCTTTAGAGGATTCCTAACACTTATTCTGATTTCTCAGTTTGGGAAATTCCCAAATGTCCATACCATTATTTTCATCATGCCAAGTTCAAGTTATCATGCTTCTGTAAACATGGCAACTAAATGTCTGTACTCAAAGACCTATAGCCTCACTTTGTTTTTAATGAAAGCATTTGAAGAGTTGGCTTTTATGCCTAGGGTCCTGATTGTTCAGATCTATCCCCTTGACATCTAGAGCAAATATTCCAGTACCTCACAGTGCTATTATATCAGGGGTTGGAAGAAGTCAAAAATTGCTCTGTCAGAAATCTCATGTCAAGTTAATTGAGAGTTAATCTACGATAGAAAATAACACAGTGTTCCCCTTTCAGTACTCATGATCACCAATCCCTTTAGTCAATATTTTCCAGTATTCTTCCAAAGCCTATAACCTCAGGGCTAAGATATGTAGGACAGATAATTGCGTTTTCCTCATCAGGTGAAAGTCAGAAGAGATTTTACCTGAAACAATATGTACTTAAATATTTACCAGTACACATTTAATATTTGAAATCTCAAATCACTCAATACAGTAATTTTTCTCTTGACCTATGGCATTAATACTATTTTAGTACTAATTTTGAAAGTGAGATAAAGCTCTGGATCTTCATTTTCCAGACATACAGTCCAATAATTGTCTTTGATTTGTGTGCTTTGCTAATTATTTACTGGAGGTAGTGATGCTCTCTGGGGAGGAGAAAAATCTTTATATGTACATGATGATAAGTTTAGGGTGTAAAATTCTTTTCCTGTTTCTGACTTTGTTTCTTTTTAACCATAGTTAGGAACTATTTGAAGACCTTTCTTTCACATATTAATCATTGCTGTGGACAGCTTTCAAAGCCCTTGTTTACTTTCTGAAATAATAGAATAACTCTCTAAAATACCAAAATTTGTCTTTATTTCATACCTGTAAATCTATCTTGACTCATGCTTCTCCATTCTGTTGTCATCTATAAATTAAGACTTGACTCCATTGGCCAAAATGATAGTATTATCTCTGTTATTTTGAGATGAATCATTGGGAATATTTCCCTCAGCTTCCTTTGAGAAAGTAAGCCATACAGCTTGATTTCTAAGTTTGGGCTGTCTCCTTTCTTAGACATGCCCATATTACACATGAATGTTTGAACAAATATTCATAAGTCATAAGTCATGAAAGTAGAACAATTCTTTCAATGTTGTCTATTGAAGATAAATATTCATAAGTCATAAGTCATGAAAGTAGAACAATCCTTTCAATGTTGTCTATTGAAGATACGGGAAAGAGTTTTGATCTGTGGGATAATAAATGCACAGATTCAGTAAAAAAGAACTTAATGGTTCATCCTGGAAGCTGTTTGGAACAAAAGAACTGTCACTGAATTATGAACAGTGGAAGTCTAGGATTGGTGAAGACTTGCCCTCTGAGTAGTTTCCCATGTTCCAGTACAGAGAATGAAGTTTCTTTGGAGCAATTGTTACTTACTAGAACATTCCTTCATTAGACATTACATATGGTCTTGTTGACATATTAACTAAACTACATGTATCCTTTCATACTTTAGTATTAAATGTCTTTTTCCTTTTCAGTATAGACCTCAAAACTAATTGTGACAAGTGATAAACATGTTATTAGATGAGTGATATTGTTTATGAAAATTTCTACCAAATACATCAATTCATTACATCTGAAATCAATTTCATTGAAGTTCTTAATACTTAGAACAACTGCAGCAGTATTCTTTGTCAGAATATAACTGCAGTGGCCTCTAAACCATTTCTTATTATTGGCATTTTCCTGTTCTGACATTCAATGAGTCAGGCTTCTACTGTTCATAATTTGCTAATGGTTCTTGTTTTTCAAACAGCTTCCAGGATGAACCATTAAGGCGTTCTTCATGAATCTGTGGATTTTCTTATCTCACAGATTAAAGCTCTTACCCATATCTTCCAAAACCAAAATTGAGAAGATAGTTCTACCATTGTGACTCATGAATATCAGTCCAAACATTCTCTTTTCATTGTCCAGACTTCTTCCTGGGTCTAACCCTCATGGCTCTGAAATGATACAGAGGTAATAGGACCTGGAATGTTGATATACTTGTGACTCACATAATTTTGTATCTGTTTCTCAAATTATTGTCTACAATTGATAGGTAGGGAAGCTCATAACAGAAAAGTAGTCCAACTCTATCTACATGATCTTTATAGAGAAAGTGTTTTAAATGTTTCTAACTTTGTTGTCATTTAATTACAATTAGGAATTACTTGGTGTACTTTGTCTTAATAATCCTTACTTTGTCTTGATAATCCTTTCTCTGGACAGATATTCAGTCAATAGATTACCAAGAAAATGTTCTTGACTCTTGATGAGGGAACATTTGTGGGCATATCTCATAAAAATATCCACTGGATAGCCACAGGTTTCTGATTTTAAGGCAGGAATGTACAGAAAAAAAATTTTACATTATTTTCATTTATCATCCTGTAACCTTATATCAGGAGTTCACCCTGTCTATAAACCTTGTGGCTTTCTGTGACTGCTTTGATTAGTGAAGCACAGCAATGGACAAACTTTGTATCCAAAGGTAATAACATTTTACAAGTTTCCTTTGTAATTTCAAATTGTTACTTTAGAATCAAAACACTGTACTCAATGACAAAGGAATATAAGATATTGTTGAGAAGTATCAGAACCCAGAAAATGCCCTATCTACCCTATCTGCCAGCACCAAACATAAACTTCAAACTAAGCTAAGAGAGCTGTTACAGGGTATGTTGTTAGTATGTTCTGTGTTCTATAGAGTCAGTGTGAATTCGGAAAGAAATTCACGATCAGGTCACACAACATTCTTCAGCTCCCTTTTCTACAAATGCATGTGCATGTGCAGAGCAGGTGGTCAAGGTTGGCACCCTGTTAATACTTATAGTGCCTTCAGTGTATTATCACCCCCACATATTATTGTGATTTCATACTGCTCTCACATTTAACATAATGGTAAATGCTGAACTTTATTCATGGGTTGGTAATTCTACATTCTATTGTGATATCCATTGCACAGAGGGGTTTCTCTGTATTTCATAATAAAAAACTTACATCGTATTCTGAATTTACTCCTGAGATCTTTGTGTACATGAACAACAATAACAGTAATAACAATGATGAGAACAACAAGTGCTTTCACCTTGTGTATTCAGGACGTGCATACAAGAAACTTTCTCAAGTTAACTGTTTCAAGTATTAGTTCTTTTGATGTTGACGACTTTTCCAGTTACTGATATTCTTATTTAGGGTTACTATTGCTAAAGTGAAGTAATTAGACCAAAAGCATGCCTGATTCCTGGTCAACCCTTCCCCACATCCTTCCTCTATATATTGCATATTTTATACACAGCAAAACCCCTGTGACCTAGGAGATGTCTTAAGCCTTTATCCCATACAGGGGTCATGTCCTACGACAAGTAATGATGGAGTCTATTGATCCTAGAGAGATGAACTAGAAACTGAGGTATAGAAAAAAATATTCTATGCACAGAAGGAATTCCCCAGAATGAAAGAACTTAAACATTTCTGTGCAGTGTCTAAGATATGATGCTAAAGAAAAATGTGAATACAACCTCTGTGAAATCTTCCTAGGACCAGGCTCTTGATTTGCATCTATCACTTGGGATGAATTATTATATGATTACATCAGTTACTTAAGGTTTCACAATTATCTTTATTGGTGTAGTAGGTGTTTGTCAAGGTGATTGGTACTTCTGAGTGTGTCTTGCTTAGTGTCCTATCTTAGTCTTATCTTATTGATATACAAAACCATCTCTATGGTCTAGAAAATATCCTGCTTCTCTCCTTCTTTCAGGCTTTTCTCAGTACTTGTCTTCATTGGTATATGTTGGTCAATTCAAGATGCATAATTTCAAAACCAGAGCAACGTATCATAAAAAACAGTGATATTGTAAGTATTCATGTCAATTTGCACACATGAAGCTGAAGCTTCAGAAGTACACAGAACTCAATATCTAAGGGGAGTAGTGCTACTATCTCAGAGCTGGAGGGAGTCCCATTCTCCATTGTTCCAGAAATTTCTTTTTCAAATCAACTGACATATCATCTATGGTAGAAAAAGACACTGTGTTCCTTTTTCAGGATCATGAGCAATGTTCAATCCCTTTAGTCAACATTTCTCAGGGTTTGTCGAAATTGTAAACTTCAGCACTAGGAGATGGAGCACATGTGATTGGGCTTAGAATAACATTCTATCAGAGAAAAAATCATAGATTTTACCTGAAAAATATATACTTAAATATTAACCAGCACACACTGAACATTTCAAACTTCCAGCTATTTGAATACTGTAATTCTGTATTGACATTAATGACATTGGTAATTTTTTAACTTTAATTTCCTTTTTTTATTCGATATATTTCTATTTACATTTCAAATGATTTCAAATGATTTTCCTCCCACTCCCCGAAAGTCCCATAAGCCCCCTTCTCTCCCCCTGTCCTCCCACCCACACCTTCTCACTTCCCCATTCTGGTTTTGCCAAATACTGCTTCACTGAGACTTTCCAGAGCAAGGGGCCACTCCTCCTTTCTTCTTGTACCTCATTTGATGTATACAGCAAACCGGTAGCCAGCATCAAATTAAATGGAGAGAAACTTGAAACAATCCCACTAAAATCAGGGACTAAACAGGGCTGCTCCCGTTCTCCTTATCTTTTCAATATTGTACTTGAGGTACTAGCTCGGGCAATTAGACAACATAAGGAGGTCAAAGGGATAAAAATTGGAAAGGAAGAAGTCAAACTATCATTATTTGCAGATGACATGATAGTCTACCTAAGTGACCCAAAAAACTCCACTAGAGAACTCCTACAGCTGATAAACAACTTCAGCAAAGTAGTAGGTTATAAAATTAGCTCAAGCAAATCAGTGGCCTTCCTATACTCAAAGGATAAGCAGGCTGAGAAAGAAATTAGGGAAATGACCCCCTTCACAATAGCCACAAACAGTATAAAGTACCTTGGGGTGACTCTTACCAAACATGTGAAAGATCTGTATGACAAGAACTTCAAGACTCTGAAGAAGGAAATGGAAGAAGACCTCAAAAAATGGGAAAACCTCCCATGCTCATGAATGGGCAGGATCAATATAGTTAAAATGGCCATTTTGCCAAAAGCAATATACAGATTCAATGCAATACCCATCAAAATCCCAACTCAATTCTTCACAGAGTTAGAAAGAGCAATTCTCAAATTCATCTGGAATAACAAAAAACCCAAGATAGGTAAAACTATTCTCAGTAACAAAAGAAATTCTGTGGAATCAGTATCCCTGACCTCAAGCAATACTACAGAGCAATAGTGTTAAAAAAAAACTGCATGGTATTGGTACAGTGACAGGCAGGCAGATCATTGGAACAGGATTGAAGATACAGAAATGAACCCACACACCTATGGCCACTTGATCCTCCACAAAGGGGCTGAAAACATCCAATGGAAAAAAGATAGCCTTTTCAACAAATGGTGCTGGTTCAACTGGAGGTCAGCATGTAGAAGAATGCGAATTGATCCATCCTTGTCTCCTTGTACTAAGCTCAAATCCAAATGGATCAAGGACCTCTACACAAAGCCAGACACTCTGAAGCTAATAGAAAAGAAACTGGGGAAGACCCCTGAGGACATTGGTACAGGGAGAAAGTTTCTGAACAGAATACCAATAGCATATGCTCTAAGATCAAGAATTGACAAATGGGACCTCATAAAATTACAAAGTTTCTGTATGGCAAAGGACACCATCAAGAGGACAAATCGGCAACCAACAAATTGGGAAAAGATATTCACCAATCCTACATCAGATAAAGGGCTAATATCCAATATATATAAAGAACACAAGAAGTTAGACTCCAGAAAACCAAACAACCCTATTTAAAAAATGGGGTACAGAGTTAAACAAAGAATTCTCGCCTGAAGAACTTCGGATAGTGGAGAAACATCTTAAAACATGCTCAACTTCAGTAGTCATTAGGGAAATGCAAATCAAAACAACCCTGAGATTTCATCTTATACCAGTCAGAATGGCTAAGATTAAAAATTCAGGAGTCAGCATGTGTTGCTGAGGATGTGGAGAAAGAGGAACACTCCTCCACTGCTGGTGGGGTTGCAAATTGGTACAACCACTCTGGAAATCAGTCTGGCAGTTCCTCCGAAAACCGGGCACCTCACTTCCAGAAGATCCTGCTATACCACTCCTGGGAATATACCCAAAAGATTCCCCAGCATGTAATAAGGATACATGTTCCACTATGTTCATAGCAGCCCTACTTATAATTGCCAGAAGTTGGAAAGATCCCAGGTATCCCTCAACAGAAGAGTGGATGCAAAAAATGTGGTATATATATACACAATGGAGTACTATTCAGCCATTAGAAACAATGAATTCATGAAATTCTTAGGTAAATGGATGGAGCTGGAGAACATCATACTAAGTGAGGTAACCCAGACTCAAAAGATGAATCATGGTATGCACTCACTAATAAGTGGATGTTAACCTAGAAAACTGGAATACCCAAAACATAATCCACACATCAAATGAGGTACAAGAAGAACGGAGGAGTGGCCCCTTGTTCTGGAAAGACTCAGTGAAGCAGTATAGAACAAAATCAGAACAGGGAAGTGGGAAGGGTTGGGTGGGAAAACAGGGGGAGGGAAGGGGACTGATGGGACTTTCGGGGAGTGGGGGTCCAGAAAAGGGGAAATTATTTGAAATGTAAATAAATATATCAATAAATTTAAAAAGTCTCAAAAAAACAAATAACGCTATTATAAATGGAGTAAAGAGGTAAACAAAGAATTCTCAACTAAGGACTATCAAGTGGCTGAGAAGCTCCTTAAGAAATGTTCAACATACTTAGTCATCAGGGAAATGCATATCAGAACAATCCTGAGATTCTACCTCACAACAGTCAGAATGGCTAAGATCAAAAACTCAGGTGACAGCAGGTGCTGGGGAGGATGTGGAGAAAGAGGAACACTCCTCCATTGTTGGTGTAATTGCAAGCTGGTACAAACATTCTGGAAATCAATCTCATGGTTCCTCGGGAAAATTAGAAATACTCCTAACTGAAGACCCAGCTATGATACCAAGAACGCATGCTCCATTATGTTCATAACAGCCTTTTTTATAGTAGGCAGAAGCTGGAAGGAACCCAGATGTTCTTCAACAGATGGATACAGAAAAATGTGGTACACTTACACAATGGAGTACTACTCAGCTATTAAAAACAATGAATTCATGAAATTTTTAGGCAAATGGATGGAACTAGAAAACAGCATCCTGAGTGAGGTAACCCAGTCACAAAAGAACACACATAGTATGCACTCACTGATAAGTGGGTATTAATCCAAGAGCTCAGAATACCTAAGATACAATTCACAAAATTCACAGGACATATGAAGCTCAAGAAGGAAGACTAAAATGTGGATGCTTCAGCCCTTCTTAGAAGGGGGACAAAATGGAAGGCAGCGGCAGCAGCAGTGCAGCAGTGGCTGGTCCAGCTGAAGGGCCATCAGCAGTGGAACCAAGGCGACACAGGGTCCAGTTAGGCCCTGCGCCCACGACCACTGACCTTCGCTGACCAGCCGGGCAGCAAGCAGCTGTGGTTGTGCGTCGCCTTTCCTGCATGGAAGCCACTTCAGAACTCGGCCTCCCACCAGTCAGGAGAGGCTCATCCATCTTGGTTTCCGACTCCAGGGATCGGACAGACTGAGGTACGCAAACATAATCCGAGGCCAACACCACGGTGGTCTGAGCCCGACGGGCGTTGGCCTGCACCCAGGCCCTGGGCTGATCGGGGGGCCATCAGGGTGCCAACCCAGCCAGGAGGTTTTCTTTGCCCGGGCCTGCGCGCATGCCACCATTTTGCCTGCAGGACGACAGAGAGCTCTGGCGGGCAGAGCCGTAATGGGCATATCCAGAGGCTAACAAAGCGGGGGTCTAGGCCACAAAAGGCACAGGACTGACCCCAAGAACTGGGCGGCTTGTTGGGCCATCTGTGAGTCAACCCGCCCAGGAGGTTGTTAGCACAGCAGACTCTTCCGGCGCATTCAGGGAGCACGGGTGCGCACGCCCGCCATCCAGGTCACCTGGCGGACCCAATTAACAGTCATAGCCCTGGGGGAACTTTGCTCAGACCTTGGCCTCCCAGGTTTTTGCCTGGACTCAGGGCCTGGGTGCCAGGCTAGCCTTGTGTGCGCCAGCCCGGTTGGGGGAATCTGCTGCCCAGCTGACTGAGCAGAACACAGGGGAGGTCACAGCAACATACACCGTCAGCACTCCCTGCGGGTGCACAAGGGCTCCATCTGGTCCACAGACACAATCTGGGGCAAGGCCTCAGGCAGAAGCCCTCAGCTCAAATCTCTCCTCTCCGCTTCCAGATCCAGATCAGCCTGGGCGGCTGCACCACATCTCCAGGTCCTGCCAGAGGCTAGCTGGGCTTCCGGGCGGCCAGCTGGGAGAAGTCAGTGTGCTCCAGTGAATCCAGCGGGCCCCAGCAGGAGCCTTCAGGTGCCTGCTTCAGGATCTGAACAGCCTGGGCAGCAGCACCCTGTCTACAGGCAGTGCAGGGGGTAAGCTGTGCACCAGAGGCCAACGGGGAAGGGGCAGCTTGCACTGGTGAGTCCAGCACTGACAAGACAAACTAACACCAGTGAGAACTAGATGGCAAAAGGCAAACGCAGGAACGTCACTAACAGAAATCAAGGCAATATGGCAATATCTGAACCCAATTCTCCTCTACCAGCATGTCCTGGATACCCCATCACACCAGTAAAACAAGATTTGGATTTAAAATCAGTGGTCATGATGCTGGTACAGGAACACATGAAGGACATACTTAAAGAAATTCAGGAGAAAATGGAACAAAAGTTAGAAGCCCATGCAAGGGAAACACAAAAATCATTGAAAGAAATCCAGGAGAATACAAAAACCAACAAGGAGGAAATGCAAAAAACACTTAAAGAAATACAGGAGAACTTTGGTCAACAGGCTGAGGTTATGGAAGAGGAAACACAAAAATCTCTTAAAGAATTACAGGAAAGCACAAACAAGCAAGTGAAGGAGCTAAGCAAAACCATCCAGGATCTAAAATCAGAAGTAGAAACAACTAAGAAAACTCAAAGGGAGACAACTTTGGAGATAGAAAGCCTTGGGAAGAAATCAGGGGACAGAGATGCAAATATCAACAACAGAATACAAGAGATAGAAGAAAGAATCTCAGATGCTGAAGATTCCATAGAAACCATGGACTCAACAGTTAAAGAAAATGCAAAATGCAAAAAGCTTGTAACCCAAAATATCCAGGAAATCCAGGACACAATGAGAAGACCAAACCTAAGGATTATAGGCATAGATGAGAGTGAAGATTTACAACTTAAAGGGCCAGCAAATATCTTCAATAAAATTATGGAAGAAAACTTCCCTAACCTAAAGAGAGAGATGCCCATGAATATACAAGAAGCCTACAGAACTCCAAACAGACTGGACCAGAACAGAAATACTTCCCGTCACATAATAATCAAAACACCAAATGTTCTAAACAAAGAAAGAATACTAAAGGCAGTAAGAGAAAAAAGGCCAAGTAACATATAAAGGGAGACCTATCAGAATCACAGCAGACTTTTCACCTGAGACTATGAAGGCTAGAAGGTCCTGGGCAGATCTCATGCAGACTCTAAGAGAACACAAATGCCAACCAAAACTACTATGTCCAGCAAAACTCTCAATCACCATAGATGGAGAAACTAAGATATTTCATGACAAAACCAAGTTTACCCAATATCTATCCACAAACCCAGCCCTAAAAAGGATAATAGGAGGACAACACCAATACAAGGAGGGAAACTTCACCCTGGAAAAAGCAAGATAGTAACCTTTCATCAAACCCAAAAGAAGTCAAGCAATCAAATTTAAAAAATAACGTCAAAAATGATAGGAAGTAACAATCACTATTCTTTAATATCTCTTAACATCAATGGTCTTAATGCCCCAATAAAAAGACACAAACTAACTGAATGGATACGTAAACAGGACCCTACATTTTGCTGCTTACAGGAAACACACCTCAGGGTCAAAGACAAACACTACCTTAGAGTAAAAGGCTGGAAGACAATTTTACAAGCAAATGGTCTCAGGAAACAAGCTGGAGTAGCCATTTTAATATCAGATAAAATTGACTTTCAACCCAAAGTCATCAAAAGAGACTCTGAGGGACACTTCTTGCTGGTCAAAGGAAAAATACAAAAAGAAGAACTGTCAATCCTGAACATCTATGCCCCAAATGCAAGGGCACCCTCTTTCGTAAAAGAAACTTTATTAAAACTAAAAGCACACATTGCACCTAACACAATAATTGTGGGTGACTTCAACACTGCACTTTCCTCAATGGACCGATCAGGAAAACAGAAACTAAACAGGGACACAATGAAACTAATTGAAGCTTTGGACTAATTAGATTTAACAGATATATATATAGAACATTCTATGCTAAAACAAAAGAATATACCTTTTTCTCAGCACCTCATGGTACCTTCTCCAAAATCGACCATATAATTGGTCACAAGACAGACCTCAACAAATAAAGAAGATAGAACTAATCCCATGCCTCCTATCTGATCACTATGGAGTAAAAGTGGTCTTCAATAGCAACAGAAACAACACAAAACCCACATACACGTGGAAACTGAACAATACTCTACTCAATGATACCTTGGTCAAGGAAGAAATAAAGAAAGAAATTAAAGACTTTTTAGAACACAATGAAAATGAAAACACAACATACCCAAATCTATGGGACACAATGAAAGCAGTGCTAAGAGGAAAACTCATAGCCCTGAGTGCCTCCAAAAAGAAAATGGAGAGAGCATACATTAGCAGCTTAATGACACACCTGAAAGCCCTAGAACAAAAAGAAGCTATTTCACCCAGGAGGAGTAGAAGGCAGGAAATCATCAAACTCAGGGCCGCAATCAATCAAGTAGAAACAAAGAGAACCATACAAAAAATCAACAAAACCAGGAGCTGGTTCTTTGAGAAAATCAACAAGATAGATAAACCCTTAGCCAGACTGACCAAAGGGCACAGAGAAAGTATCCAAATTAACAAACTTAGAAATGAAAAGGGAGATATAACAACGGAAACTGAGGAAATCCAAAAAATCATCAGATCCTACTACAAGAGCCTGTACTCAACACAACTGGAGAATCTGGAGGAAAAGGACAATTTCCTTGACAGATACCAAATACCAAAATTAAATCAGGACCAACTAGACCATCTAAACAGTCCCATAATGCCTAAAGAAATAGAAGGAGTCATAGAAAGTCTTCCAACCAAAAAAAGCACAGGACCAGATGGCTTCAGTGCAGAATTCTACCAGACCTTCAAAGAAGAGTTAACACCAATACTCTTCAAACTATTCCACAAAATAGAAACAGAAGGAACACTACCCAATTCCTTCTACGAAGCCACAATTACACTGATACCAAAGCCACACAAAGATCCAACAAAGAAAGAGAACTTCAGACCAATTTCCCTTATGAACATCGATGCAAAAATACTCAATAAAATTCTTGCCAACCGAATCCAAAAACACATCAAAACGATCATCCACCATGATCAAGTAGGCTTTATCCCGGGAATGCAGGGTTGGTTCAATATACGGAAATCCATCAATACAATCGACTATATAAACAAACTCAAAGTACAAAACCACATGGTCATTTCATTGGATGCTGAAAAAGCATTTGACAAAATTCAGCATCCTTTCATGCTTAAAGTCTTGGAGAGAACAGGAATTTAAGGCCCATACCTAAACATAGTAAAAGCAATATACAGCAAACCGGTAGCCAGCATCAAACTAAATGGAGAGAAACTTGAAGCAATCCCACTGAAATCAGGGACCAGACAAGGCTGCCCCCTTTCTCCTTATCTTTTCAATATTGTACTTGAGGTACTAGCTCAGGCAATTCGACAACATAAGGAGGTCAAAGGGATACAAATTGGAAAGGAAGAAGTCAAACTATCATTATTTGCAGACGACATGATCGTCTACCTAAGTGACCCAAAAAACTCCACTAGTGAGCTCCTACAGCTGATAAACAACTTCAGCAAAGTGGCAGGTTATAAAATCAACTCAAGCAAATCAGTGGCCTTCCTATACTCAAAGGATAAGCAGGCTGAGAAAGAAATTAGGGAAATGACCCCCTTCACAATAGGCCCAGACAGTATAAAGTATCTTGGGGTGACTCTTACCAAACATGTGAAAGATCTGTATGACAAGAACTTCAAGACTCTGAAGAAGGAAATGGAAGAAGACCTCAAAAAATGGGAAAACCTCCCATGCTCATGGATTGGTAGAATCAATATAGTTAAAATGGCCATTGTGCCAAAAGCAATATACAGATTCAATGCAATACCCATCAAAATCCCAACTCAATTCTTCACAGAGTTAGAAAGAGCAATTTTTAAATTCATCTGGAACAACAAAAAACCCAGGATAGCTAAAACTATTCTCAGCAACAAAAGAAAATCTGGGGGAATCAGTATCCCTGACCTCAAGCAATACTACAGAGCAATAGTGTTAAAAACTGCATGGTATTGGTACAGTGACAGGCAGGAGGATCAATGGAAAAGGATTAAAGATCCAGAAATGAACCCACACACCTATGGCCACTTGATCCTCGACAAAGAGGCTGAAAACATCCAATGCAAAAAAGATAGCCTTTTCAACAAATGGTGCTGGTTCAACTGGAGGTCAGCATGCAGAAGAATGCGAATTGATCCATCCTTGTCTCCAAGTACTAAGCTCAAATCCAAATGGATCAAGGACCTCCACATAAAGCCAGACACTCTGAAGCTACTAGAAAAGAAACTGGGGAAGACCCTTGAGGACATCGGTACAGGGAGAAATTTTCTGAACAGAACACCAATTGCGTATGCTATAAGAACAAGAATTAACAAATGGGACTTCATAAAATTACAAAGATTCTGTAAGGCAAAGGACACCATCAAGAGGACAAATCGGCAACCAACAAATTGGGAAAAGATCTTCACCAATCCTACATCAGATAGAGGGCTAATATCCAATATATATAAAGAACTCAAGAAGTTAGGCTCCAGAAATCCGAACAACCCTATTAAAAAATGGGGTACAGAGTTAAACAAAGAATTCTCACCTGAAGAACGTCGGATGGCGGAGAAGCATCTTAAAAAATGTTCAACTTCATTAGTCATTAGAGAAATGCAAATCAAAACAACCCTAAGATTTCATCTTACACCAGTCAGAATGGCTAAGATTAAAAATTCAGGAGACAGCAAGTGTTGGAGAGGGTGTGGAGAAAGAGGAACACTCCTCCACTGCTGGTGGGGTTGCAAATTGGTACAACCACTCTGGAAAGCAGTCTGGCGGTTCCTCCGAAAACTGGGCACCTCACTTCCAGAAGATCCTGCTATACCACTCCTGGGCATATACCCAGAAGACTCCCCACCATGTAATAAGGATACATGCTCTACTATGTTCATAGCAGCCCTATATATAATTGCCAGATGCTGGAAAGAACCCAGGTATCCCTCAACAGAAGAGTGGATGCAAAAAATGTGGTATATCTACACAATGGAATACTATTCAGCCATTAGAAACAATGAATTCATGAAATTCTTAGGCAAATGGATGGAGCTAGAGAACATCATACTAAGTGAGGTAACCCAGACTCAAAAGGTGAATCATGGTATGCACTCACTAATAAGTGGATATTAACCTAGAAAACTGAAATACCCAAAACATAATCCACACATCAAATGAGGTACAAGAAGAAAGGAGGAGTGGCTCCTGGTTCTGGAAAGACTCAGTGAAACAGTATAAAGGGGAAGTGGGAAGGGGTGGGTGGGAGGACAGGGGAAGAGAAGGGGGCTTACGGGACTTTTGGGGAGTGGGGGGGGCTAGAAAAGGGGAAATCATTTGAAATGTAAATAAATTATATTGAATAAAAAAAAAAGAAGGGGGACAAAATAGTCAAGAGAGGTAGAGGTTGTGAGTGAATTAGGAGGAAGATGTAGGGGATGATGAAAAATGGAGGGCAGTAATAGGCATGAGAGGAGACAGGATATATAAAGAGGGTCAGGAATTTGAACAGGGGTGTGTAGCAATGGCAGATGGGGAACTGGCAGTAGCCACAAACAAGTCCAAGATGCCACAAAACAAGAGGCTCCCATTACTCAATAGGAATGAGATTAGATGAACTGTCCAACAAAGGTGTGAGAACGGCTGTATAGACCATATCCAGATGCTAGGCAAGTCCCCTGTTTGGGACATGGGGCCACCCACTGACGTACGAATTCCTAACCCAGAAAAGTTCCTCTCGAAAGGAAATATGGGCACACTTGTTAGGGCAGAAAGTGAAGGAAAGGCCAACCAGAAACTGCCCCACCTGGGGATATATCCCATATACAGGTAACAAACCCAGACTCTATTGCTGATGCCAAAAGTGCTTGCTGACAAAAGCCTGTTATATCCACCTCACAAAAGGCTCTGCCAGAGTCTGACAAATACAGAGGTGGATGCTTACAGCCAACCATTGGACTCAGCATGGGGTCTCCAATGTAGGAGTTAGAGAAAGGACTGAAGGAGTTGAAGGGGTTTGCAACCCCATAGGAAGAACGACAATATCAACCAACTAGACCTCCCAGAGCTCCCTGGAACTAAACTACCAACTCAAGAGTATACATGCAGGGATCTATTAATCCAACCACATATGTAGAAGATTATTGAATTGTCTGGCATCAATAGGAGGATAAGCCCTTGGTCCTATGAAGGGTCAATTCCTCAGTATAGGGGAATGCCAGGGTGGTAACCTGGGAGTGGGTTGGTGGGAGAGGGAGCAACCTCATAGAAGCAGGTGAAAGAGGCATGGGATGGGGAGTTCTGGAGGGAAAACCTGGAAAGGGGATCCCACTTGAAACGTAAATACATAAAATATCCAATAAAAAAGAACTCAAGAAGTTAGATTCCAGTGAACCAAAGAACCCTATTAAAAAGGGGGTACAGAGGTAAACCAGGAATTCTCAACTGAGGAATATCAAATGGCTGAGAAGAACCTAAAGAAATGTTCATCATTCTTTGTTGGGCCTTATTTGGACAGACACTGAGGCCTAGTGAGGGAGCATGAGCCTTTGCTCAAGTTTTGAGATCTGTATCAATTACTTCCATACTGGAGTTACTCAGCATGACCTGCCAAGCTACTGCTGATATGGAGTAACTTTATTCACCCTGTCCATCACCCCATAGACTCTGTCACCTTTCCTGCCCCCTATGTTATCTCACCCCACCAGAAATCCCCCACCTTCTTCTCCAACCCTATATAAATAAGACACTGATACAATAAAATGAGTTCCTGCTTTGACAGACTCCTGGCTCAGCTCAGGGTGGTTATTCTTCAGACGGCAGGAGATTTGAGCCTCAACACTTACCATTCTATGTCAGCCTCGGAGAGACTCTCAGCTGGACCTCGTTCTCTCCTCTGAGCCTAGACATCTGGCAGAGAACTGGCAATTCTTTTTTTTTAATATTTTTATTTCCTATATTCTTTGTTTACATTCCAAATGATTTCCCCTTTCCCGGATCCCCCCTCCCCATATGTCCCATAAACCTTCTTCTCTCCATCACTTCTCCAATCACCTCCCTCCATTTTCTCTGTCCTAATATTCCCCTCCAATGCTAGATCAATCCTTTCCAGGATCAGGACCCTCTCCATACTTCTTCATGGGAGTCATTTGTTATGCAATTTGTGCCTTGGGTATTCAGAGCTTCTGGGCTAATTAATATCCACTTATCAGAGATTGCATTCCATGTGTATTCTTTTGTGATTGGGTTACCTCACTTAGGATGATAATTTCCAGATCAAACCATTTGCCTAAAAATTTTGTGAATTCATTGTTTCTAATTGCTGAGTAGTATTCCATTGTGTAAATATACCACATTTTCTGTAGCCATTCCTCCTTTGAGGGACATCTGGGTCCTTTCCAGCTTCTGGCTATTATAAATAAGGCTGCTATGAACATAATGGAGCATGTGTCTTTATTGCATGCCGGGGAATCCTTTGGGTATATGCCCAGGAGAGGTATAGCAGGGTCCTCCGGAAGTCTCATGTCCAGTTTTCTGAGGAACCTCCAGACTGATTTCCACAGTGGTTGTACCATCTTACAGCCCCACCAGCAGTGGAGGAGTGTTCCTCTTTCTACACATGAGAACAGGCAATTCTTAGTCATCAGGGAAATGCAAGTAAAAAGTGCCCTGAGAGTCCACCTCATACCAATCAAAATGGTTAAAGATAAAAACTCAGGCAACACTTTGGAAATCATTGTTGGGTTCCTCAAAAAAATGTGAAAATAGTTCTACCTGAAGACCCAGCTATACCACTATTGGGTATATACCCAAATGATGCTCCAACATACCATGGACACATGTTCATGTGTCCATGTTCCACTATGTTTAAAGCAGCCTTATCTATACTATCCAGAAGCTGGAAAAAGTCCAGATGTCTTTTAACAAAAGAATGTATACAGAAATTGTGGTACAATGGTGTACTACCCAGCCAGTTAAAATAATGACTTCATGAAATTTTCAGGCAAATGGGTGTCACTAGAAAATATCATCCCTAGGTAACTTATACACATAAAATCCCACAAGTTATATACTAACTAATAAGTGACTTGTAGCCCCAAAGTTCTGAATACCAGTGATACAACCCACATACCATATGCAGCTTAAGAAGAAGAAAGATCAATGTGTAGGTGCTTCAATACTACATAGAATGGAGAACAAAATAATAAAAAGAGCTAGAGGGATGGAGGACCAAAGAAGGGAGAGAGGAGGAGGACAGAAATGGGGGGCAAGAGCAGGTATTTGAAGGGACAGTAGGGAAGTACAGAGGATCAGGAAATTGAATAGAAACATGTAGCCATGTAGCAGATGGACATGGGGAACTGGGGTAGCCACTACAAAATCCCAGACTCCAGAAAAGATTCCCAGGAACCAATGTCAACGACTTTAGGTGAAATACTCAAAAAAAAAAAAAATGGAGATACAACCTGTACAGACTACCTCCAGTAGACAGGCCCAGACCAAGTTGAGGAATGGGCCCCCTAAACATCTCAAAATTTTAAAGCTAGAAATGTTCCTATCCAAAGGAAAAACAGGGACAACAAATGGAACAATGACCAAAAGGATAGGCCATTCAGAGTCTCTCTCACCTAGGGATACATCTCTTTTGCAGACACCAAACCCACAAGCAATTACTGATACCAAGAATTACTTGCTGATCAGAGCCTGATGTGGCTGCTTCCTGCGAGTTTACCAGCACCTGACCAATACAGACAGATATACTTACAACTATCTATTGGACTGAGCCCAGAGATCCCAATGGAAGAGGTAATGGAAGGACAGAAGAAGCTGCATGGGATTGCAACCCCATAAGAAGAACAATATCAGCTAACTGTTCTCCCAGAGCTCCCAGCGACTAAACCACAAACCAAAGAGTATACATTTGGGGAGCTAGGACTCTAGATATATCTGTAGTAGTAGATGCCTTATCTCACATCAGTGGGAATGGAGGGAGGCTTGAGGACCTTATGTAGTGGGATAATGGAGGGGTGAGACTGGAGTGGATGAATGGGTTGAGGATGACACTCATAGTGACACAGGGGAAAGAAATGAGGGGTGTTGGGTTAACATAAATAATCTGGTAAGAATAAATACCCATATATCATTTATTCTCAGTGCCTTGACTTCTTATATGTTTCCTACCATTCATTGTTTTC
The DNA here is from genome assembly GCF_947179515.1 of Apodemus sylvaticus. Lineage (NCBI taxonomy): Eukaryota > Metazoa > Chordata > Mammalia > Rodentia > Muridae > Apodemus > Apodemus sylvaticus. The sequence goes on along the minus strand of NC_067476.1, from coordinate 132,205,235 downwards.
ATCCTACCATTCATTGTTTTCACCCCACCAGCTAAGACTTCAGGGTTAATTATGTTTCACATGCACAGCTACACCTAATGAACTCTGGTAGCTTTCTTTCAGGGAACCCAATATTACCTTCCTCTGGGCCTCACTATGCTACACCATGATAATACTAATGTCATGTCATGATACTGTCACTTATGGAATTTTAATGTCAGCAAAACATAGACTATATTTCATAGTTCTGTTATCATGTCTCAGTGGAACATTGATCCCTAGGACCTAAACTGTAATATCTGCTGTGTACTTTGGTTATGACCCAACAGACATAATTCCCTGTTGTTTGACATGAGAACCTCTGAAATGACATTATCGATTCCGTTCCTTTACTTTTAAACAAATGAATAATTTCTCTGTTGAAGTCTTGATTAGGTGCAGTCTTTGCAGAGCAGGTTTAATTTGGTCCAAATATTAAGTCTGAATTTGCTTTTATGTGCTTTAAGTCTCATCTGCAATTATATGATTTCGAGATGCTGATGTCTTAGGGTCAAGGATCTCTGGAAAGCGATTTGCTCCATGGAACTGTTAGCATAGTGTCCTTATAGGGGTGATTTGTGCTTCCAAGATGAACCATTAAGCTGCTCTTCATGAAACTATGGACTTTATCGCACTGTTCAAAACTCTGACCCATATCTTCCAAAGACAACATTGAAAAAATGACTCTACCTTTATGACTCATGAATATCAGTCCAAACATTCTCTATACATAGTCCAGAGTTCTCCCTGGGTTTAATCCCCAGGTTTCTGAGACAATATACAGGTAATAGGACCTGGTATCACATGGTATCAGGAAGGCCAGAAGAGATATTTTCTGAAATTTTTGTACTGAATATATACTAATGCATTGTATCCATTATGAAATAAATACATATTTTAATACTATACATTTTATATTGCCATTATGTTAATTTTTTAATATTAGAACTTAATGGCAGCAATGCTGTCTGTGGCTCATTTTGGAGATAAAGTCCTAATGCTTCTCAATACATTCTGAGTTTACAAAAATATAGATGTACTGTGACACACACATTTTTATATCTCTTTCTCAAATTATTTTCTACAATTGATAGATAGGTAGTGAAGCTTATAACAGAGAAGTAGTCCAACTCTATCTACATGTTCAGGGCTTCATGGAGAAAATTTATTTTACTGTTTCTAACTTTGTTGTTATTTAATCACAATTAGGAATTACTTGATGTAGTAAGATTCTTTGTCTTATTCATCCTTACCCTGGACAGATTTTCAGGCTGTAGATTACCAAGCCAATGTTCTTGACTCTTGATGAGGATATATTTGTGGGCATATCTCATGAAAATCTCCACTGGGTAGCCACAGGTTTCTGATTTTAAGGCATGACTGTACAGAAAAAAATTCTACATTATTTTCATTCATCACCCTGTAACCTTCTATCAGGAGTTTGCCCTGTCTACAAACCTAGTAGCATTGATTAGTGAAGCACAGCAATGGACAAACTTTGTATCCAAAGGTAATAACATTTTACAAGGTTCCTTTGTAATTTCAAATTGTTACTTTAGAATCCAAACACTGTACTCAATAACAAGGGAAGAGAAGTTAATGTAGAGAACAATCAGAACCCATAAGAAAGCCATATCTAACCTGTCTGCCAATACCCAACATATCCTTCAAACTAAGCTATGAAAGCTGTTGCAGTGTATATTGTTAATATGTCCTATATCCTATAGAGTCTTAATTCTGAAATACAAGACCAAGACATACAACTTTCTTTAGCTCCCTTTTCTACAAATGCATGTGCAAAGCAGGTAATCAAGGTTGGTATACTGGTTAATACTTATAGTACATTTAGTGTATTATCATCCACCATATTATTTATTGTCAAGTTCATATTGCTATCTTCTTTAACAGAATGGTGAATTCTGAACTTTATTCATTGGTTGGTAATTCTGCATTCTATTGTGATGTCCATTGCACAGAGGGGTTCCTCTATATTATATAATAAATACTCACAGTGTATCATGAATTTACTCTTGAGAGGTATCCCTCAACAGAAGAGTGGATGCAAAAAATGTGATATATATACACAATGGAGTACTATTCAGCCATTAGAAACAATGAATTCATGAAATTCTTAGGCAAATGAATGGAGCTAGAGAACATCATACTAAGTGAGGTAACACAGACTCAAAAGATGAATCATGGTATGCACTCACTAATAAGTGGATATTAACCTAGAAAACTGGAATACCAAAAACATAATCCACACATCAAATGAGGTACAAGAAGAACGGAGGAGTGGCCCCTTGATCTGGAAAGACTCAGTGAAGTAGTATAGGGCAAAACCAGAACAGGGAAGTGGGAAGGGTTAAGTGGGAAAACAGGGGGAGGGAAGGGGGCTGATGAGACTTTTGAGGAGTGGGGGTCTAGAAAAGGGGAAATCATTTGAAATGTAAATAAAAAATATATCAAATAAAAAAATAAAAAAGAGACCCACCTCAGTGACAAAGACAGTCACTACTTCAGAGTCAAAGTTTGGAAAACAATTTTCCAAACAAATGGTCCCGAGAAACAAGCTAGAGTGGCCATTCTTATATTGGATAAAGTTGACTTTCAATCAAAAGTTGTCAAAAAAGATAAGGAGGGACACTTCATATGGGTCAATGGAAAAGTCTACCAAGATGAATTCTCAATTCTGAATATCTATGCTCCAAAAGCAAGGGCACCCACATTCACAAAAGTAACTTTACTAAAGCTCAAAGCACACACTGTACCCCACACAATAATAGTGGGAGACTTCAACACCCGACTCTCAACAATGGGCAAATAATGGAAACAGAAACTAAACAGAGACACAGTGAAAATAAGTGAAGTTATGGACCAAATGGATCTAACTGGTATTTATAGAACATTCCACCCTAGAGCAAAAGGATATACATTCTTCTGAGAACCTCATTGTACCTTCTCCAAAATTGACCATATAATTAGTCACAAAACAGGCTTCAACAGATACAGAAATATTGAAATTATTCCATGCACCTTATCAGATCACCACCACCTAAGGTTGGTCTTAAGCTCAAAAGAGATAAAAATTGAAAACACACACACATGTGGACTTTGAGCAATGCTCTTCTCAATGACAGTTTGGTCAATGAAGAAATAAAGAAAGAAATTAAAGACTTTTTAGAATTTAATGAAAATGAAGACACATCGTACCAAAATTTATGGGACACAATGAAAGCAATGCTAAGAGAAAACTCACAGCTCTGAGTGCCTCCAAAAATAAAATGGAGAGAACTGACACTAACAGCTTGAAAGTGCACTTGAAGCTCTAGAACAAAAAGAAGCAAATACAGCAAAGAGAAGTAGAAAGCAGGAAATCATCAAACTCAGGGCAAAAATCAACCAAATAGATAGAAACAAAAAGAACCATGCAAAGAATAAACGAAATCAGAATCTGGATCTTTGAGAAAATCAACAAGATAGATAAACACTTAGCCAGACTAACCAGAGGGCACAGAGGCACTACCAAATTACTAAAATCAGAAATGAAAACAGAGACATAACAACAGAAGTTGTAGAAATTCAAGAAGTCATCAGATCCTACTACAAGAGCTTATGCTCAACAAAGTTTGAAAATCTAGATAAAACCAGTCAGCTTTCTAGATACATACCAGGTGCCAACATTAAAACATGATCAGATAAATCATCTAAATAGTCCCATAAGTCCTGATGAATTAGAAGCAGTCATTAATAGTCTCCCATCAAAAAAATCCCAGGACCAGATGGGTTTAACGGGGGATTCTAATCAGATCTTCAAAAAGAGTTAATACCAATACTCTTCAAATATTTCCACAAATTAGAAACTCAAGGAACACTACCCAATTCATTCCATGAAGCCACAATAACACTTATACCTAAACCAAACAAAGACCAAACAAGGAAGGAGAACTTCAGACAAATCTCCCTCAAGAACATTGATGCAAAAATACTCAACAAAATTCTGGCCAACCGAATCCAAGAATGCATCAAAATTATAATTCACCACGATCAGGTAGGCTTCATCTCAGGAATGCAGGGATGGTTCAATATACAGAAATTCATCAATGTAATCTACTACATAAACAAACTCAAGGACAAAAACCACATGCTCATTTCACTAGATGCTGAAAGGCTTTTGACAAAATCCAGCATCCCTTCATGATAAAATGTCTTAGAGAGATCAGGAATCCAAGGCCCATGCCTAAACGTAGTGAAAGCAATATACTACAAACCGGTAGCCAACATCAAATTAAATGGAGAGAAACTTGAAGAAATCCCACTAAATTCGGAGACCAGGAAAGGATGCCTACGCTCTCCCTATCTATTCAATATAGTCCTTGAAGTCCTAGCCAAAGCAATGAGACAACAAAAGAAGGTCAAAAGTATACAAATTGGAAAGGAAGAAGTCAAAATATCACTATTTGCAAGTGATATGATCATATACTTAAGTGACCCCAAAACTTCCACCAAAGAACTCCTAACGCTGATAAACAACTTCAGCAAAGTGGATGGATATAAAATTAACTCAAGCAAATCAGTAGCCTTCCTCTACTCAAAGGATAAACAAGCTGAGAAAGAAATTAGAGAAATGACACCTTTCAAAATAGTCCCAAATAATATTTCATACCTTGGTGTGACCCTAACAAAGCAAGTGAAAAATATGTATGGCAAGAACTTCAAGCCTCTGAAGAAAGAAATCAAAGAAGATCTCAGAAGTTGAAAAGATCTCCCATGCTCATGGATTGGCAGAATCAATATAATAAAAATAGACATCTTGCCTAAAGCAATCTACAGAGTGAATGCAATCCCCATCAAAATCCCAAATCAATTCTTTGTAGATCTAGAAAGAGCAATTCTCAAATTCATCTGGAATAACAAAAAAAAACCAGGAGAGCAAAAACTATTCTCCAAAACAAAAGATCTCCTGGGGGAATCACCATCCTGACCTCAAGCTCTACTACAGAGCAATAGTGATAAAAACTGTTTGATATTGGTATGGAGACAGGCAGGAAGATCAATGGAATAGAATTGAAGACCCAGAAAAGAACATGTACGATCATTTGATATTTGACAAATGAGCTAAAAACATGCAGTGAAAAAAGACACCATTTTTATCAAGTAGTGCTGTATCAACTGGAGGTCAGCATGCAGAAAAATGCAAATCAACCCATTCTTGTACAAACGTCAAGTCCAAGTGGATCAAAGACCTACACATAAACCCAGACACACTAAAGCTTATAGAGGAGAAAGTATGGAAGAATCTTGAACACATGGTAACAGGGGAAAAGTTCCTGAACAGAACACCAATGGTTTATGCTCTAAGAACAAAAATCAACAAATGGGCCCTCATAAAACTGCAAAGCTTCTCTAGAGCAAAGGACATGGTCAATAGAACAAAATGACAACCAACAAATTGAGAAAAGATCTTTACCAATCCTACATCTGATAGAGGGCTAATATCCAATGTGTACAAAGAACTCAAAAAGTTAGTCTCCAGAGAGTCAAATAACCCTATGAAAAATGGAGTACAGAGCTAAATAGGGAATTCTCAAAGGAGGAAACTCAAATGGCTCTAAAGCACCTAAAGAAATGTTCAGCATCCTTAGTTATCAGGGAGATGCAAATCAAAACATCACTGAGATTTCACTGCACACCGGTCATAATGTCTAAGATGAAAAACTCAGGGGACAGCAGGTGCTTGAGAGGATGTGTGGAAAGAGGAACACTTCTCAATTTTTGATGGGATTGCAAGCTGGCAAAGTCACTCTGAAAATCAGTTTGGCGATTCCTCAGAAAATTAGACATAGTACTACCTGAGGACCTAGCTATACCACTCCTGGGCATATACCCAGAAGATGCTCCTACATGTAATAAGGAAACATGTTCCACTATGTTCATAGCTGCCTTATATATAATAGCCAGAGGCTGAAAGAACCCAGATGTCCTTCAAGAGAGGAATGGATACAGAAACTGTGGTATATATACATAATAGAGTACTATTCAGCTATTAAAAACAATGAATTCATGAACTCCTTAGGTAAATGGATCGAAGTAGAAAGTGTCATCCTGAGTGAGGTAATCTGATCACACTGATAAGTGGATGTTAACCCAAAAGCTTAAAATAAACAAGTTACAATTCATAGAGCACACAAGCTCAAGTAGAAGGATGACTTAAGTGAGGATGCTTTGGTTCCTCTGAGAAAGGGAACAAAATGCTCACAGGAGCAATAAAGGAGACAAAGTGTGGAGCAGAGACTGGAGTAAAGACCACACAGAGACTGCCCTACCTGGGGATTAATACTATAAACAGTAACTAAACCCAAACAGTATTATGGATGACAAGAAGTGCATACCCAAAGGAGCATGCCATGATTGTCTCTGGAGGGACCCTGCCAGAGCCTTACACATATAGAAGCAGATGCTAGCAGCTAACCATTGGTCTGGGTGTGGGATCACCAATGGAGGAGTTGGAGGGTGGTCCAGAGGACCTGAAGGGGTTTACATCCCCATGGGATAAACAATGATGTTGGCTACCCAGATGCCCCAAGACTTCCAGGGACTAAACCAGCAATCAAGGACTCCCAGGGACTAAACCAGCAATCAAGGGGTACACATGGTTTCAGTGGCAGAGGAATGCTTTGTCGGGCATCAGTGGGAGGAGTGGTCCTTGGTCAGGTGAAGGCTCAATAGATGCCCCAAAAAAGGGAAATTGAGGGGAGGAGGGGGGAGTGGGTCAGGTGGAGGGGCATATACTTGGAAGTAGGGAGTGGGTGGAGGGGTTGCAGGGTTTGGGGGAAGGAAGAAACTGGAAAAGTTTTACCATTTGAAATGTAAATTAGGATTATATTCAATTAAAAAGGGGGAAAAGAAATGCATAGCTAATAATCTTCTAGAACATTTGAGATCTTTGAATTGTGTATAGTTATGTGCAGTTATGTGCATACAGGTGTGTGTCTATGCAGGTGTCCCTCAGAGACCAGAGGTTTCAGATTCCCTGGAACTTGATATGTGTCCTGCTCAAAATCTATCATAGGAATCAAACATGATTGCTTCGTAAGAACAGTATATGGTTCTTATCAACTGAACCATTTCCCCAGTCCACTCAAAAATTAATGTTCTTTGTAGCTGCACTATTTGTAGTATAAGAAACAGATTTAGAATGTAGTGTGGTTCCATTTTACACCTCTTCCTTGGGGTGTCCAGGTGCTGCTAGAGAGGTCATCTCAGGGCCTTTGGAAAATTCCACCAGGCCCCAGAACCTGAAGACCCCTCTCCTCTGGAAAGGAGAGGCTGATTATATTCCTCAGGAAAAAAAAAACACAGAGGGAACTGATCCCTTTGGGTGTAGGACTCCCCAGTGCACTGGAACAATAAACTCGACTTGCTTTTGAAGAAAAAAAAATTATCCTTCTTGGGTTGCAGTTTTTCTTCTAATATATTTTTTTCGAGATGGAGTTTCTCTGTATAGCCCTGGCTGTCCTGGAACTCACTCTGTAGACCAGGCTGGCCTCGAACTCAGAAATCCAACTGCCTCTGCCTCCCAGAGTGCTGGGATTACAGGTGTATGCCACCACCACCTGGCTTAATTTTTTGGTGGGGGGGGGTTCAGGCTTAGTTTTTGGATAGATATTTGAATTTGGATTTGCGATTAAATATTTTATTTTCTCCTTCTATGGTTATTGAGAGTTTGAATGGTTATAGCTGGCAACTGTGGGCTTTTTTTTTTTTTTAGAGGATGCAAGATATCTGACAGGGATCTTTTAGTTTTCAGAGTCTTTTTTGAGACAATAGCTCTAATTCTGATAGCCCTTCTTTTTTATTTTACTTGACCATTATTTGCTGCTTTTAATATTCTTTCTTTGTTCTGCAGATTTTGCATTTTGATTATTATGAGGCAGGAGGATTTTCTTTTCTGTTCCATTCTAATTGGTGTTCAATAAGCTTTCTGTGTGTTTATAGGCATCTTTTTCTCTAGTTTGAGAAAGTTTTCTTGTATGGTTGTGTTAAAAATATTTTCTGTGACTTGGAGGTGGAACTCTTCACCTTAAATTCCTATAATTCTTTCATTAGATCTTTTGTGGCATTCCGAATTTCCATGACGTTTTATGTAAGAAACGTTTAGACTTAACATATCTTTTACTGATGTATAGATCTTTTCTGTTGTATCTTCTATGCCTATCTCTCTTTCATCTCTTGTATTAGATTCCTGATGCTTGTATCTCCTGTTCCTGTTCATTTCCCTAGGATTTCCATCTTCAGGATTCCATCACTCTTTGTTTTCTTTATTGCTTCTATTTTCACATTCTCATCTTGCACAGTTTTATTTACTTGCTCCATTTTTTTTAAAATTTCATTTGCCTATGTCTTTTAAAGGATTTCTGTGTTTCTTCATTAAAGAACCTTACAAGCTTGATTGTATTTTCCTATAATTCTTTAAGGGATTCATGCATTTTCTCTTAAGTGGCATTTATCTTCTTTGTTAGATTGTATTTTCTAAGTTATTTTCTTAAGCTTTTGTTGTATAAGGTTATTCAGAGCTTGCTGTAGTAGGATAGCTCTGCTCTGAAGTTGTTATCTTGCCATAGCTTTTATTGATTGTGTTTTTCCCAGGCCTTTAGCCATCTAGATTGCTTTTGTCTCTCAATGTTCCTCTTGTAATAAGTATTGAGAGGGGGGATAGCCTCAATGGTCCATGTATGGCAGGCTTCAGATGGGTATCCTTGCCCTATGTAGTTCCAATTTAACATGTTTCTCTGGTTCAGTTTCTGTAGGTCTGATGAAGATGTGCAAAGCAATGACAGCAGAATGTAAGTACTACTTGAAAAACAGAATGCTCAGGGTATCTTAGGGTGCGCCAGATGACTCATAGCGAAAGGGAGATGCATGAGGGAAGGAAAGCTATCATGAATGGTTCAGACTCCCAGGACTGATAAAAGTGGCATGATGATAGGAACATGATGGTCTACTGGTGATAGCAGACTGCTCAAGGCAGCTTGGGCTATGCCACAGGACTCAGAGTGCAGGGAACATGAATGGCAGAAGGGATAATAATCTGTTAGATTCAGAATCACACATTTGATGAATATGGGGTAAGATGTGGCTGGAGAATAGAGGTCCCAGTGGGAGAGCAGGCTGCTCAGGGAAAGTTGGCTTGGCTTAGAGGTCTCAGTGAGTAGAGATTCTAAGAGTGTAAAAGGCAGCTTTCCTGTATGCTTCAGGATCCACAGGTCTGATGAAGTTTGGTGGAGAGAGAACTGAGTTGCAGCAAGGATAGCAGATTGCTCAGGGCAGATTCTATATCAATGTAATAATTACAGGAATGACATGTAAATAGTAGGAACAAATAATGAAGTGTCATTTATTGCCTGCAAAGGCTCATCCTTCATAGCCCACATAAAGAGGAACACTCCTCCACTGCTGGTGGGGTTGCAAATTGGTACAACCACTCTGGAAATCAGTCTGGCGGTTCCTCCGAAAAATGGGCACCTCACTTCCAAAAGATCCTGCTATACCACTCCTGGGCATATACCCAGAGGATTCCCCACCATTTAATAAGGATACATGCTCTACTATGTTCATAGCAGCCCTATTTATAATTGCCAGAGGCTGGAAAGAACCCAGGTATCCCTCAACAGAAGAGTGGATGCAAAAAATGTGGTATATCTACACAATGGAGTACTATTCAGCCATTAGAAACAATGAATTCATGAAATTCTTAGGCAAATGGATGGAGCTAGAGAACATCATACTATGTAAGGTAACCCAGACTCAAAAGGTGAATCATGGTATGCACTCACTAATAAGTGGATACTAACCTAGAAAACTGGAATACCCAAAACATAATCCACACATCAAATGAGATACAAGAAGAAAGGAGGAGTGGACCCTTGTTCTGGAAAGACTCAGTGAAGCTGTATTCAGCAAAACCAGAACAGGGAAGTGGGAAGGGGTGGGTGGGAGGACAGGGGAAGAGAAGGGGGCTTATGGGACTTTCGGGGAGTGGGGGGCTAGAAAAGGGGAAATCATTTGAAATGTAAATAAAAAATATATCGAAAAAAAAACTAACTCAGGAAGATCAGTTACTATCCTTCAACCTCTACTAGATGGTACCTGACAATTTTCTTTCCCATGTACTATAGATTATATTCAAGAGGTTATCTTCAGTAACATCTGAATTTCTTTTTCTTTTAATATTTTTATTTTCTACATTCTTTGTTTACATTCCAAATGATTTCCCCTTTCCCAGATCCCCCCTCCCCATATGTCCCATAAACCTTCTTCTCTCCATCCATTCTCCAATCACCTCCCTCCTTTTTCTCTGTCCTTAACATCTGAATTTCTTTTTGAACAAAATAAGTACTTTACCATTTACATATCTTTTGTATACATTCTCTCATTTGACCTCACAACAACCGTGTGAGGTAGGCAGCAAATGTTTTCATGGAACAGCTGGTAATGAATCTCTAAACCATTACCTGACCTGGCCAGGTTTCTACAGTTAGCAAAAAACTGTATGTCAGTCTTTGGCCTAAAAATTCAACCTTCCCTCTACCTACTTCAGAGGAATAATAAAGATAAAATGAATGCAAGTCTCAAAATATATGTTTGAGAGGGAAAGAAATCACTGTATAATTACATTCTGTAATTACCAGTGACATAATGGTTCATCTTTTCCATCCAAGTTTGTGTATGAACCCAGAATTTTATCTCTCTTCTGTGCTCAACTAAGGAAGGAAGGAAGGAAGGAAGGAAGGAAGGAAGGAAGGAAGGAAGGAAGGAAGGAAGGAAGGAAGGAAGGAAGGAAGGCTAAGAGTATAGTCCTGTTGGAAGCCATGTAAATTACAGTCAAGGTAGCTGCAACAAACTGAAAATGACACCTACTAATGTGCAAACAGAATGCACTAGAGCACACACAGCAAGGTAGCATTATCCGATGAGCATGGATGCATAGAGAGAAGATATGTGTCAGAGTTTATACTGACACACACAGTTATCTAAGGCAAAGTGGTGGCAAAGAAGAGTTATTTATTCTATATTTCCATAAAAGAGCAGATGCATGGGAACCCATGCAAAGGCATTATACATGAGAGATATGTTCAGCTATCTACAGGAAATACATGCTGTCAAAAATGGGTGTACCTACTATGCTCAAGTCTTGAACCAAGGAATAACTCCATGCTAAATCTCATAGCTAAAATACAACCAGTACCATCATTCCTAATCAGATAATAAATAAAATGTCTTTTCAGGTGAAAAGTTATGTGGCTCTTTACCTTTTCTTCAAGATCTACTTTGGATTATCCTGCTTTAAGACCCAAAGAAAGTTATATAGAGTTTTTAATTGTGATTCTATGTATATGTATTTATAATGTTAAAATGTGATGAGTGAATTTAACATATTAAAATTCATAGCATCTTTTCAGGAAAGATCATATACTATACAAGATATTCAAGTGATACAAAACCAGTTTTCATTGTCTTTTTTTTTTATTTCTCCCATACCCTTGATCCTTGCACTGCTCATAAACCATGCCACCATATGTAGGCTATCCCCGCTGCTCAACAGAAGATGGTGGCTTTACCAGGCAGGATTATGTAGAGGCCATCTTCTCCCAACCACCTTCCTTCCCAGCTCCCACTTAATTACCCAGCATGCCTTATAAATAAAGGAGAGGGAGGGATTGCCTTCATCTTGGGAGCATAAATGTTTTCTAAATGATACTGTTACTGCAGATTCTGAGAGCCTCATAAATACTCCTGGCCTTGGATTTATTATGAAACCATAACCCTGGGTAGGCAGCTGGTGAGGGGCCTGGCTCTGGCCCCTTCCTAGCTACCTTCTCTACAGTGCCACGTGCAGGATTGAGCCAAGGGTGGAAGGTTGCAGGCTTGGGAGCAGTGACATAATGCAACATCCTACAACTAATGCTTCTGGCCAGCTTGGAGAACTATGAACTTTTTCTACAGTCGATCTGATCTCAAATGTAGCCAAACTGTCCTGTCAATTCCTATCATATCTGAGAAATTCCTGGGAGAGAAGCAGGTCTCTCTGCAGGAGTGAGGAAGCCACATACACATGGCTTTTCCCTTCTACTGTTTTCCTGGAACAGAACAGCCTCCCTAAGTGCTGGTCCACACTAGAACAGCCACAGGTATCAGCAGCTGCCTCTAGGTTTCCTGTAAGCCACTGGCTGCCCATCTGCTTGGATATTCCTGTTTGCAGCTCTTATATTTTATTTTTTTAATATTTTTATTTTCTATATTCTTTGTTTACATTCCAAATGATTTCCCCTTTCCCAGATCCCCCTCCCCATATGTCCCATAAACCGTCTTCTCTCCATCCATTCTCCAATCACCTCCCTCCTTTTTTTCCTCTAAGAATCCTATTCAGTATGCTTCTCCTCTTGAGGTGGTTCATACTGAAAAACTTTGCTTTCAGATTTTTATTTTCTTCTACAGTAGCTTCATATTTCTCTTTCTTTTCTGCCAATTCTAGGCAATGCAGCTCTATTTCTTTGGTTTTCCAGGAAAGCAGCTCCTAAGTGATGCTTTAAAAAATCCAGAGCACTGGTGAACTTCTCTGGTTCTTTATATAAGGCTACCAACAATTTTGTCAGTGTGTCCAGACCCCCACCCCGACTTCTCTATGTACCTCCAGAACTGTTTGCACTTCTACTCAGCGGCTTTGTAATGGACCATAGTGACAGCCACAGTGGTGTAGCTGGCAGCAGAGAAACGGGCTGGTCCTGAATTTCTTTATCTTCACCAGCTTTCATTTCCCATGAGTACCAATTTATTTGCATACTTGCATTGAATCCTTTCTCTAGATATAATATGGGCTCTTTTATCAGGTTTAGCCCTTGCCATAGCAAATGACAAATTAGTGATGACATTTCAGTTTTGCTTTGGTTGAATTTAACTCTAAGAAGAAAATATAGAACATAGCTTTGTTTCCTATAGTTTTGGTAGTGATTTTTTCCTTACAAAAGCAAGCTACCTCAGAACTGCCATCTCAGATTACATTGCATATCTTTTTACTTGAATATTACCTTATTGAAATTTACTTTTTTTTTTTTTTTACTTTATATCCTTCTCACTGCCCGATTCCTGGTCAACCCTTCCCTCACATCCTTCCTCTATATATTGCATGTTTTATACACAGCAAAATCCCTGTGACCTAGGAGATGTCTTAAGCCTTTATCCCATACAGATTATATTTATTATTGTATTTCTACAACTGTGATCTTGTCCCACTGACAAGTAAGGATGGAGTCTATTGATCTTAGAGAGATGAACTAGCAATTAAGATATGGAAAAAATGTTCTATGTCCAGAAGGAATTCCCCAGAAAGTAGGAACTTAAACATTTGTGTAGAGTGTCTAAGACATGATACTACAGAAAAATGTGAATACAACCTCTGTGAAATCTTCTGGGGCCCAGGCTCTTGATTTGCATCTATCACATGGTATGAATTATTATACAGTTACTTGGGTTACTTTAGGTTTCACAAATTGTCTTTATTGGTGTAGTATGTGTTTGTCAACATGATTGGTACTTCTGAGTTAGTCTGGCCTACTATCGTCTAGTTTTCTCCAGTGACTCTTACATATATTAAATATATTTAGCTAGAGACTATGAATTTTCCAATGGCATTACTACAGTAGCTTACCCATCTAGAAAGTTACATTCTGTAATTACATGCACATTCTCTGTACAACTGCAATGGTACTTTGTCGCAGGATCATTGTATTTGTCTTATAATCTTCATTAACATTTATAATTTTATAAAACAGAAGTAAGTTTTCTTTTCTTTTTTATTGCTTATTTTATTTATTTACATTTCAAATGTTATCTCCTTTCCCAGTTTCTCCCCCAGAAAACTCCTATCACATCCTCCCTCTCCTGCTTCAATGAGTGTGCTTACCTACCCACTCACCCACTACCACATCCCCATTCAGGCATTCCCCTACAATAGGGCATGGAGCCTTCCCAGGATCCCGACAAGGCCATCCTCTGCTAGGTATGCAGCTGGAGCAACGGGACCCTCCATGTGTACTCCTTGGTTGATGGTTCAATTCCTGGTAGCTCAGAGGGTCTGGGTGGTAGATATTGTTGCAAACCCTTTCAGGTCCTTCAGTCCTTTCCCTAACATGGAGCCCTCATGCTCAGTCCAATGGTTAGCTGGGAGCATCCACCTCTGTGTTTGCCAGAGTCTGAAAGACCTTCTAAGGAGACAGCTACATCAACATCCTGACAGCAAGCACTTTTGGTCATATTCAATAATGTCTTGGTTTGGTTTCTGTATATTGGATAGATCCCCAGGTGGGGCAGTCTCTGGACAGCCTTTCCTTCAGTCTCTGCTCCACACTTCGCCTATGTGTTTCCTCCTGTGAATATTTTGTTCCCCCTTCTTCAATGGCCTGAAGCATCCACACTTTGGACATAATTCTTCTTGAGCCTCACATGGTCTATGAACTGTATCTTGGGTATACCAGGCTTTTAGGATAATATCCACTTATCAATGAGTGTATAGCATGTGTATTCTTTTGTGACTGGGCTACCTCACTCTGGATGATACTTTCTAATTCCATCCATTTGTCTATGAATTTCATGAATTCATTGTTTTTAATAGCTGAATAATACTCCATTGTGTAAATGTACCACATTTTTTATCCATTCCTTTGTTGTAGGACATCTGGATTCTTTCCAGCTTCTGGCTATAATAAATTATGGCAGATAATGAACATATTGGAACATAAGTCCTTGTTATATGTTGGAGTAACTTTTGGGTATATGCTCAGGAGTGGTATAGCTGAGTCCTAGCATAGTACTATATTCAATTTTCTGAGAATCTGCCAGACTCATTTCCAGAGTGTTTGTACCAGCTTGAAATCCCACCAACAATGGACAAGTGTTTCTCTTTCTCCACATCCTTTTCCGTATCTGATGTTACCTCAGTTTTTGATCTTAGCCATTCTAACTGTTATGCAGATAATTCTCAGGGTTATTTTAGTTTGCGTTTCTCTAATGACTAAGGATATTGAAGATGTTTTTAGGTGCTTCTTGGCCATTCAACATTCCTCAGTTGAGAATTTTTTGTTTACCTCTGTACCACATTTTAATAGGGTTATTTGGTTCCTTTGAGTCTAATTTCTTAAGTTCTTTTAATATATTGAATATTAGCCCTCTATTGGATGTAGGGTTAGTAAAGATCTTTTCCCAATCTCTTGGTTGTCATTTTGTCCTATTGACAGTGTTATTTGACTTTCAGAAGATTTGCAATTTTATGAGGTCCCATTTGTCGATCCTTGATCTTAGGACATAACCCATTGGTGTTCTGTTCAGGGAAATTTCCCCAGTGCTCATGTGTTCTAGGTTCTTCCCCTACTTTCTCTTCTATTAATTTCAATGTGTCTGGTTTTATGTGGAGGTCCTTGATTCACTTGGAGCTTTGTACAAGTAGACAAGAATGAATTGATGTGCATTCTTCTGCAATGCTGACCTCTAGTTGAACCAGCACCGTTTGTTGAAAATGCTGAGCAACTTATGAGCTTATATCGCTTATCTCGAGCCACACATTTTGTGATATCTCTTAAAAACCCATGACACCTTCCAGAATATAATTGTTTGAGTGTGTGTGTGTGTGTTTAACCAGTATAGTTTAGTCACATAGGTACCAAATTATGAACTCCACAAATCTCAGGGATATACACTATCAACCAACTCATTTCTAATAAAGAAGGAAGAAAAATGTCATGTGTTCAGAAGGAGTTTTCCATGGAATGTGTTCCATGAAGGATGACATGTAAGCACCAGTGTCTGAGGACTAAGAAATTGTGCTAAAGGAAAAAGGTTTGAAGCATAAGCTAAGCATAGCTTTCTGGAATTTGTTGCTTGATTTTCTTATCACACATGGGAGGAATTCTTATACAGTTATCAAATTCAGTGGCTAAGTTTCATAAACTGAAGTTACTGGTATAATGTTTGTTTGACCAGATGGCTGGGAACCCCAGCAGGCTGTTTCTATAACCTGCCTAGGTTCATTTGGGTCCTATTTTAATATCTTTTTGTTGGAAGGATCAAACAAAATAAAATAGAAAATAACGAACCAAGCCAAACAAAACGAAACAAAACCAATCTCAAAACACCAACCAAACATAAAAGAACAACTACAACAAACAACATGAAGAAGAAGAAAAAGATGATGATGATGAAGAAGAAGAAGAAGAAGAAGAAGAAGAAGAAGAAGAAGAAGAAGAAGAAGAGCAAGAGCAAGAACAAGAACAAGAACAAGAACAAGAGGAGGAGGAGGAGGAAGGAGCCAGAGGAGGAGGAAGAGGAAGAGGAAGAGGAGGAGGAAGAAATGAAATACAAAAAAAAAAACACCGACGACAACGACGACGACTACTACTACTATCAGTACTAGTACTAGTACTACTAGTACTACTACTACATACATTCCATTATCTGCAGACTTCTCTACAACTTCCAATCCTTCTGTTTGTACACAGTTCTAATTTTCATGTTTATCTGGGAGCTATGAGCCAAAATTCTGCACTATATCCTGCTTGGCAGGGTAGCTACATTCTCTATTCATACTACTCTTTCATGTCCTTTTTTCACTTCATCAAATCTGCCTCCATACTCAAATAATCCCTCATCTCATGTACTTCTCCTTATGAATTCTGGCACTTTCTCTGTTTCCTTTTCTCAGAGACTTTGTAGCAGATACAGCCCATTCTCACCTTCCCAAGTTCTGGTCACCTTTCATATTCATAACATGGCAAACATATCTCTTACCCCAAATTTTCTAACTTTACTCTTGTCCTAAGAAATCATATGAAGAGTCAGCTTTAATACCTAGGGTCCACCTTGTCTGGTAGTGAAGTTTACACATGGATCATTATCTGGAGGTCTTCACAGTTTATTATATCAGTGGAAGGAGAGAATCCAATGCAACATTTCCTGAGTAATTTATTTGTGAAATCTAAGGGCTGGGACTTTATTTCGCAAAAGGTACAGTGTTCCATTTTCAAGACTCCTGAATACCAACACAACTAATCTCTAAACCCTTTCAAGAATTATTCATTGGCATTTTCCCCAAGACCTCAACATACATGATAGGGGAAGATTTCTGGAGTGACATTGCATCTGAGAGGTGATCAAATACAGTTCTTAAAAGTTATTTTTGTATTGAAATATATACAAATACACCCTGAGCATTCCAAAACCAAATAACTAATATTATGATTTTTATATTGGTATCAATGGTTTTGATAATAGTTTAATAATAATATTGAGTGTCAGCAATAGCTCTAGCTCTTGATTTTGTTTATAAATTGCTAATGCTTTTCATGAAGTTCTGGTGTTTCCAGAAATGTACATGAGTTCATGATAATGAGTTCACCCTTTTTTAGATCTTCTTTTCAGAACTTTGTCTAAACTTGATACTTAAATAGTAAAACTCATAAGAGAAATGGTCTAATCCTTCACATCTACATTAACATGATAGGAAGAAAATTTTTCTTTCTGTTTGTGACTTGTCCTAGCATTTGAGCTAGTAACCATTTAACGAATATCCTTAGTGTGGACAGTTTTTCAGTCTGTAATTTCATTACCAAGAAAATGTTCTTCACTTTCTCTGAGGAAATTTTTGTATCAAAATTCTAAAAGTTATATCCTTGTTGAAGAAGAGAGCTATCATGTATCCTCATAGGCTGTGTATCTGCTGCTATATATAATGTTACATGCAATTTAGGGTCATAATCCTGCTCTGAGTGATGTTGCTTGTGTAAGGCCTCCACTGGGTAGCCAAAGGCTTCTGATTTCAATACAGGAGTGTGTTCATCATGCACTGATTAAAGAATTTCTACAGTGATTGTCACCCATCTCTCTGTGCCTTGTGTCAGGTGTGTGTCTTATCCACAAACCTATTAGTTTCCTGTGACTGCCTTGTTTATTGAAGCCAAGCAATAGATAATATTTGACACCCAAAGGTAATAAAGTTTTCTGAGTTACCTCTGAAATCTCAAAATGTTCCTATAGAACCAAACCACTATATTCTATGACAGAGAAAGAGAGCAGATGGAGAAGCATCAGAACCCAGAAGAGTAGCATCTATACCCTATCCACTAACATCCAGACATATTCATCAAAACAAGGTTTGAGAGCTCTTAAAGTGTGTATTATCAGTTTGTGTTTTATAAGAGTAGGTATTGTGATAGTAACACAAAACCAGGACAAACAATTTCCTTTGGCTTCTATTTCTACAAATGTATTTGAAAAATAGGAGGTCAAGCCTAGAATACTAGATACTTCATAAAATGACTTCTGTGTATTACTGCTTTCTGTCAAATATGAGTGCCCCCATTCACCATCTGATTTTTGATGGGTTTCAAGTTGTCACTTGTATCAGAATTAGAAGTCCTTCACGGGGATTTTACTTAAGACTCAAAAGAAGTTACCCCTGGCCTTTTCTGAGATGGTTGTTTGTCAAATTTACAGAATGACCTGCTACTGTGTAAAGAAGACAAGATGTGCCTTCTTTAGGTATGAAGAGAACTAGTTAATCTATTCTGTCAACAAACCACCCAGAGATCATTCTGGACATAATGCCCAGGTCTGGAAATGGAGCATAAATGAATGTGTATTGAGTGAAATTCTATCAGGCAATCCATCAGAGAACTTACTTGAAATAGCATGTACTTAAATATTTATCAGTAGACATTTAGCATTCCAAAACACACAGTCATTTTGAGAGTATAGTTTTTGCATTGATGTCAATAATGTTGATAATATCTTTATACTAATGTTTAATGTGACCAACAGGACTGCAGAAGTGCTTCAGGTTTAGTATTTAAAAACAATTCTAATTCTTGTCTTTAAGATCTGGGTATTGCCTAATAATGAGTTGAATTAGACTCTGAATATTGATAGATATTTTTTCAGATTCTTGTCTACTTTTTATAAAGATATAGAAATGCTCATTTAAGTGTTGGAGGCAAGCTCCTTTTATCTGATTGATCATAAGGTCATGAGCAAACATCTTTTGGTTTTTCTGATGTTTTTCTATTAATTATAGTTAAAAACTTATTGGTGCATAATCTTTCACATATGAGTAAATCTCTTTTTTTTTTTTGGTGTTTTGAGACATGGTTTCTCTGTGTAGCCCTGTCTGTCCTGAAACTCACTCTGTAGACCAGGCTGGCCTCGAACTGAGAAATCCACCAGCCTCTGCCTCCCAACTGCTGGGATTATAGGCATGTGCCACCACTGCCAGTATATTAATCAATCTTATGGAAATTATTCATCCCCCATTTTACCTAGAGAACTCTCTTGAACAATTATGTAGATATATTTGTAGGCACAATATTTGAATGTCTTCTATGGCTATCCATATTTTTATGATTTCAAGACAGCAATACCTCTGGTATGTCCAGAAGAAAGAAACCCAAATGACTCTAATCCATAACCTTGTGTGTTGAGACTATAATCTTTCCTACAAACCTATTGACTGAATCAATGACATCTTTGATTATTGAAGATCTGCAAGCAAAAGCCTGTCACATGCATGGTAAATATTTTATAAATATTTGTGGAGTTTCATAATCTTTAGAGTCAATCAGGATTGCTATGAGAGAACAGAAAAAAAGCAGAGGTATGTTCATACTCTGAGAAACCAGAACCCAAGGGATTGCTATGTTTACCTATCTACCAGTAGTCAAAAACATACTTCTATTCATGGAGAAAGAACTCTTATAATAGGTGTCATAAATGTTGCTTGTTGGGTCAGAGTAATATTTCCTTCAGCAACCTAGAATTAGGAATTAAGTTTTGTACAATTCTTGCTTCTGTACCCAATTACACTTCTAGGATAACTTTTCTGTCTGTCTGTCTGCATGGTCAATTATTCATTTAGTAACATACATTAATATCAGTTGTTTCATGTCAGGAGTTCAACTCACAGAACACCTGACTGACTCTGAACTATATCCTTGGTTCTTTCTGAGTCTGGATACTTTGATATTGAATTAGAGGGATAAATGCTCTGTCTATGTAAAACATGCTCTCTAGTTTTTCTGCTGTACCAATTGAAACCAACACACAGGAGGTCCATGAAGACTTGAGTAGAGGTAATAAAACCTAGTAGACACAGCTTTAGTTAGAAGTATACATTGTTCAAGTTCTAATAGAATAAGACATGCCTCAGGCCATCTGTTTCAAGAAAATGACACTGGACAATGTAGGGAAACCAGTGTGGTTACAGCAAGAATGAGCATTTTGTTGAGGGTCAGAACACGAACAGTTACTTACATGGACTTGCCAGAACTATGTTTGATCATAAAACAATCATTTCCATCAATTTGTTGCTCAGGTATGTTCCTTTGATGTATATGCTGTAAATGATTATCAAGATATCCAAAACATCATGTTCCCTCATTTTGACTGGTTTCATTCCCAATATTGCTTTTAAAGGATCACATAGGGGCATTTTCTGCAATCATGGCTGAAGTTAAGGAGCAAGACCAAAGTGCCAAGGAAATTCATTGGTCTCTGCAGCATTTTACACATGGCATGCTCAGATTTAAAGTTGGAGTTTTATGAGAACACAAGACTCAAGATCCTTTAGCAATCAACACAGCCACTCTGCAGTATATTCCACTAGTTATGAATGGCCACATCTTCCAAATTCACCCCTCCTTTCCTATTTCCTCACCTCTCACCTCAATTAATCTTCCTGTTCAACACACCTCTTTTACCTCACCTTTCCCATTTGTGATTATTGTCATTTCTCCTAGCTTCACAACTCCACCTCTTCACAAGTCTTGGCCTTATTGCTCAATTTAAGTTCATCCTAGTTATGGTAACATATGTATGAGGCCCCCAACATTAAACTTCATTTTTTTTTATTCAGAAAAAATTAAATACCAGTCTGGAAGTATCCATGTCCTCAGAATTTCTAGTTGTCTTTATGTGCCCAGAATTAAGTGTATGCATTCATATCCACCGTAAAATAAACCAATATGAAAAAGCAAGAATAGTGTGTGCATTAAGGATCACTGCTGAGAAGACCCCCTTAAGAGCTATGCCTAAATCTCCAGAGGTAGGCCTTCTCCTCTTCTACCCTCTCACGTATTCTTACCCTCACTCTGAATCTGACTGGGCTCTGCCCTTCCAGGACTCTGCCTTTCCCGTCTCCTCCTGGCATATAGATACCCAGAGTCAAAGGTAGACCCATATACCACAGATTCCTGAGTCATTCTCTTGATGCTATACTAAAGGTGTTCTGGTCCCAAGAACTAATATGGACTCCCCACTTTTGATTTTACCCTGCCTTCTTCCAGCAGCATACCAATGACTCATAGCAATCTCGCAATGGAGAAGCAGGTCCAGTTACTACATAAGTGAAGCACATGGAAAGATCAAAGAAGGGAGTATTACATTAAAAATAAGAGATGATAGGAGACTTTCAAATTAGTGCTGCCACCCCTAGCATGTTGCATCATAGGAAATTGAGCTCTAAGTCTTAGGCTGACAATAAAATCTTGGGCTCAGCAAGAGAGACTTCAGTCGTGGACCTACATCAGTACTCTTCAGACCATTCTGAAAACATGGGCTAAATTTCTAGGAGACAGACACTCTTCCCATATGCAAACATCTCCTAATCTCCTGATTCTGCCAATGAGAAACAACTCCTCTTGCGTCCTTGGTTCTAAATGTCCAGGACGAAATCTAATCATGTATGTTCTTATCCACTCAGGTAGGCACAGTGCTAATTTTGAGAGAATTTTATGTACCCCAATGTAAGTATCTATTGTCTCATACAGGCAATCTTCTGCCTGTATGAGAGATCACATCATGAACCATGAACTTTTGCTGATCTGCCTGTTCACGGAAGGGATAGGTAATCAATTCAGATTGGAATTTCCTGCATGTGCCTTTTTAGGCCTCACTTTGTAGTATCCATTTACATCAGGTTTCACCTTTGGACAAAGAATAGGATTAGTTGCATTACTTACCATGGGAAGGTACCCATGTGTAGCAGCCATATGCAATAGAGCCAACTAATGCTTCCAGAGTTCATGTTAGCATTCTTCAGCTGCATGAATTACTGCCCACACAGCACAGAAGTCATATATTTCACAGAGATGCTTTTGGCTTATTTGGTCTCTTTTCTTTCTGGGAGAGCTGGAAAGTTTCTCCAGCTGAGATATATTAAATAATTTTTGCTCAAACATGTGTCCCTGCCAAGGGTCTTCTAGGCTTCAGAGAATAGCCCAATTTAGGGAAAGTTGACCTTTCTATGTGAAGATTTCCAGGTTAAACACTTCACAATCTAAGCCAATGATTTGTGCACATACCCTTACTCTAACACGCAATGGTATAGATCTCCACTGACAAGAATTAATGTATACCTCCCCCCGCACCAGCTTCAACCATTCATAAGTCATTACTTTGCTACATGTTTGCCCCAATATCTTACACACACTTTCTCAAAATATCTACATATCTACACAAATATATGTTCATAAATGTACTGTATGATTCTGTGTGTTAAGGTAACATAAGCTGGAGTTATAGTGAAAGTTGCCTCCGCAGAAGAAATTCCTCCATGAGATCCAGCTGTAAGGCATTTTCTCAATTAGTGATCATGGTGGGATGGCCTAGCTCATTACGGGTGGTGCAATCCCTGGGTTGTTAGTCCTAGGTTCTATAGGAAAGCAAGCTGAGTAAGGCAGTGGAAGCAATATAGTAACCACCACCCTGCCATGGTCTCTGCATCAGCTTCTGCCTCCAAGTTCCTGCCCTGTGCAAGTTCTTTTCCTGACTTCCTTAGGTGATGAACAGAAATGTGGAAGAGTAAGCTAAGTGACCCTTTCCTCCCCAACTTTTTTCTTGGTCATTATGCTTTGTACTGAATACAACCCTGACTAACACAACATCCCCTCTGCACGCCTTACAACATTCACAGGAAACTAGACATCAAATATACACATCTATCCAAATGAACTCATTTATGGAAGAACATTCATCTAAGTCAGATTCAGCAGTTTTACATGCTGCTTGACACAATTCTAACTCACCATAGCTTATACCAGGAGGCACCTTCTGGGGAATTAATATATGGTCCTGTTAATATATAATCTATTAATAATCTTAATATATAGTCTATTAATGGGGCTAATATATAGTCCCATTAATATATGCCACTTCTTTGAACAGAATGATTCATATGATCTCTTACCATTTTTTGCTCTATGAACCAGGAGAAATATGACACCAAAGGCAAATAAATGTGACTAGCATTTTAAAATATCGTCAGAAAGGTAGTACCCAGTTTGAAATCTGTACCACAGAGAGAGGTGGTAAAGCTTTCCCTGTCCCTGGAACACAAGTATGCTCTTATCAAAGTAAAGTCTCTGGAATGAAGCATTGGGTTAATAATTCTGACAGTAGCACAGAAATCAGTCACTCTTTTTCACTGTAAGATGGCTTCAGGCTAGTTTACTCACTTTATAGTCTTTCCTTTACAGTTTTCCTTCTTCAGCAGACAGTTTTCTCTCCTTCCCTGTTCCACAATTTCTCTCCCTACATCCCCTTTCACTCAGAACCACCCTCATCCACATTCTCTCAGCAAAGATCAGGCATCCAAGGAACATCAGTCAGACAAAATATGACAAGGTATAATAAGTTCAGGCTGTTACCTTCACCTAAAGGTTCTATGGAGCAAGCCAATATGACTCTTTCAGCGGTGGTGGCACACGCCTTTAATCCCAGCACTTGGGAGGCAAAGGCAGGAGGATTTCTGAGTTCAAGGACAGCCTGGAGTGAGTTCCGGGACAGCCAGGACTACACAGAGAAACCCTGTCTCAGGGGGAAAAAAAATAGGACTCTTTCCCACAAGCAGGAAAGAGTCAAAGACAGCCACAACACCCACTGTTAGGAATTCTACAAAAACACCAACCTACTCAACCATAAGATATATACAGAAGACTGAGGTCAGACTCCTATAGAGTCATTAATATCTATGAGCCCAGCTGAGTCCTAGTCAGTTGTCTCTATGTTCTTGTAGTGTCCCTGAGTCCTCTAATTTCTATGATTCTCTCTTCTTCTCCATTGCAAGACACCCTGCCTTCAGCCTAATGTTTGGCTCTTGGAATATGCATCTACTACCATGAGTTGCAAGATGAAATATCTCTGGTCTCTTTAATCAGGATTATGCTAGGCAAGGTTAAAAGCACTATCTTCAGGCAGGACAAGCTGTGTCAAAATTTCCTTCAGTTGTTGATGTTCCATTCATGACACTTGAGGCCTTGTCTGGTTTTTGAAAATACATAGCTCAATATCTGTATGCTCTACTACCAGAAGTCTTTTCTAGGATTGCTCTAAAGTTTTGTTAACTATCCATTCCATTAGGCATCTAATTAGGACTAGAAATGCCCTGTACTTACAGTTGTTTATATGAGAATTTCAACTAACACCTTACCTTGCCTGTTCTCTCCCTTACTGGTCCTTAATCTGTCTGTAATAATCTATTCTATTCTACTTCCAAAGAAGAATTTTGTGTCACTCCTTAAAGTCTCCTTGTTAGCTTATTTGGGTATGTGGATTGTATCATGTTTATTTTTTAGTTTACAGCTAATATCTACCTGTGAGTGTAAAGTAAATTAACCATTCCACTTATTCTGTAAAAATGCATAGAATCCAGGCATTTCATTATAAGACACAGTCTAGATTGAATTAGATTGGAAGTTAATATAACTTATTTATTTATAACTTATTTCCCACCCATAATGTACCATGTTACTGGCTGTTTTTTTCCTAGACATATTCTGCTGTCTCCTCTCATGATAGCCACCTCCATGTACTTTCAACTTTTCTCCTCACTTGATGATCACTTTCCAAATTTTTCTCCCTATTACCCAATATCATGCTCTAGACTTTTATTGTTCAGTTAAATACAGGGAGGAACCTTTACATAGCATTGCTTAGTATATATGAGGATTGGCTCATCATCAAAGGAATCCAGATCTTGAGAGCCAGTATTTAGCAATAAATACAATCAACATCAGATCAATCCACTACATTGTGAGTGTACACTGTGTTTGTCTTTCTGGGTCTAGATTAGCTTACTCAGGATTCATTTTTTTTTTATATTTTTTTTAATTTTTTTTATTCGATATAATTGATTTACATTTCAAATGATTTCCCCTTTTCTAGCCCCCCCACTCCCCGAAAGTCCCGTAAGCCCCCTTCTCTTCCCCTGTCCTCCCTCCCACCCCTTCCCACTTCCCCGTTCTGGTTTTGCCGAATACTGTTTCACTGAGTCTTTCCAGAACCAGGGGCCACTCCTCCTTTCTTCTTGTATCTCATTTGATGTGTGGATTATGTTTTGGGTATTCCAGTTTTCTAGGTTAATAACCACTTATTAGTGAGTGCATACCCATGATTCACCTTTTGAGTCTGGGTTACCTCACTTAGTATGATGTTCTCTAGCTCCATCCATTTGCCTAAGAATTTCATGAATTCATTGTTTCTAATGGCTGAATAGTACTCCATTGTGTAGATATACCACATTTTTTGCATCCACTCTTCTGTTGAGGGATACCTGGGTTCTTTCCAGCATCTGGCAATTATAAATAGGGCTGCTATGAACATAGTAGAACATGTATCCTTATTACATGGTGGGGAATCCTCTGGATATATGCCCAGGAGTGGTATAGCAGGATCTTCTGGAAGTGAGGTGCCCAGTTTTCGGAGGAACCGCCAGACTGATTTCCAGAGTGGTTGTACCAATTTGCAACCCCACCAGCAGTGGAGGAGTGTTCCTCTTTCTCCACACCCTCTCCAACACCTGCTGTCTCCTGAATTTTTTTTAATTTTTTTATTCGATATAATTTATTTACATTTCAAATGATTTCCCCTTTTCTAGCCCCCTCACTCCCCGAAAGTCCCGTAAGCCCCCTTCTCTTCCCCTGTCCTCCCACCCACCCCTTCCCACTTCCCCGTTCTGGTTTTGCTGAATACTGTTTCACTGAGTCTTTCCAGGACCAGGGGCCACTCCTCCTTTCTTCTTGTACCTCATTTGATGTGTGGATTATGTTTTGGGTATTCCAGGTTTCTAGGTTAATATCCACTTATTAGTGAGTGCATACCATGATTCACCTTTTGAGTCTGGGTTACCTCACTGAGTATGATATTCTCTAGCTCCATCCATTTGCCAAGGAATTTCATGAATTCGTTGTTTCTAATGGCTGAATAGTACTCCATTGTGTAGATATACCACATTTTTTGCATCCACTCTTCTGATGAGGGATACCTGGGTTCTTTCCAGCATCTGGCAATTATAAATAGGGCTGCTATGAACATAGTAGAACATGTATCCTTATTACATGGTGGGGAGTCTTCTGGGTATATGCCCAGGAGTGGTATAGCAGGATCTTCTGGAAGTGAGGTGCCCAGTTTTCGGAGGAACCGCCAGACTGATTTCCAGAGTGGTTGTACCAATTTGCAACCCCACCAGCAGTGGAGGAGTGTTCCTCTTTCTCCACACCCTCTCCAACACCTGCTGTCTCCTGAATTTTTAATCTTAGCCATTCTGACTGGTGTAAGATGAAATCTTAGGGTTGTTTTGATTTGCATTTCCCTAATGACTAATGAAGTTGAGCATTTTTTAAGATGCTTCTCCGCCATCCGAAGTTCTTCAGGTGAGAATTCTTTGTTTAACTCTGTACCCCATTTTTTAATAGGGTTGTTTGGTTTTCTGGAGTCTAACTTCTTGAGTTCTTTATATATATTGGATATTAGCCCTCTATCTGATGTAGGATTGGTGAAGATCTTTTCCCAATTTGTTGGTTGCCGATTTGTCCTCTTGATGGTGTCCTTTGCCTTACAGAAACTTTGTAATTTTGTGAGGTCCCATTTGTCAATTCTTGCTCTTAGAGCATACGCTATTGGTGTTCTGTTCAGAAACTTTCCCCCTGTACCGATGTCCTCAAGGGTCTTCCCCAGTTTCTTTTCTATTAGCTTCAGAGTGTCTGGTTTATGTGGAGGTCCTTGATCCATTTGGATTTGAGCTTAGTACAAGGAGACAAGGAAGGATCAATTCGCATTCTTCTGCATGCTGACCTCCAGTTGAACCAGTACCATTTGTTGAAAAGGCTATCTTTTTTCCATTGGATGTTTTCAGCCTCTTTGTCGAGGATCAAGTGGCCATAGGTGTGTGGGTTCATTTCTGGATCTTCAATCCTGTTCCATTGATCCTCCTGTCTGTCACTGTACCAATACCATGCAGTTTTTAACACTATTGCTCTGTAGTATTGCTTGAGGTCAGGGATACTGATTCCCCCAGATTTTCTTTTGTTGCTGAGAATAGTTTTAGCTATCCTGGGTTTTTTGTTGTTCCATATGAATTTGATAATTGCTCTTTCTAACTCTGTGAAGAATTGAGTTGGGATTTTGATGGATATTGCATTGAATCTGTATGGTGCTTTAGGCAAAATGGCCATTTTAACTGTATTGATTCTACCGTTCCATGAGCATGGGAGGTTTTCCCATTTTTTGAGGTCTTCTTCCATTTCCTTCTTCACAGTCTTGAAGTTCTTGTCATACAGATCTTTCACATGTTTGGTAAGAGTCACCCCAAGATACTTTATACTGTTTGTGGCTATTGTGAAGGGGTGTGGCTATTGTCATTTCCCTAATTTCTTTCTCAGCCCGCTTATCCTTTGACCATAGGAAGGCCACTGATTTGCTTGAGTTATTTTATAACCTGCCACTTTGCTGAAGTTGTTTATCAGCTGTAGGAGCTCTCTAGTGGAGTTCTTTGGGTCACTTAGGTAGACGATCATGTCGTCTGCAAATAATGATAGTTTGACTTCTTCCTTTCCAATTTGTATCCCTTTGACCTCCTTATGTTGTCGAACTGCCCGAGCTAGTACCTCAAGTACAATATTGAAAAGATAAGGAGAAAGGGGACAGCCTTGTCTGGTCCCTGATTTCAGTGGGATTGCTTCAAGTTTCTCTCCATTTAGTTTGATGCTGGCTACTGGTTTGCTGTATATTGCTTTTACTATGTTTAGGTATGGGCCTTGAATTCCTGTTCTCTCCAAGACTTTAAGCATGAAAGGATGCTGAATTTTGTCAAATGCTTTTTCAGCATCCAATGAAATGACCATGTGGTTTTGTTCTTTGAGTTTGTTTATGTAGTGGATTGTATTGATGGATTTCTGTATATTGAACCAACCCTGCATTCCCGGGATAAAGCCTACTTGATCATGGTGGATGATCGTTTTGATGTGTTCTTGGATTCGGGTGGCAAGAATTTTATTGAGTATTTTTGCATCGATGTTCATAAGGGAAATTGGTCTGAAGTTCTCTTTCTTTGTTGGATCTTTGTGTGGCTTTGGTATCAGCGTAATTGTGGCTTCGTAGAAAGAATTGGGTAGTGTTCCTTCTGTTTCTATTTTGTGGAATAGTTTGAAGAGTATTGGTGTTAACTCTTCTTTGAAGGTCTGGTAGAATTCTGCACTGAAACCATCTGGTCCTGTGCTTTTTTTGGTTGGAAGGCTTTCTATGACTCCTTCTATTTCTTTAGGCTTTATGGGACTGTTTAGATGGTCTAGTTGGTCCTGATTTAATTTTGGTATTTGGTATCTGTCAAGGAAATTGTCCATTTCCTCCAGATTCTCCAGTTGTGTTGAGTACAGGCTCTTGTAGTAGGATCTGATGATTTTTTGGATTTCCTCAGTTTCCGTTGTTATATCTCCATTTTCATTTCTAAGTTTGTTAATTTGGATACTTTCTCTGTGCCCTTTGGTCATTCTGGCTAAGGGTTTATCTATCTTGTTGATTTTCTCAAAGAACCAGCTCCTGGTTTTGTTGATTTTTTGTATGGTTCTCTTTGTTTCTACTTGATTGATTTCGGCCCTGAGTTTGATGATTTCCTGCCTTCTACTCCTCCTGGGTGAAATAGCTTCTTTTTGTTCTAGGGCTTTCAGGTGTGTCATTAAGCTGGTGATGTATGCTCTCTCCATTTTCTTTTTGGAGGAACTCAGGGCTATGAGTTTTCCTCTTAGCACTGCTTTCATTGTGTCCCATAGATTTGTGTATGTTGTGTTTTCATTTTCATTGTGTTCTAAAAAGTCTTTAATTTCTTTCTTTATTTCTTCCTTGACCAAGGTATCATTGAGTAGAGTATTGTTCAATTTCCACGTGTATGTGGGTTTTCTGTTGTTTCTGTTGCTATTGAAGACCACTTTTACTCCATAGTGATCAGATAGGAGGCATGGGATTAGTTCGATCTTCTTATATTTGTTGAGGTCTGTCTTGTGACCAATTATATGGTCGATTTTGGAGAAGGTACCATGAGGTGCTGAAAAAAGGTATATTCTTTTGTTTTAGGATAGAATGTTCTATATATATCTGTTAAATCTAATTGGTCCAAAGCTTCAATTAGTTTCATTGTGTCCTTGTTTAGTTTCTCTTTTCCTGATCAGTCCATTGAGGAAAGTGCAGTGTTGAAGTCACCCACAATTATTGTGTTAGGTGCAATGTGTGCTTTTAGTTTTAATAAAGTTTCTTTTACGAAAGAGGGTGCCCTTGCATTTGGGGCATAGATGTTCAGGATTGACAGTTCTTCTTTTTGTATTTTTCCTTTGACCAGCAAGAAGTGTCCCTCAGGGTCTCTTTTGATGACTTTGGGTTGAAAGTCAATTTTATCTGATATTAAAATGGCTACTCCAGCTTGTTTCCTGAGACCATTTGCTTGTAAAATTGTCTACCAGCCTTTTACTCTAAGGTAGTGTTTGTCTTTGACCCTGAGGTGTGTTTCCTGTAAGCAGCAAAATGTAGGGTCCTGTTTACGTATCCAGTCAGTTAGTCTGTGTCTTTTTATTGGGGCATTAAGTCCATTGATGTTAAGAGATATTAAAGAATAGTGATTGTTACTTCCTATCATTTTTGACGTTATTTTTTAAATTTGATTGCTTAACTTCTTTTGGGTTTGAGGAAAGGTTACTATCTTGCTTTTTCCAGGGTGAAGTTTCCCTCCTTGTATTGGTGTTGTCCTCCTATTATCCTTTTTAGGGCTGGGTTTGTGGATAGATATTGGGTAAACTTGGTTTTGTCGTGGAATATCTTAGTTTCTCCATCTATGGTGATTGAGAGTTTTGCTGGATATAGTAGTTTTGGTTGGCATTTGTGTTCTCTTAGAGTCTGCATGAGATCTGCCCAGGACCTTCTAGCCTTCATAGTCTCAGGTGAAAAGTCTGATGTGATTCTGATAGGTCTTCCTTTATATGTTACTTGGCCTTTTTCTCTTACTGCCTTTAATATTCTTTCTTTGTTTAGAACATTTGGTGTTTTGATTATTATGTGACGGGAAGTATTTCTGTTCTGGTCCAGTCTGTTTGGAGTTCTGTAGCCTTCTTGTATATTCATGGGCATCTCTCTCTTTAGGTTAGGGAAGTTTTCTTCCATAATTTTATTGAAGATATTTGCTGGCCCTTTAAGTTGTAAATCTTCACTCTCATCTATGCCTATAATCCTTAGGTTTGGTCTTCTCATTGTGTCCTGGATTTCCTGGATATTTTGGGTTACAAGCTTTTTGCATTTTGCATTTTCTTTAACTGTTGAGTCCATGGTTTCTATGGAATCTTCAGCATCTGAGATTCTTTCTTCTATTTCTTGTATTCTGTTGTTGATATTTGCATCTCTGTCCCCTGATTTCTTCCCAAGGCTTTCTATCTCCAAAGTTGTCTCCTTTTGAGTTTTCTTAGTTGTTTCTACTTCTGATTTTAGATCCTGGATGGTTTTGCTTAGCTCCTTCACTTGCTTGTTTGTGCTTTCCTGTAATTCTTTAAGAGATTTTTGTGTTTCCTCTTTCATGACCTCAGCCTGTTGACCAAAGTTCTCCTGTATTTCTTTAAGTGATTTTTGCGTTTCCTCCTTGTTGGCTTTTATACTCTCTTGGATTTCTTTCAATGATTTTTGTGTTTCCCTCGTAAGGGCTTCTAACTTTTGATCCATTTTCTCCTGAATTTCTTTAAGTATGTCCTTCATGTGTTCCTGTACCAGCATCATGACCAGTGATTTTAAATCCAAATCTTGTTTTACTGGTGTGATGGGGTATCCAGGACATGCTAGTAGAGGAGAATTGGGTTCAGATGTTGCCATATTGCCTTGATTTCTGTTAGTGACGTTCCTGCGTTTGCCTTTTGCCATCTAGTTCTCACTGGTGTTACTTGGTCTTGTCAGTGCTGGACTCACCAGTGCAAGCTGCCCCTTCCCCGTTGGCCTCTGGTGCACAGCTTACACCCTGCACTGCCTGTAGACAGGGTGCTGCTGTCCAGGCTGTTCAGATCCCGAAGCAGGCACCTGAAGGCTCCCGCTGGGGCCCGCAGGATTTACCGGAGCACAGGGACTTCTCCCAGCTGGCTGCCCGGAAGCCCCCACTAGCCTCTTGAGGGACCTGGAGATGTGGTGTGGCCGCCCAGGCTGATCTGAAGCGGAGAGAGTTGAGCTGAGGGCTTTCGCCTGAGGCCTTGCCCCAGATTGTGTCTGTGGACCAGATGGAGCCTGTGTGCACCCCCAGGGAGTGCCGACGGTGTATGCTGCTGTGACCTCCCCTGTGTTCCGCTCACTCCGCTGGGCAGCCGATTCCCCCACCGGGCTGGCGCACATAAGGTTAGCCTGGTCGCCCAGGCCCTGAGTCCAGGCAAAAGCCTGGGAGGCCAAGGTCCGAGCAAAGTTCCCCTAGGGCTATGACTGTTAATTGGGTCCGCCAGGTGACCCGGATGGCCGGCTCCCGGAAAGCACCGGGAGAGTCTGCTGTGCTAACAACCTCCTGGGCAGGTTGACTCACAGATGGCCCACCAAGCCGCCCAGTTCTTGGGGTCAGTCCTGTGCCTTTTGGGGCCTAGACCCCTGTTTTGTTAGCCTCAGGCTACGCTTTTTAGCCGTTTCTGCCCTCTCGAGCACTCTGGGTCCTGTAGGCAAAATGGCGGCGCGTGCGCCGGCCAGGACAAAAAAACCTCCTGGCTGGGTTGGCACCCTGATGGCCACCTGAACAGCCCAGGGCCTGGGTGCAGGCCAACGCCCGTCAGGCTCAGACCCCTGCGGTGTTGGCCTCGGATTATGTTTGTGTACCTCAGTCTGTCCGATCTCTGGAGTCCGAAATCAAGATGGAGGTGAGTCTCTCCTGACTGGTGGGAGGCCGCGTTCTGAAGTGGCTTCCGTGCAGCGAAAGGCGCTGCACAACCGCAGCTGCTTGCCGCCCGGCTGGTCAGCGAAGGTCAGTGGTCGTGGGCGCAGGGCCTAACTGGACCCTGTGTCACCTTGGTTCCACTGCTGATGGCCCTTCAGCTGGACCAGCCACTGCTGCACTCAGGATTCATTTTTTTAAGTTATATTCATTTGCCTGCAAGTTTCATGATGTCATTCTTTTTAACAGCTAAGCAAAACACCATTTAACATGCTTTCCTTATCTATTCTTTTGGTGAGGAATGTTTATGTTGTTTCTATTTTCTGAGAGTTGTGACTAAAACTATTACGAATGTAGATGAGCAGTTGTCCTCATAGTAGGATAGAACATGTTTTCGGTATATGCCCAGGAGTTGTATAGTTGGGTCTTGACTAGATCAATTTTCCCCCTTTTTAAAGAAACAACCATACTGATTTTTAAAGTGTGTATGCAAGTTGGCACACCTAGCAACAATGGACAAATATTGCCCTTACTACACATACTCACCTGTATAAGCTGTTACTCATTCTGACATGTATCATATGGAATCTCAGAGTCATTTGGATTTGAATTTCCTGATGGCTAAGCATGTTGAAAGATTTGTGAAGTACTGCTATGTCATTTGACAATGTTATCTTGAAAATTCTTACTTTAGATTTTATTTTTCACTTTGATTGTGGGGTTTGCTGATGTTGGATTTCCTGAGTTCATTGTATGTTTTAAAAATAAGCACTTTGTTAGATATTGGTGTAAATCTCTTCAATTCTTTGGGTTGCTTTCTTCTGCTGAGACATCTCAGCAGACCTGATTTCTGAGTTTTAATGTAGGCTTTTCCTAGTTTCCTTTCCTTTCCTTTTTTCCTTTCCTTCTTTTCTTTCCTTTCCTTTTCCTTCCTTACTTCCTTCTTTCTTCCTTCTTTCCTTCCTTCCTTTTTCTTCCTCCCCTTTCTTTCTCCTTCCTCCTCCTCCTCTTGTTCTTCGACCATATAATTGGTCATAAGACAGACCTCAACTGATATAAGAAGATTGAATAATACCATGGCTCATATCAGATCACTATGGAGTAAGAGTCGTCTTCAATAGCAACAAAAACAACAGAAAGCCCACATACACATGGAAACTGAACAATACTCAGTAATACCATGGTCAAGGAAGAAATAAGAAAAGAAATCCAAGACTTTTTAGAATTTAATGAAAATGAAGGCACAACATACCCAAAAATATGGAACACAATAAAAGCAGTGCTAAGAGGAAAACTCATAGCCCTGAGTGCCTCTAAAAAGTGGAGAGAGCATACACTAGTGGCTTAACAGCACACCTGAAAGCCCTGGAACAAAAAGAAGCTAATTTACCCAGGAGGAGTAGAAAACAGGAAATCATCAAACTCAGGGCTGAAATCAATCAAGTAGAAACAAAGAGAACCATACAAAGAATCAACAAAACCAGGAGCTGGTTCTTTGAAAAAATCAACAACATAGATAAACCCTTACCCAGACTAACCAAAGGGCACAGAGGTAGTATCCAAATTAACAAAATGAGAAATGAAATGGGAGATATAACAACAGAAACAGAGGAAAATCAAAAAAATCATCAGATCCTACTACAAAAGCCTATATGCAACACAACTGGAAAATCTGGAGGAAATGGACAATTTCCTAGACAGATACCAAATACCAAAATTAAATCAGGATCAAATAGATCATCTAAACAGTCCCATAACCCCTAAAGAAATAGAAGGGGGTCATAGAAAGTCTTTCAACCAAAAGAAAGCACAGGACCAGATGGTTTCAGTGCAGAATTCTATCAGACCTTCAAAGAAGACTTAACACCAATACTCTTCAAATTATTCCACAAAATAGAAACAGAAGGAACACTACCCAACTTGTTCTACAAAGTCACAACTATGCTAATATCAAAACCACACAAAGATCCAACAAAGGAGAACTACAGGCCAATTTCCCTTATGAATATCTATGCAAAAATACTCAACAAAATTATTGCCAATCAAATCCAAGAACACGTCAAAATTATCATTCACCATGATCAAGTAGGCTTCACCCCAGGGATGCAGGGATGGCTCAATATATGGAAATCCATCAATTTAATCCACTACATAAACAAACTCAAAGAAAAAAAAACACATGGTCATTTCATTAGATGCTGAAAAAGCATTTGACAAAATTCAGCATCCTTTCATGCTAAAAGTATTGGAAAGAACAGGAGTTCAAGGACCATACCTAAACATAGTGAAAACAATATACAGCAAACCGTTAGCCAACATCAAACTAAATGGAGAGAAAATTGAAGCAATCCCACTGAAATCAGGGACTAGACAAGGCCGCCCCCTCTCTCCATATCTTTTTAATATAGTACTTGAGGTACTAGCTAGAGCAATTAGACAACATAAGGAAGTCAAAGGGATACAAATTGGAAAGGAAGAAGTCAAACTATCACTATTTACAGATGATATAATAGTATACTTAAGTGACCCAAAAAACTCCACCAGAGAACTCCTACAGCTGATAAACTTCAGCAGAGTGGCTAGTTATAAAATCAACTCAAGCAAATCAGTAGCCTTCCTATACTCAAAGGATAAACAGGCTGAGAAAAAAATGAGGGAAATGACACCCATTCACAATAGCCACAAACAATATAAAGTATCTTGGTATGACTCTAAAAAAGTGAAAGATCTGTATGACAAGAACTTCAGGTCTCTGAAGAAAGAAATTGAAAAAGACCTCAGAAAATGGAAAATTTTTCCATGCTCGTGGATTGGCAGGATTAATACAGTAAAAATGGCCATCTTGCCAAAAGCAACATACAGATTCAATGCAATCCCCATCAAAATCCCAACTCAGCTCTTCACAGATTTAGAAAGAGCAAGTCTCAAATTCATCTGTAATAACAAAAACCCAGGATAGCTAAAACTATTCTCAACAGTAAAAGAACTTATGGGGGAATCAGTATCACAGACCTTAAGCAGTACTACAGAGCAAAAGTGTTAAAAAGCTGCATGGTATTGGTACAGTGACAGGCAGGTAGATCAATGGAATAGGACTGAAGACTCAGAAATGAACCCACACCCATGGTTCTTTGATCTTTGACAAAGGAGCTGAAACCATCCAGTGGAAAAAAAGATAGCCTTTTCAACAAATGGTGCTGCCTCAACTGGAGGTCAGCTTGCAGAAGAATGGGAATTGATCCATTCTTATCACCTTGTACTAAGGTCAAGTCCAAGGGGATCAAGGATCTACATGTAAAACCAGACACACTGAAGCTTATAGAGGAGAAAGTGGGATGAATCTTGAACACATGGGCACAGGGGAAAATTTCCTGAACAGAACACCAATAGCTATGCTCTTAGATCAAGAATTGACAAATGGGACCTCATAAAATTACAAAGTTTCTGTAAGGCAAAGGACACTGTCAATCAGACAAAACGGCAACCAACAAATTGGGAAAAGATCTTCACCAATCCTACATCCAACAGAGGGCTAATATCCAATACATACAAAGAACTCAAGAAGTTAGACTCCAAAGAGCCAAATAACCCCATTAAAAATGAGGTACAGAGCTAAACAAAGAATTTTCACCTGAAGAACTTCGAATGGCTGAGAAGCACCTTAAGAATTGTTCAACATCATTAGTCATTAGGGAAATGCAAATCAAAACAACCCTAAGATTTCATCTCACACCAGTTAGAATGGCTAAAATTAAGAGCTCAGGAGACAGCAGGTGTTGGCTAAGATGTGGAGAAAGAGGAACACTCCTCCACTGCTGGTGAGAATACAAGTTGGTACAGCCACTCTGGAAATCAGTCTGGTGGTTCCTCAGAAAACTGGGCATGACACTTCTGGAGGACCCTGCTATACCACTCCTGGGCATATACCCAGAGCATTCCCTGGCATGCAATGAGGACACATGCTCCACTACGTTCATAGCAGCCTTATTTATAATAGCCAGAAGCTGGAAAGAACCCAGATATCCCTCAATGGAGGAATGGATACAGAAAATGTGGTATATTTACAATAGAATACTACTCAGCAATGAAAAACAATGAATTCATTAAATTCTTAGGCAAATAGTTGGATCTAGAAAATATCATCCTATGTGAGGTAACCCAATCACAAAAGAACACAAATGGAATGCAGTCACTGATAAGTGGTTATTATCCCAGAAGCTCTGAATACCCAAGACACAATTCACACATCAAATCATTCTTAAGAAGAAGGAAGGAGAGGGCCCTGGTCCTGGAAAGGCTTGATGCAGCATTGTAGGGGATTACCAAAACAGAGAAGTAAGAGGGGGTTGATTGGAGAATGCTGCTGGAAGAGGGCTTATGGGACTTATGGGGAGGGGGGAACCAGGAAAGGGAAAATCAATTGGAATGTAAACAAAGAATATAGAAAATAAAAATAAATAAATAAATAAATAAAAGACAAGGAAAAATAAACTATTATGCCAAATATAACAAAACACAATTTTTATAGACATTAAAAGAGGAATTCTTGACTTCATGTGAAAATCTAATGAACCCAGGATAGCCAAACAATTCTGAACAATAAATGAACTTCGAGAGGAATTACCATCCCTGACCTCAAGCTGTACTACAGAGCAACAGTGATAAAAAAAAAATGCATGGTATTGGTAGAGACACAGACACACTGATCAATGGAATCAAATCAAAGACTCAGAAAAAACCTACCTACCTATAGATATTTGATTGTTTATAAAGAAGCCAAAACCATACAATGGAAAAAGGCAAAAAAAAAAAAAAAAAAAAAAAAACTTCAATAAATGGTGCTAGTCTAGCTGGGTATCTGCATGTAGAAGAATGAAAATAGATCTTAACCTTAGCCACTGAATGAAAATGGCAATTTTAACAATTTTTTTTTTAGAATCATTATAGCCTCCGAGGTGCTGTCATGAGATAATACTATATAAGGTTCACGTGGAAGCAATTCAATCACTCTGGGAAAGTCTTTGACACCCTCACAAGGGCATCTTCATCGTGTAAGTACATATTCTCTTAAATGTGTATTGAGCATCCTTCATCTTTCAGGGTCTGTGTTAGAATTAGACTCATTATAGAGAATGAGATGAGAACACCATGGCCTTCAGGGGGCTTAGAGCCAAATACTATCCTACAGAGAAAAAACTATCAGGAAATGTACTTTGGGTCGATGACATGTGGTCTAAATCTGAAGGAAGAGAAAGAACTAGCCTTGAACACCCAAACAGAGAAGTGGATTGGGGGAAAGAACTACACATGCAGAGCCTTAAGGGGGAAGCCCTATCCCTCCTGAGCGGAGTCTTAATGCTGAGCTGCATCCTGTATCTGATGATAATAACCACAAGAGGGAAGGCTTAGACCACTGGTGAATTTTCTTCTTCTGGCACTCCCAGTCAGGTTCCCACAGTGCACAGGGCAGGTGACTTCTGGAGTAGATTCTGTGTGCTCAGTGAAAGACAGAACACCTAACATAAATGAGTGTGTCCTGAGTCTTGGAGAGCCCCACATCACATACTATTCTGACTGCTGTGGACTTCCTAATGACACTGTGCATCAAACAAAAGTGACAGCAGATGGCAGCAGCTTCCTTTTCTATAGTTCCAGTCTCTCTCTTCCCAAGGTTAGCTGAAAGCCTTAAAACGATATTGCCCAGAATGAAGAGAAGGGTGTAAAAATGGGCCTCAGTGAGAAGAGCTCACAACAGGTGATGT
Source organism: Apodemus sylvaticus (assembly GCF_947179515.1). Taxonomy (NCBI): domain Eukaryota; kingdom Metazoa; phylum Chordata; class Mammalia; order Rodentia; family Muridae; genus Apodemus; species Apodemus sylvaticus. The sequence continues at coordinate 132,167,213 of NC_067476.1, read as the reverse complement.
GAAACCCTAAGACTGAATGATTTCTGACCTCCCCCCTCTCTGTCTTTATCTCACATCTCTGCTTTCTCGACTCTTGTCATTATGTCTTCTTAAGACCACTGGCATAAGTGTCAGAGAAAATCAGCTTTCTTCATTCTAGTATGTGATCAATCTGGGATGGATTAAGGGTTATAGTTAGGGTCAAAACTAAAGTTCATCATACACACATACTCATTCAGCTCAGGTTCATGGTTTGGTTTGGTTTGGTTTGGTTTGGTTTGGTTTGGTTTGGTTTGGTTTGGTTTGGTTTGGTTTGGTTTGGTTTGGTTTCTGAACGGGGGTGGGGGGGGTAGGGGGGGGTGGGGGGTGGGGGGGTCCTTATCTCCTTAAATTCTTCCTGTTCATGATGTCCTTTGTATTCAAATGTCCTGTCTACAACTCCTTTGCTCCTAGCCCATGCAGCCAGAGGAAAGATTCCTTTTCTCAAGGTGCTAGAGCCTTTGTATATTCCTGGCATTTCTGGTCCCCACTTTGGATCATCCTTATTCTAGAACTGCGTGTGACTCACTGCCTCACAGCACAAAAAACTATGAACAGTCAAACCTTCATCAACAAAAAAGCACAAAAGTAGGTCATCAACCATACCTGTTCTCTGTTAGATCCAAAGCAGGCATCCCAAAATGTCAATCCTGATGAAAGTGTCCTAAACAGATGTATGGCTTCTCCAGAAAAAGAAAAAAGCAGAGCATCCCACTAGCCCTTTGCCTTTGGGGATTGATCCTGAGATGTGCATGGTCAGGGGATCTTAACAGACCTGACTTACTCATGGAAAAAGAATTCATCCATGCTTCTTCCAGCCTCAGTCCACTATCCTTGGTACAGGTAGCTGCCGGCACATCGGTATCCTTGTGTGGATGTGTATGCCTGTACAGTCAGTGGTTATTCTAACAGTGTGTACATGTTTCCTGTGGTTACTAACTCCTGTTCCCTTCCAAACTCTATGAGGAAATCCTAAGACAGGCAGCCACTACCCTTCATCTGAGAGGAACCATAAACACATGAACCAAATTCAGCAGGATAGCTGAATCCCAGGCTACCTGCAGACCAAGTAAGTCTAGCAGTGAAAAGATCAGCTTCTCAGCATCTGAAATGCTGAAGTCAAGTCGTGTGGGGAAGCAATACATTTTAGTCCACTTGCCACTTTCTATCTTCCCCCAGTGTTTTCCAAAATGGCATTTGCTGGTCTCCTCAACAACTTTCAGCATGCATATGAGGTGCAAGAAGTCAGAACTATAGCTTTCTTTTAGGTAAATTTGAATTGGCATCTGCCTTTAACACAAGAGTCTCTGCAAATACTACAGCTGGCAGAGGAACAACCTGCAAGAGGCAAGAGAGAAATCCAATTCAGTATGACTGGTTCAAACTTCTAAAGTCTGATCGGGGCCAGTTACTCTTTTACGTATTTAAATCTACCACAACTTTGGGGAAACGTTTTCTCATGACAATTATAACAAAGTTTAAGGTATGATTACCTCAAAACTCCTTTGCAGAGTACAAGGGGAGGGGGGTACAGGGGGAGGTTGTTGTTTTGTTTTGTTTTTGCAAAGTAGCTGTGACCTCATGCATAAAAATGACTTCTTTTTCTCAATAATTTATTTTTATTCACTTTACATCTCAATCACAGCTACCCCTCTCTCCTCTCCTCCCAGTCCTGTCATATCAAATCCATACCCCCACAGCCCCATTCCCTTTTCCTCAGAAGAAGCCCTTCTTTTTTTTTTTACTTTTTTTTTATTATTCGATATAATTTATTTACATTTCAAATGATTTCCCCTTTTCTAGCCCCCCCACTCCCCGAAAGTCCCGCAAGTCCCCTTCTCCTCCCCTGTCCTCCCACCCACCCCTTCCCACTTCCCCATTTTGGTTTTGCTGAATACTGTTTCACTGAGTCTTTCCAGAACCAGGGGCCACTCCTCCTTTCTTCTTGTACCTCATTTGATGTGTGGATTATGTTTTGGGTATTCCAGTTTTCTAGGTTAATATCCACTATTAGTGAGTGCATACCATGATTCACCTTTTGAGTCTGGGTTACCTCACTTAGTATGATATTCTCTAGCTCCATCCATTTGCCTAAGAATTTCATGAATTCATTGTTTCTAATGGCTGAATAGTACTCCATTGTGTAGATATACCACATTTTTTGCATCCACTCTTCTGTTCAGGGATACCTGGGTTCTTTCCAGCATCTGGCAATTACAAATAGGGCTGCTATGAACATAGTAGAACATGTATCCTTATTACATGGTGGGGAGTCTTCTGGGTATATGCCCAGGAGTGGTATAGCAGGATCTTCTGGAAGTAAGGTGCCCAGCCTTCATAGGAACAGCCAGACTGATTTCCAGAGTGGTTGTACCAATTTGCAACCCCACCAGCAGTGGAGGAGTGTTCCTCTTTCTCCACACCCTCTCCAACACCTGCTGTCTCCTGAATTTTTAATCTTAGCCATTCTGACTGGTGTAAGATGAAATCTTAGGGTTGTTTTGATTTGCATTTCCCTAATGACTAATGAAGTTGAGCATTTTTTAAGATGCTTCTCCGCCATCCGAAGTTCTTCAGGTGAGAATTCTTTGTTTAACTCTGTACCCCATTTTTTAATAGGGTTGTTTGGTTTTCTGGAGTCTAACTTTTTGAGTTCTTTATATATATTGAATATTAGCCCTCTATCTGATGTAGGATTGGTGAAGATCTTTTCCCAATTTGTTGGTTGCCGATTTGTCCTCTTGATGGTGTCCTTTGCCTTACAGAAACTTTGTAATTTTATGAGGTCCCATTTGTCAATTCTTGCTCTTAGAGCATACGCTATTGGTGTTCTGTTCAGAAACTTTCTCCCTGTACCGATGTCCTCAAGGGTCTTCCCCAGTTTTTTTTCTATTAGCTTCAAAGTGTCTGGCTTTATGTGGAGGTCCTTGATCCATTTGGATTTGAGCTTAGTACAAGGAGACAAGGATGGATCAATTCGCATTCTTCTGCATGCTGACCTCCAGTTGAACCAGCACCATTTGTTGAAAAGGCTATCTTTTTTCCATTGGATGTTTTCAGCCTCTTTGTCGAGGATCAAGTGGCCATAGGTGTGTGGGTTCATTTCTGGATCTTCAATCCTGTTCCATTGATCCTCCTGCCTGTCACTGTACCAATACCATGCAGTTTTTAACACTATTGCTCTGTAGTATTGCTTGAGGTCAGGGATACTGATTCCCCCAGATTTCCTTTTGTTGCTGAGAATAGTTTTAGCTATCCTGGGTTTTTTGTTGTTCCAGATGAATTTGATAATTGCTCTTTCTAACTCTGTGAAGAATTGAGTTGGGATTTTGATGGGTATTGCATTGAATCTGTATAGTGCTTTAGGCAAAATGGCCATTTTAACTATATTGATTCTGCCGATCCATGAGCATGGGAGGTTTTCCCATTTTTTGAGGTCTTCTTCCATTTCCTTCTTCAGAGTCTTGAAGTTCTTGTCGTACAGATCTTTCACATGTTTGGTAAGAGTCACCCCAAGATACTTTATACTGTTTGTGGCTATTGTGAAGGGGGTCATTTCCCTAATTTCTTTCTCAGCCTGCTTATCCTTTGAGTATAGGAAGGCCACTGATTTGCTTGAGTTGACTTTATAACCTGCCACTTTGCTGAAGTTGTTTATCAGCTGTAGGAGCTCTCTAGTGGAGTTCTTTGGGTCACTTAGGTAGACGAACATTTCCTCTGCAAATAATGATAGTTTGACTTCTTCCTTTCCAATTTGTATCCCTTTGACCTCCTTATGTTGTCGAATTGCCCGAGCTAGTACCTCAAGTACAATATTGAAAAGATAAGGAGAAAGGGGGCAGCCTTGTCTGGTCCCTGATTTCAGTGGGATTGCTTCAAGTTTCTCTCCATTTAGTTTGATGCTGGCTACCGGTCTGCTGTATATTGCTTTTACTATGTTTAGGTATGGGCCTTGAATTCCTGTTCTCTCCAAGACTTTAAGCATGAAGGGATGCTGAATTTTGTCAAATGCTTTTTCAGCATCCAATGAAATGACCATGTGGTTTTGTTCTTTGAGTTTGTTTATGTAGTGGATTGTATTGATGGATTTCCGTATATTGAACCAACCCTGCATTCCCGGGATAAAGCCTACTTGATCATGGTGGATGATCGTTTTGATGTGTTCTTGGATTCGGTTGGCAAGAATTTTATTGAGTATTTTTGCATCAATGTTCATAAGGGAAATTGGTCTGAAGTTCTCTTTCTTTGTTGGATCTTTGTGTGGCTTTGGTATCAGCGTAATTGTGGCTTCGTAGAAGGAATTGGGTAGTGTTCCTTCTGTTTCTATTTTGTGGAATAGTTTGAAGAGTATTGGTGTTAACTCTTCTTTGAAGGTCTGGTAGAATTCTGCACTGAAGCCATCTGGTCCTGTGCTTTTTTTGGTTGGAAGACTTTCTATGACTCCTTCTATTTCTTTAGGCATTATGGGACTGTTTAGATGGTCTAGTTGGTCCTGATTTAATTTTGGTATTTGGTATCTGTCAAGGAAATTGTCCATTTCCTCCAGATTCTCCAGTTGTGTTGAGTATAGGCTCTTGTAGTAGGATCTGATGATTTTTTGGATTTCCTCAGTTTCCGTTGTTATATCTCCCTTTTCATTTCTAAGTTTGTTAATTTGGATACTTTCTCTGTGCCCTTTGGTCATTCTGGCTAAGGGTTTATCTATCTTGTTGATTTTCTCAAAGAACCAGCTCCTGGTTTTGTTGATTTTTTGTATGGTTCTCTTTGTTTCTACTTGATTGATTTCGGCCCTGAGTTTGATGATTTCCTGCCTTCTACTCCTCCTGGGTGAAATAGCTTCTTTTTGTTCCAGGGCTTTCAGGTGTGTCATTAAGCTGGTAATGTATGCTCTCTCCATTTTCTTTTGGGAGGCACTCAGGGCTATGAGTTTTCCTCTTAGCACTGCTTTCATTGTGTCCCATAGATTTGGGTATGTTGTGTTTTCATTTTCATTGTGTTCTAAAAAGTCTTTAATTTCTTTCTTTATTTCTTCCTTGACCAAGGTATCATTGAGTAGAGTATTGTTCAGTTTCCACGTGTATGTGGGCTTTCTGTTGTTTCTGTTGCTATTGAAGACCACTTTTACTCCATAGTGATCAGATAGGAGGCATGGGATTAGTTCGATCTTCTTATATTTGTTGAGGTCTGTCTTGTGACCAATTATATGGTCGATTTTGGAGAAGGTACCATGAGGTGCTGAGAAAAAGGTATATTCTTTTGTTTTAGGATAGAATGTTCTATATATATCTGTTAAATCTAATTGGTCCAAAGCTTCAATTAGTTTCATTGTGTCCCTGTTTAGTTTCTGTTTTCCTGATCGGTCCATTGAGGAAAGTGCAGTGTTGAAGTCACCCACAATTATTGTGTTAGATGCAATGTGTGCTTTTAGTTTTAATAAAGTTTCTTTTACGAAAGAGGGTGCCCTTGCATTTGGGGCATAGATGCTCAGGATTGACAGTTCTTCTTTTTGTATTTTTCCTTTGACCAGCAAGAAGTGTCCCTCAGGGTCTCTTTTGATGACTTTGGGTTGAAAGTCAATTTTATCTGATATTAAAATGGCTACTCCAGCTTGTTTCCTGAGACCATTTGCTTGTAAAATTGTCTTCCAGCCTTTTACTCTAAGGTAGTGTTTGTCTTTGACCCTGAGGTGTGTTTCCTGTAAGCAGCAAAATGTAGGGTCCTGTTTACGTATCCATTCAGTTAGTCTGTGTCTTTTTATTGGGGCATTAAGTCCATTGATGTTAAGAGATATTAAGGAATAGTGATTGTTACTTCCTATCATTTTTGACGTTATTTTTTAAATTTGAATGCTTAACTTCTTTTGGGTTTGATGAAAGGTTACTATCTTGCTTTTTCCAGGGTGAAGTTTCCCTCCTTGTATTGGTGTTGTCCTCCTATTATCCTTTTTAGGGCCGGGTTTGTGGATAGATATTGGGTAAACTTGGTTTTGTCATGAAATATCTTAGTTTCTCCATCTATGGTGATTGAGAGTTTTGCTGGATATAGTAGTTTTGGTTGGCATTTGTGTTCTCTTAGAGTCTGCATGAGATCTGCCCAGGACCTTCTAGCCTTCATAGTCTCAGGTGAAAAGTCTGCTGTGATTCTGATAGGTCTTCCTTTATATGTTACTTGGCCTTTTTCTCTTACTGCCTTTAGTATTCTTTCTTTGTTTAGAACATTTGGTGTTTTGATTATTATGTGACGGGAAGTATTTCTGTTCTGGTCCAGTCTGTTTGGAGTTCTGTAGGCTTCTTGTATATTCATGGGCATCTCTCTCTTTAGGTTAGGGAAGTTTTCTTCCATAATTTTATTGAAGATATTTGCTGGCCCTTTAAGTTGTAAATCTTCACTCTCATCTATGCCTATAATCCTTAGGTTTGGTCTTCTCATTGTGTCCTGGATTTCCTGGATATTTTGGGTTACAAGCTTTTTGCATTTTGCATTTTCTTTAACTGTTGAGTCCATGGTTTCTATGGAATCTTCAGCATCTGAGATTCTTTCTTCTATCTCTTGTATTCTGTTGTTGATATTTGTATCTCTGTCCCCTGATTTCTTCCCAAGGCTTTCTATCTCCAAAGTTGTCTCCCTTTGAGTTTTCTTAGTTGTTTCTTCTTCTGATTTTAGATCCTGGATGGTTTTGCTTAGCTCCTTCACTTGCATGTTTGTGTTTTCCTGTAATTCTTTAAGAGATTTTTGTGTTTCCTCTTTCATGAGCTCAGCCTGTTGACTAAGGTTCTCCTGTATTTCTTTAAGAGATTTTTGTGTTTCGTCTTTCATGACCTCAGCCTGTTGAGCAAAGTTCTCCTGTATTTCTTTAAGTGTTTTTTGCATTTCCTTCTTGTTGGCTTTTGTATTCTCCTGGATTTCTTTCAATGATTTTTGTGTTTCCCTTGCAAGGGCTTCTAACTTTTGATCCATTTTCTCCTGAATTTCTTTATGTATGACCTTCATGTGTTCCTGTACCAGCATCATGACCAGTGATTTTAAATCCAAATCTTGTTTTACTGGTGTGATGGGGTATCCAGGACATGTTGGTAGAGGAGAATTGGGTTCAGATGTTGCCATATTGCCTTGATTTCTGTTAGTGACGTTCCTGCGTTTGCCTTTTGCCATCTAGATCTCACTGGTGTTAGTTTATCTTGTCAGTGCTGGACTCACCAGTGCAAGCTGCCCCTTCCCAGTTGGCCTCTGGTGCACAGCTTACCTCCTGCACTGCTTGTAGACAGTGTGCTGCTGCCCAGGCTGTTCTGATCCCAAAGCAGGCACCCGAAGGCTCCCGCTGGGGCCCGCTGGATTCACTGGAGCACACTGACTTCTCCCAGCTGGCCACCCGGAAGCCCAGCTAGCCACTTGCAGGACTTGGAGATGTAATGCTGCCGCCCAGACTGATCTGGATCCGGAAGCGGAGAGAGTAGAGCTAAGGGCTTCTGCCTGAGGCCTTGCCCCAGATTGTGTCTGTGGAGCAGATGGAGCCTGTGTGCACTCCCAGGGAGTGCCGATGGTGTATGCTACTGTGACCTCCCCTGTGTTCCGCTCACTCCGCTGGGCAGCCGATCTGCCAACCGGGCTGTCGCACACAAGGTTAGCCTGGCTGCCCAGTCCCTGAGTCCAGGCAAAAGCCTGGGAGGCCAAGGTCCAAGCAAAGTTCTCCTAGGGCTATGACTGTTAATTGGGTTTGCCAGGTGACTAGGATGGCGGGCGTGCGCGCCCGCGCTCCCTGAAAGTGCCGGGAGAGTCTGCTTTGCTAACAATCACCTGGGCGGGTTGACTCACAGATGGCCCACCAAGCCGCCCAGTTCTTGGGGTCAGTCCTGTGCCTTTTGGGGCTTGGACCCCCGCTTTGTTAGCCTTAGGCTATGCCTGTTACAGGTCGGCCCGCCTGAGCTCTCTGTAGTCCTGCAGGCAAAATGGCGGCGGCGCGCTCGCAGGCCTGGGCAAAAAACCTCCTGGTTGGGTTGGCACCCCGATGGCCCCCCGACCCGCCCAGGGCCTGGGTGCAGGCCAACGCCCGTCGGGCTCAGACCACCGCGGTGTTGGCCTCGGATTATGTTTGTGTACCTCAGTCTGTCCGATTCCTGGAGTACGGAACCAAGATGGATGCTCCTCTCCTGACTGGTGGGAGGCCTAGTTCTGAAGTGGCCTCCGTGCAGGAAAGGCGCCGCACAACTGCAGCTGCTTGCTGCCCGGCTGGTCAGCGAAGGTCAGTGGTCGTGGGCGCAGGGCCTAACTGGTCCCTGTGACGCCTTGGTTCCACTGCTGATGGCCCTTCAGCTGGAGCAGTCACTGCTGCCGCTGCCGCCGCCGCCGCCGCCGCCGCAAGGCTACCAGAAGAAGCCCTTCTTAATGACATCTATTGACTGAGAAACCATGCTCAAGCTAAGGATCTAGGGAGGAAGGGTTTGTAATATGCATAATATTAAACTCTTTTGCAAAGTACATGGGAACATATTTCATAAGAATGGGTTCTATTGACTGAGAAACAATGCTTAGGAATCTGGAGGATTTAGGTTAAGCCTGACTTTATAGAATAGTCAAAGATCACCAAGCCATTAACAGCATTGGCTCCCAGCCTTCTGGGTGGGAAAGAGTGTAAAACCTTTCAGTTAAAGAGAAAAGCATGCATGCTTAACATTCCTGTTTTCTCTAGTGCTATTAGTGAACAAGAAGACCTCATGCCCTTCTACAATTTAAGAGTTCCCAGATACATATAACCAGTCTTTGTGATTGGTGTAAATCACATGTCTCAAACATCACAGCCTCACAGCACATCAGTAAGGTCAAAAAAGAAAATTCCAGCTCACTTCGACATGATGTCACATATGTGAAACACACATATCCTAAAAACAGTAAAGGGGGAGATGTATTGATTGAGGGTAGTTCTTTAAAGTTAACGTAATAGAAGTTTGTTCCCTAGTGTGGCAATGTTGACATGGTATAGATCTTAAAATGGAAAGGCCTGCAGGGCGATCGTGAGGCTATGGGAGTGCCACCCTTGTATGGTACTTATGTTGGTCTCTCAGAGTGAGTGAGGTCTTGTAGGAATGCATGGATTTCCAAGAGAGCCTAAGTAGGCCATTCCATTGTCTGTATGCTTCCAGCTTTGTTGTAGCACAGACAGGGAGAATCCACATGAGGACATTTGCATTGCCTCTTAGTTTAAGAATCAAGAGCAAAATTATACTCTCTTACATATGCACTCAGGATAGAATCCAGAGCTTTGTACATGCTTAAAAACTTCTGAGCTAGAGTTCCAATCCTAAACAACAAAGTCCCCACCCCTACTTTGAATTACTCAGCATCAGGTATTGTGTTATAACACATTTTGATATTTTGGGGAAGACATAAACAAATGTCTGTTTATCCCAGAAAAAGTAATGACAGCAAATCAAAGAAATCATTCCATCCATGTCTAACTTAAGAGTACCAGCAAGTGCATTAGGGCTACTTATAGGAGCATGGTGACAGGTGACTTCCAGAAGTCTGAATTCTGAATGACTTAAATGCAACTGCATCATCAAAATGCTCCCCCCAACACTGGTGACAACTCCCAGTAGCTGTATCCATGGTATGCTGTGCAACTTACAGTTATTACACTGAAGAATCAGACTTTCAGAGGGACTGCTTACTTGAAACAGGAACATTCCAGAACAAAGACTACAAGATCAAGTACACAGTTTTTCTGGGAACTCAGAAGACATGTGTAGACAGTCAGAAAATGGCTACCAGACTTTGGTCATTCCTTCTTGACTTTGGCCCTTCCTTCTACTTACAACCCTTCCTGGAAATTCAAAAGTTCTTAAAGTTTGTAAGAGGTCTGGCAGTAGAATTATAAACCTACAGTCTATGGATGGAGGAGTTTCTAATCCTAGGTCTTTCTGTTGGAAGGGCTCAGGATATTTTGTAAGAATCAGTTATCTACTGCTGCATATGAAACCACTCCAAAATTAGTGGTTTAAAGCAACAGAATTTGTTGTTTTACAGTTTCTCACAGCTCTGCAGTTGTCAGCGTGGCTTTTCTACTGCTCTCTTCTGAGCTCATCATAGGGCTGCATTTAAGTGACTATTCCACCAGGGAACAGATATCTCTTTCCTGCAGGAAGCATAGATGGTATTTCAATACATAGAGCAGCGTTTCAGGAACTGCTAGATGCAAATGTGATGTACTATCAACCTTGTGAAAACATATGTGATATATATCATATATATCTTGGCAGTCTATCTTGGTTTATGTAAATATACTCTAATGTTCACAACACAAAATCATCAAATACTACTTTTCTCAGAATGTATATCAATAATTAAGTTATATTACAGTGCATATCAGATAATTCAAGGGCCTTTGAGTTGCCTCAGTAGGTAAAGGTTCTTTCTTCCAAGCTTTATAACCTGCATTCAATCACCAGGACACACATGGTAGCAGTCAGCAACAGAATGTATGCCTTCCTATTACAAAGCCCAAAACACGGCTAGTAGAACTCATTGAGAAGAAAGATATTGATCCTAAGAGGCTCTCTCTAGCATCTGGTGTCATACTAGCAATAAGATCAAAGGCCAAATCTCGCAGAGTGCATCCCCTCATACCCTAGTGAAAATTATTTGTATGGTTTGGTTTGGTGGCTTTTGTATGTGTGAGTGTTTTGCCTACAGGTATGCCTATGTACTGTGTATATGCCTGGTGCCCAGGGAAGTCAGTAGAGAGTGTCAAACGTGTGGAACTAGAATTACAAATGTGTGTGTGCTGGGAACTGAATCCTGGTCCTCTGCAAGATTAGCAAGTGCATTTAACCACAGAGCCATCTCTCCATTCCCAGCCTCAACCCTAGCCCCAGCCCCAGCTTCAAACCTAGCCTCAGCTCCAACCTCGACCCCAGCCCCAGCCTCAACTCCAGCCCCAGCCCCAAGAATGATTTTTAACTTTTCTTTATTACTACAAATATTTCCCCAGATTCAAAGAAAATTAGAAATCTTTCTAGTGTGTCATAACTTTCTTTCCAATGTAACCATTGTCCTCATTTCTTCCTGACACTGGTCTTCTTAAAATCTTCAAACAAATGACAGTGACAATTCAAACACAGTTCTGTGTTCCTTTCATTCTTGGGTGGACCTGGTAGTTGCAGGGTGTGTCCACAGCTTGTTTTCCGAAGATCCCTTTGAATCTGCTGCCCTTCACTGGATGTGAAGGACTGTGGCTGTCATCCTCAGCTCACCTGGGTGCAACAGTGTCTTAGATATAACATGTAGGAATGGAATCAGAGAGAAGTTAAATAACTCACTGCAAAAGTGTTGTCTTGGGTGAAATGTACACTGGAATGTGGGAAACAGGAGGCATGGGGTGTTTCAGTCCATCTTGAGGGAGACCCAGGCTTACCTCCGGGGGGAAAAAGCTCCTGTTGTCACAGAGCAATGCCTCAGGAAAGGGCTAGAGTGGGCTGGGCCCAGATCACAGCCAAGTGAGCTGTGTAGAGTGCACCTAAGGACACTTTATAGGAAGTTGGCTGTTCACAAAACTCCCTGACAGGGAACCTAAGTGTCTCTGAGACTACCCAATCCTAGGCCTCATTGCCCTGCCCTGAGACCTAAAAGAAGTCCCTGTGAACTGTATGATGAACAGAAAATTGAGGAAAATGCTAACAACAGTCTTGACCAGCACACACCTGACTGGCAACATGCTATGCTATTGTATTTCCCCAATTCTTTGCCAGCATCTTCCCTAGGGCCTCCACCTTGAGGTCAAAGATAAAAACCTGTGGAACAATACTTAGATCCCCCTACAGGAATGTGTTTTTGAATCACTTGTTTCCTTGTGGAAGTGTTCTGATCCATTGCTTTTCTTCACAAGCATATCTATGCTTATCAAGAGATTTAGTGGACTTTGCCCAAGGTCATAAGAACACAGTCACACATTGGCAATGATCCCATTCTTATCCGCCCCTTCAAGTTTTGTGGAGAATGTTTGGGAGAATAGAATAAAATTGGAAAAGAAAGTGAATTCAGAGAAATGAAAACACAAAAAAGGGTACTGTTGCCACTTTTTAGAGTTTATAGAAGGGAGGCTGAGAAGCATTCCAAGTTTCATTTCAGTTACACAGTTTGCAATTAACAAACAACATAAGGTAAAAATAAGACTTTAAACAAAGAACTCTCTCCACCTAGCTGTACCTACATCTCTTACTAGGCTCCCAATTTCCATTATTTAAGTTCTAATGATAACATAAAGATGTTGGGTGCATAACTATATAGAACACTCAGACTCTCACAGTTCTAATCCTTCAAGGCCAAATCCAGGTAGATGTAACCTTCTCCTCCCTTGTGTTGCTGTAATCCTGTGATCTTAATTCCCCCCAATCTTCCCTAAATCTGAGTTTAATTAAAAAGCACCAGGAAACATGATGCCCCTACCCATCTAGTTTTTTTTTTTTATCTTTTTTTATTCGATATATTTTTATTTACATTTCAAATGATTTCCCCTTTTCAGGTTCCCCACTCCCCGAAAGTCACATAAGCCCCCTTCTCTCCCCCTGTTCTCCCATCCACCCCTTCCCACTTCCCTGTTCTAGTTTTGCCCTATACTGCTGCACTGAGTCTTTCCAGAACCAGGGGCAACTCCTCAGTTCTTCTTGTACCTCATTTGATATGTGGATTATGTTTGGGGTATTCCAATTTTCTAGGCTAATATCCACTTATTAATGAGTGCATACCATGATTGATCTTTTGAAACTGAGTTGCCTCACTTAGTATGATGTTCTCCAACTCCATCCATTTGTCTAAGAATTTCATGAATTCATTGTTTCTAATAGCTGAATAGTACTCCATTGTGTATATATACCACATTTTTTGCATCCATTCTTTCGTTGAGGGATACCTGGGTTCTTTCCAGCTTCTGGCTATTATAAATAGGGCTGCTATGAACATAGTGGAGCATGTATCCTTATTAAATGGTGGGGAATCCTCTGGGTATATGCCCAGGAGTGGTATAGCAGGATCCTCCGGAATTGACATGCCCAGTTTTCTGAGGAACCGGCAGACTGATTTCCAGAGTGGTTGTACCAATTTGCAACCCCACCAGCAGTGGAGGAGTGTTCTTCTTTCTCCACATCCTCACCAACACCTGATGTCTCCTGAATTTTTAATCTTAGCCATTCTGACTGGTGTAAGATGAAATCTCAGGGTTGTTTTTATTTGCATTTCCCTAATGACTAATGAAGTTGAGCATTTTTTAAGATACTTCTCAGCCATCCCAAGTTCTTCAGGTGAATATTCTTTGTTTAGCTCTGTACCCCATTTTTAATAGGGTTATTTGGTTTTCTGGGGTCTAACTTCTTGAGTTCTTTGTATATATTGGATATTAGCCCTCTATCTGATGCAGGGTTGGTGAAGATCTTTTCACAATTTGTTGGATGCCGATTTGTCCTTTTGATGGTATCCTTTGCCTTGCAGAAACTTTGTAATTTAATGAGGTCCCATTTGTCAATTCTTGATCTTAGAGCATATGCTATTGGTGTTCTGTTCAGGAACTTTCCCCTGTACCAATGTCCTCAAGGGTCTTCTCCAGTTTCTTTTCTATTAGCTTCAGAGTGTCTGGTTTTATGTGGAGGTCCTTGATCTATTTAGAGTTGAGCTTAGTACAAGGAGATAAGGATGGATCAATTTGCATTCTTCTTCATGCTGAACCTCCAGTTGAACCAGCACCATTTGGTGAAAAGGCTATCTTTTTTCCATTGGATGTTTTCAGCTCCTTTGTCGAAGATCAAGTGGCCATAGGTGTGTGGGTTCATTTCTGGATCTTCAATCCTGTTCCATTGATCCGCCTGCCTGTCACTGTACCAATACCATGCAGTTTTTTAACACTGTTGCTCTGTAGTATTGCTTGAGGTCAGGGATACTGATTCCCCCAGAATTTCTTTTGTTGTTGAGAATAGTTTTAGCTATCCTGGGTTTTTTGTTATTCCAGATGAATTTGAGAATTGCTCTTTCTAACTCTATGAAGAAGTGAGTTGGGATTTTGATGTGTATTGCGTTGAATCTGTATATTGCTTTTGGCAAAATGGCCATTTTAACTATATTAATCCTGCTGCTCCATGAGCATGGGAGATTTTTCCATTTTTTGAGGTCTTCTTCCATTTCCTTCTTCAGAGTCTTGAAGTTCTTGTCATACAGATCTTTCACATGTTTGGTAAGAGTCACCCCAACGTATTTTATACTGTTTGTGGCTATTGTGAAGGGTGTCATTTCCCTAATTTCTTTCTCAGCCTGCTTATCCTTTGAGTATAGGAAGGCTACTGATTTGCTTGTGTTGATTTTATAACTAGCCACTTTGCTGAAGTTGTTTATCAGCTGTAGGAATTCTCTGGTGGAGTTTTTTGGGTCACTTAAGTATAACAATTATAAATCTCAAACCTTCACTCAAACAAAGCAAATTTGTGTTGGGATGTTTGCAGTTATGTGATCATAATGACAATACCAACTGAGCTGTTCGTGTTTCCATATTCAGATGTGGAGACAGATTCCAAGGAACTGGGGTAGTCAGGACATATGGAAAAGGCCAAGTAAAAATGGCATACCTCCCAGTAAGGCTAGCTGAATTTGTGTCAGCATGTGAGTACAAACTCTATGTGGCTTTCTCTCTGTGCCAAGCTAGCATATTCTAATTAAATTAACCATTTATTAATTAAACCAGCGTTTGTGGAGATTCAAATTTTTCCTTTCAGAGCCTCATCAAGCAATGCAAGAGTCCTCTGTTACTTTGTGGCATTAGAGGTGCTGATGTCTTTTCATTTTCACATCAGTAACTTCCATAAGAAAGTTTCATTATCACTCAAGTCTCAGTCAAAGGTGATGCTCATGTTCAGCATATATTTAGCCAAAGGTTATTTGTTCCACTGATGCAACCTGAACTTCTACATGAGTAGCTGGAAACAGAATCTGCAGAATGAGTGTCCATGTAACTTCTCTCTTTTCATTTATACTGACCCAATCTCCAGTCATTCCTGAAGCACTTATTTGAAAAGGTCAGTGTCTGATTACAGGGGCATTCCATATTTTTACATACACCTTTTAAAAATGTGAAGTTTGTAGCTTTAATCTTTTGTAACAAAAAGTAATTAACACTGGCTTAAGTGCTGACATGAAATGCTATTTTGTAAAGTTTGGATGGAAATAATAGAGGTCAGCTGTTTTTATGTGTGCGAGCCTTTCCGCCTTCCACTGCCATTTGCTTTTAACTTGAGGTACTTCCTGTGTACTTTTACATTAAAGTTGTCCCTCTCTCATTTCTCCCTCAATGCCTGTCACCCTTGTGTTAAAGAAAAAAGAGAGAATATATCAGTGAACCAACTTAACATCAGTGTGCCAGGTACTGTCTGCAAATAAAATCCTGATGGATAATCAAGATACCTAAGACCTATCTTGGGAGGGTTCTCTTCCTTTCAGGAGAAATACAACACTGTAGCTTGTAGAAGACACGAGCTCTGGTCCACTTGTTGTTACTGTCTGGGTCTTAGTGTGTCCCATCTCTAGTAAACACAATAGCCAACAGTAAATTTGTCTTCCTTGTGAATATATTTTTTGGACTGTAGAGCATTCTAGTGAATTCCTAGTGAACCAAATTATTCACTAGACGTCACACAGCAAATGGGACAGAGCTGCTTTCTACTTATTATTTGTGGTGGCTGTAATGATATTTTACTGAAAATTACCAAAAATCCCAGAAGCTCCTGAGTCAGTGGGGGAAATGAAAAAAGTGGCCAGGATTGACTACAATGAAATTTTCTTAAAGTAGAGAAGTATACAGAGCAATGTGCTAGTCTACAGGGAACTAAACCTAAGCCTAGTTGATGTACAAGAAGAAGGATTCTAGTAAACCAAAATGGAAAACCCCAGGGGAAGTCTTACAGGCTGGTTTGAGAAAGGAGTACAAGATAAGGATCAGGCAGCCAAGGATGATCAACTTTAGTCCTTGTATTATGGCTGGTTGGCATACTGTAGCTCTGCCAGTTCTGTACAGTGGATCACAGAGGGCTACCATGGTGTGGACAGCAACCAAGCTTGCCAAAACATGGGCATGGTGTCCCTCTGTGTTTTGGACTAGTCTCATCTCTTTGTTTTATTCATCTAGACAACAGATCCAAAATCAAGACCTCTGACTGACAGAAAGACAAGTCGAACCGTAAGGGAAGCAATTAGAGAAGGTGTCTGGCATTCTCAGCTTCTGCAGAGGAGACTGAGTTCTTTCAGAGCACCCAAAGAGTAGGAGCTCGGAGTGTAGTTCAATGGTAGAGAACTAGATTATCATGCTCAAGGCAATGAGTTCTATTCCTAGTATCACTAAAAATCCAAGACAAAAAGAAAGCGGAAGGATATTTCAAAGAGGACAACAGTTCAGAAGGGACAAAGAGCTCTCTAAAAGTAAACATCAAAACTATAGCTACTCAGTATAGAGATTAAACTCAAGCATTAGATTTGGTTAAGGATCTATGTGATTGAGATTACTTCATTGGAATGCTAGTAAAACATTTACAGGGCTATTGTTTTCCCATTGTACAGTTCTAAAAGATACCAGGATTGCTGCATTGCAAATAACTGCAATCTTCAGAATTGTCATTACTGACTAGTTTCAAGTCATGGCTTCTGTGCTATCTTATGACATGCAGGGCTGTTCTGTGTATAGTAGAGTAGTTAAACAGATTCCAGGTGTGCTTGTTAAGGATACCAGCTACAACCAAGGAACTGCATGTTTGGTCCACAGGACTCAATTCAGCCAAAGGCTCTTCTTACTGACCTTTAACATAAACAAAACAACAACAACAAAAAAGTTAGAAAACAAAGAAACCAGTAATTCTCCACAGGAAGCCTGCCAAACCTCTCAGGCAGGAATATAGATAGTGCTTGCTGCTTTTGCCAACCTTTGCTGCCCTAATTGTAGCACAGAGTGGTCCAGCAGCCAGCAGTATCAGAGTCAGAGGAAGCATCAGAAACCCAGATGCTCAGGTCTATATCAGCACCACCTCAGAACTTAATTGTGATAACTCCCCAGTTCAGATGATGTTGTTTCTAGACTTGCATCTGCCTCTAGTTAAAGATGAGAATAGGGAATGCAGAGGCTGCAAAGTATCAGTAAGGAGGGGTAAAGATGGGTTACACAGTGGAAGCAAATACAGTTGGGTACCAAGAATCGAGTCTGATATTCTACAGCATAATAGGAAGACTACATTTAAACACATATGTCTATATATGTGGATAGATAGGTGATAGATGCCTATATGTGTCTGTGTGGTTGATATATATATATATATATATATATATATATATATATACATATACATATATATATGTGTCACAATTTAAATGATATAGAAACATTTTAAGCTTCCAAAAGCTTCCAAACATGTCACATTCAACACAATAACTAAAGAGATAGAAAAGCCAATTGCCATAATCTGATCATCATAATATATATATATATATATATATATACATATGTGTGTGTATGTATGTATGTATAAAATTATCACACTACACACAGTTAATATGTTATTGTGTCTTATAGAAAAGCACCGGGTGAGGACTGGTCCAGCCTCAGTTCAGCCCTGTGTGGCCAGAATCAAAGAAGGAAGAGAGTTCTAGACTTCTGCCAGTAAGGTGGAGAGGGACATTTGGCCCTTTTTCTAGTTCTAGGGGAAGAATGGAATGACACTGGGTAGAAACTATGATAAATCAACAGAGAAAGGGTAGCAGTGTGGGAATTCTCCCTCCTCCATCCATGTTGACTAGAGAAGATGTACAGAGCCTGGAGGGATATTAAATGCTTACTTCAACTAGCGTTGGATTAGAAACAGAAGACAAACAAAACCTGTGTCCTATGCCACTGTAAGAAAGCTGGACATGCAGCCAGTTCCTGATGGATTCCTGGACCAGTTCACAGTTCAGCTTCTGCAACCCTGGGAAGGCTGTTTATGACAATTATAGATGCAGCTGCTTCTATGTTTAGCCAAGAAGCAAAGCCAATTAGTCTGGGATTGCTGCCCCTGCTTGTTACATACAAGAGAGCTAGCTGACAGTGATGTCCTTTATTCTACCCTCTCTTATTCTTGAGAGGAAAACTTAAGATTCAGAAAGGGACAAAGCTTTCATTCATCCTGGCCAGTTAATTAGGACTCAGTCTGACCAAGTGTGAAGAATTCAGAATGCTTAAGCAGCTTGCCAAGTCTCCAGAGTCTTCTCCAATGAGCCAGGGAGTGTTTCCAGACATGGCTTGATTGTTTTGTCTTAATAAACTCTGTCAGATACAATCTCCATTCCTACTACACATCAGCTTGTCAAATGTATTTCTTTTTTCTTATGCTTGGGAGTGAAATTACTAACAGAAAGCAGAAAAAACTTTTCTCAGTTTGGAAACAGTGGGAGAGGGACAAAGACATCTATTGACCACCGCTCCCTAGCGCCCCCCCCCCCACAAACACACACACACTCTCATGCCCACCTTCAAGATCCAGAAGTGAGATTAAAATTTTAAAAGAGGGCCAAGGATATGTACATCTAAGCAGTCCTAACCTAGGTGTGGCCTGCCCACCATTGACCTATCCCAATCTGGGCTTCAGTGTCATCCTGGAGGATGATCTCTCAAGATAATAGAGCTATGTTAAATCTCTTTCCTAATTGCAAGCTTATCTATCATCTACCTGGGCCTTCTCCTTCTCACAGCATGAGATTCCTGGAAGAAATTCCCATTTTTAGGGGCTCCATTGTTTCAATAGTCTGATAGTCTCTTTGAAATGTCTTCATTTCTGCCTAGCCAGTTACAGGTACACAAAACTTGATCCCATCATGTTTCATTATGTTCCTGCCAGCTGTTTGGGATTAGAAAAAGCACATGTAAATCCAAGGTCTCCCAGACAGTTTTTTGAGAAAGTTTGGATGCAGCTGGGATCCGCTGGGGTGTTTCTCTGGCACCTATGTGCTCCTGATTAACAGAGCAAACATCAAGCCCTACCTCACTGAGTCATGTGCCTGAGGGTCTTGGTCTCACTGAGGTTCCTCACTTACTGGGTTTCCTACCTAGGCCCTTGATGTTCCAGGAGCCATTGTGTTTGGTCTTCGCCCACTTCTCATTTCCACAAAAAAAGGAACAGAGTCTATTGGCTTCCCTTTTCTGTCAGAACTTTTCAGGGAGGTGCTCTCTGCTTCCATACCTATGTCACCCCAACCTAGGTACTGTTTGAGGACCAAAAGAGGAAGCATAACAGGACCTGGACCACACTTGAGAAATACTAGTCTAATGTGTTGAGTCCCCTACCTCATCCTATGGCCACCTCCTACCTTTTCCTTTCCTTTCATGCTTCTCTACCTCAAATCATTTCCTCATTGTTTCTCACAACCACAGGATAAAAGGGAATTAGATTTCCTCAGCATCTGGCTTTGGGTCTTAGGAAAGAACTTCATTTATGTGAAATAACCATTCTTACCAAAGATCTTTTAGCCATACAACCCCATAGGCCCTTGAAGTTCATTCAGTCTAAAGAACATGAGTCAGATCAATCAAGGAATGAGTATGAAGACTTCTGCCTTGAAAGTCATAGGTCAGGTTCACTGGGTAGCCAGCTTTGCAATGGAAAGAAGTGATAAAATAATGATGAATTGGGGTCAACACAGTAGTCAACCACAGTAGTCAACAGGTCCATGCTTTCCTCGTGCAAATGAAGATTGATACAATAGCAGACTGGATTATCCCTCACCCTGGGTGGTTTGTGGATGTCTTGGGCTGTCTCATGGAATCAGCCATCTGACCCTTTCATGCCAAGACCAACTGGAGCTCTTCTTGACTCCTCTTCAGATGCTAAGCCGTGCTAGCACAAGCCAGTAAATGTCCTTGTTTCTTATCAATACACTGGAATGTATTGGGCTTCTAAATTTAAACCACTGTTTTTGCATTTCCTCCAGCCACCAGTGGCCATATTTCAAACCTATAGGCATTACTGTTAAAAGTAAAGTGAGCATTTGCTGAAGGAATTTTGGATCTTTAAAAGGTAAACGTCACCCAAAGGCAAGTGAGTGCACCATAGGTTGGTGCTTTGGTGCTTTTTCACCTCCCTTGAAGCCTAGTGGTCTGTGTGAAGTCTAACACACTGCTGCTAACAGAATTTAGAATTTAGAAATCTGAAAAATAATATACAAATTATTATGAAAATAATTTTGTAACACTTAAAAGTATAAGTGACATGACAGAAAAGGGTAGAGCAGAAGTTTCTAGTTCAAGGAGATGATAATATACTAGGACAAAAGGCATGGTGATATTGTGGACTAGATCCTGGAACAGATGGGGGTAATGAGGTCCACAGTCACATCCTACTTAAAATGCCTATGAAACTATCTTGACATTTCTCTATCAATTAGAAATTTTTCAAAATAAAACAACTCCAGCTACTCTACCACCACATTCTTTTCCCAAGCAGAGACTGTGAGGGGCAGTAAACAGAAGGGTCTGGGGCCAATGAAATGACTAAGCAGACAAAGCACCTGCTGCTGATGTTCTGAGTTCAGTTCACAGGGTGTATCCCAAACACTGCCCCATCTGTCAAAGAGACCCTCCTCCCATCCCGATTTTTGCATTGATGTTCATAAGCAATATTAGTCTGAAATTCTCTTTCCTTGTTGAGTATGTGTGGTTTAGGTATCATGGTAATGGTGGCCTTATGGAAGGAATTAGGTAGTGTTCCTTCAGGTTCTATTTTGTGGAATAATTTGGGGAGTATTGGTATTAGCTCTTCTTTGAAAATCTGGTAGAGAGACTCAACTCTTAGAAGTTGTAGTCTGACCTTAAGCACGAGCCATAACAAATATGTGACCACTTGGTGCAATACTATGCAAAGACAGACGCTGGAAGTAAATTATCCCCTATAAGGGCCATACATAATTTTCTTGACCACCTCCAAAAGCTAATTAATAGCATCTTCAAGGAGTTACCATACCTCAGTCACAAGACACAGTGTTTCTCAAGCACTAGTAAATAAACAAGATAGCCACAAAGCTACATCCACAAAGCCAAAGGTCACTTGGTCTTACTTGTCATCCCACTATGGACAATGAAGATTCTGTCTGGAAAGGATCAATGTACCACCCATTCTTCTTTGTGAAAATTCCTTCTTTTCAGAATAAATTAGATATGTATCAATGTCACTTACCTACAATTGGAAATGATAGGTGTTTCCTCTGGGACTACATTGTCCCATTCTTCTCTGTTTCTGTCCTTATCTTTTGACTAGAGCCTTCTAACCTTGCAGTTTACCTTGTACAAGACTAACTCGTGGTGAAGCAGCTTTGTGTCAGTGAAGTCCTTGAGGATAGAATGCTTGTAGGGGAGGACAAGAAGTGGAGAAGAATGGGATTTCATCTCTTAATTGCTGGTACCTTAATTGCCAGCTATTTCCAAACCAGTATACACAGACTTGGACTCAGCTGGAAAACTAGTCTAACTTCTTTCCCTGTTTT
Organism: Apodemus sylvaticus; assembly: GCF_947179515.1. NCBI lineage: Eukaryota > Metazoa > Chordata > Mammalia > Rodentia > Muridae > Apodemus > Apodemus sylvaticus. The sequence continues at coordinate 132,145,673 of NC_067476.1, read as the reverse complement.
CTTTCTAGTGGTGAAATTAAATCATGGCCTTGTGCATGATTTAGGAGTATATCCCTATTCCATGGATTTTTGAGACACACACACACAGACACAGACACACAGATACACACACAGACACACACAGAGACACACACACAGACACACACACACACACACACACACACACACACTGGTTTTCTGCCTTAATTTTGGTGACATTAAAAACAAGTGCACAGTGCCAAGCACTGTGTTACACGCCTTTAATCCTAGCAGCCAGGAGGCAGAAGCAGGTGGAATCTTTCCAAATTTCAGGCCTGCCTGATCTCTATAATGAGTTTCAGGCCATCCAAAGATACATAGTGTAATTTTTACCTCAAGATGAAAGAAAGAAAGAAAGAAAGAAAGAAAGAAAGAAAGAAAGAAAGAAAGAAAGAAAGAAAGAAAGAAAGAAAGAAAGAAAGAAAGGAAGGAAGGAAGGAAGGAAGGAAGGAAGGAAGGAAGGAAGGAAGGAAGGAAGGAAGGAAGGAAGGAAGAAAGGAAGAAAGGAAGAAAGGAAGAAAGGAAGAAAGAAAGGAAGAAAGGAAGAAAGGAAGAAAGAAAGAAAGAACAACTGTATAATTTGGGAGGCTGTGAGTAGCAGAAAGTGTTCAAGGCTACCTAGGCAAACATTGTCTCAAAAACAGAAAAAACAAACTGAAATATACTAGTTTGTAGACATAAAATGACTTTCATCTCAAAGAACATTATTTCTGGAGTCAAATATGAATGACCATGTCCTGGGACCACAGATTGATATTACTTCAAATATGATGTTTAGACATGACAGCAGTTTCATGAACTTGTGACACTTATAGAACAAAAGATATCAAATACACTGCTGGGAACTGGGTGATGTTGTCTCTGCTACAGGTTTCAGCTGCTGTCTAATTCTATTCTTAGCTTTTTGAACAGAATAAGCTAATGGTCTGTTAAGTTAATACACCCCAAAATGTCTCACATGTTAGTCTCAGGATGTTCAGTCAGACCCAAAGGTGGACATGAATGAATTTAAGAGAGTTAAAAATACCCCACGATAATCTAGTTATTGACCTAATACTTCCAGTTCTCCACAATTACAGGTCAAACCAGATAATCAGCCTTGCCCAACAATTAACATGGGTGTGGTTTTTCTTCTGAGAACTTCATTAAACATTTCCTTTTTTTTTCATTCCACATTTTCAACTCTGCTTTCCTTTATTCCTCCCTTACCAAAACCATTTATTCAAATTGTGTAAAAAAAATAAATAAAGCTATGATGGGAGGAAATGTTGACATGAATTCTTCAAAACAAACAAGCGGAGTTTGGAGCTTCGAGTACTAATTCATTCAGCAGATACCTGGGTCACTCCTATGCCCATCACTGAGGATGGCAGCAAACGGCAAAGTACCCAGTTAGCATTACAACAGCGGTAAAGACAATAAATGGAGCAAATGCATATATTGAAAATAGAAGCAGGAAGGGAAAAGTAGATCAGAAATTACAGATGGGAGTTGATTTTAAAATGTTAGCTCAGAGGCCTGGGAAAAAGGTCTTGCTTTAGTATATGTAAGACCTCAGTCCAGTCCCAAGTACAAAGGGTCAGACAAGTTCAAAGGACTAAATTTGGATCCCCAGCACCCAAATAAGAGTCAGGTGTGGTTGTCACATCTGGAATCCCAGTGCTGGGAGCGAAGTTCATTGTCTAGCCACTCTAACAGACATGTGAGATCCATGTTCTATAAGACTCCCATCTCAACGGATAAGGACTGGGGAAACAGCTCAGTGAGTAAAAGTACTCATTTTTTAAGCCTAAAACTGAGTTTGGTCCCTGGATCCAACGTAAGATAAATATACACATACATGTGTACACATACATGTGTACACACACACACACACACACTATTGATAGGCTGGCATGCATCTGTAATCCCAGCACTCCAATAGGGAGATGGGAGATTGAGACAGGAAAATCACTCTTTAAGCTTACAGTCCAGCAAACCTGGAGTAACAGCAACAAAAACAATAGAGATTCTGTTTCAACAGGGTAGAAGTTGACTGACTTCCCAAAATTGTCTTCTGATTTCCACAGGTATGCTGTTGTACACACATGCCTGCACTTTAACTAACTAACTAACTAACTAACTAACTAACTAACTCCCTCTCTCTTTCTCTCTCTCTCTCACTTCTGAATTAAAATATCAATTATAGAAAGAAAACAATCTAAAGTGCACTAAGAATTTTTCCCTATTATGAGTATTTGCTGATAGGTGATAGGTAAGGGAACATCATTTTTCATTGGGAGTGACCACCAGTAGACTGCTCAGGCCCGATAGTAGATGACCCAAAATCCATGTGCACATGGGCAGCACTACGTGCATTTAGTGGGTTATATTGTTTAAAAGAAAATGAACATGAAGTTGGAAGGGAAACATATCAGAGAATGGGAAAAGGAGAGGGAGAGAGAGTCAGAATGGATGTGGTTAAGATGGATTATATATGTATAAAGTTTTCAAAAAGTAATATTTTTAAAATAAAATTAAAAAAAATAATGTCATGGCATAATTCCTTACAGAATCCCATAATTCCTTAAAGAACAATCTAAAAGCCTACCACTAGAGAAAACTATAGAGTGTGAAAATCCTCACAAAAAGGATAAAACAGATCATTTGACATCCGAAAAAAAGATTGGGACATAGATTTTGAAAAAGAAGCCACATCAAATTATAGCCACCAGGTAAGTCATCTCCCTGCCAGTTAAACTGCCCCACTACCTAGACTTGGTTCCCAAAGAAACATTTGACATTCCCTCCTCCCACCTTACCTCCTGCCCCTCAGCCTGGCCCCTATACCTAATTCTGACATACTCCTGCTGTTCAGGTACAGGCATATTAGTCAGAAGACCAGAGAGACCCTGCTTCACAAAAGGCGAACCTAGTCACCAGTCCACATCTATAATTATTCCAAACCCAAATGCATAAATTCCAGGGTAAGAACACAATCGACAACAGCCAGGGGGATATGGCACCACAAGAGCTAAGCTATCCTAAAACAGCAAGATGGGAATATTTCAGTGCAGCTAAAGCACAAGAATTCAACCTTAAAAGTAACTTATGAAGATAATAGAGGTCCTTAAAAAATAAATAAAAAGTCCTTTTTAAAAATCAAAAAAAAAAAAAAGACAAACAAAAAAGTGGAGGAAATAAATCCTTTTAAGAAAATCAAGAAAAAAATAGAGGTAAAGGAAACTGTTCAAGATTTGAAAATGGAAATAGACACAATAAAGAAAACCCAAAACTGAGGGAATTCTACAAATGGAAAATCTAGGTAAGTGAAAAGGAACTACATATGAAAACATTACCAACAGAATACAAGAGATGGAAGAATCTTAGGAGTTGAGGACACAATAGAGGAAATAGATCCGTGCATCAATGAAAATGTTAACACCAAAAAATTTCTAACCCAAAACATCCACAAAAATCTCAAACACTATGAAAAGACCAAACCTAAGAATAACAGGAATGGAAGAAGTAAAAGATTCCCCACTCAAAAACTGAAAAAATTATATTTAACAAAATCATAGAAGAAAAGTTTCCTAACCTAAAGAATGACATGCCTAAAAAAAGGTATAAGAAGCTTAGAAAATACCAAATAGATTGGATCAGAAAAAAACAAAAAACAAAATCCCCATGCCACATAATAACCTAAACACTAAGCATATAGAACTAAGAAAGAATATTAAAAGCTGCAAGGGGAAAAGGCCAAGTAACATATACAGACACACCTACTGGAATTACAAATTTCAACTGGGACTTTAAGAGCCAGAAGAACCTGAAAAGATAGCTTACAGACTCTAAGGGACCACAGATGCCACCCCAAATTTCTATTCTGAACAAAATTTACTATCACCATAGATGGAGAAAACAAGATATTTCAGGACAGTCAAGTATACAAACCACATGAAGTTCAACAACAAAAGAGAATTACACGTCATTTTCCCTCATGAGCAGTGATGTTCAAATACAAACCAAATTCAAGAACACATCAAGATCATCCATCATAAACAAGTAGGCTTCTTCTCAGAGATGCATGGTTGACATGTGAAATCTGTCAGCGTAATCACCATACAAAGAAAGTGAAAGGAAAAATTACACTATCATCTCATTAGATGATGAAAAAGCTTGATAAATTCCAAAATAAAAAAATAAAAATGAAAAAAAATATAACCACAACATGATTTAGCATGTGGTTAAAACACATGCATGCTCACAGACAAATGTGGGCACATGAAGGCACATGAGCACACATACCCACATACCTCCTGTATGTTTTTGTTTTTAATTTGTTTTTATAATGAACAGACTTTAAGTTTTTAAAAATTTATTTTTATTTTCAAATGTAGGGGAGAAGCTGGGAAAAGTTCCTCAGGGTTGCATAAAATAAAGTTTTGCTCCAGTTTTAGTGTTTCTAGATTTAATTTGTATCGTAATAAAAAAGGGAAGAGAGGAGAGGAATTTATTCCACATGAAATAGAAACAAACAAACAACAACAACAAAAAAAAAGAGGTATCGAAGAAGTCTGAACAGCCAAGAGACATGCTCAGTTATGCCAACTTTCCAAGAACCTAATGCCAGAGTATCCCAAGCATCTTTGGGAAAGGAGGTTCCCAATGGTAATCAAAGATAAAGTAGCTCATCAACATGGCACTTCTAAAAACGTCACATTGAAATGAAAAGGGCCAAACATGAATGCCAACATGCTATACAATTCCAGTTATGAAAACATGAAGCAAAATCAACTATGATGGAATCAGTTGTTGGGATGGCCAGTGAACATCCAAACTTGCTGGAGAGGTGGGGAAGGGCCTTCCTGCATCCCATGGGAGTTGGGTGGACTCAAGTGTTAATTATATCCTAAGGAGTAGGATATAATTGTTGTCTACAACTACAAAATGTGTCCAGTGAAAACATACTTCAGAATAGAAAGAGAAGTATTCCGTGGACAGACAAGACAAAAAGTAAATTCAATCTAATATGAATGGATGACTGATAGATATAGATGTTTAGATTTCTTACGACCCATTGAGCAGGTCTGAGTTAGGGCAGGAGATATTTTCTCTAACACCCTGTAAAAAGGAGCTAAGATTCAGCTGCCCAGCACTGAGAGGCAGACCACTGGCCTGTCCTATGGGTTAGACAGAACTTCTGACCACTTGGGAATCAGTCCTAAAAGGGGGATTGCTCAACCCAGGCCAGCTGTCCTGTTTTCCTTGTGGTGGGAGCCTGTGAGCTGAAGGCCAGGAAGATGGGTGGAGCAGCTCCAGCCAGCTGTGCCTGTGTCCCCAGAAGTCCTTTCCCCTGTGCCTCTCCACTAGGCTGTAGCACACCCATCACCGCCTCTACTCTTGTAAATAGTCTGAGGAGAAGAAGCAACCTGAACTTAGATTAGCAGAGTAGAAAGTATCTGCCTTCCTGTGAGTTGTAAAACAGTCAGAAAACACTAGGCACTGCTCACCCACCTCTCTCTACATGGAATGCATCACAGTTTCCAGTGATGAGGTACCAACCCCACCCCAGCCCTAACTCTGCACTGAAGCAATCACACAGCCTGGAAGCACCCATCTCACCATGAGTTGGTGATAAGAAAAGGAGAGAAGAGAGAGAATACAAAAGTGTGTGCACAGGGAACTTCAGAGCCCAACCTCAAAGAACCCCAGGCACTCTATAAGGGAAGCTTTAGGCTTATAAGAGGGAGGCCAGAAAACCTATGACTTGATCACTCTAAGCAGCTACCACAGACGATGTATTCTTTTTTTTTTTTAATTCGATATAATTTTTTATTTACATTTCAAATGATTTCCCCTTTTCTAGCCCCCCACTCCCCAAAAGTCCCATAGCCCCCTTCTCTTCCCCTGTCCTCCCACTCACCCCTTCCCACTTCCCCGATCTGGTTTTGCCGAATACTGCTTCACTGAGTCTTTCCAGAACAAGGGGCCACTCCTCCTTTCTTCTTGTACCTCATTTGATGTGTGGATTATGTTTTGGGTTTTCCAGTTTTCTAGGTTAATATCCACTTATTAGTGAGTGCATACCATGATTCACCTTTTGAGTCTGGGTTACCTCACTTAGTATGATGTTCTCTAGCTCCATCCATTTGCCTAAGAATTTCATGAATTCATTGTTTCTAATGGCTGAATAGTACTCCATTTTGTAGATATACCACATTTTTTGCATCCACTCTTCTGTTGAGGGATACCTGGGTTCTTAGACGATGTATTCTTAACAGTTTAAGCCTTGAATATTAAGGATCTCAACTCTCAACCTATTTGATTTTGTTCTTCCAACAGTAGGTGAAGTTTTATCTGTTTAGCTACTGATCTAAAAATAGCATTATCTCAACCCACCATTTGTTTGTTTGTTTGTTTGTTTACGTATGATACTTGGAATTAAACCTAGGACCTCACACATGGTAAGTAAGCTCTCTCTAGCTGAGCTCCATCTCCAGTCCTCTTTTTATTTTATGTTTTGAGATAGGTTCTCACTATTGTAGATTCTTCTTCAACCTCCTCAGTAGCTAGGATTACAGGCCTGCCACATCAGATCCAGGGACTATCCACTTATTATTATAGAGACTTTCTATCACCCCTTCATCTCCTCTCTATTTCAGATCAAGAAATCAGCAGCCATACAAGCAGAGAACAGGCCCCCCAGCCTCCTCTGTCAGAGGGAGTCATGTTTCTCTCCTGGACAGGTGGACTGCTTTATATTCCATGCAGCCCTGTGGCTCAGCTCTTCCTTCTTGTTTTTGTCAGGAAACAAACTGCTCTTTCATGCTGAGCTGAAGCCTGTCACCTCTCCCCCACTTACAGCTCTGCCTCCACGTGAGTCAGATGAAGACCAAGTGGACTTTTTGCCCAAGAGTAGTCTCACCTCTTACTGTACCTAACTGGAAGCAGTCCTTACAGTTTCTGAAAGTATGCTGCAGTACTGTGTGACCTTTGGGGATCAGAGGTGCCACTCGCATGTCACCTACTCTCCCAATGAATCTGAACCAACTTTATAATAGAGATATGACAGGCAGTATGGTCACAAATGTCAACATGCATACCACTTCTCTCCAACATGCTCCCATCCACTTAGTCTGCCCTGGACCTTCTTTCTAGTGAACAAGGATGGAATAAGGAGGGTTCCCCCTGTTTCAACTCACTCTATGTAAAACAATGGTCCAAGAGTGGATCCCCAGAAAAATCCAATGTCTGCCCAGCATTCTGCTCAGAAAGACATGGCCAGATGAAGCCCTCTTTCCTGGCTGGCTGGTTGGTTGTCTCCACTTTCCTATTTAACTAGGAAACATAACACGTGTTTGACGATTTCTGCTTTACAAATGACAATTGCTATTCTTGCCACAAGTGCTTTACCTGATTGGGAAGCATGAACATTATTACTCTGGTACTCATACTTGGATTAGGTTGTAGCAATGTCTCTGGGCCCCCTATTCCAACACTGAACATAAATACTCATTAGTAGTATTGTTAGTAACTGTTAGGTTCCTGCTGATAGGGTGCAAGCCAGAGCCCAGACTCAAAAACAGAGCAGGGACGACACAAAGGTACCAGTACCTACCACCCCCAATATAATCCTTCTTGGTATCCTTTGAGGGCCCAGGGCCTTCCAGTGTTCCTCTCAAAACCAGATACCTTCACTACCAGCTCCTTTGTCACAGGGTCCTTTTCAAGCACAGAGAGTTAGAGAGTGAGGTTGAAAGAAGAAATACTGTCAGCTATCTGCATAGAACTCAACTCTACCCTATCCACTCACTCCTATGGTCCACAGTGAGCACTGGCTTGCTTGATCTTGAGCTGGAGGGTGTGCCAGCCACACACTATCCACTTGAACATATATTCTGCCTGAAGAGAAAGGGAAGTACGAATTTGGTTAAGGAACCAGTGCAAAGGAACCTCAGGGTGCTACTGCCCCAAAGGGCCAGACATGGCTCTCCGAGCATGTTTACCAGAAGTCCAAGAATAGTCAGAGGAATGAGCCTCCAGGGACAGATGGGCTGGCAAGGGTCCAGTGGGCACCAACAGAGACCACAAAGGCATCAGGGAACTTTCTGGGGTCAGACACATGTCCTAGATTTGTGTATACTCATTGAAATTATTTTATACACATAAAATAAGTCTTTTATCATATGTTAACAATACCTCACTCCTGGTAAGTCGGTGGAAACTATGTACCCTTCCAATCAGGGGGGGAAGTACCAGACCCACAGTGAGACTCCCTTAGGGCAGAGCCAGAACAGACATAGTGCTTGGATGTTCATCCTCAGCTGCCTGCCCTCTCACTAGCTTGTCCCATAGCCCCTGCTCCCTATCCACCCCTCCAGCATCCACACTGATGCCAGAGTGGGAGTCCTGGCCTTACCCTTTCCCTGCTTATGTAAACTCACCCCTTCCTAGTGTTCCTTGTTTCTAAACAGAAAAGCCTTGTTGGACCTCATTCCCTCTGACTGGTGCTGTCTTCCTGGTCTAAGTAGAACTCCTTGTCTGTTTAAATCCCAAAGGGATCTCTCAACTAATATCTATTGGCACCCATCTCTCACTCCCCCATCTCACTTTCTACATTAAAGCAATCTGACCTTAAATATTGATCACCTCTCATATGACCACCAGCACAAACCTTAAAGCTTAAACCTTATGCAGTGCTATAGCCAGTGGCACCAGCAGTTAACAGATGTGGGAAGTGGGGTCAGACTGAGTGAACATTGGTCCTAAATGTTACAAATACACACAGACTCTGAAGGACTGCTGTACACATTAAGGAATATAAGAGGTTATTATTATATGTTGAAATTACATTTGATAGGTTAAATAAAACTTATTAAAGTATTCAATGTTTGGATTTTGTTGTCACTGCTTTGTTTGTTTATTTGTTAAACAACTGGGTCTCACTGTGTAGCCCTGGCTCTTTTTTTCCCCCAAGATTTCACTCTGTAGCCCTTCCCGGCCTAGAACTAGAGTTGTAGACCAAGCTTCTATTAGAAAGCATAAAAGACACATGGGTACATCTTAGATCAATATACTGGGCAGCCTGTTGCAATATCCACTTGGGGCTTGGTCACCTGTTGTCTCCAGTCCCTAGGGTGGCCTGGTCCAGGAAGAAGCCTAGGATGGTTTCTTTAAGGACAATGAGTAGTTACATAGAATGCCACACACTTCCCCACTCCCCCAAGATCAACTCACTCTCCTTTGACAAGGAGGAGGCGGTCTGGGACTATGGCTGGGATTGAGGATAGGGTCTGCAGGAAACTGAAATAACAGCTCTGCTCAGAGCATTCCCAGATAGTGACCCTGCTCTCTATCAAGTGATCAAGTTTGAACTCTGAGGATACAGGAAATTAAAGACGGATTGCCCTTTCCCTTTCTGGAGAAACAGGATTCAGATGTCACGGGTATTTTAGGGTCCAGAGAGCAAAGAGTTCTCTGTTGAGACCAGACTGCATGAAACAGGGAACTTGGAGTGAAAGGGGAAGCTGTGGAAGAGGGCCCTGGAAAAGAGGAACTGGAAAGAACAGCAAGTGTGAAGAAGGAAGGGAGAGCCAGGGCGGGGGGAGGGGGGGTTGGGGGTGGGAGGGGGAAGCTCAGCAGGGGATGGGCGAGGGAGTGGGACCAGGAGTTGGCCAGCTCTTGAAGACCTACTAGGCAAGGACGATAGAAGTTGACAGAAGAAGGCGGGCCGGCAGTTCCGAGGAGGAGGCGGGGCCAGGATTATAGCTGGGAGACGGACGGAAAAGGGAGGAGTGGCCGCCGGAAAAGGAAGGGCCAGGAGAGGAGGGCTGGTCCCAGACTCACAATTGGGTAAAAGCCGCACAGTGGGAGCAGCGTCTGTTCTGCACCAACTCCGAGTACTGTTGGAGCTCCATCCCTTAGTCTTAGCCAACCATGGGCAGCCCGCTGCGCTCCTTGATGTTCCTGCTGGCCTTCCTGGCCTTGACCTGGGCCGCGACCCCAAGGCGAATGCTGGGAGCCCCAGAGGAGGCAGATGCCAACGAGGAAGGCGTGCAGCGAGCGTTGGACTTCGCCGTGAGCGAATACAACAAGGGCAGCAACGATGCGTACCACAGCCGCGCCATACAGGTGGTGAGAGCTCGTAAGCAGGTACGTGTCCCCGCTGTCCCCTGCTCTCCGGATGTCTCCGGGCCGCTCTCGCCCAGGCGCCCATAGCTAGGGCGCGGTTTGCATCTGCGGGACCTAGTCAACGCCTGTGCTTCTCTTGGGAGCGGTCCTCCCCTTCCCTTCCCAGCTCTCCTCTATGTGTTAGCAGGGTCATCCATCTTTTGTTTATTCCTGAACCCAGAAGAGCTCGGCGGGTGGGTACCTGCCCTCCCAGCTCTATTTTTTTTTTTAATATTTTTATTTTCTATATTCTTTGTTTACATTTTCAAAAGGCCGCTGATCTGAAGTACAAAAGATGTAGGTCAAAGGCTCCCTGGGCGGAGCTCAGCCGCCTGGGGTCAATGTCAACTGCTAATGACCTGGGAGAAGGATAAGTCGGCTTCACAGCAGCCCTCACTGAATAAGCGCCCTACTTGAAACTTATTCTGTCCGACGGGCAGATTTCATCCCATCCATCCAGTAAACACTTGGCCATGTTCCGATCTCTTGGAGCACGTGTACCTGGCTGTATGTTTATAGACACTTATTTGTGTAAATACTTTCAAAGTAAAAATATCCGGAAAACAAGGGCATCCTCTACATATCCAAGATTCCATTTGGAAAATTGGGAGTCCACAAATACTCCGTTCCTTCACTCAAATCCTCACTTAGTTTGCTGGTCTCCATTATGGACTCTGCTAGCAAGGGCTATTTCTATCCAGCCTGGCAGCCTGTTTTTTCCTGAGCAGTGCCGATGCTGCTGCCTTACTGCTCTTAGCAATGTGGGATGGTCCAGACAGCTGTAGTGATCGGTCCTGTGCCACATAATGAGGTTCCCTGAAGCCATGACTCGGTTTGTGATGGGGTGGACCTCAAAGGTAAATGACCCTGTGATGCTGCAGCCACATTAGCTTGTACACATGCTTTCTGATTCTCCACAGTGTCCCCAGGGCACGTTTCTCAGAAGGGGCCCCTATCCTTAAGGGACACATGACTGTAGATTGGTGTCTGAGATTGACTGTAATGTTTGTGCAGGTCACCAGGCAGGCCCCCTTGGGTCTCAGAAGGTGCTGTCTAGCTGTTCTGGGAAGCCTTACTACTTGTGGCCCTGGAATATCCTTGGGAGCAGCCTCAGGGGTTTTGCTAATTGTCCTCCAGATAGGACAAATCACCCTCCACCCACTGAGTAGATAACAGCAAGAACTGCTAAGGCCCCAAAGTTGACCCAAAGGAGGCCCAGATTTTAGACCACAAAGGGTTGTATGTCAGTGTGTACAGCTCATTTCTACCTTCTCTTGAAAATACAAACAAGTTAATTTTTTTTAACTTGCTCCATTTCTCCTGCTGCGGTGATCAACAGTCATCCACTTCCCAGCTACCTTGGACCTTGATGGCCAGTGCACCTCTGAATTGTGGCAACAGTTGGAGCAGAGTCTAGGAAGTTACAGGCTATTTGGTGTGCAGGTCTCATGTAACTAGGAGGAAAATCAGGACATCCCACAAGTCAAGAGCTATGTTTCTGGTCCCATGGGGCAATACCCAGAGCCCTGCCCTCCCCACTAACCCCTCCCCCCAGGTCCCTGAGTCTGCGCTTCACATTTCCGACAAGTTGGTCTGGTGTGCCCCATTATGGGGGGGAGGGACGAGTGCTATTCTTAAATTGCAAATAGAAGACCTACAGGTGAATGACATGCTTGAGGAAAGTCTGGAGAATGTCACTAAAGGAGAAGACATTTAAGGGCTGTCTGTCCTCTAACTTGAAATACCCCTGTGTGTGAAGCATCCCATGTCCCTCTTGTCCCTGGAAGGAGGGAGTCTTGGGTAAATAAATGTGTTCTATCTAGACTCTAGGTTGCGTAGTGTGAATGGGGAAGATCTGGCTCTCTTCCAGCGGGACAGTGTCTGAGCCTAAGGAGCGGCAGTCCCCAGGATTGAGTTAATCCCACACCGCAGCCCTGAGCCTTTCTTTGCTTATGCTCGGAACAATCGTACGCTCCTAGAACACCCTGGCTGTCTTTCCTCAGACTTTTCCTTCCTGACTCACTGGAAGGTTTGTCAGTCCTAGCTTCTGCCTTCTGTGCTCTGCGTCTCCTCTTAACTCAGCTAAAACAACTTGTCAGAGTTGCTCAGAATAAAAGAATTGCCAACAGAGCCTGAGGCCACTTGTCTGGAAGATTTAGCTTGTATTCTCTGTGGGTGAGATTTCTGGCTGCTTATGAATCCAGGCGTAAGTCCTAGGTAAACACTTCAGGTCCGCGATGGAAGGCAGCTGTGTGGCAGTAACTTGACTGGACTGTTGAATCTTGCTCTTTTCACTGTAGCTCGTGGCTGGAGTGAACTATTTTTTGGATGTGGAGATGGGCCGAACTACATGCACCAAGTCCCAGCCAAATTTGACTGACTGTCCTTTCCATGACCAGCCCCATCTGATGAGGGTATGTACTTGATTTGTGGCTAAAGGAAAAGTCATGCAGGCAAAGGTGTTGATAAGTCTTACATTGTGTGGGGAAGGGCAGGAGGAGAGAATGTTGGTTCATGAATGGATACAGGTGTTGGGCACATGTAAGTTCATGCCAGTGCAGATGTGTGCCCATGTAGGAGTGGGGTTTATGTGCACATGATTAATTTAAATGCTGAATTAATTTATCCTGGGAATTGGGGTATTCATGTACAATTATCCCTACTGAGTGAGAGGCAACTGCAAGTATTCTTGCTGGGGAGAAAGGCTCTGTTTGATCCTAATCAGAACCCCCATGCCAAGACCACATTGAAGAGAACAGAACCTATTTAATGGTTGAAATCGTCAATGCCTCTTCTGCCTTGTCTGCAGGGATGTGATACCATGGTTGTAGTGATAGCTACATTTCCCTTATCACCCTTCCCCTATACCTTGCCAATTTTAGAGGTGTGTCCCACACCTGTGCTTCTTTCCTGGTGGCCCTCTTAGTACTTAGGTAGAGAGCTCATGGGCCCTGAGCCTTTTCCACTGCCTTGACCTCTAGGGCTCCCACACCTTACACAGGCTACTCCTTAACAAGCTGTGGATGTGGAGCTGAAGAAGGCTGGGGCTGAAGAATATGGTCTTGTGGAGCCAGGAAAGGGGATACAGGCCATCCAATTATAGGGATGGACAGACCCTGCTAAGTGTCCTGGGACTCAGAAGGGAGAAGGGTTTTTCTTCCATCATTGCCTACACCTGCTCCTTCATCCTGGCATGGGTCCTTGTCTTAGCTGTAGCTTCATGCTGATTGTTCCTCTTTGTTTCTTTTTGCAGAAGTCACTCTGCTCCTTCCAGATCTACAGCGTGCCCTGGAAAGGCACACACTCCCTGACAAAATTCAGCTGCAAAAATGCCTAAGGGCTGAGTGTAGTAGGATCATGCAGCTTGTTCCTTACTTGTATTCCTTCCCTGTAGTGTTTCATCTCTCAGAAGGGTGCTCTGGATCTGGAGGGCACCTCCAGTGTGTTTGCACCAGGAGGGAGGTTCTCCACATCTGAACAGCTGCCCCCTGGTTCCACACTTCTTGCAATACCTGTCATGCCTTGCTCAATTAAAAAAAATCCTTTGGCTCTGTCTGAGTTGTTTCTGTCTCAAGATATGCAGCAAGGAAACCCAGAAAACAGGAAGTGTCTGTGTGTGTGTGTCTGTCTGTGTGTGTGTGTGTGTGTGTGTATCTGTCTGTCTGTCTCTCTCTGTGTGTGTGTGTGTGTGTGTGTGTGTGTGTGTGTGTGTGTGTGTGTGTAGAAAAACAATAGCCAACATCCCAGGCAGAGAGATAACCCAGAGCCCAGACAGTACCAGTCCCATACTATTGGGCCACTGGTGTCTATGGAGTGACAGGGATACTCCCAGTGGTTCAGGGATAGTCCTGAGGTAACACAGGTCTTTTCACACAACTTCAGGGGAGATTTTAACACAAATGAAACTTACATAATGTCAATTCCAACTTCTAAGCAGGGAGTTTTAGTTAATAACATCACCCCAGTGTCATGGTTGCATAGATCAGGGGAGACTACAGGGTTGTATAAAATACAAGTCCTCATAGCCTATTGCTTAATGGCCATCCACATGTCATCCAGTGCAAAGGAGAGTAGCCAAGCTACTGGGGCCTGTGTTCAAATCACAAAAGTCATCAGAGCTGCATTAGGAAGCTGTCTTCAGGCCACTGGCATGAGCACTAAAGGGCAGTAGGGGTCCTTCAATGAAAGGCAAAGCTGAGCTCGAAGGGAAGATAGAGCCTCTCTTCCTTGGTGACCTATTTCGTCCTGCCTTGTAGGCAGGGCCTTCCTCTGATAATGATAAATTAATGTCCTTGGAGTGAGAAGGGAAGGCTCAAGTAGAGGGTCATGAGTTCCAAGGCCTGAGTCTAGGCACTGTTGAAGAGTTAGTGTCCTTATTGCCCAGGATCTTCAACATAGTGGTTGGCACAGTGTAAAGGGTCTTGGAGAGCTCTGCCCACAGGAACATTTACACATGGTTTGTCTGCATTACCATATGTTGTGATAGGTTTACTACTTGGTCCTGAAGTTTATCGGTGGTCCTGGCATTGAGGTGTACAGTCTGTGTCTCTGCTTCTTGATTCTGGACAGTGTGTGACTCTATCAGCTCATGGGGAAAGTGAGATGATAATCTTCATGGCAAAACCAGGAAACATGCAAAGCTCCTGCTGGGCTTTCCTGGACCCAACCAAGCGGAAACAAGGCCATCTTCCCTACAGTCATGGGGCAGGGTGGTGACAGCAGCAGGCATTATCTAGCTGGGCCTTTCTGATACCTTGGCCCACAATGTAACAAGCAGGTTAAAATGTTTGTTATCTGTGAGTGTGAAGGCAAGTCATTACAAAGCACTGGTACCTAGGGTGCTTGCTCATGTGTCTGTCTCTGTCAGTCTGTCTCTCTCTCTCTTTCTCATGCACGTGTGTGTGTGTGTGTGTATGTGTGTGTGTGTGTGTGTGTGTGTGTGTGTGTGTGTGTGTGTTGACTAAAGGGTGAAACTCAGCACATGTGGAAGCTGCCTGCCCCAGCTCTGTGACCTGAGTAACCTAAACTCACCTTGTTCTGTGAAGTAGGAACTGTAATAGTTCCTCTTGGGGTTTATGAGAAATAATTATTGTTATCTAGACATTTTATAGTATAGTTCAGTATAATATATGAACTTTCTAAGTACATATTAATCCAACCAAAATGTTCATAGAATTTGCTTCAATGACCTATTTTTTCAAAATATTTTTTTAACTTTTTTTAATTCGATATATTTTTTATTTATATTTCATATGATTTCCCCTTTTCTAGCCCCCAACTCCCCGAAAGTCCCATAAGCCCCCTTCCCTCCCCCTGTCTTCCCTCCCACCCCTTCCCACTTCCCCGTTCTGGTTTTGCCAAATACTGCTTCACTGAGTCTTTCCAGAACCAGGGGCCACTCCTCCTTTCTTCTTGTATCTCATTTGATGTGTGGATTATGTTCTGGGTATTCCAGTTTTCTAGGTTAATATCCACTTATTAGTGAGTGCATACCATGATTGACCTTTTGAGTCTGGGTTACCTCACTTAGTATGATGTTCTCTAGCTTGTTTTGTTTTTTAATTTATTTTTATTTTTAAAGCTTTTTACACAATACATTTTGCTCGTATTCTTTTCTTTCCCTCACCTCCTCCCATATCTCTCCCAGGCCTCACAAACTTCACCAATTTCATAGTCTCTCCCTCTTAAAAAAATTTAAAAAAAAAAAAAAAAGGAAACCCAAACATGGAAACAAAAAAAAACCTAAAAATCCCAAACACACACAGATACTCACACTACATAGGCAAAACACACTCATCCACAAAAACACACAAACACACCACACACATACACACACACACATTAAGCAAAAAGAAATGTACCTCAGACTTGCCCATAGGCCAGTCTGGTGGAGGTATTTTCTCAGTTGAAGTTCCCTATTCCAAAATGATTCTAGCCTGTGTTGAGTTGACATAAAAACTAGCCAACTTATGTGGAGAAATGCAAGTGGGAAAGAGAAATATGATTTAATGTTAATATGGTAATAGACCACATGAAGAACCCAACAAAGGGAAAAGGTTTGTCTAGACTCTTGGCCTCTCTCTTCATTTGCCCTGCTCTGAAGGAGTAGGGCGGGGCACTTTCTACAATGGGAGTCCCATGATATGTTAAATGAGGTAAGCCAGAGAACTTTTCTTTGGAGTTTCACTAAGTTTCCTGTCCTCAACCCCACGACTCTCCTGCCTTAGCATCCTGAAGACCACAATTGTGGACATCTGTCACCATGGCCAACAGAGTTTTATACCCTCATAAGACAAAAGTCAAAGGAAGAATGGAGTTTCCATCACATGTTTGGGAAAGAGAAAGTCTGGTTTCCATGAGTCAGTTCATGAGGGAATAGGATTTGATGGGCTATGTATGTTACAGCTTAAGGCCAAAGGCCTTCTCTTCTTTCTTTTTTTTTAATCTTTTTTTTATTGAGTATCTTCATTTACATTGCCAATGGTAAAACCTTTCCCAATTTACCCCCTCCCAAAGTCCCCCTCCCCAAAGATTCCCTACCCCTCTTCCCACCCCCTGCCTCCATGTATATGCCCCTCTACCCGACACACTCCCACCTTCCCCCTAACTCCCCACACCTTGTCCAGTTCCCTTTATTGAGCCTTTACCTGAGCAAAGACCACTCCTCCCACTGATGACCAACAAGGCATTCCTCTGCCACATTTTTGGCTGGAACTATGTGTACCCCTTGGTTGATGGTTCCGTCCCTGGGAGTTTTGGGGTGTCTGGGTGTTCAAAGTCATTGTTCTTCCCATGGGGGTATAAACCCCTCAGCTCCTCCAGACCACCCTCCAGATCCTCCGTTGGGGACCCCAAGCTCAGTCCAATAGTTGGTTGCTAGTTTCTGCCTCTGTATTTGTAAGGCTCTGGTAGGGCCCCTCTGGAGACAGCCATGGCATGCTCCTTTTGGTACACGCTTCTCGTCGTAGTGTCGGGGTTTGGTGACTGTTTATAGGATGAATCCCCAGGTAGGGCACACACTGTGTTTGCTCTTAAGGCTATTGGTTAATTGGACATAGTCCTGTATATTATCAAGGCCACTCTATTTATTTAAAACTACTGAATGTGGCTATTAACTACACCCCATGTCCTCCACAGCAATACCTAGTGAAGGAAAGACCAGGTGCCACAGCCAAGCCAAACTGAAACATGAAAGTTAACTCTCAGATCAGGGCTATTTCCTTTAGTTTTTATTTTTCCTCTTTAACTTTTTTTAAAGCTAATCTGGACATATTCCAAAACATTGCTGCTTCGGCTTCATTTTCCAAGGAAATATGATTCTTAGGAACAGCATGTTCCAAACATGATCCCTTCCAGTTGCCCTCCTGGCTGCTCACTCTGCAGTGGCTGGAGAAGAGAACAAATTCTCTTCCTGATGACATCAGGGCAAGTACTGGGTGCTGAGAGCCTCTCTGGCCCACTTGCTCTGCTCACATCTCTGGGAAAACATTCCTCACTGGGCCTCACCCAGCTGCAAGGATGGAAACCAGTCTTCCCTCTGTTGTGCTGGGGGCAAGTCACAGCACAGCAGCTCTATTTTTAGAAGAAGAAAAACAAGTGGATGGACCACGTGTTATATGGGAGAATCTCTGCTTCTCAGATTCATTAGCTGTAACTTACCACCCACAAAATTAAACAGGACAGTGCTCTTGTGAATGTACGCTGCAACTTGAGAAACAAGGATGTGATCTCTATGAGAGAACTTCTCTTAGGTGCTTAAGTAAGAATCTCATTGCCCTGGGTCACTTTCCTTGGGATGTGCAGTCTTGCACAAGGAACTAGCTCTGATTTTTCTTCCCCTGTTCTTTCCTCTTCCTATTCCAAATGTTTTTGGTCCTGTGTGTGTGTGTGTGTGTGTGTGTGTGTGTGTGTGTGTGTGTGTGTTGCAAGAGTGTGTGGGGTGTGTGTGTATGTGTGTGCTGGGGAAATGAGAGTACTGGTGACAGTGATGTTGCTTTTCACCTCATGTTTCCAGATGAACCCAAATTCTACTTCTCAAGCTCAAACACCATTGTGATGGTTTGTATATGCTTGTCCCAGGGAGTGGCACTATTATAAGGTGTGGCCTTGTTGGAGGAAGTGTGTCACTGTGGGGTTGGACTTAGAGATCTTCGCCTAGATGCCTGAGGATTCCCAGTCTGTTCCTGGCTTCCTTTGGATAAAGATGTAGAACCCTCAGCTCCTCCTGCACCATGTCTGCCTGGATGCTGCCATGCTTCTGCCTTGATGACAATGAACCTCTGAACCTGTAAGCCAGCCCCAATTAAATGTTGTCTTTTATAAAACTTGCATTGGTCATGGTGTCTGTACACAGCAATAAAACCCTAACTAAGACAGAAGTTGTTACTGGGAGTGGAGTATTTCTGTGATAGGCCTGACCATGCTTTTGTTTGAAAGAATGTAGATTTGAGGACTTTGGATTTGGAAAGCCATGGAATTCTTTAAGTGGGGCTTAATGGGCCAGCCTAGTAGGAATATGGAAGACAGTGGTGCTGAGGGTCATTTAAACTGTGTAGGCCTGCTGGCCCAAAAGGTTTCAAAGGAGAACTTTAATATGTGGCCAAGAGACTCTTTGTGATGTTTTAGTGAAGAACATGGCTGCTTTTTGCCGTTGTCTGAAGAGACTGCCTAAGGTAAAGGTAAAGAATCTTAAGTTAATTGCATCTACAAAGCAAAAAAGGCCCAACAGAGACTTTGTTCTCTGGTTAAGTCTGATGAAGAGCATTTTGAACAAACATAGCAAGCTGAGAAAGGAAAAGTACAAAATATATAGTTTGAGTATTTTAAAGGGACTCCCGGAAATGAAATGGAGCTGAATTCAAGGATATTAAGTTGAATTAAGGGAGTGGTGATCCTGGGACAAAGATAAACAGATCTCCAAGTTCAAGGACAGCCTAGAACAGAACAAATTCTAGGTGAAGAAAAACTTTAATCCAGGGAGGGTGGATCACACCTTTAATCCTAGTCCTTAGGAGACAGGCTTGCTGATCTCTGAGTTTAAAATCAGTCTATGGAGCAAGATCCAGGACAGCCAAGTTAGGCAGTAAAGGAGTCGGAAAAAAGGAAGCTAGTGATAATGTAATAAAACAAGGGGGCCATGTTCCAGCTCCTGCAAGCAGCAGAACTCAGCAGCTTTGGCCATGTGGCTCTGGCTTTGTATTCAAAAGGAGAAGACTACTGGGACAATTGATGCTGCTTAGCTGGAGTTAAGAAATTAGTGAGTGGTGATTAAGAAGAGACCAGCATCACGTAGGAGAAATCTGGGAAGTGTTTTTTGAGAGCACAAAAAAGCTGTATTCTAGTGATAACCAAGGTTGTAACTCATGATGCAGCTGGACTTGGTAATGTGTAAGAATGACATTATGACATTGATGACAATGGACTGAACCTCTGAACCTGTAAGCCAGCCCCAATTAAATGTTGTCTTTTATAAAACTTGCATTGGTCATAGTGTCTGTACACAGCAGTAAAACCCTAACTAAGACAACCATTAATGTAAAATTTTCATTAGCAATTTGGATGTAACTTAATAACAAGTACATTATTTGGTAAGTTTATACATGGAAAACATTTATAAGTGAACTAATCATTGTTTCAACATCTTTTGGGGGGAGCAGGTATGGTGGCATATGCCTTTGATTCCAACAACAGAGGCAGGTGGATCTCTATGAATGCAAGGCTAGCCTGGACTATATAGCAATTTCTAGTCTAGCCAGAGTTTCATAGAGAATATCTCAAAAAAATTTATTCAGTAATATAAGATTTTCATGTTATATTGTGTTAAAGTTTATAGATATTTATTATTTGTCTTGATCATGTGTAAGTAAAGTAGAATAGTAAGACATCAGGTTTTTCATATTTATCCTTTGACAATTTCACACATTGCTAACATGTCTGTTTAGATGCTTAACTTCCTGCTCACTATTTTTAGGCACCCTAACTTGTCCCACTACACTCTTAACTGGTCCCTATACCTCCTGCATGCCCTGTACTTTTTTTGTTAACTCACTAAGTCTTATTAACACTGCCTTCTGGACTGTTGAAACATCAATTAATATGTACAAGTTTAAGTCAACATACTTGGATTTTTTTTAATGGTCTGTGTGTTGATGAATATGAAAAACTAGGCTGGGAGATGGTTCAGTCAGTAAAATGTCCACTGAGTAAACATGAAGACATTAGTTTTGCTCCCTAGCACCAATGTAAAAGCCAGAATTCATGGTTCAGAGATATAGCCCCAGTGATAGAGGTGAGGAAAAGTAAACAGGATATCACTGGCAAATGAATCTGGCTAAATTGGCGAGCTCTAAGTTCACTGAAAGACCCTGTCCCCAAAGAAGAGGATGGAAAGCAATGAAGGAAAGATTCAATGTCAACCTCTAGCTCTATCTGCCATCCGCACATGTGCACATGCACTACATACATACAAACACCAACAGGATCATGTTCATACATATCATGTACATACACACACACACACAGTTCTGTATATTAAATGGCACTTGTCTGTAGAATGCTTGTGAAAGTTGCTAAGGATTAAAATTCCCTCTCATATGTGTGTAAGATCTTTAGTTTTATGAAGCAGGTTGTATAATATGGGCTTGAAAGAGAGTCTGGTTTTGCATTCTTCTGATCCCCATACTTAAGAATTTATCTCCCACAGATAAATTCATCAGGTATGACTGTAACTTCATTGCCAAAAGTAACCAACAGATTATTTGGATCAAATAGATTGACTCCTTATCTTGCTCTTTGTTCTTCTCAATTTGAGAGGTTTATGCATATCCTAGCAAGAAGCATACTCCAACTCTTAATATTACCCTCCTGACAACCATACTAGAAACCTTAGATACTGAGTTTTAACCTGGATTCCCATGGTTGTGGTGCAGCAAGCCAGGCATTATCTCCAGGCCAGATTTTGGTGACCATTGTGTTGATGGTGCCTCTGAGAACTTCTGGTTTGTGATCCTTTGATTCAATGAGCATATGTTTAGTACAGACCAATGATCCAACAGAAGCAGGATCTAGAGGGCCATTTTACAGGCTGTCTACACCTTACAGCCTAGCTGAATCATTTACTGTACACTCAGCCATGCAAAGGCATCTGCTGCCTTCAGCTTTTGTCTCCCAAGTTGAAACTTCTTTTAAAGACAGGCAGCAGTGCTCAAACTTTGGGACATGGTCCTATGCCTCTCTGGTATACTGTAGGATCCAATTTACTGAGCCCAACTGGAAGAAAGAGGATGGCTTATGTGGAAGGTGTCGTGCCCCAGATATTGCTGGTTTCCCTTAAAAGGCTGCCCATTCTAACATGGGAAGAGAAATAATGACTTCAGAGGAGGGCGTTTGGTTAAATGGGAGGATTCTAAACTTTTACTAAAAAACTTCAAACTCATTGGCACAGGGGGAAATTTCCTAAACAGAACTCCAATGGCTGCTCATTCTCTAAGATCGAGAATTGATAAATGGGACCTCATGAAACTGGAAAGCTTCTGTAAGACAAAGGATATAGTCAGTAGGACAAATCGGCAGCCTATAGATTGGGGACAAAATCTTCACTAACCCCACATCCAATAGAGGGCTAATATCCAAAATATATAAAGAACTCAAGAAGCTAACCACCAATAAATCAAAAAAAAGAAACAAACAAACAAACAAAAATGAGGTATGGAGTTACTTCACTTTGGATGATATTTTCTAGTTCCGTCCATTTGCCAAGAATTTCATGAATTCATTGTTTTTAATAGCTGAGTAGTATTCCACTACAGAAACGTACCACATTTTATATATCCATTCCTCTGTTGAAGGACATCTGGGTTCTTTCCAGCTTCTGACTACTATAAATAAGGCTGCTACAAACATAGTGGAACATGTGTCCTTGTTATATGTTGGAGCATCTTTTGAGTATATGCCCAGGAGTGGTATATCTGGGTCCTCAGATAATACTATGTCCAGTTTTCTGAGGAACTGTCAGACTGATTTCCAGAGTGGTTATACCAGTTTGCAGTCCCACCAACAATAGAGGAGAGTTCCTCTTTCTCCACATCCTCACCAGCATCTGCTGTCACATGAGTTTTTGGTCTTAGCTATTGTGACTGGTATGAAATGGAATCTCAGGGTTGTTTGATTTGCATTTCCCTGATGACTAAAGGATGTTGAACGTTTCTTTAGGTGCTTCTCAGCCATTCAAGTTTCCTCAGTTGAGAATTCTTTGTTTGGCTCTACAACCCATTTTAATAGGTTATTTGATTGTCTGGAGTCTAATAGCCCAATCACAAAAGAATACACCTGGTATGCACTCACTGATAAGTGGATATTAGCCCAAAAGCTTGGAATACCCAAGATACAATTCATAGACCACATGAAGCTCAAGAAGAAGGAAAACCAAAGTGTGGGTGCTTTGGTCCTTCTTAGAAGGGTGAACAAAATACTCACAGCAGCCAAATACAGAGACAAAATGTGGAGCAGAGACTAAAGAAAAGGCCATCCAGAGACTGCCCCTCCTGGGGATCCAACCCAGAAACTGTTAAGGATGCCAAGGAGTGCATGGAGACAGGAGCCTGATATAGCTGTCTCCTGAGAAGTTCTGCCAAAGCCTAACATATAGAGGAGGCAGATGCTCACAGACAACCATTGAACTGTTCATGGGGCCCCCAATAGAGGAGTTAGAGAAAGGACTAAAAGAACTTGCAACCCCATAGGAAGAACAACAATATCAACCAACCAGAGCTCCCAGGGTCTAAATCACCAACCAAGAAGTACACATGGAGGGACCCATGGTTCCAGCCAATTATGTAGCAGAGGATGGCCTTGTCCAGCATCAACAGGAGGAGAGGCCCTTGGTCCTGTGAAAGCTCAATGTCCCAGTGTAGGGAAATTCGAGGGCAAGGAGGCAGGAGTCGGTGGGGTAGCACCCTCATTGAAGTGGAGGAGGGGGGATGGGATGGAGGTTTCAGGAGGGGAATCAGGAAAGAGAATAACATTTGAAATGTATATAAATAAAATATCCAATTTAAAAAAATGATGGGGTGTAGAACTAAACATAGATTTCATAACAGAGGAATCTTGAATATCTGAGAAGCACTTAAAGAAATGTTCAAAAGTCCTTAGTCATCAGGGAAATGCAAATCAAAGTGACCCTGATATTCCACCTTCTATCAGTCAGAATGGCTAAGATCAAAACCTCAGGTGACAGGACATGTTGGCAAGGATATGAAAAAAGAGGAACACTCTTCGATCTCTGGTGGGATTGTAAACTGGTACAACCACTCTGGAAATCAATCTAGAGGTTCCTCAGAAAATTGGAAATAGATCTACCTGAAGACCCAGCTATACCACTTTTGGGTATATACCCAAAAGATGTCCCACCATGCCACAGGTTCAGCTGTGTTCATAGCAGCCTTGTTTGTGATAGCCAGAAGCTGGAAACAACGCAGATGTCCCACAACAGAAGAATAGATACAGAAAATGTGGGTCATTTACACAGTAGAATACTACTCAGTCATTAAGAATTAGGACATAAAATGGATAGAACTAGAAAATATCATCTGAGTGAGGTAAGTCAGATGCAAAAGAACGTGCATGGTATGTACTCGCTAATACACAGGATACAATTCACAGAAGTCAAAAAGGTTAACAAGCCAAAGGACCCAAGTGAGAATGCCTCAGTCTCCCTTGGGAGGGAGAAGAGAGCAATCACTGGGCAGGGGATGAGAGGGAGGGGGCTGGGTGGGAAAGGGAACAGGGAGAGGAAGAAGGGAACATGATCAGGTATTGGGGGGGGGGGGGGGGGCACAGGACTGAAGCCCTGAGGGCCATCACAAAGAATGGAAACAGGAAACTTCAGGAGGTAGGGGGTACCCTTTAGAATGTACCAGAGACCTGGGAAATGAGAGACTGTCAGGACTCAAAGAGAGGGAACTTAGATAAAATGTCCTACAGTGAGGAGAAGGAATTTGTAAAGTCCACCTCCAGTAGAAAGGCAGGGCATCAAGTGGAGGGATGTGGTTGCCATCCCATAGTCAAAGACTCTGACCCAGAATTGTTCCTGTCTGAAAGAACTGCAAGGTCAAAAATGGAGAAGAGCCTGAGGGAAAGGAGGTCCAGTGACAGGCCCAAATTGGGATCCAGCTCAAGGGGAGGCCCCAAGGCCTGACACTATTGCTGATACTGTGGTATGCTTACAAGCACGAGCCTCCTCTCATAACTCCCCTCTGAAAGGCCCAACAAGCAACTGAAAGACTCAGATGCCGATATTTACATCCAACCAATGGACAGAAGCTGCTGACCCCTGTGGTTGAATTAAGAAAAAGCTGGAAGAAGCTGAGGGTGGCGACCCTATAGGAAGACCAGCAGACTCAACTAACCTGGACTCCTGAGATCTCTCAGACTCTTAGCCACCAACCAGGCAGCATATACCAGCTGATATGAAGCCCCCAACACATACACAGCAGAGGACTCCGTGAGAGAAGATGCACCTAACCCTCAAGAGACTTGAGGTCCCAGGGAGTGGGGAGGTCTGGTGAGGTGGGGTGGGGATGGGGACATCCTCTTGGAGTCAGGGTCAGGTGGGGTGAGGAGGTATGGGATGTGGAAGAGTCAGAGGGCAGACCGTGAGGGGGATAAAGACTGGACTGTTAAACAAATTAAAGAATAAAAAAAAAAGAAAGAAAGGAAAAAAAAACCAATAGGAGCCATAGGGTGGGATGGTTGAGGCAACATTTAATAAAACTTTGTCTTTTCTTAAGAAAGGAAGGAAGGAAGGAAGGAAGGAAGGAAGGAAGGAAGGAAGGAAGGAAGGAAGGAAGGAAGGAAGGAAGGAAGAAAAGTGAATTTAGTGTTTATTTCTAAGTTGTAAAAAAGCTCTTTATGAAAGCTCTTTAAGAAATGGGGAAAAGCTGGGCAGTGGTGGTGCATGCCTTTAATCCCAACACTTGGGAGGCAGAGGCAAGTGGATTTCTGAGTTCAAGGTCAGTCTGGTCTACAAAGTGAGTTTACAGAGAAACCCTGTCTCAAAAAAAAAAAAAAAAAAAAAAAAGGGAAAAGCTGAAAGATCCTAAGTGGGACATAGAAATCCGTGTGCCTCTCTTTTCTTCAGCACTTATACATCTTTCATAATACATGATCACATGGTACAAAAACCATAACTAAGTTATTAATGAAGTTTTGTTGTTCAGTTTCCATGTGTCTGTGGGCTTTCTGTTGTTTTTGTTGCTACTGAAGACCACTTTTACTCCATAGTACAACCACTATGGAAATCAGTCTGGCGGTTTCTAAGAAAACTGGGCATGACACTCCCGGAGGACCCTGCTATACCTCTCCTGGGCATATACCCAGAGGATTCCCCAGCATGCAACAAGGACACATGCTCCATTATGTTCATAGCAGCTCTATTTATAATAGCCAGAAGCTGGAAAGAACCCAGATATCCCTCAATGGAGGAATGGATACAGAAAATGTGGTATATATACATAATGGAGTACTATTCAGCAATTAAACACAATGAATTCATGAATTTTTAGGCAAATGGATGGAACTGGAAAATATCATCCTAAGCGAGGTAACACAATCAAAAAAGAATACACATGGAATGCAGTCATTGATAAGTGGATATTAATTAGCCCTGAAACTCTGAATACTGAAGATACAATTAGCATATCAAATGATTCCCATGAAGAAGGAAGAAGAGGACCCTAATCCTGGAAAGGCTTGATCTAGCATTGTAGGGGAGTACCAGGACAGAGAAAAGGGAGGGGGAAAGATAGGAGAATGGATGGAGAGAAGAGGACTTATGGGACATATGGGGGGGGGGTGGACTGGGAAAGGGGAAGGCTTCTAGAATGTAAACAAAGACTATAGAAAATAACTTAAAAATTTTTTTAAAAAAATGAAGTTTTGTATAGGTAAAGCCAGTCAATATTTTATCTTCTGTCCTAGCACCTATAAAAAAAACTGTTAGTTCCCTTTTATGGCCTTTGGTTAATGTTTTTACAACCTTTTAGAATGTGCTCTACATAGTAGAATGTCTATTTACTATCTTAGACATAACACTAAAAACTGGCAGAGTTCTCATTGCAGTTTTGACTATCAGAAAGGACTTAATAGTCTTAAAAGAGCTTAATAATTACTATAAATTTAGGAATTCTTATAGGGTCATCATTAAGGATAAAGAAATCATCTATTTGTATAGCATCACTATAAGACAGTACATCTTTGTAGTTCTCCAGAGATCTTCTCAAAAGGGTGAGCTAATACCTAGTAATTGTTATATATGTAATAATGACAGGAAAAGCATATTAATAGTAGGAATCTTTCCTAAAGTGATTTTCTGATGGGTCTTGCCTACCAGAGTTCTGTTCTAGACTTTTAATCTAAGGCTAAGTCATCTCAGGAAGGTCACCTGCTAGTTATTAGCTTGTTGGTTCCTGACAGACTGTGAACACTCAGATCTTTAACTTGAAGTACACTGTAGTAAATGAAGCATTTGTCATAGTTATCTCAGGTCATTTAGCGCAGGAAACCACAGACTGTTCTCCACTTGACTCACAATGAGCTTTTCTTTCCCTACGTCTGCTCCCTACCTAGACATCCAAGGTGAAGCATCCCCATGAAGCCTCTAACACCCACCCATTCTCCTGTCTTAGCTCTCAACTTAAATCATCCTATTTGGGACCCAAGAGCTACTCTTTGAATCCAAAAAAAAAAGCAGTGAAGTGTTATTTTAGTTTTGATAAAGTAATAACTGTATAAGTTACAAAATGCAGGCAAGATCAAGATAAAAGGAAAACTCTTTACCTGCTCTAAGCTGCTGACCCAAACACCAAAAGGCAGGTTGCCTTGTTGTCATTTCTTTGGGACCTTTCCTTATACCTCTTCTAGATCATTGATTAGCCTTAACTCACAACAAATATGCCTGCTAATTTGAGACCACGTCTGTCCAACTATAGCATTAAAAACAATGAATGACCAGACTGGGCACAAAGCCACCCAGACATAAGATACTAATATTTTAATAAGTCTCACAGTTATCTCTTCACTGGAACCACTGCCTGTGGCATTGGAGAAATAGGTTTCAATCTAAACTTTTGGCCAGAATTCACATGATCTGTGATGGCACTTGAGAAAGATGTTAGCTTGGTTAAGAATAACCTTTTCCCAATCTGTAGGTTGTTTTTTTTTTGTCCTATTGACAGTATCCTTTGCCTTACAGAAGCTTTTCAGTTTCATTGGGCCCCATTTGTCAATTGATGATCATAAAGCCTGAGCTATTGGCATTCTGTTCTGGAAGTTTTCCCCTGTGCCAATGCATTTGAGGCTCTTCCCCACTTTCTCTTCTATTAGATTCAGTGTGTCTGGTTTTATGTGGAAGTCCTTGACCCACTGGGACTTGAGCTTTGTACAACACATGCCCCTCAGAGCTCCCAGAGACGAAGCCATCATCAAAAGAGCATAAATGGGCTGTTCTGTGGTCCCCAGCACAGAGCACTGCTTTGTCTCATTGAGAGAGGTTGTGCCTAATCCTATATAGACTTGATGCCTCAGGGAAGGGGGATGCTGGAGGGGGTGAGGTGGTTGTGTGAGGGAAAGTGAGGGGCAGGTAGCACCCTCTCGGAGGCAAAAGGGAACAGGGAATGGGGGAAGAATTTTGGGAGGGAAGACCAGGAAGGGAGGCAACATTTGGAATGTAAATAAATAAAACAATTTTTAAATTAATTAATTAACTAAAAATAAAAACAAATAGCTTATGTGCCTGAAATAGTAAAGAAGGTAGAAAACAGACAGAATCTGTGTCTGGTCCCTCAAAAGGAAGTGTAAGCCCCATCAGGGGTTTACTGTCTGACATTTCCAAAACAAGTGCCACTGCAGGACACTTGAGGTCAGTCTCTAAATACCACTAGCCAAAGAAGTAGAAGTTGGCTGTGTTAATGGAAACTGCTCCAAAAGATCCAAAGAGGGCTCTGAATGGAATCAATTTCCAGGAGAAAGTAGCCATTGTCCGGGCCTGTAGAACCATTAAGAAAGGGGAAAAGACCACAATGGTTACACTGGCCAAGTTTAAATAGAATGTTTTAGAACTAGGGGCAGTAAACACTGCCCAAAAACATCAGAAAGAAAAGTTTAAGAACATTGTGAACTGTGGACATATTGTGGTTTGGGGCAGGAAGATCCCAAAAGCAACTCTGCAAATAAAAGTCTCAGGACAAAGCATCATTGTAAGGGCCAACGGAGTGACCAGAAAGGAAACGTTTAAGGGTCTCAGCTTTGCTGGTGCCTTATTAAATGAAACTAAATTTGTTTTCTAATAAAGAGAGAGCTCAGAACCCATTCTGACACTGAAGAGGGGACATGAGGGTGGGCATGTTTTATTAGCCAAAAGTTACAAGGTGCTGCGAAAGATCACACAGTGTTTAAATTTGGCATCAAATCATGTCACAGGAGAGGAATAAGGTCTAAGCAAAGGCTGAGAACTTTTCAGTATGCAAACTTTTCAACAAGTCTCCTCTCTCTCTCTCTCCCTGTCCCTCTCCCTCTCCCTCTCCCTCTCCCTCTTCCCCCCTCTCTCCCCCATCCCCACCACCCCCAGTCTCTTGTTTTTTCTGCAGCTTAACTCCAGGCACTCCCAGCCAAAATATTCTGCCTCACCATTGAAAGCAGCAGAACCAAGCAGCCAGTGACTAAAAATTCTGAAACTGTGAGCCAAACAAATCTTCCGTCTTTCTAAGGCATGTGTGTATATTTTGTCATAGCAGAGAGGTAACCAATACAGAGCCTTTCAAAGAGACCAGTAAGGTTTAATTATCCAGAAGTTGTTTTCTTGAGATCTAACATCAACCTGAACTAGACCAAAAATCTGAACTCAAAACCATAAGACAATGTATAAGTCTATTTCTGAACCGGTACTCATAGCATCCTGGGAAACCAATGCCTACTGAATCATAAAAATCCCAGACTCCTGCACCGTTCTGCATGCCCATCTTGCAACTTAGATACTTTGAGGCCATGTTCATCTCATGTGCGACCAACCTGATGATCATTATTATAACCACGCTTGATACACTAGAGACAATTTTCCTATAATTACCGATGAATATAAGCACCACAGATGCTTTTATGGGATATCTGTCCTGATGGTTATTCTGTTTAGTATCATGCTCACCAAATCACCTATAGTTTTAAAACAGTTTCCTGGGGGAAATGCCAAGGAATTCTACTTCTGTGGTAGTAGAAACTCAAGTTAACATGATATAAAAGATGAAGAGATAAGAGCAAGACTACAACTCCAGTGCATCTAACTCCCATGAGTCCATTGCTTCCCTTGCCTCCTGCTATGGACTCTACAAACTGCAATGCATTGACCAGAGTATCGCTTAAAAGCTCCAGCCTCTACAGATGGGCCCAGTGATAGCATAGTTTTCTTCACAGACAACACAAATCCCTCTCACCAGTTCCCAGGTTCACAGTCCTACCAGCTCAGTAAGGGGCACCCCAATATTGCATTCCATTGACCAGAGTACATGATTGGCTATAGTTTCAACTGCCCTGACAAGACAAATGCCTTGACAAAAATAAAACTGAGGTTCAGAAAAGAGCAAACAACTAACCCTCATGTGATAGAATGTGCATATAGTCTGCCCACACACACACACACTGAGACTCACGTTGAGACTCAGTTTACAAATATTAGGCAGTAGTGGCACTTTTATCAGGTGATTAGTTCGTGGGGCTCAGTTATCATGGAGAAATGGAGTTCTAGTGAGAAAAACTCCTCTAGGCTGATTACCACAATGGGGCTTTTATAGAGACCAACCCACCCACCCTTCTGACTCCCCTTCTCCATGCAACCACTCAGATGAGCATTCAGTGGGTGGCTGTGTTTAAGTTCCTGCTGAAAGTGAACAGAAAGCTGACACCATGTTCTTGAGCCTCCAAAATCAAGTTTCCTACCCCTGTATATTTTGTTGTAGCAACAGAAAATGAACTAACACAAAGTCATGTTTCCAAATAATAGTAGACTGAGTGAGGCCCAAACTTGCCAGTTTGGGAACCTGATAATTCCATCAACATCAATTCCAGTGACAAATACATGACACACTTCCTACAAGCTGAGATCCAAACTCAAACCTCAAAGAGAAGACACAGCACAGAAAGCCATCCATGAAAGGCTATGGTTGGGAGTCAGGGAGGAGCCTTTGCTCACAAGCTGCCGCAGGCCTGAATATATTCTGGCATTTCTCTTTCTGAGCCAAAATCAAAATACAAATTCCTTCATCCCACCAGTGAAGCAGCCAACATGCTGGAATTCATTAGAAACCCTGGTGGAATTTGGCCATTTCAATTTCTTTTGATAGTAACAGCACCACAGACAGAGTATTTTGTAAAACCAAGGTTTATTTCACTCTGCAGTTCTGGTCCAAGGTCAAGTAAAGAGCATCTACTAATGGCAGAGGCCTAAAGCAGTACAATATGGAGAGACAGATGTGCTCCAGAGACCAGGAAAACAAAGTTGTTTACACAGCAGATCACTCTCAAGGTCATCCACTGACCTGTCAATCACACAAATATTTAGTCCCACCTAATGTCCTCTCTCTCCTCTCTCCTCTTTCTCTCTCTCTTTCATATTTTATCTACGATTTCTCCTAAGCTAGTCAAATTGTCTACTGCTGACCTGCACTGCTTGCCTAAGTTCTACCTCTTAATATTTCGGACTGGAGATTAAGCTTCAGCATGTTCTTTGGCAGGGACAAACCATATTCAAACTACAGCAAGCTCATACGGTAACAAATATGAGCTACTCCATAAACAGTACCAGAAAACTAAGCTGTGGATCTGGTGGTAGGCATTCATCTCCAACAGATGCCACCTTCCCAACACATACATTCAGACTTCAGGTGGAACATACAGACACACACACAAACACACACAGACCCACGTACACAGAGAGAAAAAGAGAGAGACAGAGAGACAGAGAGGGAGGGAGAGCATTAAACAACTCCGAATGACATTGTTATATCCAGAGATCGGTGCATGGCTCATATATCACCAGAGAAATGTCTTCTTACAGTATATAATAATTAACACAGAAACTCACAACTGGACTCATTTCAAAATGGGGTGCATTTATCTCACCTCTCCCCTAATGGGGATCTATGCAGAAGATGAAACAAAAAGATTATAAGAGCTAGAGGTGACAGATGAGTCCAGGAAAACAGTATTTTCCAGACACAATAGGACTGGTGCACTTAGGAACTCACAGACACTATGACAACGTGCACAGGACCTGCATAAGTTCAAGTCAGAGCATATTCTAGCATGGAGAAGAGAACTGGGCACAAAAATCTCAATCCCAGCTGAAAAGCTATTTGTAATTGATAGTTGCTGGAAGAAGGAAAATAACTTTTGTTCAATATAATGGAACTAGCTATACCAACCACATTCTAAGACAGGCCTTGCGTTTAAGAGTAGTTGAACAACCTCAAACATACTCCAAGGTGTGTGTGTGTGTGTGTGTTAATAGGTTTTTATTAAGAGAAAG
This sequence comes from Apodemus sylvaticus, assembly GCF_947179515.1. Lineage (NCBI taxonomy): Eukaryota > Metazoa > Chordata > Mammalia > Rodentia > Muridae > Apodemus > Apodemus sylvaticus. Next base: position 132,113,932 of record NC_067476.1, on the reverse strand, counting down.
AACATGGAGTTATGTGGGGAGGGAGGCACGGAGAATCTGTAGGGAGTTGTGGGAATAGAAATAATCAAAATATATCATATGAAACTTTAAAAAAGTATAAAAAGAAAGTATTTAGACAAAATATAGAAGGAAAGGATTTTTAAATTATTTACTTATCTTTAATTGTATCTGCATCAGTGTTCTGTATGCATGTATGTCAACATGAGGGTTTTGTAGCCCCTGGAACTGGAGTTACAGACAGTTATGAACTATGATGCAGGTGCTGGAAATTGAACCCAGCCTCTGGAAGACCACATAGTGGTCTCTCAACCACTGAGCGATCTCTCCAGCCCAGGAAAGGATTTTTAATGAGATATTTTTTAAAGCTATAAACAAATTTTTGACATGTTGAAATGTATTTGATCTGTGAGTCTGCATAGAAAGAAATGTCACTAGCACAGTGACATTTAAAGCTAATAAAGCTAAAAAAGGGAACCTTCTATATCCTCAAAGCTGTCCACGTGCCTTCCCTGAAGAAACAGATACAGGCACATGGAAAGCGGGCCAGGATGCTCTGCGTTCAACTCTGAGAAGAAAGAAGTAGAATCTGGGCAGTAAGGAATAATATAAATATAAATAAATAAATATAAATATAAATGGCTACTCTGCCATGGTGAGGCACGCAGGACCAGAGCAACGCAAGGCCAATGAAGGAGCTCTGTCTATAAATGCCAGCATGGTGACTCATTATCGTGAGCTGATTAAAGCATCCAAGCTGTAAGAAATGCCGTATGACTAATTATGCAAATGTTAAAGGCATAAAACTTAATTATGAACACCTTAAGTATTACTTATTTCCAATGCTTAGGACCAAGTCTTCTTTGGAGTTGAGATTGTCATGGATTTTAGAAAATTAATCAACAAAAAGAAAACTTAGATATGGAAACTGTAAGTGAGAATACTGTAGAGAAGCCGACAAAATGGCTACTGCATGATTCAAGGGGGATTATGGAATTGTTGTTGTAAATAGGAAAGAGATAACATCCAGAGGAGGTGGGAAGAGTCTACAGCAAAGAGAAAGATAAAAAAAAAAACAAAAACAGAGTCAGATGTGACTAAAGCTATCTGTGAGAGAAGGAAGAATAATGGCGGAAATTTACAAGAGAGAGAATAGAGAGGAACAGGGGGAAATACCTTGTCCTAATAAAGAATCAGGAAGTGAGCTGTAAACTGGAACAGCCTGGGAGCTAGCCTAGTGCGGGGGGGCGGGGTGGGAGGTGAAGAAGGGGAGAAGGGCCAGGAAGCTCTTGTGGGCTTTGGGATGTGTAATAAGGGAATGTAAATAGGGACCAAAGGAGTCCAGAGGGTAGCATTGGCTTTGGTATATATTTAATAGGGGACCAGATGCTTCATCCACCAGAGGAGGGGGAGATAAAGAAGTGGCTTTTCCTGACAAACACAAACCTCTCATAGGTTCCTGAGGAATGCTGAAAGTATCCTCCGGCAATCCTTCTGTGTTTTCCTGCCAGTGTCTAGCCCAGGCTGAGCACAAGCTGTCAACTTAAACATAGTCAGTAGGCCTGTCCTTCTGGAGTGCTTGGGGTTTTCCTTCAACCTAACAGAACCTAAGTCTAAAAATGAAACTCACTTATATCTCATGCATCCCTAATATTCATACTGCAAGGGTAACTTAATATCAAATACTAGTGACCCTGCATTTTGGCTATGGCCATCACGTGAGTCAGAGCTGGAATTTTCCACTGTGTTATCATGACACTAAAAGTCTCAGGTTTTGAGGAATTTCAGACTTTTGATTTTCAGATAGTGGTTGCTACCTACGGAAAGCTTTCGTTGATAGACTCCAGGCAAGGCTTGATGGAGCTTATGGATGTAAAGTGAAGCCCAGGGGAGATGGTTCTTGTTGATGCCTGGCATAGAAACATCGTCAGCACAGTGGTCTCTCATAACGCTTAACAGGAAATGGTTTTACCCTGAGACTATGACCCTTGTCTGGCTTAAGTCTATGTAATTTGGAATTTTTATTATAATGAAACCTAATGTGGCACCATAGCACTTTGGAGCTCTTTGTTTAAAATAAAAGTTTAGCACTGCTGTTATTTAGCACCCAAATGCTCAGAAAAGAAAATCATATTCAGCAGGAAGAGAGAAAAGGGCCTGGTAGTGCTTCCTGATCCTCACAGTAAACACTGGCCTATGTACAGAAAGACCTCAGGACTTTTGACTTCTGGAAACTGATGTCTGGAAGGGAGGAAAAGACTTTTTAATCCTTCTGTGCATTACTAGAGATTGAAGTCAGGGCTTTGATCTGATGCCAACAGCAGCCAACCAACCACTGAGCTACTCCCTCAGCCCTTAGTTCTTTGAGACAGAGTCTTGCTATGCAACTCAGGGTTGCTTTGAACTGCTGACCTTTCTGCTTCATCCTCCTGAGTGCTGGGATTAAAATGTCTACCACCACTTGGAAAATGCCATTTTAGTAGAAATCTATAAGCAGCAACAAACACATTCAAAAGAGGAACATATTGATATTAGAAAACAGTTTTTCCTCTCTCCTTCTTCTAACCCTCCTCAAATCTACTTTATTCACACAGAGCCAACATTAAACAGAAACCTTGGTTTCTGCATCAACATACACCCAGAGAAATGGAAATGCCAGTTCTGAGCCCTTGGACAGAAAAGAACAGTATCCCCTAAATGCATCAATCTTCCACTAAGAACAGAGCTGGGGCAGAGAAAACTCCATTTACAAGTTGGAAGGGAGGGCAAGGGGGAATAGAAATGGGACATTCAGGGATTTTGACTTGTATGTAGGGCCAGTGCTCCCCAGCTGGGGGTTCTCATGCCTTTGTGTTTGTAGTTTAACTCCCTCTTACCATCATTACATGTAGCCATTGCCCTCATTTCAGTTCAAATTTTCTGGAAGTCTCTGTGGGACTCATTTTTTAAATTATCAAAACTCAAAGCCACCTGAAGACTGAGGCAAGGAAGCCACAGATGGAAAAGCTGGGCCAAGGATGTGGGTGCTGAATGTTCCAGAATCCTGGGATCTGGGGCAGAGAGGTCTCGATGGGTAAACATGCCTGCTGCACAAACCTCACCACCTGAGCTCAATCTCTGGAACCCGAACAGCCAACTCTTCAAAGTTGTCCTCTATCCCCCACATAGACCACACATAGACCCACACACATACACACACACACACACACAAAACACAACACAACACAACACAACACAGAATCCTACAATGTGTCTTCAACCTGTGTCAGGGAGCTCTATGCACTATACATAGTCTCTTGTTTTTTTTCTTTTTACATTTATGGATACATCTTTTAAAAAAAAAGATACTCTGATACCCTTGGAAGAGCTCTATGCACTATACATAGTCTCTTTTTTTTCTTTTTTTACATTTATGGATACATCTTTTAAAAAAAAAATACTCTGATACCCTTGGAAGTTGCATGAAGCTATATATGATGGTTATAAATGCCCCAGAAAATAGATAAATACAGCTGCAGGCCACTAAGAAACACATAGAACATCTTAAAGATGGCTTTCTGGTGTCATCACTTCACAGAGAAGACCTGGCAATTTGTTTTCACTCATAGCTGATCCTTTTTGTTATGTTTTCTGTGGTTTTGGTTCTGAAAGTCCTAAGAAGCTACTAAAACTTTCCTATAAGACCCGTATGGGATGTCCAGTGTCAGGAAACAGATAGAGAGGGACTTCAGAAATTCTGTTTGCCCTAGGATGAAAATCAAAACCTACCAGGACATAGCTTAGTGAGCCAGAATTCTTACAAGGTCATAAGAGCTCTTTTTAAAAGGTGACATTCATTCTTTACATGATGTACTGGCTGGTTTTGTGTGTCAACTTGACATACACTGGAGTTATCACAGAGAAAGGAGCCTACCCTGAGGAAATGCCTCCCAGAGATCAAGCTGTAAGGCATTTTATCAATTAGAGATCATGAGTGGGAGGGCCCATTGTGGGTGGTGCCATCCCTGGGATGGTAGTCCTCAGTTCTATAAGAAAGCAAGCTGAACTCCTATAACTGAGCAGACAGGTGCAGCCAGGAAGGCAGGAAACACCCGAGTGTAAGAACACTTGGGACACGGTCCACCGGGGCCCCACCTGCACCCAGGAGCTGGGCAATGCCATAGCAGTCTGTGCACCTATCCTGCCAGGGGACATCTGCCCTGCAGGGAGTTCCAAATTTCGAGGGAGTCCCTCATTTAGGGGTGAGGCCACCATCTTTGATCCTGTGATTGAGCAGATGGGTGCAGCCAGGAACATAGGGAACACCCAAGTGTAAGAACACTTAGGACACAGTCCAGCAGGGCCCCACCTGCACACAGGAGCAGGGCAGCACCACAGCACTCTGTGCCGGGGAGAGCCGGTCATACAGGGGTGCAGAGATAGGGTGCAGGCACACAGGAGGTACAAACACCAGCCAGAGACAGCAGGACCAACTAACACCAGAGATAAGATGGCAAAAGGCAAACATAGCAACATTACTAACAGAAATCAAGGCAACAGGGCACCATCCAAACCCAATTCTCCCACAACAGCAAGTCCCCAACAAACCAGAAAAACAAGATTTGGATTTAAAAATCACAACTCATGATGCTGATAGAGATATAGAAAAAGGATATAAATAACTTCCTTAAAGAAATACAGGAGAACACAAGTAAACAGGGTGAAGCCCTTAAAGAACTACAGGGAAACACAACAGAACAGGTGAAGGAATTGAACAAAACCATCCAGGATCTAAAAAGGGATGTAGAAACAATAAAGAAATCACAAAGGGAAACAACTCAGGACACAGAAAACCTAGGAAAGAAGTCAGGAGTCATGGATCCAAGCATCAACAACAGAATACAAGAGATAGAAGAGAGAATCTCAGATGCAGAAGATACCATAGAAAGCATTGAAATAAGTCAAAGAAAATGGAAAATGCAAAAAGCTCCTGACCTAAAACATCCAGGAAATCCAGGACAAAATGAGAAGACCAAATGTAAGGATTATAGGTATAGAAGACGGTGAAGATTTCCAACTTAAAGAGCCAATAAATGTCTTCAACAAAATTACAGAAGAAAACTTCCCTAACCTAAAGAAAGAGGTGCCCATGAACATACAAGAAGCCTACAAAACTCTAAATAGATTTGACCAGAAAAGAAAGTCCTCCCATCACATACTGATTAAAATGCCAAATGCACTAAACAAAGAAAGAATATTAAAAGCAGTAAGGGGGAAAAGGTCAAGTAACATATAAAGGTAGACCTATCAGAATTACACCAGACTTCTCACCAGAGACTACGAAAGCCAGAAGAGCCTGGGCAGATGCCATACAGACCCTAAGGCAACACAAATGCCAACCCAAGCTGTTATACCTAGTGAATCAAATTACCATAGATGGAGAAACCAAGATATTCCATGACAAAAACAAATTTATACAATATCTTTCCACAAATCCAGCCCTTCAAAGGATAATGAATGGAAAATACCAATAAAAGGGGATAAACTGCACACTAGAAAAAGCAAGAAAGTAATCTTTCAACAAACCCAAAAGAAGATAACCACACAAACATATTAATTACATCAAAAATAACAGGAAGCAACAATCACTATTCCTTAATATCTTTTAATATCAATGGACTCAATTCCCTAATAAAAAGACATAGACTAATGGACTAGATATGAAAACAAGACCCAACATTTTGCTGCATACAGGAAACACATCTCAGAGTCAAAGACAAACACTACCTCAGAGTAAAAGGCTGGAAAACAATTTTCCAAGCAAATGGTCCCAGGAAACAAGCTAGAGTAGCCATTCTAATATTGAATAAAATAGATTTTCAACCAAAAGTCATCCAAAAAGACACAGAAGGATACTTTATACTCATCAAAGGAAAAATATACCAGGAAGAACTTTCAATTCTGAACATCTATTCTCCAAATAAAAGGGCACCCTCATTCATAAAAGAAACTTTACTAAAGCTTAAAGCACACACTGAACTTCATACAATGATTGTGGGTGACTTCAACACCCCACTCTCCTCAATGGACAAATCAGAGAAACACAAACTAAGCACAGACACAGTGAAACTAACAGAAGTTTTGGACTGAATGGGTTTAATAGATATCTATAGAACATTTCATCCTAAATCAAAAGAATATACCTTCTTCTCAGAACCTCAGGATACCTTCTCCAAATTTGACCATATAATTGCTCACAAAACAGACCTCAACAGATATAAGAAGATCAAACTAATCCCATACCTTCTATCAGATCACTATGGAGTAAGGGTAGTCAACAGCAACAAAAACAACAGAAAGTCCACATATACATGGCAGCTGAGCAATGCTCTACTCAATGATACCTTGGTCAAGGAAGAAATAAGAAAAGAAATCAAAACCTTTTTAGAATTTAATGAAAATGAAGGCACAACATACCCAAATTTATGGGACACAATGAAAGCAGTATTAAGAGGAAAACTCATAATTCTGAGTGCCTCCAAAGAGAAGCTGGAGAGAGCATACAATAGCAGCTTAACAGCACACCTGAAAGCCTTAGAACAGAAAGAAGCTAATACACACAAGAGGAGTAGAAGGCAGGAAATCATCTAACTCAGGGCTGAAATCCACCAAGTAGAAACAAAAAGAGCTATACAAAGAATCAACAAAACCAGGAGCTGGTTCTTTGAGAAAATCAACGAGATAGATAAACATCTAACCAAAGGGCACAGAGACAGTATCCAAATTAACAAAATCAGAAAGGAAAAGGGAGAAACAACAGAAACTGAGGAAATTCAAAAAATTATCAGATCCTACTACAAAAGCCTATACTCAACACAGCTGGAAAATCTGGAGAAAATGGACAATTTCCTAGACAAATACCAACAACCAAAGTTTAATCAGGATCAGATAGACTATCTAAATAGTCCCATAACCTCTAAAGAAATAGAAGTGGTCATTGACAGTCTCCTAACCAAAAAAAAAAAAAAAAAAAAAAGCACAGGACCAGATGGCATTAATGCAGAATTTTTTCTGACCTTCAAAGGAGACCTAACACCAATACGCTTCAAACTATTCACAAAATAGAATCAGAAGGAAGACTACCCAACTCGTTCTGTGAAGCCACAATTTCGCTGATACCAAAACCACACAAAGATCGAACAAAGAAAGAGAACTTCAGACCAATTTCCTTTATGAATATGGATGCAAAGATACTCAATAAAATTCTTGCCAACCGAATCCAAGAACACATCAAAACAATCATTCACCATGATCAAGGAGGCTTCATCCCAGGGATGCAGGGATGGTTCAATATATGGAAATCCATCAATGCAATCGACTACATAAACAAACTCAAATTAAAAAGCCACATGGTCATTTCATTAGATGCTGAAAAAGCATTTGACAAAATTCAGCATCCTTTCATGTTAAAAGTCTTGGAAAGAACAGTAATTCAAGGCCCTAAACATAATAAAAGCAATATATAGCAAACCAGTAGCCAACATCAAATTAAATGGAGAGAAACTTGGAGCAATCCCACTAAAATCAGGGACTAGACAAGGCTGCCCTCTCTCTCTCTCCATATTTATTCAATATAGTACTTGAAGTTCTAGCTAAAGCAATTAGACAACAAAAGGGGGAAAGGGATACAGATTGGAAAGGAAGAAATCAACTTATCACTATTTACAGATGATATGATAGTATACTTAAGCAACCCAGAAAAATTCCACCAAAGAACTCCTACAGCTGATAAACAACTTCAAAAAAAGTGGCGGGATATAAAATCATCTCAAACAAATCAGTAGCCTTCCTATACTCAAAGGATAAACAGACTGAGAAAGAAAATAGGGAAACGGCACCCTTCACAATATAATATAAAGTATCACAACTTTATATTATAAAGTTGTCACAAAGTATTGTCACAAACAATATAAAGTATCTTGGTGTGGCTCTAAGCAAACAAGTAAAAGATCTATATGACACGAACTTCACGTCTCAGAAGAAAGAAGTTAAAGAAGACTTCACAAGATGGAAAGATCTCCCATGCTCATGGATTAGCAGGATTAGTATAGTAAAAATGACCACCTTGCCAAAAGCAATATACATATTCAATGAAATCCCCATCAAAATCCCAACTCAATTCTTTTTTTTAAATTTTTTTTATTCGATATATTTTTTATTTACATTTCAAATGATTTTCCCCCTTCTGGCCCCTGACTCCCCGAAAGTCACATAAGCCCCCTTCCCTCCCCCTGTTCTCCCACCCACCCCTTCCCACTTCCCTGTTCTGGTTTTGCCTTATATTGCTACACTGAGTCTTTCCAGAATCAGGGGCCACTTCTCCATTCTTCTTGTACGTCATTTGATGTGTGGATTATGTTTTGGGGATTCCAGTTTTCCAGGCTAATATCCACTTATTAGTGAGTGCATACCATGATTGATCTTTTGAGGCTGGGTTACCTCACTTAGTATGATGTTCTCCAGCTCCATCCATTTGCCTAAGAATTTCATGAATTCATTGCTTCTAATGGCTGAATAGTACTCCATTGTGTATATATATATATCACTTTTTTTGCATCCATTCTTCTGTTGAGGGATACCAGGGTTCTTTCCAGCTTCTGGCTATTATAAATAGGGCTGCTATGAACATAGTGGAGCATATATCCTTATTACATGCTGGGGAATCCTCTGGGTATATGCCTGGGAGTGGTATAGCAGGATCTTCTGGAAGTGATGTGCCCAGTTTTCTGAGGAACCGGCAGACTGATTTCCAGAGTAGTTGTACCAATTTGCAACCCCACCAGCAGTGGAAGAGTGTTCCTCTTTCTCCACATCCTCGCCAACACCTGCTGTCTCCTGAGTTTTTAATCTTAGCCATTCTGACTGGTGTAAAGTGAAATCTCAGGGTTGTTTTGATTTGCATTTCCCTAATTACTAATGAAGTTGAGCATTTTTTTTAAGATGTTTCTCCACCATCCGAAGTTCTTCAGGTGAGATTCTTTGTTTAACTCTGTAGCCCATTTTTTAATAGGGTTATTTGGTTTTCTAGGGTCTAACTTCTTGAGTTCTTTGTATATATTGGATATTAGCCCTCTATCTGATGTAGGATTGGTGAAGATCTTTTCCTAATTTGTTGGTTGCCGATTTGTCCTTTTGATGGTGTCCTTTGCTTTACAGAAACTTCATAGAGTTAGAAAAAGCAATTCACAAATTCATCTGGAATAACCACAAACCCAGGATAGCTAAAACTATTCTCAACAGCAAAAGAACTTCTGGGGGAAATCAGTATCCTAGACCTCAAGCAATACTGTTAAAAACGGCATGGTATTGGTATAGTGACAGGCAGGTAGATCAATGGAATAGAACTGAAGAACCAGAAATGAACACACAGACCTATGGCCAATTGATCTTTGACAAAGGAGCTGAAAACATCCAATGGAAAAAAGATAGCCTTTTCAACAAATGGTGCTGATTCAACTGTTGGCTAGCATGCAGAAGAATGCAAATTGATCCATTCTTATCTCCCTGTACTAAGCTCAAGTCCAAGTGGATCAAGGACCTCCACATAAAACCAGACACACTGAAATTAATAGAAAAGAAACTGAGGAAGAGCGTTGAGCACATGGGCATAAGGGAAATTTTCCTGAACAAAACACCAATAGCTTATGCTCTTAGATCAAGAATTGACAAATGGGACCTCTTAAATTTAAAAAGTTTCTGTAAGGCAAAGGACACTGTCACTAGGATAAAATGGCAACCAACAAATTGGGAAAAGATCTTTACCAACCCTATATCCGACAGAGGGCTAATATCCAAGATATACAAAGAACTCCAGGACTTAGACTCCAGAGAGCCAAATAACCCTATTAAAAATGGGGTGCAGAGCTAAACAAAGAATTTTTACCTGAGGAAAGAAGCACCTAAAGAAATGCTCAACATCCTTAGTATTCAGGGAAATGCAAATCAAAACAATACTGAGATTTTACCTCACACCAGTCAGAATGGCTAAGATCAAAAACTCAGGAGACAGCAGGTGCTGGTAAGGATGTGGAGAAAGAGGAACACTCCTCCACTGCTGGTGGAATTGCAAACTGGTACATCCACTCTGGAAATTAGTCTGGCAATTCCTCAGAAAACTGGGCATGATACTACTGGAGGACCCCGTTATACCATTCCTGAGCATATACCCATAGGATTCCCCGGCATGCAATAAGGACACATGCTCCACTATGTTCATAATAGCCTTATTTATAATAGCCAGAAGCTGGAAAGAACCCAGATGTCCCTCAACAGAGGAATGGATACAGAAATTGTGGTATATTTATACAATGGGATACTACTCAGATATTAAAAACAATGAATTCATGAAATTCTTAGGCAAATGGGTCAAACTGGAAAATATCATCCTGAGTGAGGTAACCCAATCACAAAAGAACACACATGGTATGCACTCACTGATAAGTGGATATTAGCCCAGAAGCTTGGAATACCCAAGACACACTTCACATATCCAATGATGCCCAAGAAGAAGGAAGAACAAAGTATTGATACCCTGGTCCATCTTAAAAGGGGAAACAAAATACCAACAGAAGGAGATACAGAGACAAAGTGTGGAGCACAGACTAAGGGAAAGACCATCCAGAGACTACCCCCACCTAGTGATCCATCCCATATACAGTTACAAAATTCAGACACTATTATCAATGCCCACAAATACTGGCTGACTGGAGCCCAATATACTTGTCACCTGGGAGGCTCTGCTAGTACATGACAAATACAGAGGAGGACACTCTCAGCCAGCCATTGAATTGAGCACAGGGTCCTCAATAGAGGAGTTAGAGAAAGGACTGAAGGAGCTGAAGGGGTTTGCAGAGCCATAGAAGGAACAATGATATGAGCCACCCAGTACTCCCAGAGCTCCCAGGGACAAAAGCATCAACCAGAGAGTACATAGTGTGTTACCCATGGCTCCAGAAACATAGGCAGCAGAGAACATCCTTGTTGGACATCAAAGGGAGGAAAGGCCCTTGGTCCTGGAAAGGCTCAATGCAGTAGTGTAGAGGAATACCAGGACAGAGAAGCAGGAGGGGGTTGATTGGGGAACAGGCAGAAGGGAAATGGCTTATGGGACTTTTGGGAGGTGTGGAACCAGGAAAGGGGAAATCATTTGAAATGTAAATAAAGAACATATCTAATAAAAAAGAAAAGAAAAAAGAAAAGAAAAGAAAAAAGTAAAGAAAAGAAAAGAAAAGAAAAGAAAAGAAAAGAAAAGAAAAGAAAGCATGCTGAGCAAGCCAGGGGAAGCAAGCCAGTAAGCAGCACCTTCCATGGCCTCAGCATCAGTTCCTGCCTCCAAGCTCCTGCCTTGTGTGAGTTCCTGTCCTGACTTCCTTTGGTGATGAACAGCAATGTCAAAGTGTAAGCTGAATAAACCCTTTCCTCCCCAACTTGCTTCTCGGTCTTGATGTTTTTGTGCAGGAATACAAACCCTGACTAAGACACTTGACTTAGGTCTTGAGATACTAGATTCCCAGCGGAAGAAGGGAAGCCATCCCAGGCCTTTACAGATATAGCATGAATATTATCAGGAGCCATTTAGGAAAGGCTGAAGGTTAGTGGATGACTTTCCTAAAAATGGCCCACCCACCATTATTTTTGCATGGTCTGCAATGGGTGAGTTCTGAGAGGCAAGGCCTCTAGAGACTTCATCCCAGGATTGCTCCTTGCTATTAATCTGCCTCTTCTATCACTATTACATAATCTAACAATTCTTGGACATTAACCCACCCTATGGGACAAGTTTCCTGCAGATAAACATGAAGACGAACTTTCATGAATTAATGCTATTTAGATGAATTTTAGAATTCCTGATTTGATTCAACTAATTTTAGGAAGAAAGCATTAGGAGATTGTTTTAGTTGTTTTGCCAAAAAAGATTTAATAAAGTTAAAATCAAGAATAGAATGTGTCCACTTCTCCTAATAGTAAGTAAAGAATGCATAATAAGAAATACAATGAGATTTCATAATTACACTAAAAAGAGAGATAGGCTTGGAATAAACCTGTGTTCAAGGAAAATCATTACAGTCCAAGGATGAAGCCACAGGTATGTACTGTGATAAGGCAAGGCCATGCGAAAACTGTTACTTTGAACTTATAATGAGCTTATAGCGTGAAACACTGCTTTGAATTTGTTATTGATACCTTTCAGTAACTCCCTTTTTTTGTAACATTTTAGTTAAGAGGTATTCTTTCTTATACAGAGAACCTTCTCTCAAAATGTTATATAAGAAGCTGAAAGCAATAATAAAAAATAAGCTGGCACAGACATTTTCTGCTTCAGCCAGGGTGTGTGTTGTCTGTGTGACTTCTTTCCTTTTCTTTCTTTTCTTTGTGGTTCAAAAAGAGTTAATGAGCTTCAAGCCCGGGAGGTCAACTCACCAGAGAAAGGAGCTCTAGCAATACATCCTTTTACTTAATTCCCTTGCAGCTAAACAGCATGTGTTAATGGCCAGAAAATAGCACTTATTTAAACACAGATAATAAAAGAAACAAAAAGTTAAGTTTCCCCAGTGCTTATTTAAGCATTAAGAGTTAGGTTTTTCCCAGACACTACTGTGGATGCCAAGAAGTGCTTGCTCACAGGAGCCTGATATCGCTGTCTCCTGAGGGGCTGTGCCAGAGCCTGACAAATACAGAGGTGGATGCTCACAGCCAACCACTGGACTGAGCATGAGGTCCCCACTGGAGGAGTTAGAGAAAGGAGTTAGAGAAGGGGTTTGCATCCCATAGAATGAACAACAATATGAACCAAGCAGAAACCCCAGAGCTCCCAGGGACTTAACCACCAACCAAAAAGTCCACATGGAGGGACCCATGGCTCCAGCCACATATGTAGCAGAGGATGGCCTTGTCAGGCATCAGTGGGAGGAGAGGCCCTTGGTCCTGTGAAGACTCAATGCCCCAATATACGGGAATACCAGGACACGGAAGAAGGAGTGATTGGGTGGGTGGGGGAACACCTTCATAGAAGCAGGGGAGAAGGGATGGGAAAGGGGATTTTTGGAGGGGAAACCAGGAAAGGGGTTAATATTTGAAATTTAAATAAAGAAAATAATAAAAAAAATTAAAAAAGAGTTAGGTTTTCAGCACTTATTGAAGCACAGAACAATAATAGTCATTAGGCCTTATTTAAGCAGAGAACTGTTATGAAGAGCTAAGTTCCCAGTGTTTGATAAGCACAGAGAGTTAAGGAGAAGACGAAGCCATCAGCTTCTAGCTCCACTACAGTTAGAAAGAGCCACAGGGCCAGAGATCATCAGCCTTTTGGCTCTTGTTCAACTGTGCTCCACCTCAGCTAACACCTCAAAAGGCTGGGGCAGGTCCCCCGCAGACTATGGACACGCTGGTTAGAGCCAGCGCTCACAGTCCCAAACAGTACATGTGGATGCGCTTCACCATGAAGACAAGGTCTCGGTCTTCTTTTAAAGACAGTGTGGTGTTCAGATGTGCCAGTCTAATTTGCTGCCCTGAGCTTTGGTAATTAATGGCCACAAGAGGGCACCAGTGACCACAGAACAAGCACACCCCCTAACTACCCGAAGCATCTCCTCTACTCCCTCTCCTTTTCACATTTGCTAGTTCCAATATTCTAGGAGGCACAAATGCCCACCTCTCTACAGAACCCCCAGAAGAGTCTGCACTAACAAGTAGATGCCCGCACAGTTCGGTGAGGCCACTCAACCCTGGGGCTAAGAAGCTTGGCCTAGACAGGCGAAAACTCACAGGAGTGCACCTGACCTTGGATTCCTCTAGAAGCCTACGGGAGAATGCGCATTCAGGCTACGAGAGGATAGCGGAAGCTCCCTATCACAGAGGCACAGCGAAATATTCCTTAGGAACATTAATCTGAGAGAAGAGACAACTGCCTCCCCTGTGTCACGCTGCAGTTCTAGCATAGACAGTAATTCAAGATGATCTCATTCTTCCCACACATCTTTAATCTGTTTTTTCCTGAGTCATTGTCTCCCTCTACTGGCAGGTCCAGAAATTGCCTTTCACTAACACCTACTGCCAGCTATCAATCTTTCTGCACCTGACCATGGAGTGTACTCTTACAGGCTCCTCTATCCAGTGAGTCACAGGAAGTTAAATGTGGCAGGACTCAGATCAGGGGCTCCTCAAGCTTTCATATTACTTGTTCTTCTATCCAAACCACTCTGCCTGGGCGCTTTTTGCTCCATCCAGGACAGGAAGAAAGTCAACAGCTTTGACTGAGGGAGGTGGTACCAAGAGGGAAGGAACTCAGAGTGATGATCAAGAGAATTTCCAGAGGGAGGAGTCCGGGGCCCAGGAAATTAACGTAAGGGTTAGACTTAAAGGGGCAGGGCTGTAAGGGCAAAGGCAGGAGACAGAACCTGCACCATACTGTGCCCAGCGGGGAAGATGGCTCTGCCCTGGACAATATTACTGGCTCTCTCGGGTATCTATGTCCAGAGAGCTCAGGCATGGTGTTCAGAAGAGGATAAAATCTACATCGATAAACCAGTCAGTGACCCTGACATAGTGAAGTTTGCTCTGAGTGCATTCAACAAGCAGAGCAAGGATGAATATGCCTACAGGGTGACAAACATCATGAGTTTCTTTAAAGTACAGGTGGGTGATCTTGTCCACTACACTTTCTGTTTCGTGATAAAGCACGCAGGACACTTTTGTCTTGGTTAGACATTTGCAATCCATGGCTGATATGAATCATGGTTAGATATGAATCATCTGTCTTCAGTGGTTAGAATGCCTTTTTGATTTACACATTCTTTTGAATTAAGTCTACTCACATAAAAAATTACTATGCAATATTATCATGTTTTATGATAGTACTTATTTAATTAAAGAATACATTTTAGATCAGTCATGGTGGTATATAAATGTAGTTCCAGCATTTTGGAAGCTGGTACAGAAAGATCTGAACTTTGATGCAATAAATAGTAATAAAATAATAATAATAATAATAATTAACAGAATAGGCACTCATGGGGAGATCATTGTATTGGACAAAGAAGATATTTCCACAAATATTTCATAGCCAAAGACTGAAAATATGTCAAAAGCACCTTTAAAAGTTTTGCTAACATATGCTTATTATGCACAATAACAGGTTTCATCATGACATTTCATAAATGTGCACGATGTATTTTCACCACATTCGCCTCCCATTACTCTCTCATGTCCCCTCCCAACTTTGCTTAGTTCTTTTCTCATACCTTTTGTGCTTGTCTTTGTACTTTGCACTTTGTTGTTATTGTTGATAGTCAAATGAGTTAAATTGGAGTTTCCTACAGAAACATGCTCAAGCGATATTTTAGAGAAGTACAGGCAACGAACACATTTAAAAAGTTAAAACAGTTGGAGGATTACAGAGGGATCTGTCAGTAAAGCAGCTGCCACGCGGACATGAGGCCTGGAGTTTGGCTCCTCATCACACATGTAAAAAGCCTGACTCAAGGGTGCACACTTAGAATCCTAGTGTCCGAAAGGCAGAGAGAAAAAGTCTGGAGAGGGCGTGTCGTTGACATCATTGACCTAGTGTAGTTCAGCCTCAGCTTCAGTGACATAGCCTGTGTCAAAGGTAAGATGGCGAGCTGCTGAGGAACATTCCTGCTGTCACTCTAGGCTTTATGCACTCACGTGTGCACACACATGCACAAACAAGTAATTGGAAAAATTGAGAAAATGAAAGGAAGAGAAAGAAAGGGTAGGCTGGGAGGACTCGCTGACTGTCAGGACGCGCTAACTGTCCTGAGAACCACCCATCAGTTCAGCTCCTTATCCCAGTAAATTCCCTCCTACTCTGGGCCCTTGGAAGACTCACAAAGCCCGTTGACCACCATACTAAAATGGTGATGGATCCCCACAGAAAGTCTTCAGGATGGCAATGCTCATCTCCTAATGCCACACTTGTGGCCATGGGGAAGGATTCCTCCTTCCTCAGCAGAGGGCTGAGGGTCGAGACCTCTGAAAATCTCTTTGGAGCACCTAGCTGGTCCTGTTAGGTCTCTGAGGCTGGAACCTTACCTGTGAGCTAAGGCTATGATTTTGCTAGAGGCAGAGTTGGTCTTGTGAGAAGAAAGAATGGGAAGAGTGGGAGACAAGGCAAAGAAGGAAGAGGGTACAGTGGAAGGAAGCAGAAGGAAGATTTCCCAGCTCACACTGTATAGAAACTCACCATATAAGCCACCATCCCAATCTGGTGTGCTGGTGCATAGTGATTGTAACTAGGAAATTTTCTTAATGTAGGTCAGGTGAACGCATCCTGTAGATCTGGCTTCATCTCTTTGGGCTGAATTATCAGCAGAGTCAATACCGTACCAGAGCCTGGCCTCTGGGAATGTAGGCTAGTTCAGGTGCCTGCTGAGAGTGAAACCTGTGTTTCCTTTTGTAGAATAGAATATGAGGATTTGAGGTAGGTGATATACTAACGGTATGTGACTCAGTCTCTGATTTCTCCTAGCCTCTACCAGACTGCCTCTCTTCCTATTAACTCTCTGTGCTAGAGACTATCCCCCTCCAAAACTTTCACCTTTAAGAAGGGGATAGTAGGCCTTGGAAAAACTCCAAACTCAGGAGAAAGGCCAGGTCTCTCCCAATACTGAGACAAGTTTATGAATGGGCAGCAATAAGGGTCTGCTCACTTCAGTATTTTTCTGTCTTCAGGAAAAACCACCACAAACTTTCTTCATGAAGTTAAAGCTGACAAGAACCATCTGTAAGAAGTACGAGGAAAGCCTAGACACCTGCCCCTTACCTAAACTGGAATATGTAAGACAGAATGTGTGTCCACCTTTTCACAGTTGTGAGTGCTGCAGAGTCAGAGGTGGGATACAAGAACAGGGACAGGGCCATGCTTAGAGACCAGAGGAGGGGCTGGTGGCAAACTGCCCAAATCCCTTCTTAAGTCTTAAGGGCAAAAGAGTCCCAAAAGGTTGTAAGCTACAGAGACCTGGTCAACCTGCTTCCCCAACTCTGGCCACTCACAATAAATAGTAGCTGCCTGTTCCTTAGGCACCATGGCTTCAGAATGTTCATGTCTTCTTTGGTCCTGCATGCTGAGCCTGGGTAACAAATGCTCTGTCTGGTCTTCATTCTCCTTCCTTGGATTCAGGGAAAGGAGCCTACTGAATTCTGATGTTATGTTACGGACCCTTCACTGACACACAGCCTGAAGAGGCCCCACTGTCATCCCTCCAGGCTGAAGAAGCTCCAGCACTTGCTTTGAGGGACAAGAAAAGGGGCAGCCTAATTCTGGGAACAGTCCCACTCAGGGGTAGTAGACTCCTTATCAAGAATAATTAATAGCTTAGCTATTGACTTAAATCTGATATTAGTCAATACCTTCTGGGAAAGAACATCCCCTACTGTTCCTAGGATCTTGCATCACAAAGCAACAGTCCAAAAGGATCTTTGGGGGCACTTAATGGGTGCAAACAATAAGAAAAACACTACTGGATCAAAGGGAAGCCCAGACGCAGACAGCACCCTCAAGCAGAGTTGGAGTTGGTGGTTACACCTGTAGACCAACTGCTAGCTAAGAATGGGATACGGTTGAGCAGAGAGTGCTGCTGCCAACCACAGCTTCCTGCGCCTCCCCATCTTCTGTCTCCTTTTGATTGTTTCCTTAGATCCTCATGTGCTCCTTCAGCATCAGCAGCCCAGGCTCAAAACAGTTCAAGCTGTTGAAAATGACTTGTTCCGAGGGGCTTCTCTGACTGGGACCTGCCACAAGAATCTACCTCCAGCATTGATCCAGGCCTGCTCCTTTGTCTGAAGATACCTGCCATTCACAGGAATCAGCAATTACAGGCTGAAGAAGCTCCGCAAGTGTCCGAAGTTTCATGTCCTGGCATTTTAGAAATGTTCCTTTGTACAGATTCACCATATAGATTAGATCATTAAACACCAGCATGTAATAAGTTGTGTGGCCTATGGACATGAGGGAGGAAGCTGAACATTTAGAGGAGTTATCTCAGCAAGATAGCTTGGTGACCATCCTTCTAGACCTCGTGAATTGTCCCAGATAGCACCATTAAGATCCATCTGAGCTATGGTCTCATGACATGACCCGTATGCCCAGAGATATGAATGATTGTTTTCCTGTCTTTCCTACCAGGGCGTTACATGTACACTGTGGTGGAAGGCAAGCCTCCGTTCCTCTCAGCCCAGATGGTCTTTGCTCTTGAGGAAATTCCTCACATATCTCTTCCCAAGTCTTGGAAGTAGGTGCATGGAGGGTGGATTGTAGCCTCACTGTTCAGGGAGTAGTCCCCAGACAAGAACAGCAGCAGCATCTCCTTGTCATCACTGAGTAATGGACAAGATTGGAAACTTCTGGCCTTGGAAAGGGAACCACATCTAATAATCTTTAGGGGACACAATGTAATTTATATGTGAGAAACACTGATGAAGCAGAGACTACTAAGTCATATCTGAGACATTTATATCAGGGTTGAGGACATACTCCAAAGAAGCCAAGATAATAACTATTCTAGCATTTTGGAGTATCTGGATATCTATGCCAACTATCTCCATTTTGCCTTTGTTTCTTATCAATCATAGACTATGCAGGAACTGATGAGGGTGTCATTGTTTCAATAGAACTGTTAAAAAATAAGTAGTGACCACTTTGGCCTTTGACCATAGTTGCCTATCTCTGATACTTAAGAGACCCTTACTGTGCAGCTGTGCCTGCTGTTTGCAAGTACTGATTCTAAAGCACCAGCACCAGCCCGATCTGTGTCAGGGTATAGCACCAAAACAAAAACAAAAACAAAAACAAAAACAAAAACAAAACAAAACCATCAGCAGAACATTTATACAGTTCAGGTGTAGAAAGGTCAGATCTGGGAGGCGAGGCGCACACCAGCACGGGGAAGGAGGCAAACATCGGCCTGCCAACTTCAGGCCACCCAGTTCCACAGAAAATCTCATATTAATTACCAAGCTTTCTAACAGGATAAAGCTCCATGAGCTATACTCCAGACTCCAGAAAGAGATCTTCATACTTTCCACATTAAATAGCCTACTCTTCAGATATATTTAAGATTCCTTTCCATGGATATGTCTTCTCTATCTATCTGTACCTACTGTGGTAGTTTGGATAGAAATAGCCCCCATATGCACATATGTTTGACTGCTTAGTCACCAGAGGGGATAACTTTTTGATAAAATTAGAAAGATTAGGAGATAGTGACTTTTTGAAGCAGGTGTGGCCTTGGTGGAGGAAGTCTATCAGTGAAGGTAATCCCCCTCTTTCCTTCCCCCCATACCTTTCTGTTGCCCTGCCCCATCTCTTTCCCCCCCCCTCTCCCCCACTTTCTCTGCCTGTGGATCATCAGGATGTAGCTTCCAACTACTTCTCCAGCATCATTCCTGATGTGCCTCTTGCAATGTTCCCTACCATGATGATAACAGACTAGGCTTCTGAAACTCTAAGCAAGACTCCAGTTAAATGTTTTCTCTTATAAGAATTGCTGTGGTCATGGTATATCTTCACAGCAATAGAACAGTGACTAAGACACTTACTAATGAACTTTAGAAAGACTCTAATCCCCTATATGCTTATTATAACCCAATGTTTATCCTTCCCCTACTCCTAGACTACTGACCTAGGAGCATAACAAGAGTCAGAAATTTTCCCATACACACACTGACAGCACTAAGTAGACTCAATGGATTTTTTTATAAAGAGCATATAAAATTGGGGGATTAAAATGGGGATGAGGGTGGGAGAGGAATTGGGAGGAAAAGCATGGAGGTGTATTTAGTCAAGACATTATACGTCTGTATGAAATTCTCAATGTTTTACAAAGTTTTAAAAGTATGTTCACTTGAGTACCATACTCAGAATTCTTTCATAAGCAAACTAAAACTTTACTCAGGCTCATTTCTTTTCTCTAATATATATAAAAATCTGACTTGTACCAATCACAAACATCTAGACAGACAAACTCATTGTATAACCAGGGATATCTATCATTCCACATACCCCTCCCCAGAGAAAACAGACACCTATTTGCAGGAGATGATGTAACTTGCTTGTTAGAGTGATTGCCTAGTATGCATTAAGCTCTGGGTTCAATCCCCCGTGTCACATAAACCAGTCATTAAGATTAACACAGGAGGATTGGAAGCTCAAAGTGATTCTCAGTTACATAGTGAGTTCAAAGCCACCCTAAGCTGTATGATATCCTAGATCAAAAATAACAAAAATCCACCTTCTAAATATATACATTAACATCCAGAGGCAGCTACCATTACCAACCCTCATCAGAGAAGCCTCTATTTTCCAGGAAACTGCACGGACAAGAGTACTATACAGAGTCTCATGGCTTTACTCTGTGCTGAGAAATGTGAGCTGAGTGCTCAGCCCTAAACAAGACACACAAATGATACCACAGCTCAGAAGATGGCTGTGAAATGCCATCTTTTAGACTGACACAGCCATTACACTCATCATTTCAACAACCTGGAAGACAATATTGAGTCTGTACAGGAATTGGCCCATCAACAGCCAGTCAAGGATACAGAGGGACTAGGGGGAGGGGTCCATATTCCTCATGGCTAAGCTAACTATATCCTAGAGATAAATTTAGGGAAACAGATCCATTGCTTTCAGTTGTGTACCCACTGGTAACCGTACCTGATTCCAGGGCATAGTTCCAATCCACTGGTCACACAGATGGTTTAAATAAATGGTCCCACAGCAAAACCAAGAGTCCTGAATCTGGGAAAAGGATGGGTAGGAAGGAGAGGGGCTGAAATGAGTAGGAAAGAGATAAGAGAGACTGAAGGGAGAAAGTAATCAAAATGTCTTATAAATATGTATAAAATTGTTAAAGAAATAACTATAGTGGTTTTAAACATAAAAAGTGAAATTTATAGTTTTAAGGTAATATGTATTTTAAATAATTATAACCAATAAGAAAACAAAATCTCAAATTAAAACATGAGCTTACAGGCTGGGTGTGGTGGTACATGGTTTCAATTCCAGCACTAAGGAAGCAGAGACAGGAAGATCTCTGTGAGTTGAAACCAGTCTGGTCTACATTGTGAGTTTCTTGACAACCAGAACTCTGTAGGGTGAGAAAGAGAGACCTTGTCTCAAACAAACAACAAAAAAGGAAAACATGGTCCAATGTAAGAAATCAATAAAATCAGGTACATTGTCTTTAAGTAGGAAGTAAACAAATATTCAAAGAAGAAATAGTTTGTGCCAGTGCACTTGAAGACTCTAGGTTCTACAAATACCCATTTCCGCAGAATCAGTCTCTATATTCAACAGAACAGAAAAAAACTTTCTTTTGTGTGTATGAACAGGAAAACTAATAAATATTAGATTTTTATAAAACTCACATGTTCAGGCAAAGGAAGAGTCAGTTGCTGGAAAAGGAACAAGATGTGTAATTGATGTGACCCTACTGATGCAGATAAGTGTGTGCATGAAACCTTAGATTTATGGTACTCATGCCATTGTAGACTACAAGAAACTGAGTACCCATAGATAGTTTAGGGGAAACTGGGCTTCTCCTTTACATCACCAACAAAAATTCACTCAAGGTGTGCCTGAATTTGGAAAAAAAAGAGCAACATTTTAAAAAGATGGCTTGAGAATCTTTGTGTATTTAGATCTTTCTGTATTTAGATTTCATTTGCACTTTTTATATGTGTAAATTGTCACAGTGATAAATGATGAGAAAAGTTGCAATGTTTTATAATAATTAATATATTTAAAATTATAGTTGGATTAACAAATATTTCAAAAAATACAGATTAAATGGCTCTGGAAATATGATGCCTATGGATAGACCAAAAGCCATTTGAATAAATAAATAATAAAAATGAATTTCCTCCAAAAAAAACTCAAAAATAAAATAAGATTCCTTTGCCCATCAAGCACTAAAGGAAGGAGGCCCATTAAAGCTTGAATTTAAGTGTCTAACACATGTTTAGACAAAGGATTACCACCATTCAAGCCACCTGCCCTGTGTATGTGTGGGGGGGGGAGTGACTGCATATTCACAGTGGTGAGGAGGGAATTCAGGGGTCTGCATATGTGCAGGGGTAGCTGAGAAAATAATCTCAATTTCACACAATCTTGAAATAAAATTTCCTTTGATTTTTTTTTAATTAGGTATATTCTTTATTTGCATTTCAAATGTTTTCCCCTTTCCTGGTTCCTCCCTCCCCCAAAAACCCCATAAGCCATTTCCCCTTCCCCAATCAACCCTCCCCCACCCCCAACCCACCTCTCTTCCCTGTCCTGGAGTCATCAGGGAAATGCAAATCAAAACAACCCTAAGATTTCACCTCACACCAGTCAGAATGGCTAAGATAAAAAACTCAGGAGACAGCAGGTGCTGGAGAGGTTGTGGTGAAAAAGGAACACTCCTCCACTGCTGTTGGGGTTGCAAGCTGGTACAACCACTCTGGAAATTAGTCTGGCGCTTCCTCAGAAAACTAGGCATAATACTACCTGATGACCCTGCTATACCACTCCTGGGCATATACTCAAAGGATTCTCTAGCATGTAATGGAATGCACTCACTGATAAGCGGATATTAGCCTAGAAGCTTGGAATACCCAAGACACAATTCACATATCAAATGATGCCCAAGAAGTAGGAAGAACAAAGTATGGATCCTTGGGTCCTTTGTAGAAATTTCTATTGATTTTTAAGGAAAACAGGAAGAGCGCAATATTTTCATATTTATATAATTACAGTAAAAATAATTTTGACAGTAAATATGACAATGGGAATATTCTAAATAAATAAAGGACAATAAGAATTCAGTTATATTCAAAGAAATAAATGAAAATTCACCAGAAAAGTATTAAGAAGAAAAATTTAGCAATATATGTCAAGGGAAATAATATGACCAAATATGGTCACTAAGGAAAAAGAAAAAGAAAAAGAATTCTCAGCCTCAAGAATTAAGAACATGATTTGTTCTTACAGAGGATCTAAGTTTGACTGCCAGCATTCACAATAGGCCGTTCACAACCACCGTATCTTGAACTCCAGGAAATGCCTCTGACCTCCTCAGGTACATAGACCACATACAATTATACATACATATATAAGTAGTAGTAGTAGTAGTAGTAGTAGTAGTAGTAAAAGGATTCTCTAAGACTCAGAGAACATTGTGGAAGAGTGTGCAAAAGCAATGTAAGAGCCAGAAAATAAGGAAAAGAGAAATGACATATGTTCTGAGGTAGTCTCAATCACTTCAATGACAAATGCAGTAGCTGTGGATAGCTGCTGTGGGTCTACACATGAACAGTCAGGCATGGTCAAAAGAAGGATTTGGGGTGACTACTACTCACTGATAAACAGTTCAGTATAGACAGATGAAGAATCATGGCTTTCAGTTGTGTATCCAAGGTGACCCTATCATGCTCCAAGAAATCGTTCCAATCCAATGGTCATACAAACGTCCCTAGTTAAACTAGATGGGTCACAAAACAAAACCAGAAGTCATGATTCTGGGGAAAGAGATGGGGGGAGGTTGACAGGGATGAAAGGAAGATAATGAGAAAGTAAGCAGAACACATGTATACAATTTTCAAATACCAAAATCAATACAAAGAAAAAGCATTATCACCTACTCTGTTAACAAAATAAAAGGCAGAAATTGCTTCAACCTCAACATGTTCAATGAAAATATGATAAACCCTAGCTATGTTAATAATAGATATTTTCAGACATTTTAAAAAAAAAAAAAGATGTCCTATTTAAAATTAGGTTGCATCCAATACATACCTGAACTATGCCCAGTTATGAGGCCTTACAAATTTCAGGCGTTAATGCATTTGCTATACCATATATTTACCCAATAAAAGGAGCTTTTCAGTGTTTTCATCAGCTCTTAAAACAGACCTTTCAGGATAGTGAGATGGCTCAGTGGTTAAGAGCACTGACTGCTCTTCCAAAGGTCCTGAGTTCAATTCCCAGCAACCACATGGTAGCTTACAACCATCTGCAACGTGATCTCATGCTCTCTTCTCGTATGTCTGGAGACAGCGACAGTGTACTAACATACATGAAATAAATACATAAATCTTAAAATAAAAATAAAAAAACCTTTCATGATCTAGAATCTAGAGACTGCACATGAAAGAATATACTGGAAAAGTTGATTTTAAAAACCACTGTAAAAGAGCTATGGGCATGGCCTAGTGCCTGCTTAGCATACATAATACAACATTATAAATTATCTGTTTTCTTTCTTTCCCTCCCTTCCCATTGAGTACCACAGATACAATTGAATGGGCTATACTGAGTTCTTCTCATCACTCACACTGAAGCAAAATTTCAGGACCATAAGCCCTTGGTTCTCATCTCTCCGTGTCATGCCCCAGTGTAGAAGAATGCCAGGGTGGGAAGGCAGGAGTTGGTGAGTGCATGGGGGGAGCACCCTAATAGCCAGGGGAGGGAGGATGGAATAGGGTGGTTTCAGAGGGGAAACCTGGAAAAGGGATAACATTTGAAATGTAAATAAATGTAAATGTAAATATCCAATAAAACAATAAGAAAGGAAAGGATAAATCTGAAAAAAAAAAGCTGAATACTTATCAACTAATTTTCACTACAGAGCACAGAGGAGTTAGCTAACGGGTATAAATCTTCTCGCCTGAGCATGTTTTGGGAGAATAACCTTTCTCTCTCGATATCAATGGAAATGAGGTGATTAAAATAATGTTACTCTCTATGGCTGTCTATACTGCAAGAATTGCAACTGTCCACAAAACAGTGAATTATCTTGCTGAAATTGTTTTAGGTAAAAGAATTGCCCAGGAGTAAAGAGTCAGAAGTCCCTGAGCTGAGACAAAAATGACTGGCAGTTATAGTGAGAACTGGCAGTGGGCTGGCATTTGAGCGAGTCCCAGAGCCACCCAGAGGGTTCTTATAGAGGTTTGGCAACCATGATCAGGAGCTACCTAGGCCACAACATGCTCAGGTCAATAGCAGGATAGTGTCTCTAAATACCTCTAAACTGAAAAGAAGTTAGGGGACACATACACACATGCCCACACATGTGCACACATACAAACACACACACATACACACTGGAGGGGTGGAGAGAGAGAGAGAGAGAAAGAGAGAGAGAGAGAGAGAGAGAGAGAGAGAGAGAGAGAGAGAGAGAGAGACTAATGTCTAAATACCTTTTATGAGTATTTTTATAATTATCCCCATGATTCACCTCTTCAGGGTTCTACCACCTCCCGATCTAAGCCTGGGACAAGCAAGGCAGAAGAGGTGCTGGTCTGAATACTGACCTAAAGGCCGGCCTTGTCCATGTCCATAAGGTCACCCTAGAGTTGTTGTCATGGTTGGTCAAAGGGTTTTAACAGGATACACTTAGCCTTTATCTGCTGGAACATGATGGACCCAGGACTCTAGTTCTACTGGCATCAGGGTAGAGCTTAGATCACAGGTAACACTCTAAAATTAGGGAAGAGTTGTATCCCTGATCACTAGGGCCAGCGTGATTGGCATAGTAGGCCAGTTCCCTTTGGGATGTCTATATTCTACGGCCATTCCTTATTCAGGGTGGGGCTAGAGTCCCAGATTTTGGGCCATCTTGGTAAAGAGGTTGGTTGTGGACTATATCCTAGCTGTATTTGGGACTCACAAAGTAAATCTAGTGTTGGCACCCAAAGCAGAATCTAGTCTTCCATCACCAGCAGAAAGAATGTCTGTTTCCTGCAGTTGGATCAGGCTGATAAGTGAGATGTGAACCTTTTCTTCCTGGTCAGTGTGTTTCCTCTTATTTCTGTGAATACCCAAGGTGCAGAAGTCTCACCTGATTTCTGATAATTTGTGAGGATATTTTCATGTGCACACAGTTGCTAAACTTGAGTTTTTGTGAGTAAACAAGTTCTCTCCCACCACCTAGCTGATGCCATATGCAGTGATTATATTAAGAACTATGTGAGGTGTGGGGTGTATGCATATACATGGGTACACATGAGGGCCCTAGGATTTGAATCCAGATTCTCTGCAAGTGCAATACATGCTTTTAACTACTGAGCCATCTCTCAAGCCCACAACCCAATGAGTTTTAGTAAGCATTAAAATGTTCTCTGCTACTAGTCTTGGGAACTGAGGTTTTCAAATTCCATATTCTTTACTATTTCGTGGGCATCTTGACTGATTGAAAAATCATGGAATAAGTAATCATTTAATAATTATAAACCCAACTTGTTACTCTTTTCACCAGGGAAGTATGAAAGCTTCTTTCTGGAAATCAGACGATGAACACATGTGCAGGGGTAGGAGTCTCAGAAACTTGGGTCGTGTCTCGGATATTTAGTGCCCTAGGAGACCACAGTCATTGTACTTCTGGACTTGTGTGACAACAGTTCTTATACGACTTGCTTACTTATGTCTACCATGACGCCCCTTGGGAGCTTCAAAGTATGGAGAACATTTTAGAAACTCAAATTGTCCCCACCACCGGCCCATGATGCTTCTTCTAAAATAATACACAGAACATGTTCAGAAATGCAATATTTAATGAACTATTCTAAATGATGAAACAACAGCAATATACATTTTCCCTAGTTATTATCCACATACCCTGTATTTGTAGTCTTGATACTACAAAATGTTGCAATACAAGAAACATGAGGTTCTGCCAAGGATAATCCCTTCATGGAAGCAGAGAAGTACATGGGCAGTGGTGGATGACTCCAGTCAGAGAAACTATGAGCACACATTCTTGAAGAGCTTGAATTCTGTTTTCCAGGGGTAGGTACCAACAGTGAACAGGCAGATGAAGGTCTGGGGGAAAATAATAAGAAAAGACAGTGAAAAAAAGAGGGTGAGAACGTTTGTGGCTTATACTCTAAACAGCCTGCATTTCACCCTTTCCCTTCCATAGACCAATAGGTAGTAGGAGACAAATGTCTTCAGACTGCCCAGTGAACCCTTGGCAAATCTTGACTTGTGTCTTTATCTGAAGCACCATGAAAACCCAAGGATACTTGATGCAGCTCTCCCTCAGCAAACAGAGACCTCAAGAGGAATATCTAGGATGTTTTGTGTAATTCACATACATAACAGTAATGGTAGAAAGCACCCTGTCAAGATTACCCACTGTGATAGTTAATTAGTTTTAATTGCCAACCTAACACAATTTAGAATCATCTGGAAAGAGCATCTCAGTGAGAGATGACCTAGATCAGGTTGGCCAGTGAGAATGTCAGTGGGGACTTATCTTGATTAATTATGGAAAGATCCGGCCTACTGTTGGTGGCACCAATTCCTGGGTTTGGAACTTGAAATATATTAGAGAGAGAAAAGTGAGCTCAGTACTCGAAGCCTGTGTATATTCATTTTTCTTTACTTCTGACTATGGATTGTAGAAAGACTCTCTTGTGTGCTGTATTGACACATCATCTGTCAATAAAAAGCATATAGAAAATGGTAGAAAAGAAAACAGGACATCCGGTAGGCAGAGATGATTCTGGAATAAAGTCAAGTGTAGGAGGAGTCTCCTCGGGACTGGAAGGAGGATAGACACATGAGAGCTAAGCAGAAATAACTAGCCACATGGAAGAAATTAGATTAGAATAAATGGGATATTTAGTTATGATCTAATCGAGGAACCAACCAAAGCTTACGGCCAAGGTTTTTAGTAAATATAATTGAGTCTCAGAGTCATTATTCCAGGAGTCCAGAGGAGAAACTCCGCATCAACAATGGATGTCATACAACTAGCTGCCTTAAGTTCCTGCTGCCTTGAAGCCCCTGATATGATGAACATAATTCGAGTTGTGAGTAAAATAAACCCTTTTCCCCCAAAAGATGCTTTTCATCAGGGTATTTTATCAAAGCAACACAAATGAAACCAGAACAAGCCACCCTTAGGTCTAGCCTGTCAGATAATGTATCAGTGAAGCCTCTGATAAGATGCTCAGCTAATGCTAGGTGGGGTTGACCTCATAGTCAAGCTCTACCTAGTCCTAGTTCCCTAGAACAAGTGCCCCAAGGCAAGTCCTGGAAGGGATGAGAGTGAGGCTCTTCCGCAACTTTCACTTTCAGACATTGGGTCAGTGTAGGACCCTAAGAGCCACACATTCAGGCAAAAGTTATGTCAGAGCCTACCAGACTTCTTCTGCTGAAGCCAATGGAGGGAAATGAAGATGAGGCAAAAGAGATAGATCATTGAAAGGCTATGGAATCTAGGGAGCAGCTACAGTGAGGCAGTGGGTAGTGTTGAGAGTTCAGGTTGGTTAGTATTTGCCAGCTTTGTATGTGTCTCGTTGGGATACCTGTTACCTCCACATTGTGACTTAGAGAGTCCTGAGGAGCCTCGCACCTTTTGTCCTCAAGTCTCTAGGCATGGTTCTGTCACTTGCTCTTGCACCCCACCCTGTTGCCCTGCAGCACCCACAGCTGTGACAATTAAGAGGGCTTGTGTCCTGCCTTACATTATTCAGATTATGGCTCTCCTGAAAGGGGCAAATGTCGAGACTCTCCTCAAATTTCTTGCATATGGTTCTACGCAGCTGAAGCCTCATGGAAAACACGGTTGGAAAATTTACCTGTAAACAGAAAAAGATGATTTACAGACCCATTTGCCACTTAAGAGGTTGTGTGACTGCACTCAATATAGGAAGAGACCCAGAGTCTTCTCCATTTGGAGTTCTTCAGGGCCTAGAGTCAAATCTATGAAGACAGAGTCAGAGTAGTAGTCTCTAGATTGGAGAGTTAAGATTCAAGAGGAGGGACTTGTTAGAAAGCAGAGAAGTCTAGATGAGTCCTTACTATTATCTCCACAGACATTTGAACCTATATCTCCATTTCCAGAGTCGCAGGCCATGTTTTGGGAGGGTAGTTGCTCTACCAGTGTTTGTCGGCTAGTCAGCCCCGATACATGGAGCCAGATCTCCAGATACTTCCTCAACTGAGCTATGAGGCAAACATCTGCAATATAATCACACCCCAGAGCAGTGCGTCGGGAGAAGCCTAGAACCTTTTACAGTGTGTGCTTTAGAAAATCTGTTGGGGGCTGCATGGAGATCTCAGAGACCTCAGCACTGGGCAAGGCTAGAGTGCCTCTGCCTTTCTCCTGCCAGTGAAGGGGGAATAGAATGCCCCTCCCCCACAACCAAAAGTGCGAAGGTGGAGATGAGCATTGCCATCTTGACTATATTCTGTAGGAGCGTTATAGACTAATAGGCAGGCTCTAATGTGATGTGTGGGCTGAGAAAGCCAGCCAGGGTCCCAAAGCAAAAGAGAACTGAGAGGAGGAGTTGTCTGGAGCTCTCGGGAGAGTTAGTGGGTGATTGTGCTCCATGAACCCTCAACACCCAACTTTTCGGTTTGTCTTTGCTTTACTCTCTCCATCTTTACCAACTATCTTTGGGGAAAATGTGTCTTTAATATATATATTTTAGCTTGATCTATCAGCACTTTTTGTGTGAATCTCTTTTTTTTTTTTACTAAGTGGTTTTATTTGCTTATAATTATATGTCTGGGGGGTCAGTGAGATGGTTCATCAGATAAAAGCACTGGCCACCAAGCCTGGCAGCCTAAACTCAATATCCAATATATTCATGGTGGAAAGAGATTACTGACTCCCAGTTTGTTCTCTGACAAATGTGTATGCCAACACACATACATAATACTCTCTCTCTCTCTTTCTCTCTCTCTCTCTCTCTCACACACACACACACACACACACACACACACACTAAATGAATGAACAAATAAATAAAATATAATTTAAGAATCTTTAGAAAGACATGCCCACTCTAAAAGTCTCATTTAAACAGTATTTCAAAGCAATAAAAACGACACGTTTTCCTTGTATGAAGATAAGAAATTATCTAAACTTTTAAAAGCTTGTAAGGAAAAGATATGTTAAACATTGGAACTGGCTGAATTAGGTTATGTGTAACTTGCAAAAGGTGGATTGCTCTCTCGAATCCTCCAGTGACTAGCAGGTACATTCTGCCAAGACAGGCAAGGATGTGGTCACTTACCGTCTCTCTCCAGGAACTCATGATATGCTCCAACCTGTAGGCGTATTCATCCTGACTTTTCTCGTTGAATGTGTTCACGGCAAATTCCACCGTGGGAATGAAATTAATAGATGTCTCTGTTTCTTTGTTGGCCTTCGAGACAGGAGTGATGAGAACCTGGAAGTTCAGCAGAAGTAGCAGCATGGCTTGAGGCAGAGCTCTCTTTCCCAGTGGCCAGGACATGGCTCGAGAACTCGGCAGTCACCGCTTTAGCTGCCTTAGCCCGTCAGTCCCACGGGAGTCTATCAGGCACAACTCCAACCCATAATCTCGTCAGCTTGAGTACAGACTCCTCCTCAGTTATCACAATCACGCACATGCGCACACACACACACATACTGCCATACACCATCTTTCATTGCTGCCCAAATGTCCCTAAGGAAAAGGCAATGAAATCAACAACTTCAACCATAGTCATGGCCCCTGATCGTATCTAGTGGGGAGAGCATCTGAGGAAGACAGATGGAGACTGTGAAATTAGGAGAAATACTCAGGAAGTTATGATACTTTACATTGCACTGCATTCTTATAATCCTATAATTGGGAAAAAAGAGACCTAAGACTTATGAGTTCATGGCTACGCTGAACTGAGACTCTGTTCTCAAAACAAAACCAACATCAACTAAATCATAGATGCAGAGAGAGAAGTTACCATAGTCATCATCCCACATGCATTTGCCACTGAGTCAGAATATAAAACAGAACCTGTAACTATGCTGCAAGAACATAGCAAGCCTTGGCCACATTAGGAGAGTCTAATACATCCTTTATTTCACAAACCCAGAGTTAGAAGACCAAATAGACAGAAGCCAGAGAGACCAGACAGATGCAGTCAGCTAATGTTTAAGTGGTTTTGCAGACTAAATTACCCCATCCAACACAATATAAAGTACTTTTTCAAAATAATATAAAACTTAAAAGTGTCATGCTTATTAGCACTCTGTCTAAACTCCACCCCACAGTTACCTGGCAACAGCCAGGTATGTTCCTCCCCAGTTACCTAGCAACAACCAAGTAGGCCTAACCCATTATAAAATGAGATACTTGCCCCCTCCTCTCTCTCTCTCTCTCTTGTTCTCTTGCTTTTCTCTTGCCCTCTTTGGCTCTTCCCTCCACCCTCTCTTCCCTATTCCCTTCCCCCTCTCTCCATGTGCTCATTGCCGGCCTCTACTTCTCTACTCTCTCCCTCTCTCTGCCTTTCTCTGCCTCTACTACTCTCTTACCTCCCCTCCCCTTGCCCTGAGTAAACTGTTCTATATTATACCTTCATGTGGCTGGTCCCTCAGGGGGAAAGGGATGCCTAGGCATGGGTCGGCAGAGACACCCCCATCCCCCATCCCTCACCACACCCTCATAAAACATATTCTATTTCTCTCTATCTCCTTATAAACACATCAATGTTCTCTCTCTCTCTCTCTCTCTCTCTCTCTCTCTCTCTCTCTCTCTCCTGCTTTAGGGCAGGACTTGGAAGAAGGAAGCCCCAAAGTTGTACACAAAGCAGCTCTGAACAGACCACCAAGAAAGGCTACCTGGGTTGAGTGGCATGTTCATGAATCCAAGAAAACCTTTCTGTACTCAGCTGAGGTGGGAGAGTTGATTTCTTATCCCAGAATAATCTATCTTATCCTAAGAGGGAACTGGTCTGAAGAATAGAAAACTGCCCCATTGACATACATGAACCTGTGTGAATTTCTTAGGCCAAGACAAGGGACAAGGATAGGACGCTACTCACTGGCTCAGACTAATAAGCATCTGGTTAGAAATAGAAAAGCCTATCCTAAATCCAGCAGGAAGGAAGGGAATCACACAGAAGCCAACCACCACTACCCATAGACTCCCAAACATAGCAGAACAAGGTGATATAGGCCTCAGAACCAAGACAGGATGAAACTCATTAGATTCAAGGAGCCTGTGGCTGTGCTTAGGACCTGGGGTTAAGATCTGGGAGCAAGTACGGAACCTTTGGGATGGCCCTGGAAACATCCTCAGGGATTGTGACTCGTCCCTTAATTGCCCATGAAGGTCCCTTCCTCATCCATGGTGCTCAAATTGCTTGCACAATGCTGCCGAAGTTTTAGCTCAGCTTCCCTAAATGTCCTTCACGTAAATGAGGTCAGAGATTAACATTGTTCGAGTTCTATTCCAAACTTATTATCTAACATCGAGTCCAATAGCAATTGATCAATTAGGTCCCTTCATTGTGTCTGTCTCTCTGCTGCCAGAGTCTCTGTCTATCCACCTCTGCCCCACCACCCCCAGGCAGAATGCACCAGCCCATGCTGCCTCTGCTTTTAGGAACTTATTTGGCATGAGTCACTCAGAGCCAGGGCCACGCACTGGCAGAAGTCACAGTGCCACACGCTGCCATGCTGTGTTTTCTCTCTGTAGGCAGAGGCTCAGCCTCAGGTCATTCTCAGGACCATCCTGGGAGGGCCCTGCATCTTTGCATCCTCTCATTTCCCAGCATGGCTGCTCGGTTCCCTAGGCTGCACTTTTTCCTTCTGTCGCTTTGCTTTCTGTCCCTTGAGCTTTGTTCTGGCCTCTGATTTTTTCCCCTCTTTTTTGTTTTCAGTATTCTCAGTGAAGATTTTTTTTCACTAGTGAACTCTCGTATGCCTTGATTATGTCCTGTTTAACATAAGCTCTACTGTCTTCACACTCCTTTATGCTGAGTAGTCCCCTGCTCTGGTCACATACAACCTGTCTCCTTCCTAGAGGTGGAACCCATTTTTATCTCTGCTTTGCTCTGACTGTATATGATTCCCATCTTCTGTTTTTTATTGTCAGATACTGTCAACTATGTGCCAAGAGTCATTTTCAGCCACCATCTGCAGTCTGAATGTGCTTTATTGAGCCACAATCATCCTCTTTTGTTTACACTTTGCTGATAGCTCCTTTCAAAACTCTTTCAAAACACTGAGTTATTGGGAAAGAGATCCTGTGCTCCCCCAACACCAAAATAGTTATCTTTTTCATTTTCCTCTGGAAATAATGTGCTAAATTCTAGCTCAGAATACCCAGTTATGGTCTTTGTAGCCTCTGATGTGTCAGAGCACCTCAGTGATTCAGAGTAGCAGACTCTTCTAGGGAACTGTGAGCATGAGCGTGCAGGCTTTTTCATGAACCTTGGTCTCCACAGAAAGCAGACCTGGGAATGAAAGGGTTAACTCGGGAACTTTGGAAAGGTCATGGAGCATTTGCCCCTCCCAGAAGGGCAAGTGTTCCCCCCTCCCAGAAGAGAAAGGCTAAATTACATTCCTAGGAGCACAGGGAGGTCCTTATGGTTAGGAAAGGCCCAGAGTCCCTTGGCCACCTACCTCATCCCCTATCAACCAGTTTAAAGGTAACACTGTTCTGCCAATCACATTGTGCTTAATGGCGGCTGCCCGGAGGACTGTATAAAAGGTCCACTTGCCCAGCATGCATGGTAGTTCTCTCCCCATGTGCAGGGCTACCCCAGCATGCTGGGTATTAAACAAAAATCCTCTTGCTTTTTGCATCAATTTCTGTCTCCATGTGGTCGATTCAGGGGGTCTCTCTGGTAAATTAAGACTCCCCCATGCCCTGCCCCCACCAAGTCTTACAGGAACACCTTCACCCAGAGGAGAGCAGTGCTCCATTGTTCAGAATAAGAAGCATGTTCTTTCTTCTATACCATCTCAGCAGTTACACTCTTCCTGGGATAAGAAAACTAAATGGCACAAACCAGCAAATTCCCCCGTCTTGATGCCCTATAGTGGGGAACATGCAAGAACAGGAGAGTGCCAAGTTCTGGGGCTTAGGCAAAATATTCCCTGGAAACAGTGCTAATAAAGCAAGGGGAAAGGCTTTTTAGAGAGCTGGCAAGATGAAAAGATGAAGCCTGTGACCAGCAAAGACCACTTGTCTGGAAGTTTTGAGTAAAAGACTTGCATAGGAAACTGGCAAAATGGCTCAGCAGGTAAGTACTCTTGCTGCCAACCCTGAGGACCCAAGTTCAAATCCCAGAATACTTTGGTGGAAGGACAAACAGATCCCCCCCCCTCCCAAGTTGTCCTGGGAGGCATATCAAAGTGTGCATGCTCATCTATAGCTCTCATACATATAGTAAATAAACAGACAGACAGACAGACAGACAAGGAGTCTAAACCAATATACAGGGTGTCTAAAAGGTGTGTCAGAGAGACCGCCTAGCAGCAGGGTGGCTAGCAACTTCTGGAGTTCCTACCTACTCTCTGTTACCAAGGCAGAGCTGCTATTTCTAGGTTGTTCTGAGTTCTGTGAACCTGAAGGGGGAAAAAAGCTGATTAGAATGTCTCAGGGTCCCAACTGTTTTTAATTCCTTTCCCAGGAGTGGTTGATTTTGTGGTTAATTGTTAGGAAAGAAAAGGCCTCTTTTCAGTGGAGAAAGGGGAAGATAGCAAAGGGCTACTTTCCCAGGAGATAGATAACAAAAAAGCTACTTTTCCAAGGTGGACAGGAAGATAGAAGCAACTTTCCCAAGGACATAAGGGGAGACATTCTCTGAAAAGGAGTTTTCAGTTCTTCTTGGCTTTAGTTAGATGTATCTTTTCCAATAAAGCCTGCTGGAAGCCAACAATGTATTACACAGCTGAATGGCCTTCAGAAGGAATAACTTTCAAGTCAGCAGAGAGCATGTAGCCTAGAGGACTCTCTCATCTCCCCTTGTCAGCAGCCCCCTGGCACAGAACTGTCCCTTTCAGGTTCACAACCCATTTTGTCTCCATCCTCCTACATCTACAATACACATTTGCAAAGACTCAGAACAATACCTTTGTCAAATTTAAAGAGGTGTTTGAATCACATTCCCCTGGGAACAATATGTGTTTTAGACCCAATAACAGGAAACGGGATTGCTCCATAGTCCCATGACCCTTATGATTTCAAACCAGATGATCTTTTGAATAAGGTCAAAGAAAGACATTTTGCCTGTTCATAGATGACATTAGTTGGTTAAACTGAAATCAGTTCTCTGAAAACAACTCATCTTTCAAAATAGGCCATTTATGTTGGATAAGAATGGGTATTAAGGGACTGGGGACATGGCTCAGTTAGTAAGTGGCTTGCCTTGAAAGCATTAGGATCCATGTTTGTATCCCCAGCCAGGCATGGTGGCACAGGCCTATGATCCTAACCATGGGAAGAAGACACGGGACAATTTCTGGAGCTCATTAGCCGGCAATGTGTTGGCAAACCAGTGAGCTCTGGGTTTAGTAAGAAACTTTGTCTCAAAAAATAAGGTGGAACATGACAGAAGAAAAAAACCCACAACCACCTTTGGCTTACATATACATAAGGATACATATATGTGTATCACATGACAACCCATACATGTGCATATACCACATATCACATATCAACCTTCATATATGCAAATAGGAATTCATGTCAAATTAGAACACCAGTGGATAATGCAACTGTAAAAGCACTGAGTTTGGTTGACTGAAATACAGTGTAATATCTGATAGAGATGGTGTGTTGTAACTCAGAGGAATAGAATAGATGAGAGAAAAATTGAACTGAGAACCTGGGCTCCATTTTCTGGGACTGAGGTCACTACTGTGCCAAACCGAGTAATACAGTGAAGACTGTCAAGTATGTGTGCTTCCCCTCTTTGAAGGTCAGAGCTCAATCTTCCTCCAGCACCGATCCCATGGCCCTGTGCATACAGCTTAGGAAGAAGTATCACAACTCTGTGGGCCCTGAAGGTTGAGCTCAAGAGACTGAGCTTTCCCCACTGAAAATTACGGATGATGCTGCAGTGATTCTTCCAAAGGCCTGTGACTGGTCTCCTTCAGTTCTCTATCTTATCACTACATGTACCCCAGCGTACTGGCTGGTTTTGTGTGTCAACTTGTCTCAGGTTGGAGTTATGACAGAGAAAGGAGCTTCAGTTGAGGAAGTGCCTCCATGAGATCCAGGTGTGGGGCATTTTCTCAATTAGTGATCAAGAGGGGAGGGCCCCTTGTGGGTGGTACCTTGTGGGCTGGTATTTCTGGGTTCTATAAGAGAGCAGGCTGAGCAAGCCGGGAGGAAGCAAGCCAGTAAGGAACATCTCTCCATGGCCTCTGCATCAGCTCCTGCTTCCTAACCTGCTTGGGTTCCAGTCCTGACTTCCTTTGTAATGAACAGCAATGCAGAAGTGTAAGCTGAATAAACCCTTTCCTCCACAACTTGCTTCTTGGTCATAATGTTGTGCAGGAATAGAAACCCTGACATATGACATGATAGCCAGATATATGAGAGCCAGCAGGAACATCAACCTACCTTTGTCTAGGGCCAAACAGAAGTTAAGGCCTACTAACAAACATTCAAAGATTTGACATCCCAAGGCTTATGTCCCCTGTTCAGTAGGGAAACCCACTAGATGTCTGTGTGTATTCTCACAGATATAAAAATGTGCACAAACCTTTGACAATAGGCAAAGAGACACCTTGTTGTTGATGGTGTTCTTTTATCAGTTAGAAGCAGAGCATATGGCTGTCCTTGGTCCATCCTCACTTGATACCTGGGCTTGGTGACCAAAGCTGTTTTATGCCTAGGACACATAAAAATCAAATCAAATACAGGCAGCACATCAGGGGTAGGAAGACAGACCATGGATGCACAGAGCCACCATACACTACAGCATGGGTGGTGGATGACAGACAGAGACCTGTGGATTTTCATGCCACCCATAGACCTGTCTTACAGTGTATAGTAGATATCTGCTTGACAAAGGAGAGTGTCACCCAGGGGGGTCACCAACCTGCCAGCCCATGTGACCAGCCTGCAGCAAGAGCCACCACAATGGGTGAGTATGTGGTGGTCAGATGGGAAAAAAAGAGAAGTGGAGCAGCTTGAGCCTTATCAAGAGGGATGCGACTGAAGACTCAAGGGTGGAGAGGAGTACCCTATTGTGAGTGATCAGCTCTGACACCCAGGGCCTTGCTGAGGTCCCACCCCAGGATGCTGTTGAAGGATATATCTGGGTTCACAGCTATGCAGCAGCAGGGGTCTGTGTCAATGTCTGCAGCTCATATTATCACTAGGGACCACAAGGATATACCTGGTTGGGGGCAACCATAGGGGTCAAAGTAGATGCCCAGGGCCTGTGCAGAACTGGCCTCACCCCCCACTGGATGTGGTGCTCTGGAAAACTGGCCCCACCTCTCACAAATGATAACACTTGGGAGAGCAGGCCCTACACCTCAACTGGGCAACACAATGGAGCTGGCCCTGATGATGAAGGCACCAGTGAGCCATTATGAAGGGTGTGAGAGTACGGAGAGCTCGCCCAGTCCATTGAAGGCTGCAGCACTTGAGAAAGTGGGACCTAAGCCTTGAGTGGACAGCGCAGTGGAGCGGACTCTGAAGGCATGGGTGAGGTGAGCTGGCCCTGAGAGCATGAGAGCAGAAGAGCTGACCCTGCCTCCTGCCAGTGATGGCATTGGGTGGCCTAAGCAGAGCAGTGCTGGAGAACTCACCCTGCTGGTTCAGATAGGGGAAACCCAGCATGCTATCAATCCAGATTCTAGGGCTCTGAATTGATCGATCCCCAAATCAACATCATCTGCAAATGGGTGGGACTTGTGAAAAGTCCAGTCCTGCTGATCCAAAGCTGCAGGATCTTTATGACCTAGGACAATAACAGGATGACCTGGAGGAGTCCTAGTGAGGATCTTACACTGATGGTGTTGAAGAAGCCAAAGATCTGGAACCAGACAAATGGCTCATGCAACAAACATTTGCCAGTGATAGTGGGATGTGTCACAGTAGGATACACTGTGACATACTACAGCTTCCATAATGAAATGTTTTCTGTGCTTTGTTTTTTGTCTATTTGTCTCTGTGTGTTCATTTGGGAGGGCATGTTGCAAGAGTGAAGGGTGAATATGAAGGCATGGGGAGATGAGCAGGACTAGGGTGCATTATGTGAAACTCACAGTGAATCAATAAAAAAAATTTAAAAAAAAGAAGTGTGGACAAAGGATATACTGCAGGACACACTGCCATACTCTACAGCTTCCACAATGGATATTTTTTTTCTTTTGGGGGAGAAGTTACAAGGGCAGAGAGTTGTTACAAAGGGATGGGGAGATGAGTGGGATTAAGATGCATGATGTGAAATTCACCAAAAAAAAAAAAAAATCAATGTAAAGTTAAAAAGAGAGGAGAGGAGATGAAAGAAGAGGGGAGGGGAAGGGAGGGGAGAGGAGAGGAGAGAAGGGGAGGGAGAGAGGAGGGGAGAGGAGGGGAGATGGGAGGAGAGGGAAGGGGAGAAGGGAGGGGAGGGGGAGGGGAGGAGAGGAGAGGAGGGGAGGGGAGACGGGAGGGGAGGGAAGAGGAGAAGGGAGGGAAGGGAGAGGGGAAGGGATGGGTAGGGGATGGGAGGGGGAGGGGAAAGGGAGGGGAGGGAGGGGAGGGAGGGGAGAGGAGAGGAGAGGAGGGGAGGAGAGGGGAGAGGGGAGGGGAGGAGAGTGGAAGAGGAGAGGAGAAGGGAGGGGAGGGGAGGATAGAGGAGGGGAGGGGAGGAGAGGGGAGGGGAGAGGAGAGGGGAGGGGAGGGGAGAGGAGAGGAGGGAAAGGGAGGGGAGAGGAGAGGAGAGGAGAGGAGAAGAGAGGAGGGAAAGGGAGGGGAGGGGAGAGGAGAGGAGAGGAGAAGAGAGGAGAGGAGAGGAGAGGAGGGGAGGGGAGGGGAGAGGAGAGGAGAGGAGAGGAGAGGAGAGGAGAGGAGAGGAGAGGAGAGGAGAGGAGAGGAGAGGAGAGGAGAGAAAATGATGTGCACAGCAGTAGTAAGGGGTGAAACCATCAAGAAAGAAGTAAAGACAGCCTGATTTCAGGGCAGGGAGACTAATTCGATAAGAATTCCTCTCCTAGAGTCCCACACTCTGTTCCCAGCCACCACAGAGCTAGGACCAGGAACAGTGCCATCACATTTAACCCTTCAGCACAGCCAGGCACCAGCTCAGAGGAGGCAAAGTTGAATTGTCTGTGGTCTGACTCCATAACAGAATTCCATGAGTGGTAACCTCACGCACCACACAGAGCAAACAGGCAGTGTTAGTGGATGCTGCTCTCTAGGGGCAATGTGGCACCTTAATTGTCTCTCTAAGCTCCAGAAAGGCATTGGAGTCGACATAGATTTTCTGTACCTGTAGATCTAAACCAGCCATCATCGCAAATGAATTGCCAGTCTGCTGTGCTGTGAAATATAACTGGTCTTCTGGTTGATCTCAACAAAGCCATCTTCCCATATTTATCCATAAGTAGAGAATACACCGCTCAAGCAGAAAGCCATTGGAGAATTCTTTGTGAACATTACCAGATGGTGACTTGAACTACTCAGGACCAAACAGAGCTTAGAGGCTAGAGGAGCTATGATGCAAAACAGCAGCTGTCCTTCTCCATCTTTCAAAACCCTTACCTAAGATAATAAGGCCTACTCTAGAGGATTTCTTAGCCTGGTGTGAGCTAAGTAGGAAATGACTTTCTCGGGGATCAACCAGAGACCGAAATGAGGCCGCGAGTGACAGCAAAGGTGATGATGCAACCGACAGGTGCTAGTGCTTTGCTAATTCCATGCATGCTATGTGAAATTTGTGAGTGAAGAAGGGACACCATGGAGCCACTGTGGACAGTGCAAGTTATCTGTGCTTGGAGATTTGTTAGGCTAGAAGTAACATCCATTTGTTAGCTATAGACTTCCTTTCTGCAGCAACGATGGAATCACCTAGAGAAGGCTACCCAATCCCAGAAAATAGTATCACAAGCTCTCAGCACTAGTTCCAAAGAACACACACACACACACACTCACACACACACATACACACACACACACTTAATAAAGTCAGCAGGTCAGCTATGGTGGTCCATTATCTTACAAGCATCTTTATTCATTGAAAAGAAGAGTGGCAAGGTGTACTGGATGCTGATTAGATATCTTTGCATTGCTTCTTCAACATTTTAAGTTCAAATTTCCATGGTTTAGAGCTAACAATAAAAATGCAAAACACCATCTAAAAGAGACATAAAGAACAGTTAGTTAGGGAACGGTGGGGAAGGCATAGTAAAGTGCCTAAATTTGGATCCCCAGAACCCATGTAAAAAATCTAGACATAGTTGTACATCTATATCCCAAGCACAACATGAGCAGAAACAGGCAAATCCTGGAGGTCAGTGGCCAGTCAGTGTACTAATCAGTGAGCTCAAAAAGAGAACTTATCTCAAAAGATAAGGTAAAGAATGGTATGAAGAAACACTTGTCCACAAAAATCTATATTACACGCATAAGCACATAGGTACACACACATACACACAAGTACACGCGTTCCAATACACACACACACACACAGACAGAGAGAGAGAGAGAGAGAGAAAGAGAGGTGAGAGATGAGATGAGATGAGATGAGATGAGAGAAATGAGATTTTGTACAAAATAAAAAGAGAAAATCCCACAATTCCCTACTTTCAGTTCCCAGGATTCAACTTAAGAGAACTAAGAGAGAGAATCAACTATACCTACTGTAGTACATGTATGGCTAACCTTGAATCTTCAGGCAGAGGCACCAACCTTCCTTACAGAATGAATCCGAATCCAGAAACTGATCAGTCTTACAAATCGGCCTCCGTCTACAGCCCACTTACATGTGATCCTGTGCCTGGGTCCCTGTTGATCCTGCCCCATTGGAATCAATAAAACAAGAATACCACAGAGCCCTGTGCTTCTCAGAAGAAGTAAAAAATCATCCAGATACCAAGCAGAACAGCATTCAGGTAGAGAATCACACAGAGATGTGTGACTTGCTCTCAGAATGTTGAAGGAGTGGGGCTCCAGGCTCATGGTGGACAATGAGCACTTTTGTTTTGCTAGTCTGTCTCCTAGAGATCCATATTAACTTAGAATAAAATGTAAAATTAAAATACCTCTATGACATCAATATGAATGACAGCTTCAAGCAAAGGACACAAAGAAATTGCACCAAAATATGCACAGTACACAGCAGTTTATAAAGCAAAGAAAAGCTTCATTTTGTATGAAGCTTTATTAAAATTATCTTGACACAGATGACACCCAAGGTTACTAACAGAAGGAAGAATTGGACATTCATCAGTAGTTCCAGAAGATCATAACACCACTTCTATCCCTAGCATATTTCATGAGAATATGGTTTTAGAAAACAATGATGTACACTTATAGAACATAATTCCCTTACCCAGCATAAATTGAAATATAACATGCCTTTGCTTATTTGACATTAGCCCTGATTCCATTGTGATTG
Source organism: Apodemus sylvaticus (assembly GCF_947179515.1). NCBI lineage: Eukaryota > Metazoa > Chordata > Mammalia > Rodentia > Muridae > Apodemus > Apodemus sylvaticus. The sequence goes on along the minus strand of NC_067476.1, from coordinate 132,072,573 downwards.
ACTGGCCCCTATGAACTCATCTGGGCACAAGGCCTGGTAACCCTAGTGCATAACTATCATAACCCTTAACCCTGATGATGGGGCAGAAGACTAAACATGGGGTATTATGTTGGACATGCAGACTCATTCACGTAGCTTCCATACAACTCCCAGGGCTTCCATACAACAGCAGGCTTAATAGAATCAGACAAGATGAGTTCTTCGGACATTCCCTGCATCAAGGATTTCTATGAGGTAGTCATGACATGTTTTTCACTGGCACAACCCTTCCTAGGACACAGCACTTAGAGCAGGGTATCTACCAAGATGACCACTACCCAAGACGAATAGCAAGCTCTACTTATCTATTCTTTAAGATGATAGTGTTGCAGAGATGGCTCAGTGGGTAAAGTGCTACCTGAATAAGTATGAGAATCTGAATTTAGATATCTAGCACCCATGGAAAACAGCATCACAAAGCTATGACCTCAGCACTGTGTGGGAACAGAGAGACACAAATCCTGGGGCCTTCTCGACCATCCCATCTAGTCCAAATGGCAAGCTCTATATTCAGTGAAAGACAGTATCTCCAAAAAGTAAAATAAAGAACAGTAAAGGAAGACAGCCAGCATTAACCTCTGGCATACATACACATGCCAATGCACAAGTACATGCACACACATACACATACATACACATACACAGTAATATCAATTAATAATAATAATTGAAATTAAAATTGTAGATTCCCTTAGGACAATCTCTTTATGAGAGAGTTAATAAGTTAGTGAATATAGATCCATGTGCCAGGATATCCCTTAGTCCTGGAAAAGAACAGGGCAGATTTTTGCTCTATGACTTTGTGCCAGAGAAGCCCTAAACAAAAGGAATAAAGTTTGAGTAACCCCAGCTTTGTCAGTCAGTCCTCTGTGAAGTATTAGATGTGTGACTGTGACTGATACACTTGTCTGGAACATTCCTGCTAGTGTATACCACAGAAGTAGACGGTTGCCCAGAAGAACTCTGCCCAGAATGCAAAATTGCAATAGATGATGAATTGGCTTTGATTTAAGCCTACTTTTATGTGTCATGTATATGTATCTCTCTGTGTGCTTATGTCTGTGTCCCCCTGGGTACATGTACATATATCTTATAAAATGGGGTAGGTTGGTGTCAATGTTAGATAATAGAAGCATCATCTCAGGTCTGCAGTCTGGCTACCGCAATCTCAAATGAACAAAATTTAAAGAAGAAACTAGCAAATGTGCCTCAATGTTCTCTATTACATAGGTGGGACCAGGGTGATTTCTTCTTATGTCAACCACATACCTTTTTCATTTTAGGATCATGTTGAAACAGGCAGTTTTCATTGTCTCCTGCAATTTTCTTGCACATTGTTCGGGCAATGTTTACTTCAAGATAATACTCCAGACTGTCTGTGATCTGTCAACCAGTCACATAAGTTAAATATCATAAAAGAAAACAGCCCAAGTATCCCCTTTGAAGAGCCAAAATGCCACTACATAGGGCTAGAATATATTCCTACTCTTCCTGGGTGCTACATCTCCTGGTGGAAGTTTTGAGATTATTTGAAAGAATAATTAACTTGACATCTGCTATCTTCCCTCTCACAATTGTTTTGTGTTTTATTTATTAATATCATCTTTATTGTTGTGTATATACGTGTGTATATTATATGTATGAACTCATGTGGTTGGTGCGGTGAGCATGAGCTGAAAGGCCACAGGTCAATCAATGTTGATGTCTTCTTGGATCACTCTCAGAGAACCTGGAGCTCAGTGATTTTGCTAAGATGTCTGGCTTAAGTGACCCAAAAAAACTCCACCAGAGAACTCCTACAGATGATAGACAACTTCAGCAAAGTGGCTGGTTATAAAATCAACTCAAGCAAATCAGTAGCCTTCCTATACTCAAAGGATAAGCAGGCTGAGAAAGAAGTTAGGGAAATGACACCCTTCACAATAGCCACAAACAATATCAAGTATCTTGGTGTGACTCTAACCAAGCAAGTGAAAGATCTATACGACAAGGTCTCCAAAGAAGGAAATCAAAGAAGATCTCAGAAAATGAAAAATCTTCCATGCTCGAGGATTGGCAGGATTAATATAGTTAAAATGGCCATCTTGCCAAAACGCAATTTACAGATTGAACGAGATCCCCAGCAAAATCCCAACTCAGTTCTTCATAGAGTTAGAAAGAGCAATTCTCAAATTCATCTGGAATAACAAAAAACCCAGGATACCTAAAACTATTCTCAACAGTAAAAGAACTGCTGGGGGAATCAATATCCCAGACCTCAAGCAATACTACAGAGCAATAGTGTTAAAAACTGCATGGTATTGGTACAGTGACAGGCAAGTGGACCAATGGAATAGGATCACAGACCCAGAAATGAACCCACACACCTGTGGTCACTTGATCTTCAACAAAGGAGCAGAAAACATCCAGTGGAAAAAAAGATAGCCTTTTCAACAAATGGTGCTGGTTCAATTAGAGGTCAGCATGCAGAAGAATGCAAATTGATCCATTCTTATCTCCTCTTACTAAGCTCAACTCCAATTGGATCAAGAACCTCCACATAAAACCAGACACACTGAAACTAATAGAAAAGAAACTGGGGAAGACCCTTGAGGATATGGGCACAGGGGAAAATTTCCTGAACAGAACACCAATACCTTATGCTCTAAAATCAAGAATTGACAAATGGGACCTCATAAAATTACAAAGTTTCTATAAGTCAAAGGACACTGTCAAAAGGACAAAAGGGCAACCAACAAATTAGGAAAAGATCTTCATGAACCCTACATCTGACAGAGGGATAATATCCAATATATACAAAGAACTCAAGAAGTTAGACCCCAAAGAACCAAATAACCCCATTAAAAGATGAGGTACAGAGCTAAACAAAGAATTTTCACCTGAAGAAATTCGGGTGACTGAGGAGCACCTTAAAAAATGTTCAACATCATTAGTCATTAGAGAAATGCAAATCAAAACAACCCTGAGATTTCACCTCACACCAGTCAGAATGGCTAAGGTTAAAAACTCAGGAGACAGCAGGTGTTAGCGAGGATGTGGAGAAAGAGGAACACTCCTCAACTGCTAGTGGGATTGTAAGATGGTACAACCACTCTGGAAATCAGTCTGGTGGTTCCTCAGAAAACTGGGCATGACACTTCTGGAGGACCCTGCTATACCACTCCTGGGCATATACCCAGAGGATTCCCCAGCATGCAATAAGGACACATGCTCCACTATGTTCATAGCAGCCCTATTTATAATAGCCAGAAGCTGGAAAGAACCCAGATGTCCCTCAATGGAGGAATGGATACAGAAAATGTGGTATATTTACACAATAGAATACTACTCAGCTGTTAAAAACAATGAATTCATGAAATTTTTAGACAAATGATTGGAACTGGAAAATATCATCCTAAGTGAGGTAACCCAATCACAAAAGAATACACATGGAATGCAATCACTGATAAGTGAATATTAATTATCCCAGAAGCCCTGGATACTCAAGATACAATTAGTATATCAAATAATTCCCATGAAGAAGGAATGAGAGGGCCGTGGTCCTGGAAAGGCTTGATTCAGCATTGTAGGTGAGTACCAGGACAGAGAAATGGAGGTGGGTGATTGGGGAATGGGTGGAGAGAAGAGGGCTTATGAGACATATGGGGAGGGGGGAACCGGGAATGGGGAAAGCATTTGGAATATAAACAAAGAATATAGAAAAAAATAACAAGTGTCCCAAGAACAAAACAAGGAAGTTGAGATTAGGTCACCTGTAAAGAACAGGTATTTAATTTTTGAGGTTTTTAGAGGCTCCACATTCACAGATCAAAGAGCTTAGCAGGATTCTTCTGACTATATCCTACTACCATGGTGGAGTGCAAAAGGAAAAGAAGGAACGTACAAAAAAAAAAAAAAAAGCATTCTAGTGTGGAGCCTCAAAACCTTTAAGACCAAATCAGTATCCAAGGCAATTGCCTGCTGGCTTAGCATAATCAATGAGCTCCAAGCTTGGAGACAGTGATCAATGAAAACAGCAACATCATCTATAGCCTCCTGGTAAGCGCTCACACAGGCACCCACGTACTCATATACACTACTCATATGAATATATATATGAGAGAGATACATATATTACACAGATATACACATACATATGCATACAACAACAACAATAAGAACAACATCAGAGAGAGAAGTAAGTCAGATGCCAAAGGTAAAAATTCTTTTTGTAGCATAAAATCCTCCTCTTGGGGTCATATCTTCATACCTTCGCATAAGGGATTAAACTTCCAAAGCATGTTTTTTAGGACACATTCAAATGACCACACATGTCTTTCTCCGAGGCAACTATGAAGGAGTCCAGGAATTGACAGACCGAGGGAGAGAATAGAGAATTCTACAATTGTTTGGGGCACAGAGAGCTTTGTACTCACAGAGAAGCACTCAGAGACCCAGGAATACAAATCATGCAGGAGTGTCTCCTCAGAGGAGGAGATAAAAATCAAATGCCTGCATTCCATCCAGAAAGGTGAGAATGGTATTTTGTTAAAGACCCAGTGACCTTTGTGCTAACTGTGGAGGAAGACCTCACCCACATTTTACTTCAGAGAAAGACCTCACCCAAATTCCCCAGAATGATTATTCCAGACTCTCCCCCTCCCTTAGGGGAGTTGTCTCACATACTTTATGGCCTGCTGACCTCTATGATATCATTCAAAGACCACACTAGATTCTAAGCCTTTTGACTATAAAACCCACCTTCACAAGTACTTTGTAAAAAAAAAAAAAAAAGTTTATATGCAATCCCATATTAAGCTTTATTATGCACCTAGAATTGGACTGATTGTTGCCTGGAAACCTTTTCCTAAATTGTGCTGTGTTTTAAATAAACTGATAATGAACTTCCTGGCATTAGATTTCCCCAAAGTCTGCTCCAGTTGATGAAGTAAAAGTGCACATAGTTTCCATTTTTATCTCTTTGAGGGTTCGCTTCCCTGTCTGGATCCCTGCAAGAACCCTCTCAAACAATGATTTCAACCACAACTCAAAGTTTCAGCCTCTGTTGTACCCATCTTTCAAAAGTCTAGAGGCATTCTTTTGATGAGTGTTCTGCTAATTGTCTCTTACTTTTAAAAACATAGACTTACCTACTATTCAGTTGATCAAGCAAGACACAAGATCCAAACAACATACAGAAAGAGAAAGCTAAGTGCTGTATGTTTTTCAGTCTATAGTCTGTATAAGCAAAATTAAACTGCAAGCAGTGAATGGGCAAGTGCAGCCATATATATGTATATGAACCATTTTTCATGATTTTAGGAAATACAAAAGGATATATTTTCATATTCATCAAACAGACATCTAAAAGACAAGAGAGTTCCAATATTGATAAGATAAATGGCAAGAGACACATACTGACAGCCCTGGCAGGAACCTAACTCTATTTAGTCCACAGCCTGAGTCCCTGAGTTCAATGTCCAGCATGACAAATAAAACTTAAAGAAAAAATAGACTGAGTAACAGCATTCAGGGTCCATTTGCCATTATCTTACAAATACACTCTCTAACCAAAGAATTCCAACTTGGAGTATTGACTATGATGAATGTAGTGACTTGTTCATTGTTCTACATTTTATATTAACAAACCTACTGATATGCTAGGATATAAGCAAAAATAATCATGATTATTCAGGCTCCATATACATGTGTGTGTATGTGTGTGTGTGTATGTATGTATGTGTGTGTGTATGTGTGTGTGTGAATTCCTGTGACATTTTGAGTGCCAAGATAAACAAAACACAGTATGATTTAGTGAATACAAAATACACTTATTTGAACCAGTGAGATGGACCCCTGGTAAAACCACCTACTACCGAGCTTGAAAACCTGAGTTTAATTCCTGAAATCTACATGGTGAAAGAAGAGGGCTGGCTCAGACATTGTTCTCTTTCTTCCCTCCCCCACACCCCTCCCCCTCTCTCATAACTATTTCACATACAGAGAAGGGAGAAGAAAGACAAAGGGAGGGAAAGAGGGAGGGGAGAAGAGGGAGAAGGGGGGAGGAATTTTGAATCTTTCCATAATCTATGTACATGGAAAGAAAATATCTGGAAGGAAAGAGCAAACTATTTTAGTGGTACTCTCAGAAGTAACCAGACAGATTGGAAATGCAAGAAACAGTTTCCTTTCATTTTTATTGTGTGTGTACATATCCGTGTATATGTGCATAAGTGTGGGTTTGATTACCATGTATTGGTAGCTCAAGAAAATATCTAAATTTGAAATTCCAAAGTAAGTTTTCTATGGAATGTATATTGCCTTCACATCACCATAAATCTAGAAATCCTAAGTTAAATTATAATTTAGAGAACATCTGTGCTTCTATGTTAATATAATTACAAGCGTGTCAATTCACTCAGCCGCCAATCAATCATGAGCCTAATATATATACCCAATTGTTCCGCAAACAAGAGACAAGGGGCTTCTTGCATGCTGAGGTAGCCCCTCCCTGCTTTTCCAGGCTCCTCCTTCTGATTTTGGACCTTTCAGATACCTCATTTTTCCCTGTTGCTGGACACTTCCCCACTATGGAATATGAATCAGAAGTTGCTCGCCTATCCAGTCACTTAGAGTCATACCCCGATTACAATCACTAGGATCTGGGTTTATGCCTTGGCTCCCTTACTTGCCAGCTATACAGCACTGTATGCTCTACATGCCTCAATGTTCTCTCTATAGTACAGAGTAGCTCCTGCCCAGGAACTGTGCAAGCTGAGTGAGTGATCCATGAAAAAGAGGTCAACAACACGAAGGAAAAGTTCTCGTTAAGCCGAACTAGTTCCAGGCTGCTGTACAAACTTGTGTGCACTGGAACTCAACACTGCACAAAACCTATAGATGCCCTTTCTGAGCTGTGATCTACTCTTTAAATTTTACTTGTTTTTATTTCCTGTGTATGATTGTTTATCCTATATGCACATATGTATATCATGTATGTGCCTGGAGACCTCAGAAGCCAGAAAGAAGTGTCAGACCCCCTACTGGAATTACAAAGAGTTTTGAGTCACCATACAGATGATGATAATTAAACCTGAGTTGTCTGCAGGAGCAGAAAGTGCTCTTAACCACTGGGGTCTCTATTCAACCTTTGACGTACAGTTTCAGTGTTACTATAACTAATTTTAATTGATATTTTATGCTTCCTCTACATCTCAGATTAATAAATGGCAAAGTCTAATTATTCTTGACTTCTAAAATGAAATGCTATGTTGTAGACAAAGGCATCCTATGGCCTTGTTTCCATTCCTGTGTAATAACTGTCCCTCAACACTATAGTCTCTGCCCCCAACAGAAGACTAGAGGATAAAGGAGCAAGGAGCAGACAGCATACCCACCTGCTCCTGAGATTTTAGGATATCCACCACCCTAAAGTTGTATTGGTCATTGCTGGCCTTGTTATACTCTTTCATGGCATACCAGAGTGCATGCTGCACATAGACATAGGATTTGGGGATGTCTTCGAATGGCCTCTCAATCTTTGGTGAGCCCCAGGCTTCGACTCTTCTAGATACAAACTCCACTGTGATCACCAGGAACAGCAGGGTCCGTAAGAATTTGGCCATGGTGCTTCATTCAACGAACGTTCCAAGTTCCTATTTTCTTTCCAGAACTGGTATAGATGTAGCCAACAGGGTCCCTGCTTCCTCTGAAGGCCAATGGATCCTTTCTCTTCAACTCCTGACACTGCTGTGGGTTACAAGGAAGGCATGTCCGTTGGCATCATTATGATACTATAAAGAAAGATTTGATTTTCATCCCCATTTCTACAATTAAAACCCTAGGTATTCCTGAGGGATGATAACAAGAGAAATCTCCACATTCCATGGCAAGCCCTTTTCAGGCTTGTGTAAGTTAGCTCCATGTGAGCCCTCTGACAACAAAAAGATGGAGCTCATCATCAGAAGAACCAAATGAGTTGGACCTTGTAGTTCACCTTTAACCTCGAGGGGATGAACACTGAGTTTATCAGCAGTGGTTAATGATTTTATCAATTGTGTCTGTCTCAAAGCATTAGGAGAGATTCCAGATTAGCAAAGACATGGGACAGGGATGAAGATGGATAAAACCCCAAGTATCATCCTTTCTTGCTGTGTATATCACTTCATTGAGCTGCTCATCTGCTCCTTAAAAATTGTCCATGCCAAGATACAGAGGGAAACTTGATGGCAATGAGAATTAAGGTGTGGAATCTTTACCCAGTAGATAGGTCACAATTCCCTCATCATCTTTGAGTGACTCAGTGCCCTTTATTGCTGGAACAGGTTAGATAATTCAGGAGTGACTTTGTGCATTTTTGTCACTTGCTTCTCCCCCATGCTATGATACAGTGCAGATATCCTCACCAGACATGCTCCCTCAAATGCGTACTTCAAACCACAAACCTCAGATCCACCTTAACCTCTTTTGTTTTCAATTTATGATAGTCATAACAAAAAAATGGAATAAGACACCAAAAACTGGCAGAGGTTATGGGGACCTTCCTTTCATAGCCAAGTTCAAAGAAAGTGTGAGCTACCCCAGGGACCTTCCACTTGTGATTGGCGTCTAAAATGGGAAGTCTCTTTTTTTCTTATTGAATATTTTCTTTATTTACATTTCAAATGTTTTCCCCTTCCCAGGTCTCCTCTTCAAAAATACCTTATCCCTTCCCCCCATTCTCCTGCCTCTATGAGGGTGCCCCCCACCCACTCCCATCTTCATGACCTGGCACTCCCCTACACTGGGGCATCCAACACCCTCATGCCCAAGGGCCTCTCCTTACAGAGTAAGGTCTTATGAAAACAAGTTAAATTTTGTTGTTTTAGACTGGTACCAGATAATGTAATTTAACTGAATCACTGCATGCCCATTTGATGCTAAAAGAATTAGAACATTTCTTGGAGATCTCACACATGGGGTTCTAGGGGTACTTTGAGAATTAAACAAAAGTATCCAGCTAGTCCCAGAGATGCCCACCACCAATTTCCCTGAAGACATGGAGTCTATGAGAGTGACCCTAGCTGAGATTCCTGCAAGTGGAGGACAGAGACTTAAGTTCCTACCTCCTGTAGCCAGGCAGGACTTCCAGTGGGAAAATGGGACATCAGTCCACCCTCAAAACCTTCAAACCAAAATCTGTTCTGCCTACAAGATGTGTAGGGATAAAGGTGGAGCATAGACTGGGGGGAACAGCCAACCTATGACTGGCCTAACTAGGACTCATCCCATGGGAGAGAGCCAAGCCCTGACTCTATTACGATACTCTGCTATGCTTATAAGTAGGAACCTAGCATAAATGTCCCCTGAGAAGCTTCATCCAACAGCTGATGTAAACAGATGCAGAGACCCATAGCCAAACATCAGGCCGGTTCTTGTAGAAGATGGGGTTAGAACTGAGGAAGCTGAAGGGGTCAAAGGCACCACAAAAAGTCGTACAGTGTCAACTAACCTAGGTCCATGAGAGCTCACACATGCAGAGGATGGACCTAGGACCCCCACACATCTGTAACAGATGTGCAATTTGGTCTTCATGTGTATCCCCTAACAGTTTGGAGTGGGGCACTCGCTGTCTCTGACTCTGCTGCCTGCCATTGGATCCCCTTCCCCTACCTGTACTTCATGGTTGGGCCGCAGTTGGAGGGGAAGTGCCTGGGTGTCTTACTGGGACCAGATATTCCAGTGTGGGATGGTTGCTAAGAGCAGCTTCCCCTTCTCTGGGGAAAAGGGGAGGGCTTTGTAAGGGCAGGGATGGGAGAAGAGGAGAGGGGCTGAAATTGGGATGTAATGTGAATTTAAAAAATAATAAAAACATACATACTGCAACAATGATTTTACAATCTCTCTCTCTCTCTCTCTCTCTCTCTCTCTCTCTCTCTCTCTCTCTCTGTGTGTGTGTGTGTCTGTGTGTGTGTGTGTGTGTGTCTGTCTGTCTGTCTGTCTGTCTGTCTCTGTCTCCAAAGAAAGTTAATAAAAACTTTCCTGTTACAATTCAGCCCATTTTCCCAATGTCAATTATTTATTTCCTGGGAAAATGTATACTTCCATATTCTTGCCCACCCCCAACCCTATCCCCCTTTTTCTTTTTCTTTTTCTTTTTTCTCTTTTTTCTTTTCTTTTTTGTTTACTTTTCTTTTTTCTTTTTTTCTGAATGAAACCATCTCCTTGTTCTCAAGGTTATTTTTTTTTCAGGGACAGATGTGACAACCTCTCCCTGAGATTTCACCCAGCCTCAACAGTTGCATCCATAGAACCTCCCTCATTGCCTTAATGGTTTATTAGAACTCAAATTTCTTCTCACTATCCTGAGGATCATCAGGCACGGAGCCTCTTATGTCACTTATTCACTGCCATCTTCCCTGGGTTCAGTATACTGAGTAACCCCTTTACAAAGGAGAAAATGGGGCTTATTAAGAAGCCAAGAAAATGCATAAAGCTACTTGATGGAGGTTTCCAGGCATTACCACTATTGGTCCCACCTTGTTAAGATACCTCAATCTAGGAGACATGCACACATTAAGTCTCAGCTTGGAATACACATTTGTTTCAGAGGATATCCAATTTTACTAGAGAAGATAAACAGTTGAAATTTCTAAGATCTGGATGCACTAATTAAAGCTTGTAGAGTATAGACAATGAGCAAACAAATACCTTAAGAGACACTTCAGAATTTTTAAGAACTGTAGAGAGACTATATTTAGGTTGGGAATAGAATTTGATGACAGAACTAAGAGACACCCAACATGCATAGGGTGATGCATGTGACACGTGTAACCAGAGTATTCGCTGATAACATCATTCTGGCCCCATGTATCCTCTCCATAGGTAATGCCAATCCACTCATGTTGTAGGCTTTCTCAAACCAGGCAGATGCACTTGAACCAAACCTTTAAGGGAATAACCAAGTGTAGCATTCTACCTCACTCTGGTTTGAGTCATACACAAAGAATTGTAGTTCAAAGATACTAATGGAAAATTCCAGAAATAAGCAACTCATGAATTCAAAAACATTTTATGGTAGAACACTACAGTTGCTCTATTTTATTGGGAGCTCTTATCCACCCCTGCATATAATTTATAATTAAACTTTTTCGTGTTATATCTACATAGAAAAGGGAACAATATATATATGACACTGATACTACTTACAATGCAGGCATCTACTGTAGAAATAAAGGTCAAAAACAAAAACAAAACATCCATATTTTAGCAACCAAGCCACAACTACTTTGACCCTGCTTGTGACTTAATATATCTTACACAAACATCTAAAACATAATTCCCAGTGGCCTACAGCATCTGACATAGATGGCTAAAAAGATAAGTTGTGTTGTAAAAATTATTGTTTAATAAGATAGTGAGATTCCCACCAATCTATCTGGATTTGCATCTCACACAAATGGTCAATAAGACCAAGTAACTGGGTCCTCAACTACCATAAAACTTTTACATCCTTATCAGCCAGGAAACTTTCTCTTTGTCGTCTCACCTGTTACCCACTTGTAACATATATTTCAGGAAGTTTTCCTTCTGTTTGTGTCCTTGGTAAGTATTTTTTTTACTAACATCCACTGGCCTTGTCTACTCCATCATGAACAGCACTGACTGGTTATCTTAGAACATTTTTCACACAAGTAAGCAAAACTGGTTTACTGGCACATCACTTGCTCAAATCTCCCGTCATCCCATTAGCCTGCCATCAGAATGAAGTTGATGCAGCAGGAGGCACAAAATATGACCCCATGTTCTAGGCAAAATGGCCTCTCCACCCCTCCACACTTGTCCTGTTTCTTAAGCATGTTAACAAGCCCCACTAATCACCTTGTTTATTTGGTATGTTATAGGAATATCTGAACCAACTGCTCAGTACTTGATTCTGTTTTCTAATCTCTGGATTACTTTCCTGGTCCTTGAAGACTACCATGAATACTCTACTCTGTACCATGTCTAAGCCAAGCTCTCAAACATGTTGCTGGTCTCTGGGCCTTAAAGTGGATACTCTATCCCACAGAAGGTACCTTTGTCCGTAGTGAAGACTAAGATTAAATGGCCTATACCCTCAGGTTGCTCCTGGCCACCAGCACACTCAGGTCATGCTCCTGTTCCCGGATAGGCATCTATTGGGGTTTAAGCCCCAGATGCTTCTGGCTTCTGACTTCACTCTCCTACCAGGTGGTATTACCTGCATCCCCTTTGTGAGGTAAGCTAGCCTCTCTGATGATGCTCTAGTCTGGATACCTCAGACTGGTCCTATCAGCCTTTTTCTCACTGCTCTTGTGTTGTCTGACACTATTTCAGGGTTATATGAAAAAATGCATACCATCCCAGATAGGAAACCAAAAGCGAACTAACCTAAAAGCACTGGCAAGGGCCAACTTGGCGAGGCAGTGAGTTTTACTGGGGTTACGTGCAGAAATATAGGTGTGGGCTTACTCACAGGAGTGCAAATGACTCAAAGCTGCATCAGTTTTTATTGATCCTTTTGATGATAGCTATCTGTAGTGGTTTGAATAGGCTTGGCCCATGGGAAGGGGCACTATTATTAGGAGGTGTGGCTTTGCTGGAGTAGATGTATCCTTGTTGGAGAAAGTACATCACTGTGGGGGTGGGCTTTGAGGTCCTATACTCAAGCTCCACACGGTTCAGAAAAGACCATCTTCCTTGCTCCCTTTGGAGCAAGATGTAGGACTCTCTGCTTGCTACTCCAGTACAATGTCTGCCTGTACTCTGCTGTGCTCCCTGTTATGATAATGGACTGAACCTCTGGAAAAAGTAATCCAACTCCTATTAAATATTGTCCTTTATTAGAGTTGCCTTTATTATGATGTCTCTTCACTGCAATGGAAACCCTAGCTAAGACACTAGCTTATCATATGGACATGAAACAAATGATAAGGATGTGGTAAATATGTGACACCGTTTTTTAATCTCTATATCAAAGTGCTATTATTGAGTGACTTAAAATATATATTCCTACTGACTAGTTTTCATAGTGCTGGGAGTTTCTATGCTCTCTTCCAGAGGAGAAAAGTAATCACCGGTTGTGAACCTTGCACATTGAGGTAATGATGGGCCTGGCAAGATATGCCACTGGTGCAATAGTGGTAGAAATGTTAAGAAGTAAATAAACACTTTCTGATTGGATTTTAAAACCTCTCTACAAGATGGAGCTTATGCTTGGTACCATTAATTGGGTCAAAGACTCGTGTCTAGCTAGTTTATTGACATATTCTGCTAAAAGATCATAGTATTAAACTGCTCCCCAATTTTTTTCTTTATACCCACAAATTAATGCATCTCTCAATCCTCATCAGAGATTCTCTCTTTATTGGTGATTATCTCAGTTGGGGTTTCTATTACTGTGATGAAACACCATGACAAAAAGCAAGTTGAGGAGGAAAGGGTTTATTTGGCTTCTATATCACTGTTTATCACCAAAGAAAGTCAGTACTGGAACTCAAGTTAGGCAGGAACAGGAAGACAAGAGCCATTGAGGTGTGGTGCTTACTGGCTTGCTCCCCATGTCTTTTTCAGCCCGCTTTCTTATATAACTCAGGATCACCAGCCCAGGAATGGGACCATCCACAATGAGCTGGGCCCTCCTCCATCAGTCAATAATTTAAAAAAAATACCATATAGGCCTATCTACAGCCCCATCTTATAAAAGCATTTTCTTTTTTATTGAATATAATCTTCATTTACATTTCAAATGCTAAAACCTTTCCCGGTCCCCTCCCCCGAAAACCCCCAACACCTCCTCCCACCCCTTGCCTCCAAGTATATGTCCCCTCTACCAGACCCACTCCCACCCCACCCTGTCCCTCGATTTTCCTTTGTTGTGGCACCTATTGAGCCATCACTGACCAAGGATCACTCCTCCCATTGATGCCCAACAAGGCATTCCTCTGCCACATTTTTGGTTGGAACCATGGGTACCCCTTGGTTGATGGTTTAGTCTCTAGGAGTCCTAGGGCATCTGGGTGGCTGACATCCTTGTTCTTCCCATGGAGCTATAAACCCCTTCAGTTCCTCTGGACTGCCCTCCAACTCCTCCATTGGGGACCCCGCACCCAGTCCAATGGTTGGCTGCTAGCATCTGTCTCTGTATGTGTAAGGCTCTGATAGGGCCCCTCCAGAGACAACCATGGCAGGCTCCTTTTGGTATGTACTTCTTGTCATCCATAATAGTGTCAGGGTTTGGTGACTGTTTATAGGATGAATCCCCAGGTAGGTCAGTCTCTGCTCACATATTGTCTCCATAAAGGCATTTTCTTAATTGAGGTTCCCTCCTCTCTGCTGACTTTAGTTTGTGTCAGGTTGACATAAAGCCACCCAGCACAGTAATTAATACAGAGACCTACAACTGATTAAAATGCAGAGACTAAGAGAGTGTAGAGTACTCAATATAGATGAAATGTCTGGTTTATACCCCTACTCTCAAAGCTTAGAAGTCACTGGGAAGTGGGAGTAGATAACTACGGTGAACCAGCATTTTCCAGGCATGATGGCACTGTTTCATATATGACCTCAGAAGCTGTTGATACATGTACAAGCAATGCATAAGATCAAGCTGCCCAAAATCCTAGCATGTGTTGTAGAAGGCTCATGAAGCCCCACTCCTACCTAAAGAGCTATTGGCAATTGATTTGTTTACATGTCCTCATACATGCTTAATTTTTCACCCAGAACAAATTCCAAAAATATCAACCATTAAGCATACAAACTTTTTAAGTGTCATTTCCAACCATGATAAAGAGTTTGTACCTGGTAGGAGTGGGGAGAGACACACACTGAGAAACAAATACAAAAAGAGAAACAGCTTGCAATCCCACCAACAATGGAGAAGTGTTCCTCTTTCCCCACATCCTCTCCAGCATCTGCTGTCCCTGAGTTTTTCATCTTAGCCATTCTGTCTGGTGTAAGGTGGAATCTCAGTGTTGTTTTTATTTGCATTTCCTTGATAACAAAGGATGCTGAACATTTCTTTAGGTGCTTTAAAGCCATTTGAGTTTCCTCAGCTGAGAATTCCCTGTTTAGCACTACCCCATTTTTAATAGGGTTATTTGATTCTCTGGAGACTAACTTCTTGAGTTCTTTGTATATGCTGGATATTAACTCTCTATCAGATGTAGGGTTAGACACACTTCTGCATTGTTGGTGGGATTGCAAGCTGGTAAAACCACTCTGAAAATCAGTTTGGCGATTCCTCAGAAAACTAGACATAGTACTACCTGCGGACCCAGCTATACCATTTCTGGGCATATACCCAGAAGGTGCTCCTATATGTAATAAGGACCCATGCTCCACTATGTTCATAGCTGCCTTATTTATAATAGCCAGAAGCTGGAAAGAACACAGATGTCCCTCAACAGAGGAATGGATACAGAAACTGTAGTATATATGCACAATGGAGTACTATTCTGCTATTAAAAACAATGAATTCATTAAATTCTTAGGCAAATGGATGTAACTAGAAAGTGTCATCCTGAGCGAGTTAACCCAGTCACAAAAGAACGCACATGGTATGCACTCACTAATAAGCGGATGCTAGTCCAAAAGCTCAAAATAAACAAGTCACAATTCACCCAGCACAGGAAGCTCAAGGAGAACTTAAGTGAGGGTGCTATGGTTCCTCTGAGAAAGGGAACATAATACTCACAGGAGCAATAAGGGAGGCAATGTGTGGAGCAGAGTCTGAAGTAAACGCCACCCAGTGACTGCCCTACCTGGGGATTCATCCTATAAACAGTCACCAAACCCCAACACTATGACAAGAAGTGTGTGCCAAAAGGAGCATGCCATGGCTGTCTCCAGAGAGGCCCTGCCAGAGCCTTACAAATACAGAGGCAGAAACTAGCAACCAACTATTGGACTGGGCTTGGGGTCCCCAATGGAGGATCTGGAGGGTGGTCCAGAGGAGCTGATGGGGTATATAGCCCCATGGGAAGAACAATGACTTCGGACACCCAGACACCCCAAGACTCCCAGGGACTGAACCATCAACCAAGGGGTACACATGGTTCCAGTCAAAAATGTGGCAGAAAAATGCCTTGTTGGGCATCAGTGGGAGGAATGGTCTTTGGTCAGGTAAAGGCTCAATAGAGGCCCTAACAAAGGGAAACGGACAGGGGTGGGAACTTGGGGGGGGGGAGGTGGGAGTGTGTTGGGTAGAGGGGCATATATATGGAGACAGGAGGTAGGAGGAAGGGTAGGGAATCTTTGGAGAGGGGGCTTTTGGGAGGGGGGAAATTAGGAAAGGTTTTACCATTGGCAATGTAAATGAAGAAGATACTCAATAAAAAAATCAGTTTAAAAAAAAAAAGAGAAACAAAGGCTGAGTGAACCAAAAGGACAAGTAAATCAATGATCTGTGAATTCAACTTCTGACTCAGTAAGTGAAGTTGCTGTACACACACAAAGTGATTGGCATATATCTCATTACCACACTAGAGCTAACAAAGGAGCTACCTGTACCTTCTGAAGCTCTGAATGTTCTCTTTATTCAGGTGCTCTCTGGAAGCTGAGCTGTATTCTACCCCCATTTCCTTTCATCTTCCCTGCCAACTAGTATATTTCCATGAACCATTACTTTCCAGTTTTGGGCTCTAGTCTCCTGAGGAATTGATCCCTGAATTTCAAATCTACTGAGGTCTGAGCAGCAGATTCACAAGTGACCCCCAGGAGAACATGCCACTGTGAACCAACATGCCTCCTCTGGCCCATCCTGACTTGGATGCTCAACTTCTCACTAAGCAATGGTAGTTGTGTGTGGTGATACTCAAATCCTTGAGATGAGCCTTGTCACTTTGCAATCCAAACAGCATTTGCTATTTTAAGGCACTAATAGAATTTGAAATGCATCCAGGTTCATAATTATTACATCTCCCAAATGAACCGTGTTTTATACATTAAACAGTAGTATATGTATTTGCCAGAGTTTTCTGTCTCTTTGGCCCTGTTCTAAATAAAATTTAGTGAGGGACTGGTTGGGTGGAGGGAAGGTGGTGGCACTCACTGTTCTGGTGACTTACAGGAAACCCCCTAAGTAGCCCTTTCCAGTTATGGGTTCTAGTATCCTGAGGAATCTTTTTGGCTCTTCCAGTTTATGGACAACACACCTAAAACACTTTAATATCTCTTTTTAAAGAATTATTCCACATCTTTATTGTGTCACTTACTGGCCCATTCCAGAATAGGACTTAATTTTACCCAACTCTTCACATATATCCACTTGTGCTCATTTTGTTTTTTCAGTTATCTTTTATCTAATTTATATTACTGGGCCTGGCTCTTCTTTTTTCATATCCCATTCATATATTTGTGATCACTACTGTCCCTTTAATTAATTCAGAGCTAATTATGATTGTTCCTTCATATTTTCTGTCCCAGGAGTGGTGCTTATAGAATTATTTCCTCCTCTAATGAGCTGAAAATCCTCCATTATAGTTTTTTATTATATTTTAATTTTTATGCATATGAGTGTCTTCCCTGCAAGTATTCATGTGTACCACTTGAATGCCTGGTGCCAAAAAAAATATCGGAGTCCCTAAAACTAGAGTTACAAGCAGTTGTGAGCTGCCCCACAGGTGCCAGGAATTGAACCTGGTCCTCTGTAAAAGCAGGAAATGCTCTTAACCTCAGAACCATCTCTCTACCCACCCCCAGGCACCATTATGATTCTTTTTACCCATTTAATTCTTCTGAATTATGAAATATTAGAGATCTTAAAATGGAGAAGACAGTCTGGTATAAGCACAAAAGTACTTATGAAAAAATAATAGTATGAAAGTAGGAGGGAAAAATGCCAAATGAAAGAAGAAAATAAAACATAGAGAGATCAGGGTGCTTCACTGATGACCTTAGAATCAGAAGGCTGCCTTCCTGCAAGGCCTCTACCTAGAAAACCAAGGATGGGCTGGAGAAGAACCAACAGCACTGTTTACAAAATAAAAGCCAATATCTTCACCAGCTGAGTCAGCAATTTGACTTACTACAGAGGGTTTAGGTCAAAGGGTCAAAACATACAGTGAATAATTGATAGACAATGTTTCTTAATGCATCAAAATGAGGGTAAAAGAAAATACACCAGGAGAAAGTAAGCAGTGGCTATAAACATAACTTTTCCCCTTGGTGTAATTGTCATGTCAGAGGCTTACTGCCATTGTCTGCTAACTTAGGCCTAGTCCTGGAAGCTTCTACTGTCTGTACAATCTTACCTAGGTCTAGAATATTTTCAGCCTCTGAGACTTACTGCTGAAAAAGTTCATCCTCTCTAGCTCTTTTTAAACTCTGGCTGGCTGGGCAACTCAGCTGTTTCAGGCTCAAAATTCCTCTCCATGCTGACTGATTCAAACTGGCTTCTTTCAGTTCCTGACTGAATTGCTGTGCTTGGCCTCATATTCACTTTAAGCAATGTATTCTAATCTTCTGGTTTCTTCTCATTCTTGGACTCATTCACCTGTGTCTAACTTGTTCCCTCTCTGCAACCTGTCTCTGTACAACAGTCATGGTAAAACTGCCATCTCTTTTTTTCTCTCTCTGCACGGCTCTCTCTTAAATAGCCTCTCTTTTTCTCTCTGTTCTCGTGAGAGTTGGACGCATCCTATTCAGTTGAATCTGTGATTCATCGCTTTTTCTGCCTCTCAATTAGACAACACTTTCAAACAAGGGTGCTTTCTTTTACAAATTAACTTTACCTTCATTGTTTGGGATTAAAGGTGTGTACTAAGTAAAGGCTTATGTGTATTTCAGCCAGAGTAGTTATGTCACTGGATTAAAATCCCTCTACAGGTGAATGCTTTTACTAAAATTTCCCAGCAGCACTCAAACTGGGAAGAGTATCGTCAAGTGAATTTTATAGGGAGCTGTATAGGGTCAAGCTTTAGGTTAGCTGTTCAGGCCATGATTGGCATCCCATCCAAAAAAAGGGCATGGAAGTATGTTGTACAACCCAGTGCAAAGTTCTGAACATGGAAGACAATTGGTTTTGTCTTTCTAGGAGGGTTGTGTTTGTTAGAGGCATCAGAGGAGTTGAAACACATTACCATTGCCTAAGTCAGGGTTTCTACTGCTGTGATGAAACACCAAGACCAAAAGCAACATGGGGGGGGGGGAAGGTTTTATTTAGCTTATGCTTCCATGTCACTGTTATTAAAGAAATCAGCACAGGAACCCGAGCAGGGGAGGAATCTGGAGGCAGGAGCTGATGCAGAGGCCATAGAAGGCGCTGCTTACTGACTTGCTTCACATGACTTGCTTAGCTCATTTTCTCATAGAACCCAGGACCACCAGCCCAGGGATGGCACCACCCACAGTGGCCTGGTCCCTCTCTCAACAATCACTAATTAAGAAAATGTCTTACAGTCAGATCTCATGGAAGCATTTTCTCAATTGAGAGTCCTTTTCGTAGACGCATTTTCTCAATTGAGAGTCTTCTGATGACTTGTGTCAACTTGACACAAAACAGATTATCTTGTAAGTATCTGGTCTTCATAGACTGAGACAAATTAATATCACAAATGTTAAGCCCTATCAAAGGTGAACCATGTAGAAATGGTGAATTAATAGTGTGCTGGAGTCTAAGGTGGAGTCAGGGCCCTGGTGCTCTTTTTCCTATGTTTTTGTTATTGTTGTTAATTCTGTTTTGTTTTCTTTCTCTTTTTTTCCTTCTTCTTTCTCTTGTACTTTTATTTTTATTTTTTGGAGACAGGATTTCTCTGTGTTGCTCTGGCTGTCCTGGAAGTCTCTTTCTCTGTAGATCAGGCTGGTGTCAAACTTAGAAACCTCTAAGTTTGAGGGAGCCTCTGCCTCCCAAGTGTTCGATTGAAGGATGTTTGCCACTCACCTAACCCCTCTTTCTTAATTTCTATTTGTCTCCATCACCTTCATTTCTTGACATGAGCAATTGAAACATTTCCATTTTTATATAAAATGTAGAAAGATAGATTAAAATAAAACCTACACCTTTTCTTCCAACCAGGGACTATGGAGAATTTTCTCCTTTACAGACATGCTACTCATCTCCAGCTGGAGAGCAAAGTTAAAACTCTGGACACAAGTCATAGGTATGTCTGTCTACCTTTCCACATAGATCAGTCCCTATGATGAGACTGATGATGAGCTTCCCCAAAGCTCTCCACAGTCTGTCTTGAGCCTTCTTCATCTGAAGAACTTAGGATCAGCTGGACTCAAGGATACTGTGTCATTTCTCAAAAAGAAAGTGGTCTCATGAAAGTTTGTCCAGTTGGGACTACAGAGTCAGCATCATTGTTTTTGGTTAACATATTTTAAAACCCAATGAACTTGGGAAGAAAAGAGTCACACTACTTATTTTTCAGAGATCTTTCATTTACCAGTCACTTTTTTAAATTCTTTTATTTTTCTGAGCCATAGTTTCTCTTTGTATCCCTGGCTGTCCTAGAACTCACTTGGCAGACCTACTGAAATCCTTCTGATGCTAGAATTAAAGGTATGTGCCACCAAGCCCAGTTCACCAGTCACTTCGTAAATAAGTGCTTGTTCATAAGAGTAGCTGCAGCCAAAAAATAGTACCTAGCCCATCAGGACTGTTCCACTCCTGAGCACAGAAACCAGGGCTTAAGATCAGCAAGCAGTCATTCTAGTCAACCAGTTCTACAGAGGAGACTAGATTATACGATGTGTAAACCCATCTGGACATACAATACAGTCATAGAAGCTGTTTTAACAATGGGACAAATTCTGAAAACTGTATCTGTAGGTGAGCTCATTGTTATGCTAGCATTCTAAATTAAATTACACAAACCTAGGGCTTGTCAGTCCATTATCTATGTAGCCTCTTGGTACATGTAGAAGATAAGGCAATCAGATGTGTGAAGTTGCTGTCAGTGTCACAAGGCAGGCTACTTTACATATATTTCCTTTTTACAAATAGGAGGTTCTAAAGTAATGGTAATGTTTACTAGACATAGAAACCAGTAGCATTCATTCAACATCATCAAGTTTAAGCAGGATCAGTGCCATTGATGATTTTTTTTATTTTTTATTTATTTTCTATATTCTTTGTTTACATTCTAAAAGCCTTCCCCTTTCCCAGTTCCCCACCCCCATATGTTCGATAAGTCCTCTTCTCTCCATCCATTCTCCTGTCTTTCCCCCTCCCTTTTCTCTGTCCTAGTACTCCCCTACAATGCTGGATCAAACCTTTCCAGGATTAGGGCCCTCTTCTTCCTTCTTCATGGGAATCATTTGATATGCTAATTGTATCTTCATTATTCAGAGCTTCAGGGCTAATTAATATCCACTTATCAATGATTGCATTCCATGTGTATTCTTTTGTGATTGCATTACCTCGCTTAGGATGATATTTCCCAGTTCCATCCATTTGCCAAAAAAAATCATGAATTTATTGTTTTTAATTGCTGAATAGTACTTCATTGTGTATATATACCACATTTTCTGTATCCATTCCTCCATTGAGGGATATATGGGTTCTTTCCAGCTTCTGGCTATTATAAATAAGGCTGCTACAAATATAGTGGAGCATGTGTCCTTATTGCATGCTGGGGAATCCTCTGGGTATATGCCCAGGAGAGGTATAGCAGGGTCCTCCGGAAGTGTCATGCCCAGTTTTCTTAGGAACTGCCAGACTGATTTCCAGAGTGGTTGTACCATCTTACAATCCTACCAGCAGTGAAGGGGTGTTCCTCCTTCTCCACATCCTCGCCAACACCTGCTGTCTCCTGAGTTTTTAACCTTAGCCATTCTGACTGGTGTGAGGTGAAATCTCAAGGTTGTTTTGTTCTGCATTTCCCTAATGGCTAATGATGTTGAACATTTCTTAAGGTGCTTCTCGGCCATCAGAATTTTTTCAGGTGGAAATTCTTTGTTTAGGTCTGTACCCCATTTTTTAATAGGGTTATTTGGTTCCCTGGGGTCTAACTTCTTGAGTTCTTTGTATATGTTGGATATTAGCCCTCTATTGGATGTAGGGATGGTGAAGATTTTTTCCCAATTTGTTGGTTGCCGTTTTGTCCTTTTGACAGTGTCCTTTGCCTTACAGAAACTTTGTAATTTTATGAGATCCCATTTGTCAAATCTTGATCTTAGACCATAAGCTATTAGTGTTCTGTTCAGGAACTTTTCCCCTGTGCCTATGTCCTCGAGGGTTTTCCTCAGTTTCTTTTCTATTAGTTTCAGTGTGTCTGGTTTTATGTGGAGGTCCTTGATCCACTTGGAGTTGAGCTTAGTACAAAACATAATCCACACATCAAATGAGGTACAAGAAGAAAGGAGGAGTGGCCCCTTGTTCTGGAAAGACTCAGTGAAGCAGTAAAAACCAGAACGGGGAAGTGGGAAGGGGTGGGTGGGAGGACAGGGGAAGAGAAGGGGGCTTACAGGACTTTCGGGGAGTGGCGGGCTAGAAAAGGGGAAATCATTTGAAATGTAAATAAAAAATTATATCGAATTTAAAAAAAGAGCAACAAACAATATTAAAAGAACTTTATGACACTGCTGAAAAAAAAAAAGAATGGATCAATTCGCATTCTCCTGCTTGCTGACCTCCAGTTGAGCCAACACCATTTATTGAAAAGGCTATCTTTTTTCCACTGGATGTTTTCAGCTCCTTTGTCGAAGATCAAGTGACCATAGGTATGTGGATTCATTTCTGGGTCTTCAATTCTATTCCATTGATCCACTTGCCTGTCACTGTGCCAATACAACATAAGGAGGTCAAAGGTATACAAATAGGAAAGGAAGAAGTAAAATTATCACTATTTGCAGATGACATGATAGTATACTTAAGTGACCCAAAAAACTCCCCCAGAGAACTCCTACAGCTGATAAACAACTTCAGCAAAGTGGCAGGTTATAAAATCAACTCAAGCAAATCAGTAGCCTTCCTATACTCAAAGGATAAGCAGGCTGAGAAAGAAGTTAGGGAAATGACACCCTTCACAAAAGCCACAAACAGTATAAAGTATCTTCGTGTGACACTAACCAAACAAGTGAAAGATCTTTACGACAAGAACTTCAGGTCTCTGAAGAAGGAAATCGAAGAAGACCTCAGAAAATGGAAAAATCTGCCATGCTCATGGATTGGCAGGATTAATATAGTTAAAATGGCCATCTTGCTGAAAGCAATATACAGATTCAATGCAATCCCCATCAAAATCCCATCTCAGTTCTCCACAGAGTTGGAAAAAGCAATTATCAAATTTATCTGGAATAACAAAAAAATCCAGGATAGCTAAAACTATTCTCAACAGTAAAAGAACTTCTGGGTGTATTAGTATCCCAGAACTCAAGCAATACTACAAAGCAATAGTGTTAAAAACTGCACGGTATTGGCCATTGATGATTTGCACCTCAGCCAGCACCACCACAAACATAAATACAATAAGCATGTGGTGTTACAAGGTTCTGAAAAGCTAAGGTATCAACAGACACAGAGCTAAAGAAAGAATTTTCAACTAAGGAAACTTGAATGGTGGAGAAGCACCTAAAGAAATGTTCAACATCCTTACTCATCAGGGAAATCAAATGCAAATCAAAACAACCCTGAGATTCCACCTCACACCAGTCAGAATGGCTAAAATCAAAAAAGTGACAGCAGATGCTGTAGAGGATGTGGAGAAAGAGGAATACTCTTCCATTGTTGGTGGGATTTCGAACTGATACAATCACTCTGGAAATCAGTTTGGCGATTCCTCAAAAAATTAGACATAGTACTGCCTGCGGACCCAGCTATACCACTCCTGTGCATATACCCAAAAGATGCTCTAACATATAACAATGACAAGTGCTCCACTATGTTTGTAGCAGCCTTATTTATAATAGCCAGAACCTGGAAAGAGCCCAGATGTCCTTCAACAGAGCAATGGATACAGAAAATGTGGTACATTTACACAAAGAAATACTACTCAGCTATTAAAAACAATGAACTCTAGGCTTAAACTCAAGAAATCCATTTGCTCATACCTCCTGAGTACTGTGATTAAAAGCATAAACCATCAAAAAAAACCCAAAAAACAAAAAACAATGAATTCATGAAATTCTTAGGCAAATGGATAGAACTAGAAAATATCATCCTGAGTGAGGTAACCCAAACACAAAAGAACACACATGGTATGCACTCACTGATAAGTGGATGTTAACCCAAAAGTTCAGAATAACCAAGATACAATTCACAGACCACATGAAACTCAAGAATAAGGAAGACCAAAGTGTGGGTGCTTCAGTCCTTCTTAGAAGGGTAAACAAAATACTCACGGGAGCAAATATGGAGACAAAGTGTGGAGCAGAGACTGAAGTAAAGGCCATCCAGAGACTGTCCCACATGGGGATCCATCCCATATACAGTCACCAAACAAAGACACTATTGTGGGTGCCAAGAAGTATATGCTGACAGGAGCTTGATATAGTTGTCTCCTGAGAGGCTTTGCAGAGCCTGACATATACAAAGGCAGATGTTCACAGCCAACTGTTGGACTGAGGCCCCCAATGGAGGAGTTAGAGAAAGGACTGAAGGAGATGAAGGGGTTTGCAACCCCATAGGAAGAACGACAATATCAACCAACCAGAGCTCCCAGGTTCTAAACCACCAAGGAAGGAGTACACATGAAAGGACCCATGGCTCCAACCACATATGTAGCAGAGGATGGCCTTGTTGGGCATCAATGGGAGAAGAGGCCCTTTGGTCTCATGAAGGTTCCATGCCCCAGTGTAGAGGAATGCAAGGGTGGGGAGGTGGGAGTGAGTGTGTGGGGACAGGGGGAGGGGGAATGGAATGGGGGTTTTGGGGGGATTGGGAAAGGGGATAACATTTGCAATGTAAATAAATAAAATATCCAATAAAAAACATACACATAAATTAAAATGAAATATAAAAAAACAGAAAGTTCTCAGCTCCATTAAAGTAACTAAAAAGATTACCAACTGATGTGCAATCTACCGTATTCCTGAACATCCTTATGTTCATCCTTATGTGCTGCATGAATGTACTCTAGTTCATTTGTTCTTCTAGATAGACCCAGAATCTTGCTACAAATATTGCTGAATTCAGAAAGGTCCTCAGAAATGTTCATTTTATCATGAATTTCTTTCACTGGAAGGGAGCAAGAGAGTCAGGAGGGGTTCCTCTCTAGCACTTCAGAGCATTCTCTGACCAGCAGACTGGATTATCTCTTAAGGGTGAAGCTTGACCCACAGGGTCAATTTGCTCACTTTAGCTCTGTACATTGTAATGTACAGAGCTAAAAATGTGGTATCCACCCATATTTTTTGAAGTAAAAATATATTTTATTTCCAGGCCCATCTTGCAGTCTCCTCTGAATTAGGAGAGATAATCAGCCCTGAGTAAAAACAGAGAAACTTTTTGTAGTCAAACTCAAGGCTAACAATGCATAGTAATTATTACAAAACTGGAATTGCTTTGCAGTTAGTAATACAATTAAAATCTGCATTTCTAAAACATACCATGAACAGTAGAAACAATTTATACTATGTAAATCTCAAGTTTATAGAGGAAAAATGGTCAAAATGACAAGTTGGCCTTTTAACTTGGGACATAATTAGAGAAAACATCATAGTTAACAATATAGAATAAATTAAATTTTATTTTTAGGATTAATTTGCAATGGTAAATAAAAAATAGTCCTTAACTGGCCCTTAACAAATATAACTGTGATTATTTATCTTTGTTGTTGTTTTTGAGATAAGGTCTCATTTAGAATACCAGCTGAACTTGATTCACTAGATAAACTATAATTAACAGCATTTATTGAATCTGTAATAAAGACTAGTATAATGCCCCAGTGTATGGGAATGCTAGGACAGGGAGGCAGGAGTGATTGGGTGGGGGAACACCCTCATAGAAGTAGGGGGAAGTGGAGGAGTAGGGGATATCTGCAATCTGCAGGGGACCTGTGAAGACTGAGAAAGGGACATTAACATTTGAAATGTAAATAAAGAAAATATCCAATGAAAAATAAGTGAGCTGTCAAAACAACAACAACAACAACAAAAAAGAGTAGTATATGTTTAATCCTCTGCTTTGGGGCCTCCATCGCTTACATGAGTCGTCAACACAAGATGGAGCTGAAACATTATTTGGTATTGGTTGGGTTATAAGTAAAGGAGAATGTTCTTAAAAGGGTCGCTTTCTCAGGGAAGTCTGTAATTGTCAATCTTGCGATCCCCCCTAATTTCAAAGGCATGGGACATATCATACTGCTCTAGAGATAGTTTGAAAAATATTCCTCCCTGGTTTCTATAGTTGGAAGGGATGATTTTCTTCCACAGAACTCTTCTGCATATTTACCTTTCTATTGGTATCTTAAAACACACCATGGAGAAAACAAATTTTTGCAAGCATCAATTTGGGCTTACAATTCCAAAGCATTAAAGTCAATACTGGCAACATAAACGCATGGTATCAGATAGAGCTGAGAGCTCATATTTTGAACCTCAGACAAGAGGTAGCTAGCAAAATGGGCATGGTTAGAAGATATTAAAACCTGAAAATGCACCCATGTGACACATCTTTCCAAAAAGGCCACACCTGTGCTCCTTCCCAAACAGTCCCACAAGCTGAAAAATAAGTATTCGAATATATAAGAATATATATATGGGAGTCATTCTCATTTAACTACATGTGTTTCAAAAGGTGTGTAAGACTTGGGGAGCCTTAACTTACTGGAGACCTCCTGAGTGAACAACATGGAGATGGAAAAAACAAGAGGAATTTTATTTAATTCAGCATGCTAGAGTCACCCTGCACATGGGGAGAGGACAACTGATATCCACCCATATTTTTTGACTGACAAAATGAGGCTGCAAATGGATGTGTAGAGCCCCTCCACTCTGTCTGTTGAGGGCCCTGGTAAACATCAGCAAGTATGTAGTAATTTATATGTACATTGACGTCTGTGAGAACCCTGAAGTTTTGGCCACGAAGGCAGGCATAGTTGTAAAAACAAGGCATGGTTCCCTCCATGATGAAATAAATCTACCCTGTTAGAAAACCCAGGGAGGGAATGTGCCTGCCACTGCAATGTCCTTAGGAGGAGGTCTGTAGGGGAGAGAAAAGGGCTGTGGAAAGAAAAACGGATCTGCATTATTACCCCCCCCCGCCCCCGCCAGTGACCACCTTTCTGATGCTGGCCCCAGATTTGCTTTCCTTTTCCAGATTTGATTTTGGTAAGAATGATAGAAGGGTATAAGCTGTAGATGTTCAACTGTGGGACACACTTGTCAGTACACTTCCCATCATCCAAACAGAATTTTCTGCTCTTTGGCCAGAATCTTTACAAGTCTTGATTTTGCCCTTGACCTTACCCTACTTGTACATTGTAAAAAAAAAGAAGAAGAAGAAGAAGAAGAAGAAGAAGAAGAAGAAGAAGAAGAAGAAGAAGAAGAAGAAGAAGAAGAAGAAGAAGAAGAAGAAAGAAAAGAAAAGAAAAGAAAAAAGAAAAAAAGAATAAAAATTACTACAGAGCTAACATTTCATCTTTGAATCAGACAAGAACTCCTGTAGCAACGGGAGGATGTAGCAGAAACCAAGGCTCTTTTCCTGCCCACTCGGCCATCTGTCCCCATTGCCTTGACCAATGCATCATTAACTCATGGGTGCAAGTATACACACCTAGCTCTAACTCAGACTGAGAACCCCACCCTTACCTGAAGGGCACTAGAAGCTGTTCAGTACACCAGAACACCTGTTCAGTGTGCCCCCTTCCCAAGCCCCAGCTTCCCCGCCTGAGCCAAGGATGTATGATGCTCCTGAAAGATGTAGGAAAGTTCTGGGTATTGAGGTACTTGGTCAAAAACCTTGAAGCTAGAAACAGGATCGAGACAGTATCTCACAGTTTGTGAGCTAATTTTGAGCTGGCTTTTGAGGTGAGGTGTTAGAGACCCAAAGACACAAAAATTCTGTGCTTGAGGTTTCCACAGAAGTATCAGCTATTACTTCCCATTGGTTAGTCTTAACTCTCATCACTTGGACGAACTCAAAACTCATTTTCTTTGTGTTCTAATGATGGAGAAAAGCAATAATCAGCTAGGTCCCATCAGCAAGTATCTTATTCCACACTGCTGCATGAAGAAATGCCAAAGTTGCAGAGTCTCTCCCTTCATACATCCACCATGTATGTCCCAGTGTCCAATCTTTCTGTCATCTATTCCACTAAGTTCTTAGGACTCCAATCTTTGTAGAGATGCAATCAATTAGGCAGGAGGAATGACTCTCGACACAAATCAGGTGTGTGTGTGTGTGTGTGTGTGTGTGTGTGTGTGTGTGTGTGTGTGTGTGTGTGTGTGTGTTAGAGAGAGAGAGAGAGAGAGAGAGAGAGAGAGAGAGAGAGAGAGAGAGAGAGAGAGAGAGAGAAATGTCCCTGCATAGGAGAAACTGTCTCCAGGGCAAGAAACTTTTCTTGGTGGGTGCCTCATAATATAGGATCAGATGAACGTAGCAAGTGTGTGAAGAGGATGAAGCATCTGAGCAGTGAGGGAGTACCAAGCAACAGATTTCATCGAGGGGGCTATGCAGGCAGTGAGTCTTCTCTTTCTGAGGATGGTTATTCATAGCAGAGAACATATATGAGGGAAGGTCCTCAGAGCCATTCCAGCCATCCCTCTGTGAGGTCAAGGGTACAGTGAATCTAGAGGAAGGCTCCTAAAGTGTTTGGAGGCCTCTTTTGACTAAGACTGTTGAGTCACAGAACATATCAAGCAATTTAGAAAGGAAAATGCATTGACTATGGAGAAATAGTGTGGTTATACTTCAAGTCCTCTTTATGTTCTGGTTATATGAGGAAGAGGAAGCTTTGCTTTTAGGATTTGATTTTCAGTGCACTAACATGATTGGCAGGGGCTGAAGCATACAGCGTAGTGGCTAGGGACACACAGAGCCATTTAAACTTGTTATAACTAGGTGCCTATTTCACCTACGAGGACTGGAATGTAGACATTTGGGAACTATTATTCTGCTTCCTCAACTCATATTGCTGAATAGAGAGGACACCACGAACTGCTGTGAGCTGCAGTCCACAGTCAGGATCACCCTAACGCTTATCTCACCTAATGCCAGATCCATCTCTGCTGCCCCACAATCAACACTGGCCAAATATATCATAGGGAAAAGGTTTGGTGGCCATTAATGGAGTTTATCCATGGTGGATTCCTAGGACCTGCAGATGCTAGGCAGCGAGAATCATGAGACCAGCACAGTCCAATATGCCAATGGAAATAAATTCTAGGCACATGTCAGATGACCAGCATGTCTCATTTGTAAGACACCACACCACCTCTCTCTGTCTCTCTCTCTCTCTCTTACATACACACACACACACACACACATGCACACTCATGATCTCATGATTCTGGAGCTCAGAAAGATATAGTACAAATATAAAGACCTATTATGTAAATGAGTCTTTAAATTCACCCAAAACTACAAAAACAGACAAAGTGAACATAATGTGTTAGGCAGTTAAAGGTATTCAAAGAAAAAAAAACTAGCTCTTTAGATTTTTTTTTTTATTTGATATAATTTATTTACATTTCAAATGATTTCCCCTTTTCTAGCCCCCCCCCACTCCCCGAAAGTCCCGTAAGCCCCCTTCTCTTCCCCTGTCCTCCCTCCCACCCCTTCCCAGTTCCCCGTTCTGGTTTTGCCAAATACTGTTTCACTGAGTCTTTCCAGAACCAGGGACCACTCCTGCTTTCTTCTTGTATCTCATTTGATGTGTGGATTATGTTTTGGGTATTCCAGTTTTCTAGGTTAATAACCACTTATTAGTGAGTGCATACCATGATTCGCCTTTTGAGTCTGGGTTACCTCACTTAGTATGATGTTCTCTAGCTCCATCCATTTGCCTAAGAATTTCATGAATTCATTGTTTCTAATGGCTGAATAGTATTCCATTGTGTAGATATACCACATTTTTTGTATCCACTCTTCTGTTGAGTTTTTTTAACCAAGAATCTAATTATTACTTCAACAAAATAGCTTTCAAAGAGCAAACTGACTTCTTTTGCATTTTCCATATTTCAAGCTAGCACTTTTCTTTTGCTTTATGATGGCAAAGAGTCAGGAAGTCAGAATATGGTAAAAGGCTGGGGGACAATAACCCCCTCCACTGATCCATGGACTAGTCCCAGAGTTTGGCTCCATGGGAGTAGCCTTTCACAGCCTCTATCATACAGAGGCTCACAACGAATTATCAAAAGAAGATATTCTGGAGCTGGAGTTTTCCTCACACTCCTCATAAGCCTTGGTGACCATCTGTCCCTGGATCATTGGCAGAGTACAAATCAATTGATATGTCTAATTGCACTCACCATTAGAAAAGTTCCTCCCAAGGTGCTCATGCTAGACCACCTTCTGCTCTCTGCCCCATCAACCCCTTAGAATAATCAGTCCTCATGCCCACACAGGTAATAGATGAGCAGACAGGGTTAGTGAAGTGATCAAAGCCTTATGCCTTTGAGATTCATGACTTCTTTTGTCTGGGAAGAAATATTAAAACCTTATGTCAATCTGACAAGGTGGATAAATCCTGTCTAATATTGGGTATATGGTCTTCTGAATCATACCAAATACTACATCTAAAATAGGTGTGTCACTCAACATAGTGCATACTCACATATAAGTGGATATTAGTTAAGTAAAGGATAATCACACTACAATACAATCTACAGACCCAGAAAAGTTAGGTAAGAGCTCTTGTCTTGTAGGGTTGTGAGTATTCATGAATCTCACTGGAAGGGGAAATAGAATAGATTTTGTCAGTGGAGCAGGGACAGGTGGGCATGAGAACAGGAAGGATCCATTGGGGAAGGGAGAAAGGGGGGATAGAATACAGGGAGAAACAACTGGAATAAGTAGGCATTTAGGGAAACAATATGTTAATCTAATGCAGTAGAAACTTCCTGAAATCTATGAGGGTGACGCTAGCATAACTCCTAGTAATGGAGGGTATGGAGGCTTAATCAGCCATCTTCTATAACCAGGTTAGTTTTCCAGCAGCCACAAAACCTGTGACTCACAACCTGACCTGCCTGTAAGATGTGTTGTGGTGGCTCAGAGCTGGAGGGAATGGTCAATCAATGACTGGTCTAACTTGAGGCCCATGCCATGAGAGGAAGTCCATGCCTGACACTGCCTGGATGGCCAGGTGACCTATGACTGAACTAAATATAACTGGGGAAAAAGTCAATGTTCACCAGCATTAGGGCAGTTCCTATGAATAACTAGATTTCAGAGTTCAGATTCCATGTTTACACTTAAATGCAGGTAAGCAAGCTCATTTTATAAACTTGATTTTTACTTATTTATAAAGCAGAACTAAAGAAAATAGTTCCTTTGAAATTATTTTAGAAGGAGGAAAGGAAGGAAAAACACAATTTTATTATGTTGTATAATATTATATTATTATTATAGACACGCTTTTATTTCACAAACTTCTCATGCCTTCCTTGCTTGTTCTCTGGTTTTCAAGATGAGAGTTGTCAGCCACTCACAGTAATTTGATTTAATGGAGACATGGTCAGTTTCACAGATAAGCCAATGAACCATATCATTGCTGTGGCAATGGCAGTCTTCTGGAATTTTTGCTCAGGTCTGCTGAATCTTTCAGCCATCTGAATCTGGTTCTTTCTAAACTGCCAACTTGGCTCAACAAACTGGATTACCTGCTTTATGATTGTTTGTAGGACGGCAGCTTAGGAAGACAGGAATACTTAGCATGGGAATGGACTGAGCCTAGCAGAAAAAGACACTGTATCTCTGAATAATTTTGCTTTATACAATATGTAAACAGACCCTTTTCTCTGCATTTACAAATACACATTATATATGTATTTCTTAATTGAGTAAGTAATTTTAAAAACTTGCTTATTATTTTTGAGATTATAAAATAATCATATCATCCCTCCTTCTCTTTCACTGCACATACTTCTCCTTGAGCCATTGCAAATGTATGGCCTCCATTTAAATTAATTATTGTTATATGTTTAGGAATATGTAAAAACACATACATAAACATATAATAGTATGTATAACTACAATTAAAAAAAACAAGACATAGATGTGTCACTCAAAACCCTGGGTTCCATCCCCAGAACTATAGAAATGAAATAAAAATGCAAGCTGGTATAACCACTCTAGAAATCAGTTTGGTGGATCCTCAGAAAATTGGACATAGCACTACCTAAGAACTCAGCTATACCACTCCTGGGCATATTCCCAGAAGATGCTCCAACCTGTAATAAGGACACATGCTCCACTATGTTCATAGCAGCCTTATTTATAATAGCCAGAAGCTGGAAAGAACCCAGATATCCCTCAGCCGAGGAATGGATACAGAAAATGTGGTACCTTTACACAAATACTACTCAGCAATTAAAAACGATGAATTCATGAAATTCTTAGGCAAATGGATGGAACTAGAAAATATCATCCTGAGTGAGGTAACCCAACCACAGAACACACACAGTATGCACTCACTGATAAGTGTATATTAGCCTAGAAGTTTGGAATACCTAAGATACAGTTCACAGACCAAATGAAGCTCAAGAAGGAAGACCAAAGTATGGATAGTTTAGTCCTTCTTAGAAGACAGAACAAAACAGCTATGGGAGGAGATACATAGACAAAGTGTGGAACAGAGACTGAAGGAAAGGCCACCCATAGACTGCCCCATAGGAGGAACAACATCATAATACAGAGGTGGGTGCTCCCAGCCAACCATTGGACTGAGCACAAGGTTCCCAATGGAGGAGCTAGATAGAGAAAGGACCCAGAGAGCCAAAGGAGCTGTCGGCCCCATAGGAGGAACAACATCATAAACTAACCAGTACCCCCAGTGCTCCCAGGGACTGAACTATCAACCAAAGAGTACACAAGGAGGGACCCATGTCTCCAGCTACATATGTAGCAGAGGATGGCCTTGTTGGACATCAAAGGGAGGAAAGGCCCTTGGCCCTGAGAAAGCTTGATACCCCAGTATAGAAAGATACCAGGTCAGGGAAGTGGGAGTGGGTGGGTTGGTGAGCAGGGGAAAATGGGGGATGGGATAGGGTAATTCTGGAGGGGAAACCAGAAAGGGGATAACACTTGAAAGGTAAATAAAGAAAATATCTAATAAATAAAAAAGAAAAGGTCATTTAATTTTTTAAAATGGTGATAAAATATATATAACACAAAATTTATCATCTTAACCATTTTAAATGTATAGACCAGCAGTGTCAAGCAAAGTAACATTGTTAACGTCCTTGTGTCACAAAACTCAAATTCTCTATTACCAACTAGAAATGTAATTTTAGGACTTATTTTATTTTCTGTATGTGAGTGTTTTGGCTATATACTGTGTGTGTGTGTGTGTGTGTGTGTGTGTGTGTGTGTGTGTGTGTGTGCAGCACTATACACCTATTACCCATAGAAGCCAAAAGAGGATGTTGAATTCCCTGGGCCTGGAGTTCACATGGTTTTATGAGCTGCCTTGTAGATTTCTGGAATCAAACTTACACCCTCCAAAAACAAAACAAAACAAAACAAATGCTTTTAATCACTGAGCCACCTCTCTAGCCTCAACATGATTACTTTCTGATATGGAATTCTACCTCCTGCCATCACCCATGCTTACCCATTTCCATTTTTATTGCCCTCTTTCTCACACGCACATGCACACATGTAGTGTTTGCCCACAGACACATTCAGACAACAGAGTTTCCTTTTGTCTCTCACTTTCTCTTTCTGACCATTTGATGTGTTTTTTCACATCAAAAGAAGAAACAAATGTCCCCCAATCCATAAATCACTGTCCTCCAGGGATGGGCTGTTCCTTCTTACATGATGCTAGCCCAGCTAGAACTCTTAGACAGAAAGAAGCCTCAGGTCCCTTCCCTATATTGTGAAACTAAGAAATAAAAAAGCAAGTAGGAGGCGACACATAAGGAAAGTGTGTTGGTGACAGACTTGAACCAGCTGTTGCTCTTTATTACAGAGAAAAGCAGACCCAGAAGTGGGAGGGGTGCTTCAAGACACCCTTAGATATCTTTACATTCTTTGCTCAACAGGTTGAACTCGCCATTCCAGGGAAGTGCTCCTACCAGAAAGCTGCAATTCACTTTCTGAAAAAGACAGCAGCAAAAAGCATCAGTAGCATGTCAGAAGGAAAGGAGTTGCCCTGATCTTAGGCATCAGCCTAAGAATATTCTAGAAGACATGTCACTAACTGTCCTAAAATTCCAAGGAGCCCAGCAGGAAGTATAAAAGTAAAATCACAATCTGCAAACAACAGTAAATAACAAAGCAGGTATGTGAAATGGCATCGGGGCAGGCTCAGGGCTGACATCTTTTCTAGTGAGTACCTACTCCTGTCTGGATGTGATAAGCCTTTGAAACTTTAGTGTGAAGAGAAAGCTTGAGATGCTATCTGATCTAGATATTATCTAATCTCCAGCATTTGGAATAGGCTTGCTGAAGATGAATAGGACCTGTGCTCTAAGTTAAGATGACTGTCCACCAACAGACTTCCTTCATGCCTGCATACATGAACAAGTCCCCTCATCAGCTGGACAAAGTAGTCTCAATCCAAGAGGACAGACTTTCAGAAATTACATTTCAATAGTTTATCCTGCATCACAAGTCCAGAGTTGATGGGAGCCTTGGGGCTGATGATATGCTGCATCTTCTACTCTGAAGGTGGCAAGGTGGACTTTCTGAGACTCCATGTGCGGACTCCTCTCTTAGAGAGTCTGGGTATCCTAAGATTTTCCAACTACCTTGAAGCTTTGGTAACCCAGATGGGACTTGAAGTCACTTACCTTTTCCAGTTTGGAGTTTTTTTGAGGGATGCAGTTTTCAGTATTGTTTAAAGGTTTTTTGCAATTGCTGCGGGAGAGCTGAACATCAATGTAGTATTCCATGCGGTCTGTGATCTGTCAATAAACAATGGGGCAATTTGGATTAAAAATGTTTTGGATTAACTCCTAAATGCTTTGGGAAACATGCAAGTCCTCTCTCTCCTCACTACTATTTCTCTCTCCACAGACACACGATCACGGAAAGGACAGTGCCATCAGTGAATTCCATTGTTGCTGAGACCAATTGTATAATGCCACTTGAAGTGAAACACTGTAAAAGCCTCCTGAAGGTAGGTCTTTCCAATGTCACCTCCTGTTCCAAAATCTAGAGCATGGGTTCCCAACCTCGGGGTCACCACCCCTTTGAGGGTTAACTGACCCTTTCACAAGGGTTGCCTAAGACCATCAGAATACATCAATATTTACACTACAATTCATAACTTTAGTAGAATTATAGTTATGAAGTAGCAACTAGCTAGTTTTAAAGTTGGGTGTCACCACAACACTAGGAATTGGATTAAAGTGTTACAGCATTAGGAAGGTTGAGAACTGTTGGTCTAGAGTATGCCTCGTGACCCAAAGAAAGTCAAGGCAGAAATGGAAAGATGGTTCCCAGAACGATAGGCTTCCTTGGGTCCCAATGAGGATAGCCCCTCAGCATACTGGGCCCAAGTCCCTTTCCCAGATGCCCCATTCAGAGATCAGTGAATTTCCTGGTTCACCTCCCTGAACCAAATCCCTCACTCTAGCTCAGCACAGGGTCGTTAGTGTAGAGAAGTAGTGGGAGAATTAGTGGGTTTAATGAAATAATTGGATATCTGCTAATTCATTAGTGTTTGAATTCACTAAAGGCTTCTTGTGATGCTCCTCTGCATTTGGTTTGAAAGAACTATAGCAGATACCTGGATCTTTATCAGGTCTTTCTCCAAATCTCAATAACACTGAATTTTATTTTTACTGTGCCCTAAAAGTTAGCAAAAGTGTCTCTGGCTTATGTTGGAGAAAAGAACCTGAGCATAGGATATCATCATGGGCAGAGTTACACATTGAATTTGGGGGTTAACAATGGACTTAGAGAAAGCTGAGAATGCTATGGAATAGATTGTCCTATCCACACAATCCCTATCCAAAAAAAAAAAAAATGAAATAAATACTCCAAAAATGAAACTTTTAAAGAATCACCATGATGCTATGAGTAGAAAATTTCACATGTGACCTTATGCCACAGGTTTGGTCAAGATACAAATACACCCTCTAAATATTTATTTTATATCCATAGATTAGCACAGCTCACAGCCAGGGTCAGAGACACATCTGTTTACAGGGACTGAGAGCTTATTCAGAGACCCACACTAATCAACATGCTGAGAATAAGTGGTTTGTCAGTGCTCAGCCCTAAACAGGGCATCTACATAACCCCTACAAAAGCTTTGGGAACATCAAGGAAAACATAGAAAGAATGTAGGAGCCAGAGGATAGGATGGAGGGGGTGAAGTGTTATTTTCTGGATGTGACAGTCACTGCAATTGTACTCATGAACTCACAGCAGTAATAACAACCAGCACAAAACCAACACAAGGCTAGGTCCCATCCAAATTCCATCATGAAAAGAAAGATCTCATGAGTCCCCACCCCTCCCTGGAGGGCTATGGGCAGTTAATGACTAATGGGCTAGAGAAATTATATTCCTCAGTGGTGTAGTCTCTGCCAAGTTGTCTTTGCTTCAGTAACTCCCCATCCATGCAGGAGACCCAAAAACAAAAAGAGGTGAAGATAGGAAGGGTATTGAGGGAGAGTCAAAAATGATAATAGGGGGATACAATCAAAGTATATTATACATACATATGAGGTTGTAAAACAATAAACAGAAAAAACTAATGCAGGCATAATAAGAATAGTAAGCAGTTACCTTCAGGCTATGTGTATGGGATGTACATGGAAAATAAAGGCATTTAGTTTTAGATGTGGAAACTGTTTGCAAAATAACTTCTTATGTGTTGACAAATATTACAAAATCCAAATGACCTGAAATTCATCTTGTCCCCAGCATTTCCGGTAGGAGCTCCTCAATCTGTAACGGTTTCTGCCAACTCTCATCATGCTGGCTCTGCTAACCTCAAGGTTTCAAGTCTCTACAGAGGAGAAAGAACTCAGAGAATCCTCAGTCCTCAGAAAGGGTGTCACTTTCTTTTTATTTTCAAGGGCATAAAAGGCCCAGAGAGATTGGGTGTGTATCTAGCAGCTGATCCTGGTTTTTAAAGGAAAACTGTCTGTCAGCACTGGAGCTCGCAGGACATGCTCACCAGGCTCATGATTCTGCCATCTTTGCTAAGCCAGCCTGAAAAAGTGAGGGCTTTCTTATTGCTGGCTACAAAGAAATGGGAACCTAAATCTAGAGGCTAGACCATGCTGTCATGTGGGTATCCTGGCTGTATCTTCACAACTTCATTTTAAAAATAAGTTAACCAGGATGCTATTTTTGAAACTCAAATTTGGGAGCTTGGAACATAGCACAATAGCAGCAACTATGGGTAGGTCATCATTAAAATGTTTGATTCAACTACCAACAAAACAACAATAATAACAGTAGAGAAAGAAAAGGAACCTTGAAACTCAAATTTAATCACAAGGATCCTAAGTGCTTCCTAATTTTATGTGTGTGTGTGTTCCTACAATAAATTAAAATTCTTGATCTTCTCTTAAAGCCAAGCATGGCATTGTGCCATACTGGAAGCCTCACAGAAGGAATCTAGAGTGCACTTTCCACCCTCGCATCCCTGATCCTTCCTGCTTTCCTCCCAAAGCAGATGCTATCAGTATTGTTCCCAAACACTGTGCCAGGCTCCTGTGGTTATTGCCTGAGACTTCCTGTTTCTAGCAGGGACAAAAGGCTCCTGTAACAGCTCTCAGTCATGGACAGAAGGGAACCGGTAGATTAATAACCCAACCACCCACATGGTGGCCCAGCTCTGAGAATACCCGCTATGTGTTCCCAAGGTCAGGAAGACCAATTCTATCAGTCTCATTAATTCATCCTGTGTCAGCCACCTTCTACTGCCCTGTATCCCTTCTGCCTACCTTTCCAATGCCTCCTGGATGGCCTCCAAAATACACCACCTGCCCTCTAATCCTACCATAGTTCTCTGCTTCTGGGGAGACCCACCTCCCAACAGCTCCCCCCACACCCATTAACTCTTGCTCTGACTTCAGGCCATATCTTCAATGTCACACTCCCGAATGTGACAGTTCTTGCCAGCCCTATTTACTGACATCATCTAGAAGTGTTGAACACTTACTGAGTCCTGGACTCCATTCAAAGACTCTCATTTTGTTATATTTGGTCTGTTCATGAGGGAATTTGCACATTCTATGGGGGGAAGCATTGTCTAAAAGGAGTTCCCCTGACATGCTGCCCCCGTTCTGTACTCCAACACAGAATGAGAGGTTTTCCTTTCAGTCAGACTTCTGACTCCCTAAAGACTGTGATGAATGTTAGCCATTTCACCATTTCACTTACTATAGCTAAGACAAAAATGGCTTCTGAGAAACATACCAATAATAAATGTATGCAACCTATACACCAGTGAAAGTGAAGAAGAGGCTGTAAAAGATGGGATGTGGACTATGACCAGCCAGTAAAAGGTGCTAGCTACATCACAGCATCACGTCCTGGAAATACAATGTTAATGACGTGCTTTCCTGAGGTAGAGAGGGTGTGAGTTCTGGCAACAGTGACCTAGTTGTTGAAAATCTCAATTCAATCACATTATCAACTGAGGCTGCTACTTTTAATTCCTGAATGACAACACTGGAGAAGCCTTCTACTAAACAGAACAGTGAATACTGCTGAAAACTCCAGAAAGCACCTTGTCCATTGGATTTCATGGGCACAGTGCTCCCTAGAGCTGGGCAGTGCAAGGCTCCATGAAAAGAGGCACACCCTTATGATAAAACCAGAATGTCTTTTCTCCTAGTAAATGTACATTGGATTAAAACATTAGTGCAAGTAGCTCAGAAGCTAAAAGCACATACCGCTCTTAAAGTGGAGCTGATTTCAGCTTCCAGACCCCATATCAGAGGCTTTCAACTGCCTTAACTCTACATTCAGGGAATCCAATGTCCTCTTCTGGCTTGAACACTCAACTCCCCCACCCCCAGCACACAAGTTCATGCATCCATGCACACAATTAAGAATAAACTCAAAAATTAAAAGTGAAGAAAATAAAACAGGCGGCTATGAGTACAGCATGCATAGGAAGTGCATGTGTGTATACCGCTTTTGTCACTGTGGGTTTGTGCATACCAAGTCACACATTTAGGATTGCACTGTCACATTTTTGTCTCATTTGTCTACTTTCACAACCTGTCCTCCGTCCATGCCACAATATGTAAACATGCTGCATGAATAGAACTTTCTTACCTGAAGTTTGGCATGGAGTGTCTTGTCCACAAGGAAGACATATTTGTCCTCGCTTGCCTTGTTGTATTCTTTCATGGCAAACCAGACACACTGCTTCACATTGGCATTGTGGATATTAATGGATCCAAAGTAGCTGTGTTTCTTCACTTCATTCTTGGACTGGTCCACACCAACTGCCAGGGCCACTGGAAGGATGGAGAGGATCAAGAAGAGCCACAAGGGTTTTGTCATGGTCCCTCAGTCAAAAGGTACAAGAGATGTCATCCACGGCTCCTTGGGGCTTGAGCTGCGGTGGAGCAGCCACTGCTGCCTCTGTAGGTCTGTCAAACTAAATAATACAGAGAAAAGCTCTCTGAAGATTGTGTGTAGGTCCAAGGGGATAACTCAAGGGTTAAGACACTTGCTGCTGAACATGGAGACTTGAATTCAGTACCTGGGACCCACATGTTGGAAGAGGAAAAGCAACTCCTGCAAGCTGTCCTCTGACCTCCACAAGCGTGCTTTGATGTGTGTGATGCACACACACACCACACACACACACACACACACACACCACACACACACACACACACCACATCCTCATACAAAAGATATACAAAAATGTATATTTACTTAGAAACAGCAGAGCCTTGCAAGGGTAAAAAGTGTTCCTTAAGATCACATTCCAGGAGACTGAGATAAGACATGTTTAAAGTTAAAATGAGGAAGATTCTATGAGAGTTTTGAGATGAAGCTGTAGCTGCAAGAATCAGTAATGAAGGTGGCATTGGTCCAAGGTTAAATATACATTAGTGAGTAGCTGTCCTTGCAGGTTTATCTTCTGTAGAAGGTTGAATGGCTTTTGTACGAGATTATGGTCCTTGGAGAGTCTTTGCAAACTGTTTTTGTTCTCAAGGCTCATAGCACAAGGTCAGTCTCAGCATCAGAGCCTCTAGCTTTATGTTTCATTTATGTATCTGGTTAAGACACAACAAAATGACTCCATTTGATTCTGACACATTTTGCAGTTCAAGGATCTTACGACAACCCACCTTCTCAGTATCCGCATGGTTGGGTTTAAGACATAACTCTTTGGGACACCCATAAGAGCCACCTCTCTCCTTGTCTAAAAGCACCCCCAAATGTCACAGGCATTTGCCTCTTATCTCCCATTCATCTAGAGAAACATCCCTCTAGGAAGCACCCTGGTGTGTTTTCACACGACCCATGCGTGTTACTATCTACTCTGTCCTCTAAAGGGAACTATAATTAATGGTGTACCTCAGTGCTCTCTGACCCTACCTTTCTGTGACTCTCCAACCTGCTCGTCCTGCTGGGCTCCTTTCTCACTCTGGTCTCCAGCACTCTCAGCTCACACTTATGCCCTGGTCAGGCAGTTAGGTAAGTCCTGACCTAGAAGCCCAGGCTCTACAGGGAAGCAACGCTTTATGATGCAATATAGCACATATGACCACGCCTCATAGCTGCACCCTTCATCTTCTGGCCTCTAGCCTTTGTGTCCAAGATGTTCAGAGGGCTGGAGACAGCAAGCAAGAACCTTCTACTTGGGGAATTCATGTGCCTACTTGTGTCTACCTCACTCTACCAAACACCTGTGCCCTGCTTAGGCCCTCAGCTTCTCCCTTTACTGTTCTACCAGATCTGAGCCCGAGAGGGCAGAGGCAGGCTGCACATGTGTGACATTGTAGATGTCCAAAACTCATGTTAGTAAATTCCTGGGAGTGAGAATTAAAGATTAGCTGCAAAGATTAATATTATTGTGACCATAGAGTATAGATAGGTTGTAAAACACTGAAGTATATACACCAGACTCTATTTAAACACTCTAACACTGGGTTACGTGGTGACTTCCCATTCTCTGCTGTGACCAAAAGTAATGTAGTAAATGCTTCTCTAGTATCTGCGAGAAATCAAGCAAAGAAGTAGGTAGGGAATTGTTTATAGCAGCTGCAGAGAAATGGACATTTACTATTCATTACCAAGTCTCTAGCCACTAAGAACACATTCATGGTCTTTCTAATGTTACTCCAAATTTAAAAAAAAAAAAATGTGGGGCTGGAGAACTCTCAGATGTTACGAGTACTTGTTGCCCTTCCTGAATGCCCAGGTTAAAGTCCCAGCACCCACATGGTAACTCACAACTGTAACACTAATCCCAGGGGATCCGACCCTATCTTCAGATTTTGTCAGGCACCAAGCACACGGGTGGTACAGAGACATACATGCAGGCAAAATACTCAAACTCGTAAAATAATAAAATAAGTACATCTTTAAATAATCACAGAACTTGGGGGAATCTTGGTGTGGCAGGTTTCGTTTTACCAGTAAAATCAGTGGACCTGGAAGTAGAGTCAGAAAATGAGTGGTTTTTATATTTCACCAGTGGTGCCAATGTACTGCCAACTTTAAGAACTGGTAAAGTGTATGTACCTTATATGCACCTAATTTGGGGGGTGTTGATATGAGGCCAAAGCCCTGCAGACCTGAACCAGGCCAGATCCCATTTTGAGCAGGGAGACAGCAAGTTGTCGGTCCTCAGTCTCTTCCCTTCAGCCTACTTACACTTTCTCATTTGTCTAGGATAGTTTCTGACTTGATTTCTTCTGTTTGTATGATTCCAAAGGATAGACATGTTTTGCACATCATGCCTTCTGCTGCTAATGTCTCAATCATTTTAGGATTTTCTGAGAGTAGTCTTTGTTTTTTTATAAATTAATGTCAAGAACCCATGGAAGAATTAATATAATAATGTTTCATTTTAAATATGTGGAGTAAGTCTGTTGTCTAGAATACTTTCCATCTTAGTAATTTATCCATCTTACTAATTTTTGTCAGTATTTCCCACTAGAACTTTAATCTTTCAAAAATAATACTTGTTATTTTTCAAATATTTCATCATGCATACCATGTATTTTGATATTATCCATCTCCACCACCTCCTTCAACTCCCCTGGAACCCATCAATTCATCTTCCTCCCAACTTCATCACATTTTATATCATC
Source organism: Apodemus sylvaticus (assembly GCF_947179515.1). Lineage (NCBI taxonomy): Eukaryota > Metazoa > Chordata > Mammalia > Rodentia > Muridae > Apodemus > Apodemus sylvaticus. The sequence continues at coordinate 132,030,249 of NC_067476.1, read as the reverse complement.
ATCATCATCATCATCATCATTTTTATGTAGGCAACTTTATCTACCTCATTGTTTGTAGCTTTTACCTTTTGCGACATTTTTAAACTGTCTTCATAACTTAAAACAATAATTTTGATTTCTTTCACAATAATAAGATTATTAAATATATTCTTTTTTCTTTTTTATTATATATTTTTATTTTCTATATTCTTTGTTTACATTCCAAATGATTTCCCCTTTCCCAGTTCCTCCCTCCCCATAAGTCCCATAAACCTTCTTCTAGCCACCCATTCTCCAATCACCTCTCTCCTTTTTCTCTGTCCTGATACTCCCCTCCAATGCTAGATCAAGCCTTTCCAGGATCAGGACCCTCTCCTTACTTCTTCATGGGAGTCATTTGTTATGCTAATTGTGCCTTGGGTATTCAGAGCTTCTGGGCTAATTAATACCCACTTATCAGAGATTGCATTCCATTTGTATTCTTTTGTGATTGGGTTACCTCACTTAGAATGATATTTTCCAGATCAAACCATTTGCCTAAAAATTTCATGAATTCATTGTTTTTAATTGCTGAGTAGTATTCCATTGTGTAAATATACCACATTTTCTGTATCCATTCCTCCATTGAGGGACATCCGGGTTCTTTCCAGCTTCTGGCTATTAAAAATAAGGCTGCTATGAACATAATGGAGCATGTGTCTTTATTGCATGCTGGGGAATCCTTTGGGTATATGCCCAGGAGAGGTATAGCAGGGTCCTCCAGAAGTGTCATGTCCAGTTTTCTGAGGAACCGTCAGACTGATTTCCAGTGTGGTTGTACCATCTTACAACCCCACCAGCAGTGGAGGAGTGTTCCTCTTTCTCCACATCTTCGCCAACACCTGCTGTCACCTGAGTTTTTAACCTTAGCCATTCTGACTGGTGTGAGGTGAAATCTCAGGTTTGTTTTGATTTCCATTTCCCTAATGACTAATGATGTTGAACATTTCTTAAGGTGCCTCTTGGCCATCCGAATTTCTTCAGGTGAAAATTCATTGTTTAGATCTGTACTCCATTTTTATTAAGGTTATTTGGTTCCCTGGGGGTCTAACTTCTTGAGTTCTTTGTATATATTGGATATTAGCCCTCTATCGGATGTAGAGTTGGTGAAAATCTTTTCCCAATTTGTTGGTTGCCGTTTTGTCCTTTTGACAGTGTCCTTTGCCTTACAGAAACTTTGTAATTTTATGAGGTCCCATTTGTCAATTCTTGGTCTTAGAGCATAAGCTATTGGTGTTCTGTTCAGGAACTTTTCCCCTGTGCCCATGTCCTCAAGGGTTTTCCCCAGTTTCTTTTCTATTAGTTTCAGTGTGTCTGGTTTTATGTGGAGGTCCTTGATCCACTTGGAGTTGGGTTTAGTACAAGGAGATAAGAATGGATCAATTCAGCACCCAGAGGCCAGCTGGGAAGAAGCAGAGTGCTCTAGTGAGTCTGGCCCTGCAGAGCAGAGGATCCAGTTCTGAGGCCCCTGGTGGGAGCCTTCCAATTTCCACTTTGGGATCAGGAAGAAGCTGGGCCTCTGCACCCTCTCTTCATGAAGTGCAAGAGGCCAGCTGCACACCTGGAGGAGAGCTGGGAAGAAGCAGCATGCTCTGGTGAGTCCGGCCCTGCAGAGCTGAGGATCCAGTCCTGAGGCCTCTGGTGGGAGCCTTCTGGTCTCTGCTTCAGGATAAGGAAGAGCCTGGGCCACAGCACCCCATCTCCAGGCAGTGCAGGAGGCCAGCTGTGCACCCGGAGATCAGCTGGGAAGAGGCAGCTTGCACTGGTGAGTCCAGCATTGACAACAAGACCAACTAACACCAGTGAGAACTAGATGGCAAAAGGCGAACGTAGGAACATTACTAACAGAAATCAAGGCAATATGGCAGCATCTGAACCCAATTCTCCATTAACAGCATGTCCTGGATACCCCAACACACCAGAAAAACAAGATTTGGATTTAAAATCACTGGTCATGATGCTGTTACAGGATCACATGACGGACATAAATAAATCTCTTAAAGAAATTAAGGAGAAAAATGATCAAAAGCTAGAAGCCCTTACAAGGGAAACACAAAAATCACTTAAAGAAATTCAGGAGAATACAGAAGCCAATAAGGAGGAAATGCAAAAATCACTTAAAGAAATACAGGAGAACTTTGGTCAACAGGTTGGGGTCATGAATGAGGAAATATAAAAATCTCATAAAGAATTACAGGAAAACACAAACAAGCAAGTGAAGGAGCTAAGCAAAACCATCCAGAATCTAAAATCAGAAGTAGAAACAACAAAGAAATCTCAAAGGGAGACAACTTTGGAGATAGAAAACCTTGGGAGGAAATCAGTGGTCATAGATGCAAATATCAACAACAGAATACAAGAGATAGAAGAAAGAATCTCAGATGCTGAAGATATCATAGAAACCATGGACTCAACAGTTAAAGAAAATGCAAAATGCAAAAAGCTTGTAACCCAAAACATCCAGGAAATCCAGGACACAATGAGAAGACCAAACCTAAGGATTATAGGCATAGATGAGAGTGAAGATTTACAACTTAAAGGGCCAGTAAATATCTTCAATAAAATTATGAAAGAAAACTTCCCTAACCTACAGAAAGAGATGCCCATGAATATACAAGAAGCCTACAGAACTCCAAACAGACTGGACCAGAACAGAAATACCTCCTGTCACATCATAATCAAAACCCCAAATGTACGAAACAAAGAAAGAATATTAAAGGCAGTAAGAGAAAAAGGCCAAGTAATACTTAAAGGAAGACCTATCAGAATCACACCAGACTTCTCACCAGAGACTATGAAAGCTAGAAGATCCTGGGCAGATCTCATGCAGACTCTAAGAGAACACAAATGCCAGTCAAAACTACTATACCCAGCAAAAATCTCAATCACCATAGATGGAAAAACCAAGATATTCCATGACAAAACCAAGTTTACCCAATATCTTTCCACAAACCCAGCACTACAAAGGATAATAGGAGGAAAACACCAATACAAGGAGGGAAACTTCACCCTGGAAAAAGCAAGATAGTAACCTTCTTTCATCAAACCCAAAAGAAGATAAGCAGCCCTTTAAGTTGTAAATCTTCACTCTCATCTATGCCTATAATTCTTAGGTTTGGTCTTCTCATTGTGTCCTGGATTTCCTAGATGTTTTGGGTTACAAGCTTTTTGCATTTTGCATTTTCTTTAACTGTTGAGTCCATGGTTTCTATGGTATCTTCAGCATCTGAGATTCTTTCTTCTATCTCTTGTATTCTGTTGTTGATATTTGCATCTATGACCACTGATTTCCTCCCAAGGTTTTCTATCTCCAAAGTTGTCTCCCTTTGAGATTTCTTTGTTGTTTCTACTTCTGATTTTAGATTCTGGATGGTTTTGCTTAGCTCCTTCACTTGCTTGTTTGTGTTTTCCTGTAATTCTTTATGAGATTTTTATATTTCCTCATTCATGACCCCAACCTGTTGACCAAAGTTCTCCTGTATTTCTTTAAGTGATTTTTGTGTTTCCTCCTTATTGGCTTCTGTATTCTCCTGAATTTCATTCAATGATTTTTGTGTTGCCCTTGTAAGGGCTTCTAACTTTTGATCCATTTTCTCCTGAATTTCTTTAAGAGATTTATTTATGTCCTTCATGTGATCCTGTAACAGCATCATGACCAGTGATTTTAAATCCAAATCTTGTTTTTCTGGTATGTTAGGGTATCCAGGACATGCTGTTAATGGAGAATTGGGTTCAGATGCTGCCATATTGCCTTGATTTCTGTTAGTAATGTTTCTACGTTTGCCTTTTGCCATCTAGTTCTCACTGGTGTTAGTTGGTCTTGTCAATGCTGGACTCACCAGTGCAAGCTGCCTCTTCCCAGCTGATCTCCGGGTGCACAGCTGGCCTCCTGCACTGCCTGGAGATGGGGTGCTGTGGCCCAGGCTCTTCCTTATCCTGAAGCAGAGACCAGAAGGCTCCCACCAGAGGCCTCAGGACTGGATCCTCAGCTCTGCAGGGCCGGACTCACCAGAGCATGCTGCCTCCTCCCAGCTGGCCTCTGGGTGCACAACTGGCCTCCTGCACAGCCTAGATATGGGGTGCCATGGCCCAGGCTGTTCCTGATCCGGAAGTGGGGACCTGAAGGCTCCTGCCAGAGGCCTCAGGACTGGATCCTACACTCTGTAGGACCAGACCGAAATATACTCTTAATATACTTTGAGGTTGTAAAGTGGTACAATCATTTTGGAAAACAACTTGACAAAATACTTAAAATGTTTAAAATCATTATGTTTTCAATATTTGTCTCAACAATGTCAATTCAAGTCATAAAGCAAAAAAAAAAAAAAAATACCTTGAAAGGTATTCAATGTAGCCTTGCATCCAACAATGGAAGCCAATGGAAACATCACTTCTACACACAAATTACACATTTCCCTCTGCGGAAAATACTGACTAGACTCTGTGATCTAGAGTCTAGATCATAGTCTAAATTCTAGACATTCAGCTAAACTCCAGAGCACAATACATTTGTTTACTCCAGTGTTTATGTTTGGCACAGAATCATGCTTCTCCACATATGTTCATCCTTCATGTCCACTTTGTATTTTTGACTTTTGTTCATTCTATAGATCCACTTCTTTGACTCACAACTCTCCATTTTCTGTCCCCTCCCCTACTACACATGTGTCTTGGTTACCTTCCTATTGATATGACAAAAACTATGACCAAGGCAATTTATTAAAGAAAGCATTTAATTTGGGGGCTCATGGTTCCAGAAGGATAGAGTGCAAGAAATTACCATAGCCAGAAGTTTAGCAATAGGATGGTGGGCATGACACTGGGGCAGTAACTGAGAGCTTACAATATCTGGTGCACAAGCAGGAGGCAGAGAGAGGGAATGAGAGAGAGAGAGAGAGAGAGAGAGAGAGAGAGAGAGAGAGAGAGAGAGGAAGAAGAAGAAGAAGAAGAAGAAGAAGAAGAAGAAGAAGAAGAAGAAGAAGAAGAAGAAGAAGAAGAAGAAGAAGAAGAAGAAGAAGAAGAAAAAGAGGAGGAGGAAGAGGAGGAGGGAGGGGGAGGAGGGAGGGGGAGTGGAAGAGGGAAATGAGCTTTTAATGCCTATGGGAGCCATCTCATTCAAACCACCACAATAGGGTAACTTTTACCTTTCCTTAACATGGTTGTCCTTCAGTCGATTCATGTTGTAGCAAATGGTATAATCTCTTCCTAGTGCTGAATACTATTTCTTTGTGTACATATACAACATTTTCTTGATCTATTGACTCATTCAGACATTTCAATTATTTCCACCTCAGCTATTTTGAGTAAAGCTTCACTGAGCAAGGAAGTACAAAATCTTCAATAGGTAGTGATTTTTATCTCTTTTGTGCACATATCCAGACAAGTGACTTCAGTGGAAGGGGAAAACCATTTCAAAGTTCTTAATGATGTTTAAAATAAAGCTACTGTACAAATGAAGCCATTTCTTATGTAGCTTTGGCTTACTTTGCGCCTTTAATCTTAGAAATATATCTCCAATTTTTAAATTTCTATCAGTTTTACCTCTCCTTTGAGGATTACAGTGTTCTTTTATGTGATGAAGGATAGTGGCAGTGTTTATGTTCTTCACCTTTATTCCTAGCTTTATTGAAATGTTGTTGATAGATAACAATAATATACTTTTAGAGAGAAGATATTTTGATGTAATATTACATCATGAAATGTTTACTATGAGGAAATAGTTATAGTATGTATCACCTCACATAATTACTTTTTCTTGTAATAAAAACACTTCAAATTTACTCTGATGGTAGATTTCAATTAGTAAAAAAAAATTATTATAAGTAACCATCCAGAAAATTTGTGTTCTTTGAACAATATATCCCACCTAGTAATATCTGTTACTACCATCTACTACTCCCTCTCTCTCAGTGTGGATTTGAGTTTTCATTAAATTCCATCTATGAGTTAGGTCTTGCCATACTTGTCTTTATATGTCTGTTTTATCTCTTGAGGATCCATCCACCCTCTCATAAATGGCAGAGTTTTCTTTTTCATGACTAAAGAACATTTCACCATACATGGCACATAATCCCTAAACTGTTCATGTGTCATGAGCATTTAGGTTGTTCCCATATCTTGGCTACTAGAAACAGTGCTGCTATGATTGTGTGAATGCAGATGGTCTTTGAACACTACTAATTTGGTTTCATCAGAAGACAAGGGTGACACACATAGCGTTGCAAGCCCTAGCAATGAGCTCTGAGCATTGACTCAATGAAGTTGACAAGATGATCTTTTTTTTTTCTTTTTCATACTATGGAAGCTAGGATCAGTCAAATGGAGACCACAGGCAAAACACTCCTTGCAATTAGTTTGGTTTCTAGAATTCTTTGGAGAGCTATCTTACAACTTTAGCTGTAAAAGCCAAGCAGCTAATGTGTTATGTCCTAGAGACACAGAATCTACTCAGTGTTGGTTTGGTTGGTTTTTGTTCTTTTTTTTATTGTAGTAGAGACAGATATTTGGTTTAATCTCCAAGACAAATGTAAAATGAACCAAGGAGGATTTTGTGTGTATCAAAGCAGAATACAAAATACGTATCATGAAAACTAAGCAGGTCAGGAGCCTTCCTGAAGTGAAATAGGACTGGGGGAGTGTTCCTGCCTAAGAACAATGATCAGAAAGGGCATTGGGTCCAAGGACAAGAGCTCTACCTTTCAAGTCTTAGAGCTCTCACAAGATTCCAGCTATGTTGACCACATAGCTGTAATGTAGTAATAGAAGCCAGATGTTGAGATGTTCCAAATCCTATACACATATCAAAGGGCCAAAGCCAGACATTGTGCTACATTCAAGGAGCTGCACAGAGATCCTTCTAATAACTTTGTCCCATGAGCGCCATGACAAACTCACAGGAATGGGAAGGCCCAGAAAGAATTGATTCTTCAACATAGATCAGTGACACGAGATAGGAAAGACCACCCAGCCTTACATTCTGAGTATTCGTCTAGTGTTGCCACTGCCTTCACTTCACTGTAGTGCTTCACCCTCCCACTGGTCAATCTTTTGTCCTTCCAAGATCATTCCCAGAATCTGAGGAGGTAGAGTATTTCTCAGCCTAAAGGCAAAACTGTGCCTCTCTTAGGACAGTGAATAGTGAAGACAGCAATAGAAGTTCATACTGGAACCTGAGTGAGAAACAGGGCTTCAGCGAATAGGTAAGAGCACTGAGACTATCTATTAGGAAAATGTTCTTGTCAGCAGCCATCAGTGTCCACAGGGGTAAAATCTATGTCATTGTTAGTTCTAATCACACACTCATGCATACACACACACACACACACACACACACAAACACACACACACACAGAGAGAGAGAGGGAGAGGGAGAGAGAGAGAGAGAGAGAGAGAGAGAGAGAGAGAGAGAGAGAGAGAGAGAGAGAGAGATACACAGGAGTCAGGAGTATGTTTCCTCCAATCCTCTGCAGAAGGATCATCCACTGTGATCCAGATGGCTGCTCCCTATAAGAATGTTCTGCCTTTCTTTTGAACATGAGGGTTATAGAGAAATTGCAGAATGAATGTATGAATGAATGAGTGAACTACATACAAATATAAAATGATGGAAAAATGAATAAATGAAAATTTGGAATAAACAGTCAACTACTACTACACAGAATCTACTCAATACTCTGCACTTCACATAGAGCAATAATAATGATTATAGAATCTCCATTGCTTACCACTGAGTGTGGCATCTTTGGTAAACCGTCAATACAGAAAACTTTAAGCACTATTTAGAGTCTCAGAATGTTTTGTAAGACGACTTTAATTGTGTTGGTACTAAAGAGACCCTAGACTACAGACAGTTACCCTCTAGAGGAAAGGGTCCTTTAGCTGTAGGCACAGAAAGACCCCTGTCCCACTTAAGTCTGCTCACAGGTGCTGTTCAGGACAGTGAACTTAGTAACCCATACTTGAGTTTCCACAATATAAGTGCAGCGTACCTGAAAAAAAAAAGTGACAAAACATAAATTGGAAAAATGCAATACACTAAAGCTATCTAGATAATAAAAACTAAGTTAAAAGAAATGAGAAAAGTTAAAACACGGTAACCTATAGCAAGGTTTGAGCAACGAATGAAGCTCAAAGCTCTGTGACAACAATAACGTAAGTTGCAACAATTCCCCCACCTGAGCCCAGGATCTCCTGAAAAAAAAAAAAAGCACTTTTCTGGGGCTGTCACTCATGTTAAGGCATTCTGTCCTCACAGTGTCCCCAATTCGTAAGGGGATAGGTCAACTTCTCCCCTTCCCAAGGGTCTTGAAAGCCAGGGAATTGCTTGCGAAAGTATCTGTTTAGGAACTCCCCAATAGAAGAGTAGTACAAGGTTGTCATCAAGAGCCACCCTTGACAGCCATGAGCTAAAGGGAAAGCCTAAGCAAGCAGACAGACAAACCAGTTCTCGCTCCCCCTAAAAAGCAAACAATGGAAGGCTGGTGACTAAGAGGAGAACACATGAGCCTCTCGTTTTCCTGAACCTCAAAGGTCTCTGATGGCATAAGACTGGAACCACAGGGAAGGTTCCTTCACAGACAGGTTGCCTGTGGCCAGACAGCTGCAATATGAGCAGAGGACTGCCCCAACATGGAGCGACAGGCTCTGCCTGTGTAAGATGGTCCTTTCTGCATTCTTTCCCAAAAGATTGTCAATAGAGGGGGTTAATTTAATCCCAAACCTTTTTCTCTCCTAGACCTTCCTGCAATGGACAGTTGTCAATGTCTTCATCATATTTTCCACAAAGCGTACGGCCCATCTCCAGGTCTACCAAATATTTCAGTGAAAATTTCTGCCAAGAAGAAATTGTAAAACTGTTAGAAAATATTTCATTGGAAATACGTGAAAGAGAGTTCGATAGAAAACAAGCAGAAACTATGAAAATTAAACAGAGAAAATAAACAACACAGAGCACTTACTATCTTGTCTCTCTGATTTAGGACATGGAAGGTAAGTTTATTTTTTCTTTGTTGCTGTTATTTTGGCTTTTTGAGACAGTCAGTATAGCTCAAGATGACATCTAACTTTTGATCTTACCGCTCCTCGGTTACCTAAGTACACGGGTTACTGGCATACTCTTCCACAGCCAGTAGCCTTTTAATCTTTTTCCAAAATTTTCTTTTAATTCTTCACAAAAGATTCATCCATTTATCTGGGGATATAGCTCAGTTGGAAAGTGTGTGCTTATCATGCTCAAAGAACAAAGTTTGATCCCCAAATGTCTATTAAGTACAACAGTGGAAGCATCAAGTCTTTTCTCAGTCTATTTTCCCCCGGTAAATGCCCAGTAGTTCTTAGTGGCGGAGTAGTGACTATCCAGGGTGCAACATCTTTACACAATTAAATCCACAGCAAGGAACCTGTGCATGGCACAGCCACACACAGGACATAACTATTGTGATTATCAAACATTCACCCAAGCTGCATCAGAGGTAACTGCTGAGTGACTCCTTGACCTAGAGTAGGACACTGGTGAGCCAATCTGTCATGAGCAGAGAGCATGCCTGTCCCTTGATGTTGTATATTTAACGTAAGTGCTAACTTCACAGAGCACTCATCTTGCAAGTACTGAAATAAAGTAACTGTCAATTATCCCAACGCTAGTCTCAAACTTATTAAAATCCTATATAGGATATCTCCATAAACAGAGGTGTTTAAAAACTCAAGAAACCTTTTAACATGGAGAAATCTAACCAGGAAATCCTCTCAGGGTGGAACACATGCCTCGCACAGCAGAGCTGGAAATTCTGGGGTTCAGGGATTCAGGAATATACACAGATGACAGCAATATGAACTCATGTCAAGAACAAGGCCATATCCTCATCCCCACTACTAACAAACAGCACACTTGAGCCAGGACACAACCACACCAAGAACCCATCAACAACGTCATACACATGCCTCAACTCACCAACAACACTTTGATGCACTTATATCTGACACACACTAACAGCACACAGGTACTGTCACATACATCTTTCCTACATAGCACACACAGTGAGTTAAGTTCCCACCCACTCAAAGAGCCATCACTTTCTTACCTTCTCCTGCTCCCATGATCATGTGTCATCACATTCATCCCGCCTGGCCTAGTATTTTACTCAAGGATTTGGGACCAGCATAGTAGTGCGAAAGAATGGATCCACAGCTTACTGCCTACACAAACGTCATCCCAGCCATAATACTCCCATCGCCAGGAACCCGGTATACATTCCTACCGTGCTGAGCAAGGGCCAGCTCACCTGTCATCACATCGCATTTGCTACCAACTGTCTGCTGTGGGAGACCTTGTTTCTTCTAGTTCTGGTGCCAGCCGCTATCGTCACCTGTCTCCCTGCTGCTCTGATATCCCTCAGTCCTGATTCAATTTCTCTCACCCTGAACTCAGATTGAGACATTGGTGCCTCCTTTCTCCCCTGCTTTTCAGAGGCTACACTCACTTTAAAATAAATCCAAAGTTTGGAGCTTTTCTTAGCACTAAATTGAGGGATGTTTTTAACAAGTTTCAAATAAAAGCCTTGCTTTTAACTAACTACAAACCCAGAGGTCCCCCAGGTCCAACCCCTGCCAGGTGTTGGAATGAATGCAGGCACCAGGCAGGAAGCAGGCTCACCTCACGAAGGCTTCTCCGGACTCTCAGGAACTTGTAGGCAAAATCATCATCCTGGTTTTCATTGAAGTGGAACACGACGTGCTCCACAGAAACAACAAAGTGATTATCATTCTTGTCGAACTCTATAAACCTGAGGCTGAAAACACGAATCCCCAGCACAATGAATGCCACGGGCAGGACCGCCTTCCACAGCATGGCTGTCTTCAGAGTCGGCCCTCAGAGCTGAGGATGCATGGGTGGAGGAGTGACGGAGATGCACATCCCACATGGCCCTGCCCACCAGAGGCCCTGGGGTGTTAAGAGCCTCTCTTTGACTAGGGCATCTTGCCAGTGGCATCTCTACTCCTCCACCCTGACCCACCCTTTGTCTGAAAGCAGAAGGCAGAAGGGGAGTCCACATTTTCCAGACCTTGGTGACATAAGCTACAGGCTCACGGTATTATACAACATACCCTCTGCTTGCACATCTCTGAGCCTGCCTGCCCCCCAGTTTCCCACCCTGCCCATCCCTGATAAGAACTGAGTGGAGTTCAGGATTATAAATCCAACCCGTTTACCCTTACTATTCTGAATTCACGGGAACTCTCATGAGGTAAGGTAGGACTTTGGAATTAAAAACCAAATGCCCATGACCTTGGAGCCTCAGAGGACCCCAGTGGGAAGGGTCAGAGTCACGACTGGGGAATCATCTTCTCTGCCATGTCTGTAGTCTGGTGGCCAAGTCATTACCTCTGCCTCCTTCCTGAGGCCCTTCCGGGCCTGTGTTTTGCAGCCCAGTACCAGGGAGAATCAGAATGGGAGGAAATGGATCTGCAGAAATGAACACAAATGGCGGCCAGGGGCCTAGAAGCTGATTGGACTCAGAAAGGGGTATCTGCTAGTAGGCATCCAGACCCAGATCTGCCATTTGCCCGAGTTCTCGGGAGAAATGCTCCATACTCTGCCTCACTTCCAGGGAAACTGATGAGAAGTAAATAAGGCAAGGGATAAGTAAGGTGGAGTGCTATGAAGATCGCCAGCATGGGAAAGGACTCATCCTCAGATGGTCCTCCATGTCTGGGAGACCAGGACATGTGAACTTTGAAGATAAAAAAAAAAAAAAAATCCAGAACGTAACCATGGCCTTGAGGACCCTGTAGAAGCAGAGCTATCACTCTGCTACAGAAAGGGACAGGATGTGGACACGATTGAAAACACCTTCCAACTGCTTCCAGGCAGGAGGAAATGATCTCTCAGGCCTGATAGTGGATGCTGTCTTAGTTAGGTTCCTATTGTCATGATAAAGCAGCATGACAGAAATCATTTTGAGGAGAAAAAGCATTTGTTTACTCTTATAGTTTCTAATCCAGCATCCAGAGAAGTCAGGGCAGGAACTCAAAGCAGGAATCTGGAGGCAGGAACTGACAAAGAGGCCATTCGTGGCTGCTGCTTGCTGACTTGCTCCTGGTGGCTTGCTCAAACTGCGTTCTTACACAACTTGAGAGCATCTCGAAGGGCTGGACTCTCCCACATCAACCATTAATCAAGAAAATGTCCTTCAGACTTTCTACAGGAACTCTAATGGAAACATTTTCTCAACCTAGATTCCTCTTTACAGATAACTCTAGTTTGTGCCCAGTTGACAAAAACAAAAGAAAAAAGAAAAAATGATGATGACAAGGGGTCCTAACAACAATGACATCCTTCCCCCCAAAGTACTTCAAACATGCCGAAGCCCTTTGCATCCCCACCAGAGTAGACTTTTACATATTTTTAAATTTACCCTTTCTAGCAACAGGCTCATCATATCTTACCATGACCTCTCTGGGGTCTCCAGATCTATTGTGATTCCTTCTCATTGAAGCCTGTGAGTTGACTGTCTTCTTCAAATCTATATTTACTTTACCAAAGGTTAGTAACTGTTTTATTTCTCCTAAGGAACTGTTTCTTTTATATATTTTTATTACAGTCCACTACCCCCACTCAGTATTTTTTTTTCTGGATTCAAACAAGAATTTAGGACAAGGGTGGTCTTGATATAGAATCCAATGTAATCATCTGCTGTCTTGTCTGCTCTCTAAAGTCCAGCATGTCTCTTGAAGTTCTATGGCAGCAGAATCCACTGATTTATCACTTCAGAATGTATTGAGGATTATGAAGATGGCACAGCACTAGTCACACCAGCATAAGAATCTGAATTCAAATCCTTAGAGCCCACATGAATCTAAGGTATGGAAATTTATATCAGCAATATCAGTGTCCCTATGACAAGATGGGAAGCAGAGACAGGACAATCCCATGAAGCTCACTAGCCATTTAATCTGGCACACCAACCAGTGAGCAACAAAAGATAGCCTATCTCAAGAAAGGTACAAAGTGAGCCCCAACACCCAAGGTTGTCCTTGGACCTCCATACATGTGCTATGGCACCCACATACCAGTATGTACATACATGAATACACACACACACACACACACACACACCATACATTCAATTTTTCTATCAAATAAATAAGAATGGAGCCCAGAAAGCTGACTCAGTGATCAAGAGTATTTACTGCTCTTCTAGAGGACTGGAGTTTGGATCCCAGCACCTATGCCAGTTAGCTCTGCAGGCCCTTGTATTCATATGTGCATGCCCACATTCAAACAAACCCATAGTCCCCAACATCACACACACACACACACACATACACACACACATGCAGGCACAACTTACACATGCATGGGCATATAGACATACATGTACAGACAGAAACACATACATAGTTATAATAAATAAAAATTTAAAAAAAAAACTCTTTTTAAAAGAACTGAGAATGTTTTAATTATGTATTTTTAAAAACATCCTATTCTACTTGGGCTCACTCTACTAGCACTTAAAGATATTAGCACTTAGAGATATAAAGCTAAATGTTCAAGTATTTCCCTCCTTAATTTCTTGATGAATTTCACGGTAGTCAGAGAACACACTATACATGACATTCATTCTCTGAAGTTCATGAAGAATTCAATTGTGGACCAAAACATGGTTATTCACAGGTTCAAAACAGTGCGCATACTGAACTTAGGTGGTCCTTGGTGATTTTGACTCTGTGGATATGTCAGTTACTGAGAAAGGTACCTGAAACTCTCCCATTTGAACCTCATGTTTACTTCTAGTCCTATCAGATAGCCTGTGCTGTTCAGGAGGCCAAGGTCTTCCTAGCCTATTATTTACTCTTTCCCTCCACACCTGAGTCTGAGCCTGGTCCCACTGCAGAATGAACACCACTGTGAGCCTGGTTCCTGACATAGAAGCATGAGGAGACAAATGACTATTCCCTAAGTAAAGTGTTCTGTATTCTTTCATTTACTTTTCTTTCATTTTCTTTGTGAGTTTTAACATTACTGTGTTGCCTAAGCTGATCTTCAGCTTGTGGGCTTCTAAGATCCTCTCCCTCAACCTCCTGTAGAGTGCTACACTATAGGTGAACACCACTATGCCTGACTTCTGCATTCCTTATGAATGCATAGGTGAGGGGCATAGACAAATTAAAGAATGAATGAATATGTAAATGAAAGAGAACACAAATCAACCAGTCCAGCCCTTACATGCATTGCTTCACATGAACTGAAGAGTCTGATTTATTCTGAAATCTATACCTGCATGCAGGGCAATAAAAAAAATGCTTATCATTGAGGATGGTATCCTTAGCAAATAAACAGCATAGAAGACTCAAGGCACTGCTCAGGGAGCCAGAAGATGCTGTGAGATGCTTTTAATTGCATTAGTACTACACAGACCTTGGGCTACAGATAGTCATACTCCAGAGGAAGGGAGAATACTATATGTAACCAAAGCCCCTCCCCCATACTTATGTCGGCACACAGGTGCTAGTCAGGATGGTGAAGTGGGAAAACCAAGGTCGTGCATCTACCTGGAAAACACAATGCACCTGAAAAAAATAACCATAATACATAAGTTAGAACATTTTAATGATTGAGATAATGGAGCATGCAAGATGAAATTTTTTTTCCAAAAATAATGCTGAAACAACCATTTTACAGAAGCAAGGAGCATAAAGCTCAGACCCCTGCTAGGGCAATGGATGCAAGTCACAAAGTCCCTATAGCTGAGGGAAGAGGCTACTGTAAAAACACCTGTCTGGGTTCTTCACCCTGAAGCATCCTGTCCTCACATCTTCCTACCCTGCAATCTATGGTGGTGGATGGTTTTCCCCATCCAAAGGATCCTGAAGGAATGAAAGGAGTGCTTGAATGAAGGTCTCATCAGGCACTTCCCAACAGCACAGTAGTACAAACCACCCCAAATGATTCTGCTTCAAGGCCATTAGTTGGAAGATGAAAGCAAACCCTGACAGAGTCCGGCAATAGAAAGTGATCCTCAAGGTCCCAGATTCCATGAATTATGTGTCAGACAGGATAGTGATGTCACTGAAAATCACCCAGAATCTACCGTGAAAGTCAGAGTACGTGGATAAATTACATAGTTCCTAACCCCAAGATACTGGGGCTGATGATCACAGGAAGAATTTTATCTTCCCGAATCCTGATTGTCTCTAAAGGCCAAATAAGGGACACAAGCACGGTTTATAATAAATGGAAGCCAGGAAGGAATCTGCAGTAGAGGGGTGCCCTAGGCTTGGGAACCAGGCTCTGTCTGCTTAAGATGACACCTTCTGACATGTTCACAGCAGCTCTATTCATAACAGCCAGAAACTGGAAACAACCCAGACGTCCCTCAACTGAAGAATGGATACAGAAAACATGATACATTTACACAATGGAATACTATTCATCTAGTAAAAACAAGGACATGATGAATTTTTCAGGTCAATGGAAGAAACCAGAAAATATCATCTTGAATGAGGTAACCTAGACCAGAAAGGACATGCATGGTATGTACACACTGATCAGTGCATATTAGCCATAAAGTACAGAATACCCATGAAACACCCCGCAGACCCAAAGACGTTAAACAAGAAGGATGGCCCAAGCATGGATGCTTGAATCGCACTTAGAAGGAAAAACAAAATAATCATAGGAGGCAGAGGAAGGGAAATGGGTGAGAAGGGAAGGGGAGGGTTACGGAGAGGCAGGATTAGATGCAGGGAGACATCCTGAGTGAGGTAACCTAGACCTGAAAGGACAATAGAGAGGTCCAGAGGGCTAGAAGAATGTATGGAAAGCTGTAGCTCTCTGAGGTGGGGAGGGGAAGTCTCTGAGACCTAGGATAGGGCAGACTCCCAGGAGTCAATGCGGGTGGCAACAAGATGCCTAACAGTGAGGACATGGAGCCTGAAGAGGCCACCTTCTGTAGGCAGGCAGGACCCCCAGTGGAAGGATATGGCCACGAGCACACCCACAAAACTTAGGACCCAAAACCTACCCTGTCTAAAATAAATGCAGGGATGCAGCAGAGACTGAATGAAAGGCCAACCAATAAAAAGCCCACCTCGAAACCAAGAGGGAAGAAGCACATGAGAACACCACAGAAAGTCCAAAAGAATCAGCAAGCCTCCACCCCTGGAAGCTCTCAAGAGTCTGAGCCACCAACCAAAGGATAAGCATGGGCTGGACCGAGGCCCCGGCATCTGGGCGGTCAGGCAGCTCAATCTTAGGGCTGTCTGGTCTGGCCTCAATTGAGAGGATGTGCCTAATCAAGCTGAGATTTGATGTGCTGGAGGGGGGTAGATACCCAGGAGAAGGTTTATCCTCTCAGAGGAGAAGGGGAGGGAGATGGAGGGAGGGACCCTTAAAAGGAGGGCCCAGGAGGGGAAACCGTGTTTGGGATGTAAATAAATTAATTAATTAAAAATTGAAATCCTAAAACAAAAAAAGATCGCACCTTCTATGTAGCTCCTGGTAGGTCAACTGCATCCAGTTAATCACCCCACAACCAGTAATAGATAGGTAGCACAAGCCAGACTCAATGGATTAATAAAAAATTAGGATATGAAGATAAGCAGTGAAGGTAGATATGGAAAGAGTTATGGGAGAACCAAAATGGTATAAAATTCTCAAGGAATTAATACAAATATTGTTAAATAAAATAAAGTAATAAATAGATAAATATGGGCGAAAGACGGTCATTTCTGTTTTCAGTGAGAGAGCCTGTGATGTCTCTTCATTCTACCTAGATGTTCCCGCGCCTTCCCTAAGCCCTGTCCCAGACTTTGCCTGATTATCTTATTATTCCCAAAAGATCAGTTATAATTGGAAATAGTTTTATTCTCTAACCTTCTTTTCTCCAGAGCCTTGTAGCAATGGGCAATTATGGGTGTTTTCATCATGTTTCTTACAAACTGTGCGGCCCATCTCCAAATCCATTAAAAAAATCATTGTCCACGTCTGTAGAAAAGAAAGTACACAAAAAGTTGATAAATACTTTTTTTTTTATAAATACAAAAAACCCTGAAGATCAAGTAGAAAATGGGCAAATGCTTGAAATATGCATGTGCTTCTAAATAGACATTTATGTGGCTGGGCCATCAGTGTTTGTTAACAGCAATGTGCCTTTGAGAGCCACAAGACTCGTACCAGTTGTCTTCTGCACTTCCAGCTGAAGGCTGGCACTCTACAGGGCATGAACATGTAGGGTATGGCACATTCACAGGATCACAATCAGATTCTACACAGAAAGCAGCCTGCACTCACTGCAACGACACACAATGATGTGGCAACTCTCATTCACTTGAGCAGCAGGGGTTAGGTTAAGAAGTGCCTTCTAAGTCACTCCTTAGATATAGAACAAGAAACAGGCAGGACTCCACCTTTGGTGGGGTGTGAGGAACTGGGGGGGGGGGGGGATCTATTGTCTTTCATGTGAGCGATGACTGTTTGCAAGTGCTCCTCTTAGAGACACACTGTGCTGAATGCGCAGTCACATCGTCCAGTTTTAAAGTTCTCTCAAGATGCTGTGAGAAGTTGTTGAGAATGACTGGAATACCTTTAAACAAATATACATGAAAATCCAGAGAGCACCCAAGCAGAAAATCCTACCACAAAAGAATACTCATAACAGTAGATTGATGTGGAGATTGCCAAAAAAAAAAAACTGAATAAACTGGGCACTTAGCAATCGATACAGGTAATGGCATGCCTATCATTGCACAGCACACATCAAACACACAACATAACTTAACAAAACACACTAGAAGTCTTTACCTACATTTATGCTTGGCACTCACTAAGAACATGCTCCATCACATCTGTTCCACACCTCCATATTCAGTCCCACATGATGAGCTAGGTCTGCAACTCCACGGCTGTGAGGCAGCTAGAGGTGGTAAAGTGTTTGGTACCAAGGGTTCCTAAGCCCCAGGGCCTAGGGCCCAGGTTTAACAACAGCCCAAGATGGAGTTACACAGAGAAAAAGGATATGTGTCCTTGGTCAGGGGGTATCTCTAGATCCTTGACTGTAGAGTATTCTGTAGGTCCAGTACTCTCCTCACGAGTCCCTGTGATGCCCATCCACACCCCAGCCCCAGCCTAGGGCTCTTCATGAGGGGATAAAGCTCTGCACGTGGACTCACCTTTTTCTGGGCTCTCCCAACTGCTAACAACCTGTATGTGTTCTCTTCTGGGTTGTTGTCATTGAACTGGGCCACAGCAAACTCCACAGATGCCACAAAATAATCTAGGTCCTTAGTAACATCTAGAAATTCTTTGTCCATGGTCCATATATGAATGCCTAGCACAATCAGTCCTACAAGCATGGGAGCCTTCCACAACATGACTGCCCTTAGCATCAGCCTAGGGGCTGGGCACACAAGGGTAAAGGATGTTACAGCCACAGTTGATAAAGCCCTTGTAGGCTCAGGGTTCCATCCGGCCCTGCCCACCAGAGCCCTGTGCTCCTGACAGCCTCCTTTGTTCTTCTCTCTAAGCCCTTATCTCCACTCCCCTGCCTTATCCCTTCTCACCACCCCAAACAGAAGGCGATGTCCCCAACCCTGTGGTGATACAAACCCCAGCATGGCAAACATCCATAAAAATACCCTCTGCATGCACATCTCTGGAGCTATCCCCTAACCTTTGCAGAGACAGGCACCACTTATGCTGCAGCCTAGAGGCACTGACCCATTTATCCTTACACAATGTTGGAAAGGGTTCCCAGAGTCAGAGGAACTCCTGAGAAATCTGATGAACCATCATTCCTGGGAAATGGAATCAGCTGTTGCCTGCAGCACACACCAACTGCCAAGTTCAAGGCCAGCAATGTGCATGTGATGCCTCATTGTCCTGACCCTCTTTAGCCAGCAGTTACATCTGGCTCCATTCTCCTGGTTTTCTATGCTAATTCTCAGATCCCTTCAATTCTGACATGCTCTTATCTTCTCTGACATCTTTTCTGACCCTTCGGTTCTAATTACTGAACTCCTTGGTTATAATAACAGCTGAAAATATATTTCACTTACCAACTCCTAAAGTAGACCATAATCATAGAATATCTGTGGTTTCAGAGAATCTCTAACCTGGTGTCTAACTCTTGTGCCACATTTGACATCAGTCACTCCTGAATTCACTGAGACACAGCAGAACATAATAGAGTTAGCATCTGACACTAGAATATTTCATCCAGGTCATGAAGATCAAGGAAAGAGTAAGGAACCAGTTCTGATGAGAGAAGGTCAGTGTAGCAGATGACTCGTTTGGAAAGATCACTTGGTTGGGAATAGAGAGATGGCTTAGCAGTTAAGAGCAGAAGACTGCTTTTCTGAAGGTCCTGAGTTTAAATCCCAGCAACCACATGATGGCTCATAACCATCCGTAACAAGATCCAACACCCTCTTCTGGAGTGTATGAAAACAGCTACAGTGCAATTACATATAATAAATAAATAAATCTTTACAAAAAAAGAAAGGAAGGAAGGAAGGAAGAGAGAGAGGCAGAGAGAGAGGGGGAGAGAGAAAGAAAGAAAGAAAGAAAGAAAGAAAGAAAGAAAGAAAGAAAGAAAGAAAGAAAGAAAGAAAGAAAGAAAGAAAGAAAGAAAGAAAGAAAGAAAGAAAGAAAGAAAGAAAGAAAAAGAAAGAAAGAGGGAGGGAGGGAGAAGCACTTGGAGTGAGTTCCCTTCCAGGAGTCCATTCCTAGAAGACCCAGAACACATTTTAGGACACCACTATCGACTAAGGTAAGGCTATGTACTGCTCCTGAATTCCTGACATCTGAGGATAGCTAGAGGGTATTTGGAAAACCATGGCCTGAATGCAGGGCTTGCACTGAGTTATGGAGATCAGACCTATTTGCAGGAATCAGTAGTAAGCTTGAAAGCAATGAGGCAGTTACATTGTCAAGTCTTTTTCTGATGTTTCAGAGGGAAAGGCTCTTTACACACTATAACTCTTATTATACTGTGGGGCTCTTTTAAAGTAAAACCTTTTTTAAAAATAATTCAGCCAACATTCAGCAGAACATTTGGCATATAGAGATGGATGAGAGCAGAGGGGACATGTGAGCTGTCTGAGTGACGAATGCAGGGATGAGTGTGTCCCTGCAGTAGTGATGTGGCCACACTCTGTGGCGTCAACAACAGGAAGGTATCTTGCTTCTTCAGAGGAAGGATCACAGTTACTGTGGCTAGGAGTCTCCTAAGTCCGAGGTCACTGCTTTGTAGAAGAGATGGCTGAGACACAGAGAGACATGGCAATTGTGTTACTCACCTCAAGTTGCTCAAGGTCTCCATCAGAAGGAAGCACCAGCATAGCTCCAGGCTGCCCTTACTCAGGCCGGGGAAGGTCTTGTAGTCTATCACGAGCAGGAGCTGGAGATGGCAGGAAGCACAGGAGGGGCAGGCAAAGAAGTCTGTTTCAGTGTTGATGGGCAGGGTACCTAGGATCCTACCTATACTGGGGACCTCAAAAAGATAGGAGGAACCTGTCTTACAGGGAGAATATAAAGGCTAGAAAGAGAAATAAGTCCCTGGCTCCTGCCTGTGCCATGCACCTTAGCTGGCTGTATTTACATACACATGCGCACATGTGTGTGTGTGTGTGTGTGTGTGTGTGTGTGAGAGAGAGAGAGAGAGAGAGAGAGAGAGAGAGAGAGAGAGAGAGAGAGAGAGATTTAGAGGAGGGAGAATGGAAAGAAAGACTTAAAGGAGGAATAGAGGGCACAAATGATATAAAGAAGTACTCAGGTATGAAAATCTAAAAAAAAAAAATTTAATTAAAGAAACATAACACACCAATTAAAAAAAAGAATTTTTTTGGCCTACCCCAACTGTGGGAAACTTTCCCTGTGATCAGAGAAAGTATCAAACAATGGTGCCACAGGGGTGGCCTTGTGGAGAATGTTCATTGCTGAAGGTGTGTTTGTCTAAAAGCCTAACACGTCTCATCCCCCTACAAGGATGAAGGTCCCCAGAGTGACTGAGACATCTTACATCTGCTTTTACACAGTCCTGATCTAGTTCCTGAAAGGAGCCTGAACAGTTCTAATCTCTGGCTTCCAAGACCAGCCATGCCTCACCTGAGAAGAAGTCACCCCCTCCCCAAGGAGGAGCAACCATCTCCAGAGCATAATATTGTCTCCTCAAGCAACAGCGCTTCTCTGGTCCCCCTCATAGAGCGAGACTGAGAAAAGCATCAAGCAGACCTACCTTGATTGAGACTACCCAATTACATATACCTCATTTCTTGTCCCTACTATCCAAGTTTTTCCTATGTTTAAGTTCACGTCAGTTCCCTAAAGATGAGCTGAAAGGCTTAATTTCATCTTTCCAATATAACTATTTTATTTTAAAATCCTTTCCTGTCCCTTTGCCATCAGTCTGGTATGCTTTTTTTGGGGCCATTGGTTCTGTGCGATGTGCTAGACTCTCCTAGGATTCCAGGCCTAGGAATCTGGCAATAGGAGGAGCTAAGGAAAGAGGCCTTAGGGTGTTTCCTGAGCTATATAGTATGGATCTAACCTTAAACAGCATGGCAAGGCCTTCAAAATGAATAAAGGGATAAACTGCACCAGTCAGACTGGCCCTTAGGACCCTAGACACAGATCCAAACAGCACCGCCAATGCTGTGGCATGGAACCAACACTGAGGGTTCAGAATCTACAAACTGAATGCAGCTATGATCAACTGCCTGTCAAAAACAGCTATCATGGTTCCCTCAGACAATTCTCAAAATGTCTGAATTGCAATTCAAAATCATTCTGTATTTGAAAAAGTAAGAAAATTTCAACTCCCATAGGGAAAAAAATAATTAAAACTTTCTAATCCAAAGGTTGGAAATGACAAACAGAAACTTTAACACAGACATTAGGAAAATGTTCTAGGAAATAACGTTTTACCTTAACTTTGGGGACCCTACACTGCCACAGTACAGCAGGACTCATTCCTCATAAATACATATTTTTAAATTAAAATTAAATGTTGTGAGAACCATCAAACTGAGTGAAGATGTTTTCTGACAATGCTTAGGACGTGTGCTGCAATGAGAGTGTCTTAAAATGGGTCAGGTATATTGCTCAGAAGGCAGAGTCTAACACAGTTTTCTCTGGACTGAAATCAAATGCTAGCTGCTGTGTTCTTCCTTAAGGCTCTAGGTGAGAGGCTACCCACTTCTCCTTTCAGCTTCTAGGGCCACTGTACTTCTTGTCTTTTGGCCCTTTCTTCCAGTGCCAGAGTAACCTTCAAAGCCCTTGTGCTTCCATGGTCTTCTTGTGTTTCTCTGGTTGGGTATCCTCAATCCATTCTTACAGGGACTTTTGTGACTATATTGAATCTACCCATATTACCCAAGGAGGATCTCTCTCTCTCTCTCTCTCTCTCTCTCTCTCTCTCTCTCTCTCTCTGTCTTTCTCTCTCTCTCTGTCTTTCTCTCTCTCTCTCTCTCTCTCTCTCTCTCTCTCTCTCTCTCTCTCTCTCTAATTTTTTACTTATATAAGCAAAGATGCTCTTGCCATGTGTGGTGATTTGAATATGCTCTGCCCCAGAGAGTGGCAATATTAGGAGGTGTGGCCTTGTTGGACTAGGTGTGGCCTTGTTGGAGGACCTTTGTCACTGTAAAGGTAGACAATGGGATCTTCCTCCTATTAGCCTTCAGATGAAGACATAGAACTCTCAGCTCCTCCTGCACCATGTCTGCTTGGATGCTGCCATGAGCCAGCCTTGATGATAATGGACTGAACTTCTGGACCTGCAAGTCAGGCCCGATTAAATGTTGCTCTCATAGGAGTTGCCTTGGCCATGGTATCTGTTCACAGCAGTACAGCTCTCAGACACCAGGTAATCAGAGCTGTGGGATTTGAAAATTGAGGCCATGGTGTTATATCACTTCCTTCTTTTTTAATATGTACTATATCACTTACTTTTCTTGTTATTGTGACAAAATACATTGCAAACATAGCCTAAGGTAGGAAAGGTTTATTTGGGCTCACAGTGTGAGGGAACAGTCCAATACAGCAGGGAAGGCATGATGGCAGGAGCAAGAGGCAGTTGGTTGTGCTGTGTCTGCAGTCAGGAAGGAGAGATGGCTTTCTCTTTTTTATTCTGTTTAGGTTCCCAGTGCAATTGTAACCACACTTAGGGTGAGTTTTCTTTCTCAATTAAATCTTTTGAAGAGACTCACGTTTCCACAGTGATTCTATCTACATGAACTTAACAATGGAGGTTAACCTTCATGTGAGCCTTACTTAGCTCAGGCTTCAACACAAAAAAGAACCCAGCCCAGATCAACAAGGCCTCCTGGCTGAACAATAGCCACAAGCAAAATATACGTGAAAACTTGTGATGTCTTCTGAAAGGAATAAAAATGGAATGAACAAAAACTATAATAAGTATAATTCTCAGTGTGAGACAAATCTAATTCTCTATAAATTGCTATAATTACTGTTAATCTAAATTCAAAATATTAACAAGAAGTGGCAAACTAAATTAAATTTAAAAAAATTCTGGGAGAGTTAAGCAAATGCTTAAGGAAGAACAAGGAAAACAAATGCTACGGACTCTAAAGATTGGAAGAGCCAATTGACTATGCAGGTGTTTGAGCCTCATACCCAGGATTCCAGAGTCAGAGTGAGGAAAAGGGCAGCGACTACACCAGCAGCACTCTCTGAGAGTGGGACAGAACTTAAACACAAAGTGAGTCACACTCTCAGGGAATGCTGGGTTTGATCAAGGTGAGTTTCAAGTTAGTGGGTTTTAAAAATTAATAGTTCAACAACTGACGTTAATAGAAGTAAATTGTCATCTGCTAGATAGAGAGCTACAGGTAAATGATAGATAGATAGATAGATAGATAGATAGATAGATAGATAGATAGATAGATAGACAGACAGACAGATAGATAGATAGACAGACAGACAGACAGATAGATAGATAGATAGATAGATAGATGTAGATGATAGACAGATATATGCTAAATGTACAACTTTAGATAGAGATTTAATTTTAAAAAACAGAAATCTGCTAAGAGGCAGGCAGATATGAGGTAGGAGGTAGGGTGTGAGACAAAGACACAAATAGATAGTACCAGCTTACGCTTTCCAAATGGTATCAATGGGTAGAAAGGAATACATCTAAACACATGACAGTTGAGACAGCCACCCATGGCTACCCTGCTAAAACTCCAGTATTGCACCTAGGGAATACTGGCTGTTCTGGAAGAAAAAGCTAGATTTCCTGTCAGTGTGGGTATTTGAGGGATTCAGCTGATAGGGTGTCTATTTGATTTCAAAGCTGTGAGGCAAAACTCTGGTATATTCACCCTACGAATAGTATAAATATGTATGAAGAATGTGGGGCAAGCAGTGGAGTTTGTGGGAAGGGTATTCTCATATACTGTTAACAGTATATAAGCCAGGAAGTATAACCAAAGTTAAAAACAGAGTAATGCTTGAACAGGAGTGCTGTACAAGATTATCCTCCAACTTGAACTGCCATCGTCTTCATCAGATACACTAATGCCCCCTTAGAAAAGATCATCATAGCTGGGCCTAATTGGCTATTGTTCTTCTCTCACAGAAGGAGGAAAGGAGAGGGCCGTGGGACACAGGTGGGATGGCCTCAAACTCACAGGGAGCCATCTGCTGTGCCTCCCTAGTGCTAGAATTATGTCCGGCTATGGCTGCTGCCTTTCTTGCTTTAAATCAGAGAACTAACAAACCACACTAGGGTTGGAGGCCATGTGAGAAATTTTAGATACAACCACCTATACATTCATCTACCTGAAGTGACAGTCAGGCAGCCAGCAACCCCAAGCTCATAGCTTCAAGCATTAGGCAAGTCCCTGCAACCTTGAGCATAAATATTCTACTGACCATTACAATGGAGTCTTTATTACTTAGGAAGACGGGGATCAAGCTGGTGCCAGAAAAGAACTCAAGCTTTTCATAGTGGGTGGAAAAGCTACCTACACTCCTTGCTGATGTTCACAAAGTGTAATGGCCAGAGGTTGGAGAACAGAGGAACATTAAAACAAAATGGTTTCTGGCTCCTTGCTCTCCTTCTTGGATGGACAAACATCCAAGAAGGGATTGGATTGAAGTCATTCTATAGTGTGAGAGACACCAAAAGGGAACCACAAATCCCAGTCCTTAATTAATTAATTAATTGATTAATTGATTAATAGACAGAGTCTTAGAATGAAGAAATGGACCCAAGCTTCAGAGCAGAGGAGAAATCCTCTGTACTGTTGTGACAGACAACAACATCCTGACTCAAGCTTCCCCAGTCCAAGCGTTCAAACCTGTGAATACACTGCTTACAAGCAAAAGATACTGGACCTGTAGAGAGGGATCTTGAGGTGGTGCACTGTCTCAGTGGTAAGGTACCATGCGTTCACAGGGTCCTCCTTAGAGAGAGATGGAGAGTCACAGGAGAAATAATGAGGGTATTGGAGGTTAAAGAACTTGTTGTTAGGAGATGGCAAACTTACTAGGTGGTAAACTGTTTGTAGTAACTTAAGGGTTCATCACCGGAAATTCATCCAGCATCCCAGAGCACAACAGAGGAGTGAATCCCGGCAGTGAAATGGAGGAGCGGGAGGACACCCCCCAAGGATGTCAGCTTTTTGTTTCTGCAAAGGCCAGGAGTACTAGTACTGGAGCCAATGGCATTTTCAGTCGCCACGTCTCCACTCCTAGGTCTGGTAACAGAAAGATCTTGAAAACCGTGGTTGGTAAGGTGAGGAACACAAAACTGAAGCAGTGGGTGGGATAAAGAAAGAGAAGGCATCACCTCCGCAGATGTAGACCCACACAGGTAGGAGAAATAGAATGTATTATTTGGACTTTAAATGTCCCCTGAGGGCTCTTGTGTGGTCTGAGCCTGTGGAGCTCCTGGGAGGTTGCAACACCCTTAAGTGGTATAACCACTGGAAGAAACTGGATCACAGGAGGCAAGTCCTGGAAGGGTAGATTAGGGCCCCAGCCCCTTCCTGTCTGTTTCACGCTGCCTCACACCCGCCACGCAATCAGCAAATTCCTCTGCCAGACATTCTCTTCATGACATCAACCTTGCTATTGAGCCCTCTGGGTAAGTAATCAGGCAGAGCCAAAGCCCAGACACATTTCGTCTGCAACACTATAATGAAACCAGGAGTGACAGGGGAGCTCCTACCTTCTGCTTCCTCCTATTCCTCTCTCCTATTTTGTGAGTGCTCTTAGTGGTAAAGGTATCAACAGATTGCTCTTCAAATGACACCAAGCAGGTATAGAGATATAATGGTGCAAGTCTCACAGCCCAGACCCTTCCATATGAGAAGGATTCCCACCCAGTGGGGCCTTAGATAAGGTAGCAATGTTGTGTGACTGAAGAAAGGCTCAACTCTGATTTAGTTTTGTGAACCAGTGACTTTACTGGAATCACCTTCAGGAGTATGTGTGTGGGGTTACTTAAGAATGGCTAAGTTAAAGGCAGCTCCATCCTTGAAAATCCTACTCCAGCATAGGCAGTGACTCATAAGACTTCTACAGCTGTTTGAACAACTTGTAGTCAGTGAGGCTGGGGAGGATTGCTTATATAACTTTGAGGAGGTACTTGAAGAACTTCCTGAGACTTTAAGTTTGCATTACTTCCTTAGTCTTAATGAATGCCCTGCATTAAGAAGAAGATGCTCGAATTCAGAGGAAAAAGCTACACAATGATCAATGAGAATATGTACTTAGGGTAGGAAGGGTCTTATGGAGATGCATGTATCAATGCAAATGCAGACTGACTGCAGAGGTGTGGATGCATGTTTGCATGTACGTGCATGTCAGCATGAGCAAAGGTATATAGGCAGGTGTATTCACACCTCTCTTTTAGGAGCTTTCATTACCTGTTTTGGTACTGTACCCTTCTGAAAAACACCCTACAGGAGTGGTTCTCAACCTTCCTAATGCTGTGACCCTCTAATATCATTCCTCATGTTGTGGTGACCCCAACCATAAAATTGTTTTTGTCGCTACTTTATAACTGTAATTCCACTACTGTTATATTTTGTCCTATAAACATTTTTGGATAAAGGTTTGTCAAAGGGGTTGCAACCCAGGAGTTGAAAACTACTGACATAAAGGCTTTCTCTTAACATCTCAGAAGCTTGCACCATACAGAGGGCTGCATCCTGCCAGCCTCACATGCCTGTGTACTTGGCCTTTGATACCAATCTATCGCAGGGCTCCTTTGGGGCCTTATCTTACTGAAACCTAACTTGTCAGGCAAGAAACTCTTGGCATTCCCCTCCCTTAACTTCCTACCCACAGGTAAAACATGGAGTCAGCCATGCTCGGGTGTCACCAGCTTTCCAAAGTGAGGCTTTGGAACTCTCTCTCCTCCTAGCTCCCTGCACTTTTGACACATTGCCTGGAAACAGTGTCCAAGAGCCAGGCCAAGGAGAGGGCTTCCTGCTGATCATGGCATGTTTCCTGAGATCCAATATCCCTAATGTTTCTTCCCATGCCCACCCCTCAAGTGTTCTGTGGCCCCCTCATGGCATAAGCTCAGTGAAAGAAGCCTCTAGCTTGACTTCCAGGAATGGAGTAGCAGGCCACAGAAGTATGCGTTGCAGACAGAGCAGCCACCAAAATGTAAAAATGGGGGGGGGGGAGGGAGAGGGTTTTAGAGAAATTCATGAGCTATGGGAAAAGATTAAGGGTGGGCGTGAACTTGGCAGTCATTGTACTGTGTTCCTAGAGTAGGTAGATAGGAGGGAAAAGGGAAGAGAGGTGTGGGTGTGAATGCATACTTCCCTTAAGTCTGACCCAGAGCAGCTGTGGTCAGTTTGACCCAACAGATGAAGTGGGAGGATCTTTTCAATCTTCTCCAGTTGAAAGATGACGGCCGTAGCTTGGAAGGCAACACGGCTCCTGTTGACCATTCTGGTGGCCCTGGTGGCCTTCAGCTACCAAGTAAAGAGGAAAACATTTATACGGATTGAAGAGGTAAATGCGTTGGAGGCTTCTGTGAAGGACACACTGGAGTATGTCACAGATGAGTACAACAAGAAAAGTGAAGACTTGTACAACTTCAGGATCCTTCGAATCCTGAAGATTGTGAAGCAGGTGAGTGTGTGGCTTCCTTGTCTCTCCTCCACAGAGAGACCCTGTGCTCCCATAAAATTCCAGGGTTTGTTTTTGATAAGAGCTCACTATGCAGACTAGGTTAGGCTCAACCTTGCAGCCGTCCTGTGACAACCTCCACAGTGCTGTAACTTTAGGCACATGTTCTCATCCCCAACGGAAAGTGGGTATTTTAAGAGAACTGTGCATTCACTAAAGTGGATGAATCTGTCCTTTCAATAATAACTATAAATTACCCACCCAGGACCAAATGTCCTAGCTGTGTGCCTTTTAAAACAGTGCTATTGCAGCTAGCTGTGGTATGTCCATCTGGGGCTGCTATGCTGCCGTGGGCAATTTGAAAAGTTACAATGCAGGACACGTGGCCTACAGAGATTAACCTGTTTACTATCTAACCTTTCACAGAAAAGGTGACACAACCCTGTCTGGAGCAATTAGCCTTTTCAGTGCTGTCCAGGGGATGGCCGATCCCATGGAGAAAGATGGGTAGTCTTGGTGATGTCTCAAGGGGTGACTGAAAGAGGACTGGAGTCAGACAGGAAGAAGAGCAAGGATCCCACAGCTGTGCAAGACCAGGCTCTTGCCATGGAGCAAGGTGTAAAGCTGTCCTGCCCATATAGAAGCCATAATGGGGAGATGTGGTTATTCACCATTTGCCTTCCCCTCACTACCCACAGATGACAAATCACATGGAGTATCACATCACAGTGGAAATGCAGCGGACCGTCTGCTTGAAGACAGAGACGAGCCTCTGTGATATCCAGAAAGGGGAACTTCACAAGGTGCTGGGGCAAGCTCATTCACAGAAAGTCATTTTTCCATGGTTTTAGCATAAGGGAGGGCAGACCTGTTTGGGATCCACTTAAGCTTGCTTGAAAGAAAATCTCAGCTGGGCGGTGGTGGTGCACGCCTTTAATCCTAATACTTGGGAGGCAGGGGCAGGTGGATATCTAACTTTGAGGCCAGCCTGGTCTATAGAGTGAGTTCCAGGACAGCCAGGGTTATACAAAGAAACCATGTCTCAGAAGGAGGAGGAGGAGAAGAAGAAGGAAGAGGAGGAGGAGGGGAGAGAGGAAGGAAGGAAGGAGAGAGAGGGAGGGAGGGAAGGAGGGAGGGAGGAAAGGAGGGAGGGAGGGAGGAAAGAAAGAAAGAAAAAGAAAGAAAGAAAGAAAGAAAGAAAGAAAGAAAGAAAGAAAGAAAGAAAGAAAGAAAGAAAGAAAGAAAGAAAGAAAGAAAGAAGATTTCATGAATGGTGTCTTCTCTTTCAAAGAGGAAGCTAGAAATGGAAAAGGCTAAGCCATCATTTGTTGATGCTAGAAGAATTACAAGGAGGAGAAAGGAGTCCAAAGGGAGAAGCTGGGAAGCCGAACTACAAGGGGATGCCCAGGCCAAGGGAAGCAGTTAATTATTACCTTTAATTTAGCCGGAAGTGGGAATGTACGTCTGGAAATAATTTGACTGGTGTAGACGTAGACTAAGGAAAACAAATCTTATGTGGGTGGCCTGCTGAGGGACCTGCTGAGAGGCCTTCAAAGGTACCTCAGTCCCCTGAAAACTTCATTTGATCCAGCAGGAGGCTACCCCACACCATTACCACTTCTGTGTGCCTAGTCAGAGTGTGTCCAACACACGGAGGAATCTTTAGGGTGGAAGTCGTAACAGCCCTATATTTTTTTCTTAACTTTCCCCAAGTGAGTTTGATCAAGGATGGCCATATGTCCCTTCTTGCCTGGTATCATCCTGGTTGATGTTGAAATTTTTACTGTAATCAGTATTAGCCTCATCGTTTGCTTAAAACATGTTCTTGTTCCGTTCATAAGCTAATGGTCAACCTAGTAACAATGACTTGGAGGTTCTCAACATACAATGTGTCCTTTCCTGGGCTTCCTTTTCATATTAGGACATAAAATTATTGGTTTGGGCAGATGAAAGGAAGTATGGATAGAAGGAAAGAATGGGTGAAAGGATGGAAGGGTATATGTGGATGGAATTATAAGGGCAAATTGTGAGTGAGCGGATGGATAGCTAAGAAGATGGAAGGAAGGGGAGAGGGAGAAAGGGGAGGAAAGAGGGAGGGAGGGGGAGAGAGGGAGGGAACTACGAAAGGGAAGGAAGGCAGGGAATAAAGAAGGAAGATGCAGCTCCAACAGAAGCCCAGAGAGAGAAGACATGGTAAATACCATGTGAATGACAATGGTGAGAAAATGGAATCAGTAATTCCCACAGTGAGCATGGGTTGGTGGTCCCTATTCCTACTCCACGTCTGGACACAGACAGGACCTTCTCCAGAATAGTCTTAGCAACGCTTTTGTCATGTGAGTGAAATGACATAAATATCAGAATTGGAGGGGCAATGAGGCAATGCTACTTACCCAGCCTCGGGTTTGATATTCTCATCCTTATAACCTTCCATTTTGGCCTCTTTGTCTTATTGTTTGTTTGTTTTGTTTTTTAGAAAGAGTCTAATTGTGGAGCCCATTTCTTACAATAAACCCTTCACCTCAGATTCCCTGTTGCTGGGATTACAGGGTACTACTATGCCCAGTTCTTGTTCATCTTTTAAATACATGTATTCATCTTCTTATTGTTGTTTTAGAAAATCCAGTGCTACTTCTCAGTGTATGTGATTCCCTGGCTTGAAGTATTCAAAATGCTCAAGAAGAACTGCACCAATAGCAGCTGAGCATCATGGAACACATGCTGTGTCTTCCATGCTTCCGATCACCCTGCAATCAATAGTAATCCTCAATTTGCCCAATAAAAAGGTCAGCCTATTCTCTCCATGGTCTTCATGCTGTGATTCCAGTTTTCCCCTATAAATTCTTCAGTTAATATAAAAAATAATGTGGAGGCCTACTGGAAGTTCCAATGGAATAGCACAGATACTTTTTAAGCCCAATTGTTTACAGTCACACGCTAGCAGAATTTCATTTTTGGCTTCATAGCAAGTAGGAGACTTTAGGATGGTTTTGTGTGATGGTTTGGTTTGGTTTGGTTTGGTTTGGTTTGGTTTGGTTTGGTTTGGTTTGGTTTGGTTTGGTTTGGTTTTGAGATCAGGTCTCAGGTAGCCTCAGGCTTATTTTGAACTCACTATGAAGCTGAGAATAATTTTGAACTTCTGATCTTTCTTCCTCCACCTATCAAGTGCAGGTATAACAGGCACACCCAGCTTTATGCAGTGGTTGGTTTCAAACACAGGACTTCATGCAGGCTAAACAAGAATTCTATGAACTGAGCAACCGTCTCAGGCCTAATAGTCTCAGTTTTAAGACAAGATGGAGAAGATGGGAAGAAGGAAAATAAGGAGGTGGAGAAATGTTGACAGTAGGTACCTGAACAACAGAGATGTTTACAGGAGATTATCATGATGGGATCCCTCAGAAACCTGACAAAAAGCCCCACTCTCCCTCTACTGAAGCATGAATAGAGAAGAAAACACACAAAGAACTAAGAAGGACAAGGACTTGCTCCTGGTCCTTAGTTGAGAGATTCCCTCTGTTTCTGTAAGTGCCTAATCTTGTAGAGACTTGATGTCCCAAGGAAGAGGGATGCGGAGGGCAGCATGCGGGTGGATAGATGGGGAAGGGATGGGGGGGCTTCCTCTCAGAGGGATGATGGGGTGAAGAACTCTTGGAAGGTGGACCAGGAAGGGTGGCAACATTTGGAATGGAAATAAGTAAAAACAATTTTAAAGTACAAAATATTGTTAAAAAGCTAAAAAAAAAAAGGGGGGGTAAGAAGAAGAAAGAAAAAGGAAAAAGAGAATACTAGACCCAGATCTAGACTTATACCTGTAGTCAAGACCAGAGCAGAATGCACCTCAGATTCTGGAGGATTTTATCTATGAGACAAAGGAATGTTTATATGCCCTGTGGGAAGGAGGACATAGATCAAATGTGACTTTATTCTCTCCGTATCAACAAACTGGATCAAGTCCACTATGTGAGAAAGGGGTGTAGATGGGGAGAAAAACAGAAACGTTATGTCACAGGGACTGCACTTTCTGCCTTGGTCTCTTTCCTATTACTAGCAACACAATACTACAAATGAGGCAAAATATTTTAATAACTAGTCTAATTATAATTCTATATTAACATTTTTTAGCTCATCA
This sequence comes from Apodemus sylvaticus, assembly GCF_947179515.1. Lineage (NCBI taxonomy): Eukaryota > Metazoa > Chordata > Mammalia > Rodentia > Muridae > Apodemus > Apodemus sylvaticus. Next base: position 131,997,988 of record NC_067476.1, on the reverse strand, counting down.
AAGGGGGAAAAGCACAAATTGTGAAATCTGTTTCATTTTCAATCAGACATGTTTAAGGGGTAAAGTATACTGATGTCTTAATCTAAATTTGAAATACATATGAAAGGGAGACTCGGGTAAATAGACAAATGGGGAGAGAGATGCACAATACCAATACAAAATATAAATTGCAGAGTAGATGGTGAGTATACAACTGTTCTTTGAAAAATTCTTTCTACTTAAGATTATGTTTGAAGATGTTCACCAGTATTCTGGATAAAACATGAACGTATGCATTAAATTACTCAGAGTCAGACTTGAAATAACTTGTCAGACATGCTTGTATTGTTTAAAACATCTCAAACTGGCACTGGAGAAAGGCTCAGAAGAGAATATTCCCTCTTGCAGAGGACGTGGGTTCTGTTCCCAGGACCCATGTCAGGCAACTCATGACCACCTGTAATTCCAGATCCTGAGGGATCCAAGGCCTCTGAGCTCAGTGGGCAGCTGTATACACACATGCACATGTGCACAGACACGCGAATAAACAATAAAATAAAAATAGCTCACCTTAAGTAATATATAATATATAATAAAAAGTGGAATTGATCATGGCATTGGATTCAATTTATCCTCTGCTCATTGTACACAAGGAACTTACAAAATGCTGAATAATCATTATATTGATTTAACATTCACAGGTGTTATTTAAAATTTATATCATGTTCCTTATTTAATAAGTTAGAGAATAAAGAGTAGACAATTACATCATTTGTAGGAGGAATCAAGAGGTGAGGTTAATGTTGTTAGTCACTGCATTCTAGAAAAGGAACCATTGAATGGAGATTGTGTTTCTATGTCAGCCTGGCAGTGGTGGCGCACCCCTTTAATCCCAGCACTTGGGAGGCAGAGGCAGGCAGATTTCTGAGTTCGAGGCCAGCCTGGTCTACAGAGTGAGTTCCAGGACAGCCAGGGCTACACAGGGAAACCCTGTCTTGGGGGAAAAAGGAGTTTCTATGTCAATTTCCTCACTTATTACAAATGACAAAAACTCCTTCTATTGCTACAATTCCAGAATTTCTACTCTAATGAAGGTATTTTTCACTTTTATATTATTTAAGTGTAGTTTTAAAATACATCTTCATTAAGTCTCTCAGAATTTTATACATGCATCCAATGTATTTTGGTCATATTCACCTCTCGCTCCTCCTAACTCCTCCAAGAACCCCCATCCCCTTCCAACACCACGTTCTCTTTAGGAGTGTGGCTCTTGTTGGGACCACCACACTCCAGCAGATGTTCTCACACCTGTGAGTATATGACAACAGAAACACAACTGGACTCTATAGAATAAATAGACTGGTCAATTATAAAGAGAATTTTATTTGGGCTCATGGTGTTAAAAAGTACCATTTAGGGGGCTGGAGAGATGGCTCAGTGGGTAAGAGCACTGACTGCTTTTCCGAAGGTCCTGAGTTCAATTCCCAGCAACCACATGGTGGTTCACAACCATCTGTAATGGGATCTGATGCCCTCTTCTGGTGTGTCTGAAGATTGCTACAGTGTACTCATATAAATTAATCTTTAACAAAAAAAAAAAAAAAAAAAAAAAAAAAGTACCATTTAGTGGCAGTCTCCTTTTTGATAGTCCTGAGTCAGGAAGTAGTAGAAACCTATCTAAACTGGCTTTCTTTCTTTCTTTCTTTTTTGTAGACTATCATATCATCTGCAAATAATGATAGTTTGACTTCTTCCTTTCCAATTTGTATCCCTTTGACCTCCTTATGTTGTCTAATTGCCTGAGCTAGTACCTCAAGTACAATATTGAAAAGATAAGGAGAAAGGGGGCAGCCCTGTCTAGTCCCTGATTTTAGTGGTATTGCTTCTCTCCATTTAGTTTGATGCTGACTACCGGTTTGCTGTATATTGCTTTTAAAAATATGGAACTCTTCACTAATTTTCGTGTCATCCTTGCACAGGGGCCATGCTAATCTTCTCTGTATTGTTCCAATTTTAGTATATGTGCTGCCGAAACGAGCACCAGGCTCACGTTTCTTTCTTTTTTGTTTGTTTGTTTGTTTGTTTGTTTGTTTGTTTTTTGTTTGGTTTTGGGGGGGTGGGTTTTTTTTATTCAATATATTTTTTATTTACATTTCAAATGATTTCCCCTTTTCTAGCCCCCCACTCCCCGAAAGTCCCGTAAGCCCCCTTCTCTCCCCCTGTCCTCCCACCCACCCCTTCCCACTTCCTCGTTCTGGTTTTGCCGAATACTGCTTCACTGAGTCTTTCCAGAAAAAGGGGCCACTCCGCCTTTCTTCTTGTACCTCATTTGATGTGTGGATTATGTTTTGGGTATTCCAGTTTTCTAGGTTAATATCCACTTATTAGTGAGTGCATACCATGATTCACCTTTTGAGTCTGGGTTATCTCACTTAGTATGATGTTCTCTAGCTCCATTCATTTGCCTAAGAATTTCATGAATTCATTTTTTCTAATGGCTGAACATCGATGCAAAAATACTCAATAAAATTCTTGCCAACCGAATCCAAGAACACATCAAAACGATCATCCACCATGATCAAGTAGGCTTTATCCCGGGAATGCAGGGTTGGTTCAATATACAGAAATCCATCAATGCAATCCACTACATAAACAAACTCAAAGAAAAAAACCACATAGTCATTTCATTGGATGCTGAAAAAGCATTTGACAAAATTCAGCATCCTTTCATGCTTAAAGTCTTGGAATGAACAGGAATTCAAGGCCCATACCTAAACATAGTAAAAGCAATATACAGCAAACCGGTAGCCAGCATCAAACTAAATGGAGAGAAACTTGAAGCAATCCCACTAAAATCAGGGACTAGACAGGGATGCCCCCTTTCTCCTTATCTTTTCAATATTGTACTTGAGGTACTAGCTCGGGCAATTCGACAACATAAGGAGGTCAAAGGGATACAAATTGGAAAGGAAGAAGTCAAACTATCATTATTTGCAGATGACATGATAGTCTACCTAAGTGACCCAAAAAACCCAATAGAGAACTCCTAGAGCTGATAAACAACTTCAGCAAAGTGGCAGGTTATAAAATCAACTCAAGCAAATCAGTGGACTTCCTATACTCAAAGGATAAGCAGGCTGAGAAAGAAATAAGGGAAATGACATCCTTCACAATAGCCACAAACAGTATAAAGTATCTTGGGGTGACTCTTACCAAACATGTGAAAGATCTGTATGACAAGAACTTCAAGACTCTGAAGAAGGAAATGGAAGAAGACCTCAAAAAATGGGAAAATCTCCCATGCTCATGGATCAGTAGAATCAATATAGTTAAAATGGACATTTTGCCAAAAGCAATATACAGATTCAATGCAATCCCCATCAAAATCCCAACTCAATTCTTCACAGAGTTAGAAAGAGCAATTATCAAATTCATCTGGAATAACTAAATTGGCTTTCATAACTGACCACTCTCAAGATGATGCAGTAAGTCGTTACCCCATTAACTCATTTATCACACAAGTTCGTCCACTAATGTGTACAGAGACTCAGTAACCTGCTAAAAGTTCCAGTAGGTCCTACCTCTTCTCATGCTGTAGATTTATGTCTCCGTGGGAGTTTGGAAGCATTTTTCATGGTGGCACATTAACAGTAGGACCACCACCACCTCAGTGTCCCCAGGTTCCTTCCACACAACTCCCTCCTTGATCTGCCCTAGAGCTACCTCGGCTAGAAGAGCCAGGGAAATCATGGTTCTTAGCGCCATCCTTAGCAAATTCTAACTAGGTAAATACCTCAACTCTATCTACTGCACCTACTGCTGTTCCCTCTCCCTCTCCCTCTCCCTCTCCCTCTCCCTCTCCCTCTCCCTCTCCCTCTCCCTCTCCCTCTCCCTCTCCCTCTCCCTCTCCCTCTCCCTTTCCCTGCCTCCCCTATGTGTGTGCATATATTCTACAATGTACAGTGTCAGCAGGTTCTATTAATAGTATTAAGCCCTGGACATTTGCTGAAATTTTATGTTAATTTTAAATCATTCTTATTTATATGTCTATATGTCCCTGTGTTAAGTGTGCATGCCAGTGTCCATGGAGGTCAGAAGAGGGTGTTGGATCTACTGGAGCTGGAGAGTGACAGTTGTGAGCTTGGACTTGAGCTCTGGTCCTCTGGAAGAGCACACATGCATCCACACTCACATTACACGCACATGCACACAACACAACAAATAAAATTAAAATAAAAAGGAATAGTGTCTATATGAAATCACATAAAGTTAAAAAACAGAAAGTGAACATAAGTCCACCACGTAAACGTGGAATGAGTAAGAACGGGGCAGCTGAACACAGCTCAGATCAATACCATAAGTTTATTTCCTTAATAGATATCTATTCATTAATTTTGAGACACTTTATCTCTCTATAGCTCAGAGTAGCCTAACTCACGGCAACCTAGTTCAGCCTCCTGAATGCTGAGATTATAAGCCTGAACCACCATGCCCATGTTTGAAGTAACAATAGAAAGGCAGATTAAGTTGGGAAAAATCAAGTTCAGAAGCAGCTTATGCTGTGTAAACGCACACCCCCATGGCTTCGGCGAATGCCAGAGACACATGTGCATGTCCACTTTTACATAGGTTCACACATGCTTATGCTAAAAGATATTATTAGAAACTAAACACTAGATAGGTCTGGTGGTGCATGCCTGTAATCCCGGTACTCAGGAGACCGAGGCAGGAGGATCTCAAATTCAAAACTGACTTGAACTACTTACCTAGACACTATTTAAAAAAATCAAAATAAAAAAAACTGAAAATCACTCACAGGTCCATTATTAAAGAATGAACAAGAATGGTGTGTTTAGAGACTGAAGAGCTGAGTCAGTGGGGCGGGGGGGGGGGGGGGGGGCAGCGGAAGCCTATGTGGGGCTTCACAGGCCCCTTGGGCATTGGGTTTGCGCTGCAGGGTGCTTCCTGAGTCTCTGGCTTAAGGATCTGCATTCTTCTCCCCTGAGTGTCTCAGTCGCCCTCAGATCTTGTCCGTGAAGACTCAAGGAGGCCCAGCATCACGTGGTACACTCACTATGCTCTCAGCTCAAAGCTGCGCCCTGCCTACCGAGCTGTGAGTCACCGGGTGGAAGTAGCTGTAGGGAGGCGAGAATATAACGCACTGAATCTGGAGACCTAGAGGTGACTGTAAGCACAGACAGAAATTCTACCCAGGGCCTCCATATGTCCACACTACATACACACAAGGGAGGCCGGTGCCTGACACCTCTCTCCCTTCTAGAGTCTGGAACTTGACACACGCCTATGGGACCAGCCCCAAACAGTATGATCGCTGAGTCTCTGACATTGGTCCCTGGCAGACAGTATGTCACAGATGTCCCTATAGCTTGTCGCTGGGGATTAAGTTCATCCCGTGGCTGCAATGACAAGGACTCAGTAAAGTTTCTATCTTCTCCTGGGACACAATATACCTCCTTGTGGTGGTTTGAATGCAAATAGTCCCCCATAGGCTCATCGGGAGTGGCACTATTAGGAGGTGTGGTCTTGTTAGAGTAGGAGTGGCTTCGCTGAAGAAGTCTCTGGGTAGGCTTTCAAGTTTTTAAATGCTCAAGCCGGGCCTTGCTGCCGAAGGATCTGAATGTAGAAATCTAAGGTACTTCTGCCTGCATGTCACCATGCCTCCTGCCAAGACAATTGTCAGAACACAGTCAAATTGGCACATGGTGAACAAGGCCTGGGGGAACTGTGAAAGAAGCCTCAGTAAAAAAAGACAAGAGGGCTGGGGGGGGGGGAGGGGGGGGGGGGCGGGAGGGGGAAGCATGCCTTTAATCCCAATACTTGGAAGGCAGAGGCAGCCAGATTTCGGAGTTCGAGGCCAGCCTGGTCTACAGAGTGAGTTCCAAGACAGCCAGGGCTATACAGAGAAACCCTGTCTCGAAAAACCAAAAAAAGAAAAAGAAGAAGACAAGAGGCCCGGGTGAGCGGGTGAGCTCAAGCAGTGGCTGAGGCCCTCCAGGCTGCTGCCACCAAGGTGGCTGAGGTGGGATTTGGGGTACTCCGTTGCCCCCTTGTCGGTCAGGTCTGACGTTTTTGAGGACTGGAAACTGAGTCAAGATGCCGCACAGGGGCTTCTTGCGTCTAGCCCTCTTGGCAGTCAGTCAGTGGTGGCCAGAGAGAGAGGGTGGGGGGTGAAGAAGGACAACGAGTGTTCGGAGTGGACAATGCACCCCCAGCAGCAAGGACTGCGGCCGGGGTTTCTGCGATGGTACATGTGGACCCAGCGCAGCCATTGCAAGGTGCCCTGCAACTGGAAGAAGGAATATGAAGCCAAGTGCAAACACAAGTTTGGGAGCTGGGGTCCTATGATAGGAGTACAGGCACTAAAGCCCGCCAAGGGACCCCGAAGAAGGCTCGGTACAATGCCCAGTGCCAGGAGACCACCCGCGTGACCAAGCCCTGCACCTCCAAGAGCAAGTTAAGAACCAAAGCTAAGAAAGGAAAAGGATTAAGTAGCAGGCCAGAGAGCCTCTGGCCTTGCCTGGAGCCTGGACGGAGCCCTCCTTGCCCAAGATATAGCCCACCAGTGCCTTTCATCTTCCTGTCAGCTTTGTCAATCACTCTTGCTCTCTCATGCCCACACCATGTGCCCAAAGTGGGGAGGGACAAGGGATTCTGGGAAGTGAGCCTCCCCATACCTGCTTTTGTTCTCCCCACTCTGGTACCTTTTATTAAGAAATGAATAAAATAAACTCACTTTTTTCCAATAAAAAATAAGACAGAGGGCCTTTTACCTCAAGTGCATTTTGTTTCGTGAGTTGTTCTTGAATGTGATTCCATTCCTCCTTCAACAGACATTTGCATTCAATTTATAAGACATGCGTATCTCTGTTGAATGCTGGAACACAGCTACAGAACCCAATCAGGTCAAAGGCTATGCTGGGTGCTGTTCTCAGTGTGACCTAAATCTAAAAAGGGCCTCCTGCGTTGCATTCATGCCTTCTCAGATATAATCTATAGTTTATACCAGGAATTATGCTTAAATTGGTCTGTCCTGAGAAAGTTCTGGTAAAGGGCTGCCCTGTTATTATTTAATGTGTGCTTTCTGGTATTTATTTACATGTTTTTCTGATGTTTTGCTGAACTCAGACAACCTTCTTTGGATCATTGCTTTCTTTGTTACATCTACATATAAAAGAACACTGAAATTAAAGTGTAGTTGACTACAACATTAGACTGCAGTCCGCACCACTCCTTAAGGTCTTCAAATCCCAGGTCCCGAAGACAGCCCTTCATAGGTCGATGAAAGTAGACAGACAGAGTAAACCTCTGAACTGTAAACCAGCCCCAATGAAAGGTTTTCCTTTGTAAGAATTTCTGTGGTCATGGTGTCTCTTCACAGCAATAGAAACCGTAACTAAGACACAGCCTCTGCCACTGCAGCCGCCACCGCGCCTCTTGTCCTTTTGCCATCGTAAGTCACAACCTTGGTACAATTATAGTGCATCTACACTGAATCTACACTGATTACTCAGCCTGGTTTGGTCATGGGACTTCAGACATGCTCACTGTGACATGTGTGAGTCGCAGTGTTGTGTGTACTGGCAGGGTATAAAGCTGCCCATCCTGGACCCAGAGAAAGCAGAAGCACGGGATTTAGATAGAAAGAGCAGTGAGATTCCCCAAAGGGATGTCAGCATCCTTCTCAAAGTACAGTTGTCCCTGGTGACCACCGCATTTCTTTGAGGTGTATGTAAGCTACAAGTGGAGGAAGGCACAGGGGTTCATGTGTGGGAGTGTTTGCATAAGTTTGTGTGGTGGGGGTTCATGTGAAGTATATGAGGGCAGGAATGTAGTGTGTTGGGGGGATGAGTGTGTGGGTGGGTGTATGTGTGTGTGTAAAGTACAATAAAGGGGCTGATACTATGTGTGTTAAGTGTCAGTGTTGTGAGCTTGTGTGTGTGTGTGTGTGTGTGTGTGTGTGTGTGTGTGTGTGTGTGTGTGTAGAAACACCCCAGAGAAGGCCACAAGTCCTCTTACAACTTTACAAAACCCAGTACACAACACAGGCATCTGGGCGTCAGCAGAGCTCTTTACACAGACACTCGGTTCTCCTGGCAGGAACTGTTCCAGAGCTGATAGTGGTTCATCCAGGGTACAGAGTATATCAATGATGTGCAAGTCAGGCTCTGTGGAAGAAAGAAAAACAAGATCATCAGTTTTGGGGAAAACAGTCTTCAAAGGTGAGAGAAAAAGCTTCTGCTTCTCAGGCCCTGGGGCAGCCAGAGAGAAACTGTCCCTCTGAGACCCAAGGCAGGGGACTCTGGGACCCTCAGCTCCAGGAAGCAGTGCTGAGTTTCCTCCTCTCCTCCCACTCGTTTCTACACCCTGGGATAGGAAGAGGCCCTCATTCTCTACCATCTGGCCAAAGAAGGACGAGGCCACATAGGAAGGGACACTGATGGACAGCAGAAGACGCAGAGGTGATGGGACAGCCCTCAGTGACATGGAGGATGAGCAGGAACATAACAAGAGCCCCGAGGAGAAGCAGACAGCACTTGCCCTCTGCGGCCCTGTGGGGAGAAGCAGATGCTCCCAGCAGTGTGAGCTAGCCCTCGCTCTGGGCATTTGCTGGCCCTGCCTCTCACAGTTTGAGAATATTCACTCCCAGTCCTTGGCCCTCAGAGAACTCCCAGCACACACCTTTTTCAGCTTGCTGCTTTGCATGGGACAGGAGGCTTTCTTCGTCTCATTTTTCTTACATTTGGTCCTGCCAATCTTCACAGTAACCAAATACTCCACTCCCGTCGTCAACTGCAGAGAAGTAATTAATCACACTTCTAATTTCCACTTGGAGAGTCTAGTGGCTGCCCCTCTCCAGGAGGAACTAAGTCCCCTGAACAGGAACTGTTCCCTGAAACCATGCACCAAAACCCAACTCCTTCCTCCCCTCCCACTGAGTGAGTCTCAATGGCAACTGAGGCCTCTGGTCAGCCACAACCCTGTGCCCTCAACTTTTCCGTGGTATCCACATTGTGCCTCTATTTTGTCCCCCACTCATCCCCGTGAGACGGCAAGCTCGGTTGCCTAGTAACCACAGACCACCATGGTTCTCATACTGCAGTGAGATACATGGCTATTTCTTCCCAGTCTGTGCAGTGACTCTCCTTTCCAGCCAATCAGAGAGAAGACAGTTTAGCAACGCATCTAAATATGGAGCAGTTAAAAGCACTTGTTGCTCTTGCAAAGGACTAAGGTTTGGTTCCCAGAACCCACATGGCAGTTCACAACCATCTGTAACTCCAGCTCCTGGGGACCCAATGCCCTCTACTGATCTCTGCAAGCCTGGTGCAGATGTGGTGCACTTCTATCCAAATACTTGAAGGCAGAACACTGATACACATAAAAATATGTCTTTAAAATTTTATAGTTTAGGAGTCAAATTAATTCTAGGCATTCACTCCCCATGTGTTAGCTCTGAAACCTTGAGAAAATAACCTAGCAGCCTCCATTTTCAAGGTCCACATAAGGATCCAAGCTGTTTGCGGAATCTGTGGCCAAAACAGAAGCACTTCCCCTAATGCATTTGAAAAAAAACAAGCTATTATGTATATATTTCCTCCTAATCAAAGCATTCCCTCCAAAGAGTGGAGGCTAGCTTATTAAGATTCAGGAATCAAATGAAACACGATGATTACTAGAGTTTTGGGCTAGGTGAGCCACCTGTGCCACCTGCAGGAACTTCTGAGATAGCATTATCAGGCTGAGCCTTTCTGGAGTAGGCTTTTTAGTGACAGCCACTATTGAGTCACCCATGTCCCCTTTAAGCATCCCCCATAAACTCACTGGTAAACTAAGCTAGACTTGCTTGGAATCATTTGGTCTGTTGTTGGTGCCCTATCTACAGTAAGTAGTTGTTTGTTGTTCAGGTTTTCCCCCCAGGAAAAGCCATACAAGGGTTTCCTAAGGATTTTTAAGTTTTAAATGTTTCTGCCAACGTGTGTGGAACAGCAGTGATACCTAGAGAGCCAAGGCCAGAAGAATGGCCTGTGCTGAAGACCGTACTTTCTCTCCCAGGAGCTTTCTAGGTGATATGATACCCCTGTTCCATGAATCTGTTTCCTCCTGGGACAGTGGACAGTGCGAGGTGATGTGCTGACCAGGTAAGGCAAAAAGAACACCAACCAGGGCCAGCTCCCAGGGATGCATCTGTCTTCTCTTACTCATGGTCCAGCCTAAGGCTGTGCAGACTAAGAAGGGATCAAGGTGGAAGAGGAGAAGGTGGTGGTGGAGGAGGGAATGGGAAGGCTACTGTGAAAAAGAAGCCCGACACATGAAGTAAAACGCTAAGCAAACATGGTGACTATTGACCCGGTCTGGCACCTCAGAAGAGCATGTAGATTAGAGAGCTACGTATAGTGGAGAGAAGGTCTTGGGAGCCTCCTGCTTCCTGCGCCCAAATGCCAGTGGTCCAACCTAATGAGATAGTCTATCTAGAGGAGATGCAAGCAGAAAATTCACCTTGATCCTGGCTGAATGATTCCCATAGAAAAATCTAAGGCCAGGCCCCAGGCCAATTGCTTATGGCTGTACTGCTAAGACAATCTCAGTTCTAGCCTGGAATTCCCTAGAGTGCAGGTGCTCCTCTGCTGTCATCAAGGGGCCATTCTACTTATGCACGAGGATGTTGTAGAACTGTGACAGCCACTGTCACACTGCCTGGCCATCGGCAGGTTGTATGTAGGAGAAACCTAAAACGTGCATGCACAATAAACTTCTTACTATTAGTCTCGATAATTCACTTAGAATACAGCCATTATCAGTAAACATTTTGACAAGTGCCACTAGGGGGCAGCACTGTGCTAAATTGTTACTGTCAGGACTCACTTTGCCTCTGAAGGAGCACCACGGAAAAGTCTATCTAGATAACACCTAGCCACGATCCCATCTGGGAACAGCTGAAAGGTGAAATCAGACCTACAACTTACCATGCGTGTCTGCTACCCCCACTTCGCAGTATTGAGACTTTCAAAGTCACATCTAGACACTGAGCTGTCCAGAAACCTGTGTCCATAATCCTCCTTTTCCACGTGACAGGTCCATATTGTCCATTTATCACCATAAATAACCTCAGCTTATTTAAGTTATGCATAATATTTAAAACACTATTCTCAGCTAGTTAACTGTTAATGGTAGAAGGTTGATTTCACAGGTTATCTTAGTATCTCAATTATAGCTTGAGGAAATCGATCAGTGAAGAAAAATGAGAACATCGCCACCTTGTGGTCATAGTATATAATACCAAGGAATTCCCTGGAATATCATCTGTGTCAGGATTCAGGAACCCATTGGCCTGGTTATCAAACTTACATTGCCCACCCTGCCCCACGCCTTCCCCCTCTTGTTAACTCCTGTTCCCTGTGCCTCCCATTCTCTCTGACTAGTAGTCTTTTCCCATAGTGAACTACTTCTCAAAACTGTCTAGCTAGGATGCAGTACTGTTTCTGACTGATTTACAGTTTACTAGCTGACTTTGAGGAAACATTGGATCAATAGTTTTCAAGCAAATGCTTTCCTTTACTGCCTTTCAACTGATACGATTCACAAGAATGTTGTGTGTAAAACAAAAGAGAAGGTGCAATGGCGTGCAAGGGTAACCCTAGCACTCACATGGCAGAAGGCTGAGGGTGGAGAGCCACGGGCCAGCCAGGGCTAACTACAGGGACTCTGCCTCAAAAGGCACAGAACTGATCGACTGAAGCTGCTTGCCCATTCCATGTCCCCACCACTTTCACCAAAGACTCATTGCTCTAAATGTCTCAAACATAAAATTCAATTCAGATTTACAATCCCTGGACACTGAAGAAAAAAAAATGCTGTTGGAAATAAGGAATCTACAGAGCGAGTTTATGGTTTTTCCAGATACTATCATTAAAAAAAAAAAAAAAAGACTTCCCTCTGGTAGGCAGAACAAAATGCAGTTTCTCCCATAGAACAATGGAGAATGGCTACAGGTCAGCTTTCGGCCAAGCAGAAGAGAGTAAGGATTAGCCTCCAGGCTCCAGCCTGAGGCCAGCCTAGGTCATTTGGCTGTGGTGACCAAATAACTCAGAGATATCATGTGCACCCATTGCATGTGAAGCTACCCAGGATATTTCCAGTACTTGGTTATAGAAACTGCCCCCTTCATCTCAAGAAGCAGGATGGGGCTTGTGTCGATGTCTGGGAAACAGGGCACAAACCTGCATCTGACTTTGGACTAGCTTCTGAACTTTAAACAAGTAGGTGTCATTGCTTGCGTTGTTGTAAGACTGGATGAAGAAACGGAGTGTCGAGTTGATGTTTTTTTTGCTCGTGGCCTTCTCCTTGAAACCCCCCCACCTCTGGATCTGATACACCTTAGCCATCACAACCACAGTCACCAGCAACAGCAGCAAAGGGACGCTCAAGCCTCTGGCCTTCATCCCCATGGCTTCAGAAGACACTTATCTGTAGTGTTGCCAGCATGCGAATGCACCAAGAGTTCTCTCAGTCTTCCACGGCAGGCTTGCCGGCATTGGCTTCCTGGGAGACAGCTTCTCACGTACTAAAGCAGAGATTAAGACACCGAGTTCATCCTTCCGAAGTGCTAAGGACACTATCCACAGAAGGCCTCCCAAGGCACACAGCAGAGTTCCTCCCACTTGCGATGGCCATGCTGTTCTTTAGCAATCCAGGTTAAGGGGTTGTCTCTACACACATGCCAAACCAAAAGAGCGTCCTAGCCTTGCCTGTACATGTAGAGTGATCCCAAAACCAGACTTCGGAGCTATACAATTGAAAATGCAGTAGCGGACAGAGGGCACTATGTATGGGAGTGGATGAAAGTTTATGGAATAAGTCATATTTGAACTGAGACAAAGGAATGGGCCACGTGGACCCTGGTGTAGTACATTCTGACTTCCTTAAGAAGTCACCAACATCCCTGTGCTTCCTCAGTCGGGTCCCCGTACTCACCTGCCTACTGCCTGCCACAGATTTCTCTGCTGTTTCTCACTGTACTGGCAGGTTCCCAGGCTATCCCCTGTAATCCTGTTGTGACTCAGAAGAGCTTTGTGAGGTAACCTCAAGCTCCCTATGTGAAATCAGCCAGGAGTTTTACTCAGAAATTATCGCTGCAGGGTGTGGCCTGTATGTAGAAACTCATTACTGTACCCTATTCTTTTAACCCCCAGAAAAAGAATAATAGTAAGAGAATCAACAACATCTTGGACTAGAGAGGTGGTTTAGTGACACCATAAGGATCTGAGCTTAGATCCTCAGCACTCACATAAAAGTCAGATTTGGCAGTGAACACTAGTAGCCTTAGTGCTGGAAAGCAAATATGGGTGGGTCCCAGGGTGTCACCTATCAATCAGTGTAGCCAAAATGCTAAGTCTAGTTTCATTGAAAGACCTAGTCTCAAAAATAAGACAGAGAGTAATTCTGTAAAGACATTCTAATAGCAACCTCTGGCCATCATACACACCCACCTGCACCAACACACACACACACACACACACACACATATGTATGCATGCATGCACACACATGCACATATACCACAATCTGAATGTAGTGCAGTGACTGTATTGTGAAATGCTAACTTCTTAGCTTTATAGCTGTACTGGAATTATGTCGTTTCGGGAGCTTAAAGGCCAAGGAGGAGTTCTGTGGACTTTTTGTTTGTTTGAGATCTTTTCCATCTTTTTGTAAGTCTCGTATTATTTCGAAATTGAAGTTCAAATGTTAAAAACTAAAACTAGTCATTGAGAAGCAGAGTGGTATGGCAGACAACACACATGTCTTACTATCTAGCTGTACTCTGGAGATTCTGAGCTAGTTAATCTCCCTGAGCCTAGATTTGTCATCTCCCTTTTGGAAACAGAATCATATTATATAATTCTGGCAGGCCTGGAACTGACAGAGATCTGTCTCCTGAGTACTGGGATTAAAGGTGTGTGCCACGCCATCTAACATCTCTATATATGAGAA